>NC_140010.1:12257046-12904499 GCF_964263955.1 Coregonus lavaretus | reverse complement strand
TCTCCATGCCTTCTCGCTCTCTCTCTCTCTCAATTCAATTTTCAATTGAAGGGCTTTATGGCATGGGAAACGTGTGTTAACATTGCCAAAGCAAGTGAAGTAGATAGTAAACAAAGTGAAATAAACAATAAATATTAACAGTAAACATTACACTCAGAAGTTTCAAAAGAATAAAGACATTATTATTATATTATTATGATTATTAACAAATGTCATTATGCCTTCTCTCTCTCTCCCTATGCCTTCTCTCTCTCTCCCTTCTCTCTCTCTCCCTATGCCTTCTCTCTCTCTCCCTATGCCTTCTCTCTCTCTCTCTCTCCCTATGCCTTCTCTCTCTCTCTCTCCCTAATGCCTTCTCTCTCTCTCTCTCCCTATGCCTTCTCTCTCTCTCTCTTCCCTATGCCTCTCTCTCTCACTCTCTCCCTATGCCTTCTCTCTCTCACTCTCTCCCTATGCCTTCTCTCTCTCTATGCCTTCTCTCTCTCTCTCTCTCTCTCCCTATGCATTCTCTCTCTCTATGTCCCTCTCTCTCTCTCTCTCTCTCTCTCTCTCTCTCTCTCCCACTCCCTATGCCTTCTCTCTCTCTCTCTCTGCCCCCTCTCTCTCTCAATTCAATTCAATTTAAGGCTTTATTGGCATGGGAAACGTGTGGTTAACATTGCAAAGCAAGTGAAGTAGATAGTAAACAAAAGTGTAATAACAATAAATATTAACAGTAAACATACACTCAGAAGTTTCAAAAGAATAAAGACATTTCAAATGTCATATTATTATATATAATCCAGTGTTGTAACAATGTGCAAATAGTTAAAGTACAAATGGGAAAATAACTAAACATAAATATGGTTGTATTTACAATGGTGTTTGTTCTTCACTGGATGCCCTTTTCTTGTGGCAACAGGTCACAAATCTTGCAGCTGTGATGGCACACTGTGGTTTTTCACCCAGTAGATAAGGGATCTCTCTCTCGCTCTTCCACCTATGCCTTCTCTCTCCCTATGCCTTCTCTCTCTCTCTCTCTCTATGCCTTCTCTCGCTCTTCTCCCTATGCCTTCTCTCTCTCTCTCTCTCTCTCTCTCTCTCTCTCTCCTCTCTCCCTTCTCCCTCTCCTCTCCATCTCCCTCTCTCTCAATTCAATTTCAATTCATTTCAATTTGCCTTCAATTTGCCTTCAATTTGCCCCTCCCATAGCCTTCTCGCTCTCTCTATGCCTTCTCTCTCCCTATGCCTTCTCTCTCTCTCTCTCTCCCTCTCTCCCTATGCCTTCTCTCTCCCTATGCCTTCTCTCTCTCTCCCTATGCTTCTCTCTCTCTCTCTCTATGGCCTTCTCTCTCTCTCTATCTCTCCCTATGCCTTCTCTCTCTCTCTCTCCCTATGCCTTCTCTCTCTATACCTTCTATCTCTCTATGGCCTTCTCTCTCTCTCCCTATGCCTTCTCGCTCTCTCTCTATTGCCTTCTCTCTCCTATGCCTTCTCTCTCTCTCTCTCTCTATGCCTTCTCTCACTCTCTCTATGCCCTCTCTCTCTCTCCCCCTATGCCTTCTCTCTATCTCTCTCCCTATGCCTTCTCTCTCTCTCTCTCTCCCCCTATGCCTTCTCTCTCTCTCCCCCTATGCCTTCTCTCTCTCTCTCCCCCTATGCATTCTCTCTCTCTCTACCCCTATGCCTTCTCTCTCTCTCCCTATGCCTTCTCGCTCTCTCTCTCTATGCCCTCTCTCTCTCTCTCTCCCTATGCCCTCTCTCTCTCTCTCTCTCCCTATGCCTTCTCTCTCTCTCTCTCTCCCCCTATGCCTTCTCTCTCTCTCTCTCCCCCTATGCCTTCTCTCTCTCTCTCTCCCCCTATGCCTTCTCTCTCTCTCTCTCCCCTATGCCTTCTCTCTCTCTCCCCCTATGCCTTCTCTCTCTCTCGCTCTCCCTATGCCTTCTCTCTCTCCCTATGCCTTCTCTCTCTCTCTATGCCTTCTCTCTCTCCCTATGCCTTCTCTCTCTCTCTCTCTCTCTCTTTCTCTCCCTATGCCTTCTCTCTCTCTCCCTATGCCTTCTCTCTCTCTCTCTTTCTCTCCCTATGCCTTCTCTCTCGCTCTCGCTCTATGCCTTCTCTCTCGCTCTCGCTCTCTCTCCCTATGCCTTCTCTCTCTCTCCCTATGCCTTCTCTCTCTCTCTCCCTATGCCTTCTCTCTCTCTCTCCCTATGCCTTCTCTCTCTTCTCTCTCCCTATGCCTTCTCTCTTTCTCTCTCCCTATGCCTTCTTTCTCTCCCTATGCCTTCTTTCTCTCCCTATGCCTTCTCTCTCTCCCTATGCCTTCTTTCTCTCCCTATGCCTTCTCTCTCTCCCTATGCCTTCTCTCTCTCTCTCTCCCTATGCCTTCTCTCTCTCTCTCTCCCTATGCCTTCTCTCTCTCTCTCTCCCTATGCCTTCTCTCTCTCTCTCCCTATGCCTTCTCTCTCTCTCTCTCTATGCCTTCTCTCTCTCTCTCTCTATGCCTTCTCTCTCTCTCTCTCCCTATGCCTTCTCTCTCTCTCTCTCCCTATGCCTTCTCTCTCTCTCTCTCCCTATGCCTTCTCTCTCTCTCTCTCTCCTATGCCTTCTCTCTCTCTCTCTCCCTATGCCTTCTCTCTCTCTCTCTCCCTATGCCTTCTCTCTCTCTCTCTCCCTATGCCTTCTCTCTCTCTCTCTCTCTCTCTCTCTCTCTCTCTCTCCCTATGCCTTCTCTCTCTCTCTCTCTCCCTATGCCTTCTCTCTCTCTCTCCCTATGCCCTCTCTCTCTCTCTCTCTCCCTCTCTCCCTATGCCTTCTCTCTCTCTCTCTCCCTCCCTCCCTATGCCTTCTCTCTCTCTCTCTCTCTCTCTCTCTCTCTCCCTATGCCTTTTCTCTCTCCATATGCCTTCTCTCTCTCCCTCTCTCTATGCCTTCTCTCTCTCCCTCTCTCTATGCCTTCTCTCTCTCTCTCTCTCTCTCTCTCTATGCCTTCTCTCTCTATGCCGTTTCTCTCTCTCTCCCTATGCCTTCTCTCTCTCTATCCCTATGCCTTCTCTCTCTCTCTCTCTCTCTCCCTATGCCTTCTCTCTCTCTCCCCATACCTTCTCTCTCTCTCTCCCCATGCCTTCTCTCTCTCTCTCCCCCTATGCCTTCTCCCTCTCTCCCTATGCCTCCTCTCTCTCCCTATGCCTCCTCTCTCTCGCTCTCTCTCCCTTTGCCTCCTCTCTCTCTCTCCCTCTCCCTATGCCTTCTCTCTCTCTCTCTCCCTATGCCTCCTCTCTCTCGCTCTCTCTCCCTATGCCTTCTCTCTCTCTCGCTCTCTCTCCCTATGCCTTCTCTCTCTCTCGCTCTCTCTCCCTATGCCTTCTCTCGCTCTCTCTCCCTATGCCTTCTCTCTCTCTCGATCTCTCTCCCTATGCCTTATCTCTCTCCCTATGCCTTCTCTCTCTCTCTCTCTCTCTCCCTATGCCTTCTTTCTCTCCCTATGCCTTCTTTCTCTCCCTATGCCTTCTCTCTCTCTCTCTCCCTATGCCTTCTCTCTCTCTCCCTATGCCTTCTCTCTCTCTCTCCCTATGCCTTCTCTCTCTCTCCCTATGCCTTCTCTCTCTCTCTCTATGCCTTCTCTCTCTCTCTATGCCTTCTCTCTCTCTCTATGCCTTCTCTCTCTCTCTCTCCCTATGCCTTCTCTCTCTCTCTCTCCCTATGCCTTCTCTCTCTCTCTCTCCCTATGCCTTCTCTCTCTCTCTCCCTATGCCTTCTCTCTCTCTCTCTCTATGCCTTCTCTCTCTATGCCGTTTCTCTCTCTCTCTCTCCCTATGCCTTCTCTCTCTCTCTCTCTCTCTCCCTATGCCTTCTCTCTCTCTCTCTCCCTATGCCTTCTCTCTCTCTCTCTCTCTCCCTATGCCTTCTCTCTCTCTCTCTCTCTCTCTCTCTCTCTCTCTATGCCTTCTCTCTCTCTCTATGCCTTCTCTCTCTCTCCCTATGCCTTCTCTCTCTCTCTCTCCCTATGCCTTCTCTCTCTCTCTCTCCCTATGCCTTCTCTCTCTCTCTCTCCCTATGCCTTCTCTCTCTCTCTCTCCCTATGCCTTCTCTCTCTCTCTCTCTCTCTCTATGCCTTCTCTCTCTATGCCGTTTCTCTCTCTCTCTCTCCCTATGCCTTCTCGCTCTCTCTCTCTCTCTCCCTATGCCTTCTCTCTCTCTCTCTCTCCCTATGCCTTCTCTCTCTCTCCCTATGCCTTCTCTCTCTCTCTCTCTCTCTCCCTATGCCTTCTCTCTCTCTCTCCCCCTCTCTCTCTCTCTCTCTCTCCCCCTCTCTCTCCCCCATGCCTTCTCTCTCTCTCTCTCCCCCTATGCCTCTCTCTCTCTCCCTATGCCTCCGCTCTCTCTCCCTATGCCTCCTCTCTCTCCCTATGCCTCCTCTCTCTCGCTCTCTCTCCCTATGCCTCCTCTCTCTCCCTATGCCTCCTCTCTCTCCCTCTCCCTATGCCTTCTCTCTCTCTCTCTCCCTATGCCTCCTCTCTCTCGCTCTCTCTCCCTATGCCTCCTCTCTCTCGCTCTCTCTCCCTATGCCTTCTCTCTCTCTCGCGCTCTCTCCCTATGCCTTCTCTCTCTCTCGATCTCTCTCCCTATGCCTTATCTCTCTCCCTATGCCTTCTCTCTCTCTCTCCCTCTCTCTCTCCCTATGCCTTCTCTCTCTCTCGCTCTCTCTCCCTATGCCTTCTCGCTCGCTCTCGCTCTCTCTCCCCCCCAATGCCTTCTCGCTCTCTCTCCCCCCATGCCTTCTCGCTCTCTCTCTCTCCCCCTATGCCTTCTCTCTCTCTCTCTCCCCCCCATGCCTTCTCGCTCTCTCTCTCTCCCCCTATGCCTTCTCTCTCTCTCTCCCCCCATGCCTTCTCTCTCTCTCTCTATGCCTTCTCTCTCTTTCGCTCTCTCTCCCTATGCCTTCTCTGTCTCTCTCTCCCTATGCCTTCTCTGTCTCTCTCTCCCTATGCCTTCTCTCTCTCTCTCTCTCTCTCCCTATGCCTTCTCTCTCTCTCCCTATGCCTTCTCTCTCTCCCCCCACACTTTCCCACAGACCCCCTTTCTTGCAGTTAAAACTCACTCACAGCCAAGAAACTATTTTCTTCATTCATTCTGCCCTCATTTTTTTATTGTATTTCTGGCAAATAGCTAACTGCATTGCAGCAGTGCCAGCCAGGCAGGCAGTGTGGCTGAGGCATTAATATTAATGTCCACCCATTTCACCCAGCGTGGCAAGCCTGTCAATCTAGTCAGACTCATAGAGATGGAAAGAGGGAACACCTATCTTTGCTTTGATGCCTTCTGTGAAAACTCTGAATGGCGCTGCCCATGCAGTGTGCAAGTGCGTCCTCTATCCATCTCTATGGTCCGGCTTGTTGTTACTGGAGCGGCTCGCCTCTCTCGCTCCGCAGTACCACCTAGGAAACAGCAGAGGGCCGGTCTGCTGTCAGGCCCGAGTCACTATAGTGGGGGACTAGAGACACAAGCAGGGCTGTCATAGGTTAGGTTGTCTGTTGAGGGTATTTTTCAAACATCCTAAGAACAAGGGGGGAGGGGGGGGACAAAAGCTTTTGCATGGGACGGTTGCAAGTGGGTCTGGTGAAAACTAGTAGTCATGTTGACTCTTAATGTCACGCTGTAGAAATATATTGGGTTGAGAACATTTGTCTTCTCTCTCAACTCAAATGTCAACACAATCCTGTGGAGTAGAAGTCAATACAGCAGGCAGATTAATTACTCAATTATAAGTTTACTAATTTTGTAAACATTTTGAGGGGAATGATTTGTGTCCCATGTGATCAAAAGATCTACCTAGCAACTACTGTACTATTTCGCAGTGACGTGTTTTGACTGTTTAGGAATGAGGTAGAACCAGAGTTGCAGCTGGTCACATTTAAGCTGCATGCAATGCAGGTGTACCTAAGACATAGCCGCTGTGCGGTGAAAGAGCGAGAGACTGGGGTTCAGTGTGTTCTGCAGCGCAGCACTGTAGTAGTACAGCAGCCAGCTCTGCTCTGTGCAGCTAGGAGGGTATTTTATTACTCTACAGAGAGTGGGAGAGAGAGACTGTGGGTTTATCAGAATCCACCCTGCAGCTAACCAGTACTCCAGAGAGCTCCACCCTGCAGCTAACCAGTACTCCAGAGAGCTCCACCCTGCAGCTAACCAGTACTCCAGAGAGCTCCACCCTGCAGCTAACCAGTACTCCAGAGAGCTCCACCCTGCAGCTAACCAGTACTCCAGAGAGCTCCACCCTGCAGCTAACCAGTACTCCAGAGAGCTCTGAGCCCCAAAGCCTTCTCTACTCCCAGCGCATGTGTTAATGTGCGCGTCTCTCCTTTTTTTCTTGTTCTATCATTCCCTTTCTTTTTGTTTCACTACTACATGTGTATAAGTGCCTAATATCTACCTAGCATCTACTGCACTCTTTTGGTGTGTGTGTGTTTGCTTGCTCCAGTGCCTTCCCAGAGCTGTTCAGCAGTGTCATAACCCTTGTGAAATTGGCGGCTGCTTTTCTGTCGCCGTTCAAAGATGCAACCTAGGGCTGGCTAAGGTGACAAGCCTCCCCACAGAAAGTCAGTAGACATTAACCTTGATATAGCTGTTTTTAGTCTTTTTTTACAATAGTGACCTGGTTGACTGTAGTAGGTAGGTTAGTGTTGCCTCACTACATGCGGTGGGTGTTGGGATGAGACCCACTGGACTGGTCAGGGGGCTGTTCACTTCTATCCCAGGCTGCTTACCCAGGGCTGGGCAGGGCAGGAGGAGAGGAGACGAGAGATAATGGATGAGTGTTGGGTTGCTGAGGAAGTTGCCATGATGGGACAGAATGGAAGACCCAGTCTGCTCAGCAGGGAGGTTGTTGCCTGCATGTCTTCTACCTCTCTACCCCTCTCTCTCCTTCTACCTCTCTACCCCTCTCTCTCCTTTTACCTCTCTACCCCTCTATCTCTCTCTCTTCTATCTCTCTCTCTTACCTTTCTTCCCCTCTCCTACCTCTCTTCCTCTCTCTCTCCTACCTCTCTTCCCCTCTCCTACCTCTCTTCCTCTCTCTCTCCTACCTCTCTTCCCTTCTCCTACCTCTCTTCCCCTCTCCTACCTCTCTTCCCCTCTCCTACCTCTCTTCCTCTCTCTCGCTCTCTCTCCTTTTACCTCTCTTTCTCTCTCCTTTTACCTCTCTTTCTCTCTCTCTCCTTTTACCTCTCTCTCTCTCCTTTTACCTCTCTTTCTCTCTCTCTCATTTTACATTTCTCTCTCTTCCCCTCTCTCTCTCCTTTTACCTCTCTTACCCTCGCTCTCTCTCAGTTTTCCTCTCCTTTTACCTCTCTTCTCTCTCTCCCTCCCTCCCCTTTGCCTCTCTTCCCCTCTCTCTCTCGCTCTCTCTCTTTTTACCTCTCTTACCCTCGCTCTCTCTCCTTTTTCCTCTCCTTTTACCTCTCTTCTCTCTCTCCCTCCCCTTTACCTCTCTTCCCCTCTCTCTCTCTCTCTCGCTCTCTCTCTCCTTTTACCTCTTACCCTCGCTCTCTCTCCTTTTTCCTCTCCTTTTACCTCTTCTCTCTCTCTCCCTCCCCCTTTACCTCTCTTCCTCTCTCTCGCTCACTCTCTCTCTCTCCTTTTACCTCTCTTCCCCTCTCTCCTTCTAACTCTCTACCCTTTCTCACTCTCTACCCCCTCACTCTCCTACCTGTCTCTCTCCCTCCCACGTTCAAATATGTTCTGCCCATATACTATATTGAGGGAGTTTTCCACGATCATTTTGCTCTCTCTGATGTTCTCTCTTTTCCATTGTGGTGTGGCATCATAGTCAGTCAGCTGTCCATTGCGAGTGCTGTGAAGATTGTCAATTAGTTTTATTCCAGTCCCGAGTCAGACACTCTACTCCTTGCCTTCTTCTCATGTCATACAGTTTCCCATGCAGCAGCCATCTCTCTCTAAGGCACGTAGCCTCCAAATGACCTTCAAACAGGAACACAACTACTTGCTGCTGCCTCGCAACACACCACTCTTAAACAACCCTGTTTAAACAATATCACACACACACTTCATGAGAACTGACAATGCAGCTAACTGTGGTGTAATTACCAGTTTGCCTCTCGATAACGGGGGCTTTTGTGCTGCTTCACCAGGGGAAGACGTTCTCCTCTTTAAGTGGGTTTGACTTGAGGACGTGGGTTCTACAATTACACTCAACACTTGTATTTACATTTGACTTTTTAGTCATTTAGCAGACGCTCTTATCCAGAGCGACTTACAGTTAGTGAGTGCATACATTTTTCATACTGCGCCATGACCTTCCTTCCGTCCTAGGTTCCTGTTGTCATGCACCTGCAGTCACCTTCCACTCATCCCTCTCTCCCTCTGTTCCTCCCTCTCTGGGCAGTGCCATGCGTGTGTTGCTGTCCAAGCTGCCGCGGCCCTGGATCGTAGATGAGAAGAAAGATGACGGTTACACCGCCCTGCACCTAGCGGCGCTCAATAACCACGTAGAGGTGGCCGAGCTGCTGGTGCACCAGGTAGAACCCACTCACATTAAGCTAACCACTGACACCACTGGTTTCATACAGATGGTCCGTAGCAGCCCTAGTGTCTCCATCTTGGCTCGCACACACACAGTAAGTGCTGGCCTTATTCTTAATAGTCAATGCTGTATAGGTTTGTGCCAGTATAGGAGAGCAATAACTGCTTTTATTTTTTATTGAATCCATATTGTCCTTTGGGTCCCTAGTGGCTCACAAGCACTGTTAGCCTATAACCTGCTTCGTCATAGGATCATGCTCAGTCTATTTCCCATCTAAGATGACAGTATTGGTGCAGACCTCTCTATCTAACAGGGCCATAATGTAGTAAGTAGCATCCCACCAAGCAGAGCAGGAACTGGGCTAATGAGGCTGCTGTATGGCAACAGTGTGAGAGAAGAGATGTTATTGTAACATTCTAGAAACGTTGTGAGAATACAGGAGGAGGTGCACTGCAGAATGTGTGTTATAGACTACTGCAGAGTTCATACAGGAATATTTGAATGCCAACGCAGTCTCTCTTCTCTCTGTTTTCCCTCGCTTTCCCACTCTCAGGGCAGTGCCAGCCTGGACATCCAGAACGTCAACCAGCAGACAGCCCTGCACCTGGCCGTGGAGAGACAGCACACACAGATAGTCAGGGTCAGTCTCCTCTCCTCACTCCCTCTCTCCTTCCGCTAACTGAAGATGCTATCTGCAGTTATCTCCCCATCTGTCTCTCACTCCTGACAGTGCACTAAAGGCTGTTGAGAAGATGAAGACAGCAACCATGTATGATTTAAAATGGAGGATCTCCTGCAGTAGAATTAACCCGCTAGGGCCAAACTGACGTAGTGCCAAGGAAAGGAGAATGCTTTCTGGAAGAGAAACATGAGAGAAGTAATGGGTGTCCTATCAGGGAAAGGTTGTTACGCTGCCGCCATCTTGTGGAGTGGTGGAGAAGTGCAGCTTCAGAGTGGTGCAGGAACACAGTCAATATACATTTACATTTTAGTCATTTAGCAGACGCTCTTATCCAGAGCGACTTAGTTAGTGAGTGCATACATTTTCATACTGGCCCCCTGTGGGAAATGAACCCACAACGAACCCACAAACCTGGCGTTGCAAGCGCCATGCTCTACCAACTGAGCTACAGGGGACTACAATATGCAGGACCTCTAGCTGTGATGCCATGCTAGACTCATTTGGATGGTGATCGTTTAAAAAATTAAAAATAGTACTGGACTGTTCTGCAAATAAATTCTCATTTTAAATGATCTCTATGTTAATTTGGAATGCTCTGTGTCTGTCTGTCCCCAGCTGCTGGTGCGAGCAGAGGCAAAGCTGGACGTGCAGGACAAGGACGGGGACACTCCTCTCCACGAGGCGCTGCGTCACCACACGCTGTCCCAGCTCCGCCAGCTGCAGGACATGCAAGACGTCAGCAAGGTGGAGCCCTGGGAACCCTCCAAAAACACGGTAGAGAATACACCTTACATATACCTCTAAAACCATCCTAAATCAACTAATATACCTCTAGAACCCTCCACAAACACCTAACATACATACATACCGCTAGAACCCTCCACAAACACCTAACATACATACATACCTCTAGAACCCTCCACAAACACCTAACATACATACATACCGCTAGAACCCTCCACAAACACCTAACATACATACCTCTTGAACCCTCCAAAAACACAGTAGGGGATTAATCCCCCAGTAATTTATCCTGAAATGTCTGATACCCCTTCTAAGTGGTGGCTCTTACATCTGTGCTGAGGGCGGCTAATTCAATTGTCATTTTGTAAAGTGACACTATGGGAGAGTGAGCCAGCCTCAGCCTGTATAGCCCTACACTAAGGCTGGTCGATATAGCCTAAAACTCATATAGAAATATTTTCAAATTTATGGGTGATTCACAATACAGTGAGGGGAAAAAGTATTTGATCCCCTGCTGATTTTGTACGTTTGCCCACTGACAAAGACATGATCAGTCTATAATTTTAATGGTAGGTTTATTTGAACAGTGAGAGACAGAATAACAACAACAAAATCCAGAAAAACGCATGTCAAAACAATTATACATTGATTTGCATTTTAATGAGGGAAATACGTATTTGACCCCTCTGCAAAACATGACTTAGTACTTGGTGGCAAAACCCCTTTTGTCCCACTCCTCTTTGCAGATCTTCTCCAAGTCATTAAGGTTTCGAGGCTGACGTTTGGCAACTTGAACCTTCAGCTCCCTCCACAGATGTGTTCTTGGGGTCATAGGCAGCATTCCTCCTCCTCCAAACACGGCATCTTTGATGCCAAAGAGCTCGATTTTGGTCTCACTTGACCACAACACTTTCACCCAGTTCTCCTCTGAATCATTCATATGTTCATTGGCAAACTTCAGACGGGCCTGTATATGTGCTTTCTTGAGCAGGGGGACCTTGCGGGCACTGCAGGATTTCAGTCCTTCACGGCGTAGTGTGTTACCAATTGTTTTCTTGGTGACTATGGTCCCAGCTGCCTTGAGATCATTGACAAGATCCTCCCGTGTAGTTCTGGGCTGATTCCTCACCGTTCTCATGATCATTGCAACTCCACGAGGTGAGATCTTGCATGGAGCCCCAGGCCGAGGGAGATTGACAGTTATTTTGTGTTTCTTCCATTTGCGAATAATCGCACCAACTGTTGTCACCTTCTCACCAAGCTGCTTGGCGATGGTCTTGTAGCCCATTCCAGCCATGTGTAGGTCTACAATCTTGTCCCTGACATCCTTGGAGAGCTCTTTGGTCTTGGCCATTGTGGAGAGTTTGGAATCTGATTGATTGATTGCTTCTGTGGACAGGTGTCTTTTATACAGGTAACAAGTTGAGATTAGGAGCACTCCCTTTAAGAGTGTGCTCCTAGTCTCAGCTCGTTACCTGTATAAAAGACACCTGGGAGCCAGAAATCTTTCTGATTGAGAGGGGGTCAAATACTTATTTCCCTCATTAAAATGCAAATCAATGTATAATTTTTTTGACATGCTTTTTTCTGGATTTGTTGTTGTTGTCTCTCACTGTTCAAATAAACCTACCATTAAAATTATAGACTGATAATTTCTTTGTCAGTGGCAAACGTACAAAATCAGCAGGGGATCAAATACTTTTTTCCTTCACTGTGTGTGTATTATATATTATAATAATAATATTATGCCATTTAGCAGACGCTTTTATCCAAAGCGACTTACAGTCATGCGTGCATACATTTTTGTGTATGGGTGGTCCCGGGGATTGAACCCACTACCTTGGCGTTACAAGCGCCGTGCTCTACCAGCTGAGCTACAGAGGACCACAGTGTATATATATATATATATAATCAGTTTTCTCTGAATAAGCTTTGTTGCACAATTAATGGTCAATTCACCAAATTTCAAACAGTCAGGAATAATCTAATGAATTCAGAGCTTGTGAAATTATACCTAGAATAAATATAAGCCTTACACAACCATAAAACCCACTAGTAATTAAATTATTTTATCAAAATAGTTTAACCTGCTTTTTTTTGCAACAATCACTGATAAGGCTTTCGTCTGTCTATCAAAATGCCCTTTTTGTTACACATTTAAACAGAACCATGCACAATGCACATCCACTAATAATGACCAACTTCTGGTAGCAGGCATTATAGAAATGTAACACCGGTCTCATAAACAATCTCTCAAGCCAAGCCCACGTGCTAGTGAGTAGCCAGCTTCACTTTATATTTCAAGTCTAGCCAACGTGGATCTATTTACTTGCTAACATTAGAACAGTTGAATGTTGAACTGTTATGAATACACCTTCCTGTCTGTCTCCAACTGTTTGAACAACACAGCCTGTTCACTTTGTTTAGATGGTTGAAATCAGTGGCCTACCTGGATAAGAAGATGCTTATTTCTCAGAATGAGAACCAGTTGTCAATTTCTTATTTAAATGTGTATTTTTATGCTCATTGCACATTTATTAAACAGACTATACAGCCAGCACATAAGTCTGTGGCTACCTCAAAGTCGTGCGTGACAACTGAGCATTAATTTTCCACAATCATGTTCATTGATACTCTGGTTTTAGGAGGGTCTGCTCTGTTCTTCATTTTGGGAGATGAGACATGAAAAGGGTATCGTTAGAAAGGTAAAACAATGTCTAAGTGTTTCGGTGTCCATGTGACCGATTCTGTTGGACCAAACCTCTAATGCAAATGGCGAGTTTAAACGGCTTGTTGTCAGGGAGGAAGAAGTTATCTTTCTTATTTTGTTGTTGTAAGTGGCAAGGGTAGGGGCTTGGTGTCTGTGTACGAGTGGGAAGGTGCACAAAATGCGCGAAGGAGACTAGACCAATAAGACACAGAACGCTCATAAAAACAGGAAAAAAGTTAATCTTGATAAAGGCATTTGGAACATCGCACTAATCTAATGAATTCGATATATCGCCCTACCCTACCTCACACACTGCACACGTCCCAATTACACTGTATGCTCCTCTGCACTCTGCTCTCCTCTGTCTGGTGGAGCTGGGGGAAGAGGGAGAGACAGGGGGAAGAGGGAGAGAGAAAAGGAGACAGAAAGAGAAAGTGTTACTGACTCCTGTGTGTGTTGGTCCTCCACAGCTGATCATGGGCCTGGGCACCCAGGGAGCAGAGAAGAAGAGTGCAGCGTCCATCGCCTGCTTCCTGGCAGCTAACGGAGCAGACCTGACCATGCGCAACAAGAAGGGCCAGTCCCCTCTGGACCTCTGCCCCGACCCCAGCCTCTGTAAGGCCCTGGCCAAGTGCCACAAGGAGAAGAGCAGGTAAGAAACCCGGCCCCAGGTCTAGCCCTCAGCCCAGCCCCTAAACCCATACAATAGGACATGGTTTAGACTATTTTAGATTAATCAGCTGTTGAGCTTCAACTTGTTTTCTCCCCATCTTCCTTTATTATGTCCTGTCTTTTCTTTCTCACAAACTCCCTTTTCTCTCCCCATCCCTCTCTCTCTTCCAGTGGCCAGGTGGGCTCTCGTAGCCCGTCTCTGAACAGCAACAGTGAAACCCTGGAGGAGTGTATGGTCTGTTCTGACATGAAGAGAGACACCCTGTTCGGGCCCTGCGGACACATCGCCACCTGCTCTCTCTGCTCCCCGCGTGTCAAGAAGTGTCTCATCTGCAAGGACCAGGTCCAGTCCAGAACCAAGGTATTGTACCAAACCCAGCCTCGTTGGTTTAAATATAAACGTTTATGGACGGTTTCTCAGAAACAGATTAAATCTAGTCTTGGACTGAAAACTGATGACTCTCCATTGAAATAACTTATTAGTACAGGACTAAACTTAATCTGTGTCCGGTATTCAGATCTGCATGCTTTTCGATCAAGTCTCCCATTGATGTCAATGAATGATTTTAGGCCAACTGTTGTGGTGCCTCTGTAAGTATCAAGTTGTATAAGTTACTAATGAGTTAGTACATTGATAGATGCTTTCCATTGGTTTTGGGTGTAAAGACATCCTCCAATCAGAGGTAGGACTTTCTCTTCTCTTTCCCGTCACTGACATCACATGTTTGTCTCCATTCAGATCGAGGAGTGTGTCGTGTGTTCTGACAAGAAGGCTGCCGTGCTCTTCGAGCCCTGCGGTCACATGTGCGCTTGTGAGAGTAAGTACACAAAACCAACTAAGGTTGCTTCCTCATACGGTATGCCACCTGGCGCGTGCTCAGTAGGGAGAAAACGTTTTGAAGTGAGAAGGTAGCCTACTACCTTTTTTCTCCGTTGCAAAATGTTTTGCTACGGTGTGCCCTACCTACGACCCTGCCTCGTTGCAAGAACTGAACGATTCTCCAGAATCTTTGATGCGTTCTAGTGGGGCCATACTGACCTGTTATTCTGTCTGTGTGTGTTCCCTCCCTCCGTGCAGACTGTGCCGGCCTCATGAAGAAGTGCGTACAGTGCCGGGCTGTTGTGGAACGCCGCACACCCTTCGTCCTTTGTTGTGGAGGGAAAGGTATGGAGGGTGATGCCGCTGATGATGATGATGATGATGAGGATGATGATGAGGACCTTAGTGAGTGAATCTTCCACATGTTCCCTTTTAATTCCCTTTTTATCCTCCTTTCTCTCTCGTTGTCATGACTCCCCACCTCCTCCTTTCCCCCATGATGAACTTGTTGTGTTTTTGTTTGTTTGTGTCGGCTTTGGTTTGTTGATTCACAGCCGTCTTCCTCCTGCATTATTTGAATGTTAATGTTGTCATTGTTTTGTGTATTTCAGTTGAATGTGTCATTTTCCCAGACTTGGAAACAAACCACCCTAGTTGAGGTCATTAATGCAAAATGTATGATCTTTAACTTAATCAGACGAGAACTGGCTTACCTAGTGTGATGGAATGTGTTTTAATCATAACATGCAATTCAATGAAGTCAGTTTTATAACATTTCAGCAGCATGCACTGATTTGATTAACAGAAATTGACCTCCATAACCGGCTATTAATTCTCCCTTACCTGGCAAACTGATTTTAATATCGCCATCAGTCCATTGCTCGATCCAATTTCTCCATCCAATCTGTTAGCTAAGCAGTGATGGTACAATGTTGGGTATTTCAATGTGTGAATGTGTATTTTGGGTTACTTTTACCATCCCTAGTGTTGTCTTTAAGTTAGTCTTTTATCACGTTATTATCCATCCTTTATGACTGCACCTTACACGCACTTCCCTTTATTTAGTTTCCCTTATTATTTTATGTTGAGTTAAAAGGGAGACTGTTGTAAGTTCACTGATTTTATATTGATTTGCCAAAGATTCGCTTGTCGACAGATCTTTGTGTTTCAGTGTGTTGCCACACAAACGCACGCACACACACACACACAGATCTCTTCAAATACAAAGTACATTATGTCAATCACACACATTCCCCTATGTCCCTGGACATTTGGAGAGGGATTCCAGTGCCAACCTAGACGACTCTCCTAGCCCACTGTTAGCTAGTGTTTAGTGGGGAGCACTAATAGTTGTCAGGTTACCTGCTGAGTACTGCTGACCCAAACAGCTTTTGTCCTGGTAGCTTTCGTTCTAGTAATACTACTTAGTGTGAATGTTTTTAGACTTTGAAGGAAGCGGTTGCAGCCATCCACCTTACTCTACCTAGAAGAGACTCCTCTCCCCCACCTCCCACCTAACAACATCTGTTTTAGATCTAATAACCTCATTGTCCTTGCCCTCCTTTGTCTCCAGGCCTTTAGTAGTGAGTAGACTGCTCCTCCTCAGGCCTTGTCTTGTGGAGTTGTATCAGGGGCTCCTGTTATAACACTGTGACTGGTTATTCTCAGCAGGTAACTCTAACTCAGCTCTA
Source organism: Coregonus lavaretus (assembly GCF_964263955.1). Taxonomy (NCBI): domain Eukaryota; kingdom Metazoa; phylum Chordata; class Actinopteri; order Salmoniformes; family Salmonidae; genus Coregonus; species Coregonus lavaretus. The sequence goes on along the minus strand of NC_140010.1, from coordinate 12,888,661 downwards.
ATGGCAGGGGGGTCACTGGATCTGCTCCAGCCCAACAATCTGGCGCTAAGTTGGTGTAAGTATCTCATCCTCTTCCCTGGTTCAAAACTCCCCAATAATCCCCAGCGCTGTCTGCCCTGCCTGGCCTATGCCCTGCTGCAGCGATCCTTCGCCCACCCCTCAAAACCACACAGAATCACACACATACAAATGACAGTGATTTTCACCAATCAGACAGGTTGTGCCCTCGAGCACGGGGCCTCAGACCAGTTTCAGCCAAACACTGCATGGTGTCGAACTCTGAAATCCCTGCTTGTTAAAAAAATGGACTGGGTTAAATGGCCCACATAGACGAGGCTGTATGATTGCTTGATTAGTTTGGCCTTTAGAGCAGCATGTCATTAAAATCTATTCCAATTTTATTGAACACATACACAGAATACAACAGTGAAAGGCTTACTAGTACATGCAATCGTAAAGAGAGGTTTGCATTGACATTGCCACCAACAGAGTGAAAGGCATCTCACCTTCTCTCTCCCACATGCTATCACACTAGGCCGCAATAAATCGGCCACTAGTTTGAGAACCTGCATTTGTTGGTTAGTTTCTCAACGTTGTGTGTGTTTCCCTTCTTCAGCCAGCGGTAACATCCCGGCCATGCAGAGAGACAAAGACAACACCAATGTCAATGCTGACGTTCAGAAACTGCAGCAGCAACTGCAGGACATCAAGGAGCAGGTAAGCATGGTGGTATGTACTAAAGACAACATGGTGGTATGTACTAAAAACAACATGGTGGTATGTACTAAAGACAACATGGTGGTATGTACTAAAGACAACATGGTGGTATGTACTAAAGACAACATGGTGGTATGTACTAAAGACAACATGGTGGTATGTACTAAAGACAACATGGTGGTATGTACTAAAGACAACGTGGTGGTATGTACTAAAGACAACATGGTGGTATGTACTAAAGACAACATGGTGGTATGTACTAAAGACAACATGGTGGTATGTACTAAAGACAACGTGGTGGTATGTACTAAAGACAACGTGGTGGTATGTACTGAAGACGACGTGCTGGTATGTACTAAAGACGACGTGGTGGTATGTAACGTGGTGGTATGTACTAAAGACGACGTGGTGGTATGTACTAAAGACGACGTGGTGGTATGTAACGTGGTGGTATGTACTAAAGACGACGTGGTGGTATGTAACGTGGTGGTATGTACTAAAGACGACGTGGTGGTATGTACTAAAGACGACGTGGTGGTATGTACTAAAGACGGCGTGGTGGTATGTACTAAAGACGACGTGGTGGTATGTACTAAAGACGACGTGGTGGTATGTACTAAAGACGACGTGGTGGTCTGTACTAAAGACGACGTGGTGGTATGTACTAAAGACGACGTGGTGGTATGTAACGTGGTGGTATGTACTAAAGACGACGTGGTGGTATGTACTAAAGACGACGTGGTGGTATGTACTAAAGACGACGTGGTGGTATGTACTAAAGACGACGTGGTGGTATGTACTAAAGACGACGTGGTGGTATGTAACGTGGTGGTATGTACTAAAGACGACGTGGTGGTATGTACTAAAGACGACGTGGTGGTATGTACTAAAGACGGCGTGGTGGTATGTACTAAAGACAACATGGTGGTATGTACTAAAGACGACGTGGTGGTATGTACTAAAGACGGCGTGGTGGTATGTACTAAAGACAGCATGGTGGTATGTACTAAAGACGACGTGGTGGTATGTACTAAAGACGACGTGGTGGTATGTACTAAAGACGGCGTGGTGGTATGTACTAAAGACGACGTGGTGGTATGTACTAAAGACGGCGTGGTGGTATGTACTAAAGACGACGTGGTGGTATGTACTAAAGACAGCATGGTGGTATGTACTAAAGACCGCATGGTGGTATGTACTAAAGACAGCATCAAACACCATGCATCATTTGAGTTATATACTTAGTTCAGATTTGGTTGAATTGTAATAAATGTTAACCGTATGTGTGTGCTAGGCACATCCAATAAACATTGAAGATCCAATGCAGCCGTTTTTATCTAAATATCAAATCATTTCTGGGTAACAATTATGTACCTTACTGTGATTTGTTTTAAACTAAAATGGTCAAAAATAAACAAATATAGCTTGTTAGCAAAGAGCATTTCTCAAGCAAGAATTTGACTAGGACTGTCTGGGAGTGGTCTGAGTGGGGAGGGTAAAAACAGAAAACTAGCTGTTATTGGCAGAGAGGTTTTTAACTCTTTCTTATTGGTCTATTAACTCATTTACCGCCTGGTGATTACACCATCCCACCAAAACAGGCTGAAATGTAATGCAGTATTTTCAAACTGCTCTTGCACTAAAAGGGCATTATCATAATTTTCACAGTATTATTCCAACCACTAGTGTAAAAATATGTATACAAAATATGTTTAGGAACATAGTGTGTGGATATGAGTCACCTTTTCCTTGCCCTGAGACATGCCTGTAGACTATTTTGGAATCTATAGCCATGTCTCAATCAATAATTTTTCCAATACAATGTGTTTATCAGAATTGGGATGAATCCACTAAGAGATGAGAACTAAGTGTTATTTTGTGTATCTCTCCAGACCATGTGTCCGGTGTGCCTGGACCGGCTGAAGAACATGATCTTCATATGTGGCCACGGCACCTGCCAGCTGTGTGGCGACCGCATGAGCGAGTGCCCCATCTGCCGCAAGGCCATCGAGAAGCGCATCCTTCTGTACTAGAGTCCCAGGCTTCAGTCTCAGCCTACAACACCCCCCATGTCAAGGCCATCGAGAGGCGCATCCTTCTGTACTAGAGTCCCAGGCTTCAGTCTTGGCCTACTACAATCCCCACCCCCAATCTACAACCAACCACACCAGCTGCTGCTCTCCCATCTATCTCATCCTCACTGCTCCCATCTGTGTCTCTGCCAGCCCAGCCCAGCGTAGGGCGTCTTAACGTCTTACAACCAGAAAAACATAACATGCACTTCAGCATTACCAATGTGGCTTCTTTTAAAAATGGAAACCTTGTTATAGAACAATCAAACATTGTATTGAAAGAGATCCTTGGTGTTTGTAGCTCAGCTGAAAGCCTGTAGTCTCTTGATTCTTTGCTATGCTCCTCAGAATGCCCTTTCGCCTCTCTCTCGTATCTCTCTCTCGCTCTTCTCCTCCCCCTCCCCTCTCTCTCTCTGTTGTTTTCCTGTTTCTGGTGGGGGGGGGCAGTCAGAGCCACTTAGTCCCATCTCCAGGGTCCTATTCATTAGGGCACACTGTAGCAAAATGTTTTGCAACATAAAACGTAACTGGACAAGTTGTGGTAGTCCCTCCCTGTTTCTGTCTGTTTTGTTCTGTTTTGGTGCCTAATAAACAGGACCCAGGTTCTGCTGTGTGTTGTGTACAGCCTGGGAGGTAGAGGGCGTTTGGCTTATCAGCCATCATGTAGTGTTCTCTTCTCCTCATCATCACACTCTCCTCCCCAACGCCTCTCCTGTTGAAGGGCTGCCTCTCCTGTTTGGAGGGCTGCCTCTCCTGTTTGGAGGGCTGCCTCTCCTGTTGGATGGCTGCCTCTCCTGTTTGGAGGGCTGCCTCTCCTGTTTGGAGGGCTGCCTCTCCTGTTGGATGGCTGCCTCTCCTGTTTGGAGGGCTGCCTCTCCTGTTTGGAGGGCTGCCTCTCCTGTTGAAGGGCTGCCTCTCCTGTTGAAGGGCTGCCTCTCCTGTTGAACCTAAAGCCCATTTATCATTGATTCTATTATCTTTGTATTTCTTATGCAAACCTATTCGTAATGGAAGCTACTGACGTGGATATTCAGTACTTTTGGAGTTTACTCAACATTTCATGATGATAGCTACAATATGATGACATATTTGTAAACATACAAAAAATGCAATGTCCAGCACTTTTAATAGTTCAACCAGTCTTCTGCTACACGTGCATATTTGAGGTGGGTTGTCGTTGTGACATGTTGGGGATTTTGGCAATGAGGCCCTTTATCTATTTCCCCAGAGTCAGATGAACTCGTGGATACCATTTTTATGTCTCTGTGCAGTTTAAAGGAAGTTGCTAACTAGCGATAGCGCAATTGCTAACTATCGTTAGCGCAGTGACTTGAAGTCTGTGCGTAATCTGCTAGCGTGCTAGCAGATACCAATAGACTTCCAGTCATTGTGCTAACGCTAGTTAGCATTGGCTCGCTAAAACTACCTCTAACTTTCTTCATACTGGACACAGACATAAAAATAGTATCCACGAGTTCATCTGACTCTAGAGAAGTAAACAAAGGTCATCATTGCCAAAATCCCGAAGTATCCGTTTAAGACCTGCACAGGACAGGTTTGCACTAGTTAGCATGCTATCTAGGGAGAAAAACTGCTGATTGAACATAAAGCAAAAGTGCTGTTCTGTTTGTCAAGACTTTGGCTGTCCACCTTAACTCTGACTGATAAGGTGGTGATACGGCTGCAGTCCAATCGCCAGCTAACACCTCATCACCTGTACCTTGTTTACCAACCTCTCTCTGGAGAAACACAGGCAGGCCAGGAAATACACGTTTAGCATTGCAACACCTTTGGTCTGCCACTGTTAACTCTTAAGTACAGTAGACCCACTATAGATGCAAGTCAAGACAGTGTTTCATTCAGCCTACTTCCTTCTAAGTGAATAGTATCTATCATGTACCTGCTGGACATTTCTGAGGATTAATTAACATTATTGAGCATTTGTCCAAACAGTATGTCATGTACGTCACAAGTTGCTTTGGAGCTGTTCCAAGACTACAGGTGGTATTACCTGTCTGATATACAACCATCCTATAATTCTTATAAGCATCGCTAATAACCATTGATTATTCCTGTGCCATTGCTTCCAAAAATGATTTGCCTGTTAAATGTTGTTTGGGGATAAGGTGCTCTTAACCTGGTATTGCTTTAATTTAAATGTATTTGCTTACATTTTTTAATAAACACACATTTATTGAGCTAGAGTGTACAATCTAATAGAAAGCCAAGATGATAAAATGTAGAGTAAATTATTTTGTATTGCTGCCCACAAATAGGATTTAGAGGTATATCTCTATAAAGCCTTACCTATAATGTAATGTAGCCTCCCACTCTCGCCCACAAATCCTGCTTCAATGTTGAAATGTGTCTTTTAGTTTGATAGACTTAAAGCAAAAAAACACTAAGCATTATTTTGTCTTGTTTTGTCTGCAAGTCAAACATGTTCAGAGTCAATAGTGAGATTGGTGATAAGGGAGACCTTTTTGTCAGGTTCTACATGTATTCTTCTACCAGTGTTTTGGGGATAGGAAAAAATGGTTCCACTGGTAAAGTTGACACTAATACAGCAAATCCCTCTGTGTGGAGCAAATGCTGTTCACCTCAGTATACGCTGACCAGCTTGACAATGTAAACAAGCAATTTTATAGGAAAGAAAGAAAAGTAGCTTCATACTTTTTTACTACTAGTTTTTATTTCACTGATTGCGTTAACATTCTAAAAGCACTAATATTGCTTTATGGTAGTATTGTCTTGTTAGTTGTTATAAAGGCCTATTTTGTACCTTATGTTCAAAACTTATACCTGTCAAGATTTAAAGGTTTCAGTAGTATTCTTTCCTTTTTTTAGGCATGAATGTTTGATGTATGACGTATCATGAAAGCTGGTCACTTAAAAGTGCTTTTAAAACAAACGTATAGCTGAAATAAAGTTCTAAATGAACCTTGGGACCTCTACCCACACCGTCTTGTTTTTATTCCTTTGTTTCTTGTGAATGTAAATTAACTGAAGGACGACATTTGTCAACTTGTTTGTTTATTTTAACATGTTTGGGCAATTAGCATGTTGACTTTCCCCTGCAGTGTAGGCTGGCATCGTTTTGACAAATGTACAAACATTTTAAAGTTATACGGCTGACCGAGCATACCAATATACAAAACAATCAGTCACAAAACAAAATTGAAGGGCTGCAAACTAAGGTACAGTGCCGGGAGACTTGAAAGTATTTCTTTCAAGTCTCCCGAGTGGCGCAGTGGTCTAAGGCACTGCATCGCAGTGCTAGCTGTGCCACTAGAGATCCTGGTTCGAATCCAGGCTCTGCTGTAGCCGGCCGCAACCGGGAGACCAATGGGGTGGCGCACAATTGGCCCAGCGTCATCCAGGGTAGGGGAGGGAATGGCCGGCAGGGAGGTAGCTCAGTTGGTAGAGCATGGCGTTTGCAACGCCAGGGTTGTGGGTTCGATTCCCACGGGGGGCCAGTATGAAAATAAAAAAGAATAATGTATGCACTAACTGTAAGTCGCTCTGGATAAGAGCGTCTGCTAAATGACGTAAATGTAAATATATTTGTAGTCCTTGGCTTTTATTCCACATTTTGTGTTACAGCCTGAATTCAATAATGTCATCTACACAATGCCCCATAATCACAGTGAAAACATGTTTTTTGACATTTTTGCTAATTTATTGAAAATGAAATACAGAAATGTCTAATTTACAGAAGTATTCACACCCCTGAGTAAATACATGTTAGAGTTACAGCAATTAGTATTTCTGGGTAAGAATGTAAGAGCTTTGCACACCTGGATTGTACAATATTTGCACATTCTTAAAAAAATTCTTTAAGCTCTCAAGTTGGGTGTTGATCATTGCTAGAAAGCCATTTTCAAGTCCTGCGATAGATTTTCAAGCCGATTTAAGTCAAAACTATACTAGGCCACTCCGGAACATTCAATGTTGTCTTGGTAACCAACTCCAGTGTATATTTGGACCTGTGTTTTAGGTTATTGTCCTGCTGAAAGGTGAATTTGTCTCCCAGTGTCTGTTGGAAAGAAGACTGATCCAGGTTTTCCTTTAGGATTTTGCCTGTGCTTAGCTCTATTCTGTTTCATTTTATCAACAACAAAAAAACTCCCTAGTCCTTGCCGATGACAAGCATACCCATAACATGATGCAGCCACAACTATGCATAAAAATATGAAGAGTGGTACTCTGTGATGGATTTGCCCCAAACCACGCTTTGTATTCAGGACATAAAGTTAATTTCTTCACCACAATTTTTCCAGTTTTACTTTTGTGCCTTATTGCAAACAGGATGCATGTTTTGGAATATTTTTTTATTCTGTACAAGCTTCCTTTTCACTCTGTCATTTAGGTTAGTATTGTGGAGTAACTACAATGTTGTTGATCCATCCTCAGTTTTCTATCACAGCCATTGAACTCTAACTGATTTAAACTTATCATTGGCCTCATGGTGAAATCCCTAAGCAGTTTGTATTTTTGCAGTGACTTGGTGTTTTGATACACCATCCAAAGTGTATTTAATAACTTCACCATACCCAAAGGGATATTTAAAGTCTGCTTTGTTTTATTTGTACCTACAGTATTTACCAATAGGTGCCCTTTGCGAGGCGTTGGAAAACCTCCCTGGTCTTTGTGGTTGAACTGCTCGACTGAGGGACCTTACAATTATCTGTATGTGTGGGGTACAGAGATGAGGTAGTCATTCAAAAATCATGTTAAACACTATTATTGCACACAGTCTGTGAGTCCATGCAACTTGTGACTTGTTAAGCAAATGTTTACTCCTGAACTTATTTATGCTTGCCATAACAATTATTGACTCAAGACATTTCATCTTTTCATTTTTAATTCATTTGTAAAAAAATATATTAAAAAAAACACAATTCCACTTTGACATTATGGGGTGTTATGTGTAGGCCAGTGACACAAAATCTCAGGCTATAAAACAACAAAATGTGGAAAAGGTCAAGGGGTGAGAATACTTTCTGAAGGCTCTGTAAATCATAAGACACTAGGGATGGCTCTATGATCTCCCTCACTGATCACAGCACAGTCTTGAGGGGTCAAAGACGAAGTCAGTGTCCTGGGGTGACACACGTCTCCATCCCTCTCCCCGGGCTGAACTGATGGGCTGCTGTCACTCACACCCAGCAGGGGTTAACTGACAAACTGACCGCCTAGTGGGGGAGCAACAGCCCCTAACCCCTCAAGGCCCAGTCAGCAAACAGCTCTCCCCAGGCAGCTTAGCCAGCCTCCCCAAGCCAGAGGAGATAGTGCTGTCTCCAGCACCCTGACGGGACAGCAGGGCTGCAGACAATCAGTCAGGGTGATGGATGTTGGAATGGACGACTGGGTCCGGCTGGGTCTGAACCATGGTAGGTGATCAGCAAACTGCCTGTCTGGGCCTATCTACTGCTGATCACCCACCCATGGCTCAGGGCAAGGACCAGGGGGGATACTACATAGCAAGATCAATGGCTTGGCCAGTTAACTTGCCTAAATATTATGATCTAATTGACAACAAGCAAAAACACATATCGAAGCTTAGCTTTCTTAATGAACCAGAAAATCAGTAGTTATTTCTGGTTGTTTATCAAAGTTAGCTGGCTCAGCTTGTGTTCAATCTCTCCCCACACTTCCTGAGAGGCAGGGGGATGTGTGGAGGGCGAGGAGCTGTTTCCCCAGTAACGTCAGAACCATCAGCCCCCCTGCTTTGTAGTATACACCTATGGCCGTCTAGGGCTTGCCACAGAACATACATACTGTATAACACAATAGAAACACCAAAACTAGGTTTAAAGGGATAGGTAATCCAACTGTGAACTATCCCTTTAACCTCACGGTGGTCTGTTTTACCCGGCACAAAAAGGGTCTGTATATATAACTAACTGGTGTCTTTCCCTCCTATCGTCTATAACTAACTTTAGTGTTGTCTTCTTCTCTCATGGCACCCAACACTGAGCTGTCTGCTCTGATCGAGAAGCTGCAGAAGAATGCTGACACTGGTGGAGAAGAACCTCAATAAGGTACAGAACCTCATAGAACATTACAGCGCCTCACCGTTTCCCTTTAAGAAAATGTAGACATTTGGGTGAACTTAATTTTTTGTAAACTTAGATTTCCCTTTCAAGTTTGTGTAAGCAGCACGATGAAGGCTAACCAAGCTAAAATCATATCCTGAATATAATGTATTTTTTGGTTTTGTGTAGAAAATCATTCTATTGAAGTTTTCAGTATCCCATCATTTTAAAATGTTGGATTCTATTTTTCTAAACTAAAGAAGGGTGAGAGGAACAATATACACTGAGTGTACAAAACATTAGGAACACCTTCCTAATATTGAGTTGCAGCCCCCCTATTGCCCTCAGAACAGCCTCAATTTGTGGGTTCGTGGACTCTACAAGGTGTCGAAAGCATTCCACAGGGAGGCTAGCCCATGTTGATTTCAATGCTTCCCACGGTTGTGTCAAGTTGGCTGGATGTCCTTTGGGTGGTGGACCATTCTTGATACACGGGAAACTGTTGAGCCTCAAAAACCCAGCAATGTTGTAGTTCTTAACACAAATCGGTGCGCCTGGCACCTACTACCATACCCCGTTCAAAGGCACTTAAATCTTTTGTCTTGCCCATTCACCCTCTGAATGGCACACAAACACAATCCATGTCTCAATTGTCTCAAGGCTTAAAAATCCTTCTTTAACCTGTCTCCTCCCCTTCATCTATACTGATTTAAATGGTTTTAACAAGTGACATCAATAAGGGATCATAGCTTTCACCTGGATTCACCTGGTCAGTCTATGTCATGGAAAGAGCAGGTGTTCTTAATGTTTTGTATCTTCAGTGTAGTTGATGTGCAAATTCCTGAACACACCACAAGGTGGCAGTATATCCAATGCCCAGTCAGTGTATTGGCCTCTTGGACAAAGCTTTCTGAGAGGCTACATGCATCTTGTCCTGCCAAAACATTATGAAGGGAAATCAATTGCAACCATCTTTGAAAATAGTATTTCCCCTAGATATGTTCAGAATAAGTGCTATTTATGTGTTAGTTTCAATTTATTCCTTCCTCTTTATTTGGGATGTCGACCCATGTCATCCCAATTCCAGATAAGAGTAATGATTTTTTCATAACTGTGTATGTGTGTGTTCAGCAATTGGCAGTGTATGTGCCTGTCTTGAGTCTGAGTGCCGTGTTGGAGGCATTGATCACTCTCCGTCTGAAGGTCCTCTCACGTCATCCAGTTCAGAAGCAGAGCTGTATTTATGGTTGGGGTTTATGGTTGGCCGGGGCAAAGTGCACTCTGTCTGGACAGGTACATCTTGGATCATAGAGTGCCTTATACTGGGTTGGGTTGGGTTGGGTTGGGTTGGGTTGGGGGGGGGGGGGGGGGGGGGGGGGGGGGGGGCGGCTGTGTGTGTGTGTGCGCGTGTTCATGGAGTTTGGCCGCCCCACCTCCACAGTAAAGTCATAAAGGAGCTATACTGTCTTCCTCACCCCCTAACTGACACACTGATTGCTTTATTGATATTGATCAGGGCAAAGAGTCCTAGCCCTCTCATGTGGGAAACATTTTACACATGTAACATGGAGGGGGAACAAAGGACTGAACAACTCAATGATGTGGTGACTCCTGTTACTCAATTTGTTGTTCGAACGCTGAAGTAACATTTTATTAGCTTACACCTATGGTTGCATGTGCAAGGAGATCATTCAAGATTGATGTCGAAATGTCCTGAGGACATCAGGAAATGCCTTCAAAACCGGTCACTAGGGGCAACAGTGAGCACTATCACCATCAAGTAGGCTTGGGTTTTGCTAGGGCGTGGTGGATGGGCGTAATCCCATGACTCTGGATCAGAAAACTGCGTGTTTGATCCCAGTTGTGGATACATTTTTGTTTTTACCCTATCCCAAACCTTAACCCTTACCTTAACAATTCAGAATGAGTGCCTAAACTTCACCTTTAACTTAGAAATTTGACGTTTGGAGAAATGGAACGATACAGAGCAGCAGGAGCAACAAAAACACTTTGAAATTTGACGTTTGGAGAACGTGGATGAACGTCTAATTCTGCACTGACTGTGAGAGCTTGTTGGCATGTGTCTCCATTGCACCACAATTTAAAAAGTGACGTTAACCTATACATTTACATCATTTAGCAGACGCTCTTATCAATAGCGACTTACAGGAGCAATTAGGGTTAAGTGCCTTGCTCAAGGGCACAGACAGATTTTTCACCTAGTCGGCTCAGGGATTCGAACCAGCAACCTTTCAGTTACTAGCCCAACGCTAACCGCTAGTCTACCTGCCGCCCACTGAATCACATATCTATTCATGCAATACTGCACAGTGTCTGTACAGTTTATATCATACTACAGTATTATTAATACTTATCTTTTTTGGGGAAAGATATCATTGCATTATATATTTATTCACGCTTTGTTATCAATGGCAGATAGCCTGTATTGTTGTCATAGTGTGTGTGTGAATTTCCCTATCGGAATCTTTCTATAGGTTTTTACATTTAATAATGACATCCCAGTAGCCCTCATGAAATGTTCATTATTCCCCATCTTTCAGAGAATACATAATTGGTAACTACCTGGAACCAAATGGTACATAGTGACGTTTGTGTCAATGAATCTCAAAGAACCCAAGTGTAATTACTATGCACTAATTAGGTAGTTACCGTTTTAACAAGTCATTTCTAAGTAACTGCCTGGTAAATACCAGGCTTTAAAATAAGGGTTACCTTTCTCACTTTTCTCTTCAATTTGTAATCCGTTTAAAAAATATATATTTTTACGTATAATATTTCTCACCTCATTATTAATATATTTTTTTGTAGAACTCATGTTGTGAGAGAAATTATATACATTTTGTGAGGAATTGACATAGAAAGTCCACATTGCACCACAAGCTCCCATGCAGCCTCCTCAGCTGTATATATAAGTCCCCACAAAAGGTTGTGTGATTTTTGACCTTATTGATGTGTAGGGCTGTGGCCCACTATATGCACCGTGCTTATCACCACCACAGCCTGATTGGAGCGCTGAGAGCCCAATGCAGGAGCCTGTAGGGTCACATTTACAGTGCAAATGTTATCATTCAGATGACACTTTAAACAGTCTTTATCAATATATAGTCATTCAAGGTTTATGAGCTTTGATAAAATGCCACTAGCACTAGCTAAGCAGGGTCATTACAAAGTGTGGATGGCAGAGGTTTTTACCGTGCCTCTATTGGGTACATTTCATACTCGACAGAAATCAAAACAAACACTCGACCTGAAAGAGGAGAGGACAGTATGGCCTCTGTGGAGAAACAATTGATTTTATTACAGGAAGGGAAATCAGTGTTATAGAGCAAACTACACTACAGTGGGACTTTGGCAGAACCTTATCATTGTATTATCTTTGAAACAGTGGGTTATCATAATTGCTTACTTAATAATTCTATAAAGCTCTAGAAGGGCAACCTTTGGCTGGGTAGTAAACTAAAGAGCCTCAAGTGTTTTTGATGCAGAGAGAGATGGAAGAGAGACTTCTGGGAACACAGAGAGGCTGTAAATGCTGTACCACCATGTTATAAACATATTTATACACTGGGTGTACAAACATTAGGAAGACCTTCCTAATATTGAATTGCACACCCTTTTGCCCTCAGAACAGCCTCACTTCGTTGAAAGCTTTCCTCAGGGATACTGGCCCATGTTGACTCCAATGCTTCCCACAGTTGTGTCAACTTGTCTGGATGTATTTTGGGTGATGGACCATTCTTGATAAACACAGGAAACTGTTGAGTGTGAAGAACTCAGCAGCGTTGCAGTTCTTGGCATACTCAAACCGGTGCACCTAGCACCTACTACCATACTACCATATTTTGTCTTGCCCATTCACTCTCTGAATGGCACACATTCACAATCCATGTCTCAATTGTCTCAAGGCTTAAAAATCCTTCTTTAATTTGTCTCCTCCCCTTCATCTACACTGATTTAAGTGGATTTAACAGGTTACATTAATAAGGGATCATAGCTTTCACCTGGTCAGTCTGTCATGGAAAGAGCAGGTGTTCCTAATGTTTTGTACAAATGTTTATGTAAATAAGTATTAGAGAAAATATAATTTATTAAGAAAGGGAATGTAGTTCAATAAAAAAGGTTAAAGAAGTGGGTGTAGTAGGGGAAAATATATTTTCAACACTGCATTTCTCAGGCAAGAGCAGCAACAGAACACGCAGAGTACTGTTGGTAGGATACACATCCCACCTAGGAAAAACAACAAAATAAACTTTAAAATAATAATATTATATTGCAGAACATTTTAGCAAAATCACATTTTTCTGTCACAATGTAAATACAAGCCAGAACAAATAGCTGTGATGTAATCGGGTGATACTGAGACAGAGAGAGTAGCCATCACACAAACCTGTCTGCTCTATCTTTTCCATCGTGGTGATTAGGTCCACTCTGTTGAACAATGGAGGAGTTGTGACTAATCAACATTTGGCTTGAACCAATCATGATGTGCCTCTCAAACAACACATGAAATATACACATGCAGGTTATTAGCACAGTGGTGGTACCGGTACATTGTGTATGTACTTTTAACCCAGAGAAAAGCATTAGCAGGTTAGATAGAATGCACCACATTTTATGTAGCTATGGTCTGCACCAGTTGGATGCAAGATCCATAACTGCACTGTGTTACATCGCGAAACACTAAAACATTTTTGAGGGAGCATCTTTGCATTTATGATGTGTTTATTTTGTGTATTTTATCCCTATATATAACATAGGATGTTATTCATTTTACCATGTGTTTATCTTGTATATTTTACCTCCCAAAAAGTATAAATTATCATGATGTAAATGGCTTCAAATAAGCTTGCACACAATATATTGGAAACAATTCCTGCATTTTTAGCTGTCACCTCACTGCGGCGTCTTAATGTAAAAGTTTGTGTCCCCAGTCTGGCTGGCACAAGATGAGGGATGTCACCTCAACTAAGACCTATTACACCATTAACACAGTCCCTGGTCTGTATTGGGTCCCTGTGCCCTGGGGGTTTGGCTTCACTACCAGGGTATCTGACTGGGCTATCAGAGTGGTAATTAATAACCAAATAGATTTTGTTACAGTATTTAAAGGTCCAATGCAGCTGTTTTTGTCACAATATCAAATAATTTCAGGGCAACAACCTTATTGTGATTGTTTTCAATTAAAATGAAACCAAAATTGCTTCTTAGCAAAGAGCAGAACTGTCTGGGAGTGGTTTGAGTGGGGAGGGGAAAACTGAAAATTAGCTGTTGTTAGCAGAGAGGTTTGGAACTCTCTTTCTTATTGGTTAACTAATTTACTGCATGGTGATGTCACCATGGAAGGCCAAAACTCCCTCCTACCAAAACAGGCTGACATTTCAGGCGGTCTTTCCAAACAGCTCTTACACTAAAAGGGCATTATCATAATTTTCACAATTTCACAGTATTATTCCAACCTCATAGTGTGGAAATATATAGAAAACACAGGGAAATCCTTTTTTTTTTACTGTACTGGGCCTTTATTTTATAGAGTAAGCTCTGTGGACTATGAATATTTCAACAAATTTGAATCCAATGTTCATGCTTTAGCATTATATTTCACAATGAATAGTATCTATTTCACTGAATAATTTTTCAGTTGAAAACCTTTTAACAATTAAACGCAGCCTACACATGGTGTAATCATGATTCTACTGCATGCTTTGTCTTTCAGGGATTTCTGCCTTCTCTCTTTGAAAGAGAGTTAAACTGTCTGACCTCAATCTGCATTCACACTGTATCAGAGGCCTGTTCTACAAAAGCCTTTTTTTCCAGGTGGTTTAAGGCTGGGGAAATCTCAGGCTCTCGTCATCACCTACCTCTCTATCTCTCTGTCCAGAACACTGAACTCTGAGATATTTGTGCATCGTGTATTGATTCGGGGTACAACCCTTGGCTGTAAAAGAGAGATAAAGAAGTTAGACATTAACTTTATTTTTTCAGGGGTCACAGTGTGGTTTCACATAGACCTACCGACACACACACAAAAACCTGATTCCTCTGATGGACTCTGGAATATTGACTAGTCCTCTCTCCCGTCTCTCTCTCTCTCTCTCTCTCTCTCTCTCTCTCTCACCCACAGAAAAAAAGCCTTTGCGGTCAGTATTTCTCCTCTCAGATAGATAGCGCGGCCGGCAGGCAGCATTCCTGTCTATTCCCTTCAAGGTTACAGTGTGGTGGAGGGGAGAACTCTGAGCACCTGCTGCTGCAGCTGCCTGAGAGGAACTGTTGTTTTGTTTCACACTCAACTGACTGAGTGTCTTTGTTGCATTTGCTTTCTCCACTCTCTCCACTGTTCCTAAGACAACTGAAAGGGAAAACCATAGTGGTTGAGGCAGTTTGTCTCAAGCTCAGATGCCATTACACAGGGAAAAGAGACCATCAGAAGGAACCTGGTGATAACAGGATTGTTGTGTTAATCAATATAAATTAGGTTGTCAGGTGCTTGGAAGATTGTTTTAATATTTCAACTTAAGTGGCAGAAAATCTTACGGCCTCCACTGTCCGTGTGAAATGTAGAAAAGTGTATACAGTTCTATTTTCCAGCGCTGAAGGCCAGTTTGCCCCATACCCTGAGAATACAGCACCTGGTTTAGACAGCAGCACATGTCAGCTTTGCACATTTCCATTGGTGGAATATTTCACCCTTGGCACCGTATAGTTCAGGGGATATTTGGGTGGGAAATGATGGCCCCAAACAATCAAGCTAGGTGGCCCTTACTCGCTCCCCTTTCTCTCTGTCTGAACTGGCTTCCCAAATTGTAGTTAACCTGAGATACGTCACAATCTGTCTGCTAAACTGTATTTCTGTTTGTCAACCTCAAGATAAAAAAAAAACTATTTCTCTTCCAGATAGATACAGTGAGGGAAAAAAGTATTTGCTCCCCTGCTGATTTTGTATGTTTGCCCACTGACAAAGAAATGATCAGTCTATAATTTTAATGGTAGGTTTATTTGAACAGTGAGAGACAGAATAACAACAACAAAATCCAGAAAAACACATGTCAAAAATGTTATAAAATGATTTGCATTTTAATGAGGGAAATAAGTATTTGACCCCTCTACAAAACATGACTTAGTACTTGGTGGAAAAACCCTTGTTGGCAATCACAGAGGTCAGACGTTTCTTGAAGTTGGCCACCAGGTTTGTACACATCTCAGGAGGGATTTTGTCCCACTCCTCTTTGAAGATCTTCTCCAAGTCATTAAGGTTTCGAGGCTGATGTTTGGCAACTCGAACCCTCAGCTCCCTCCACAGATTTTCTATGGGATTAAGGTCTGGAGACTGGCTAGGCCACTCCAGGACCTTAATGTGCTTCTTCTTGAGCCACTCCTTTGTTGCCTTGGCCGTGTGTTTTGGGTCATTGTCATGCTGGAATACCCATCCACGACCCATTTTCAATGCCCTGGCTGAGGGAAGGAGGTTCTCACCCAAGATTTGATGGTACATGGCCCCGTCCATCGTCCCTTTGATGCGGTGAAGTTGTCCTGTCCCCTTAGCAGAAAAACACCCTCAAAGCATAATGATTCCACCTCCATGTTTGACGGTGGGGATGGTGTTCTTGGGGTCATAGGCAGCATTCCTCCTCCTGCAAACACGGCGAGTTGAGTTGATGCCAAAGAGCTCCATTTTGGTCTCATCTCACCACAACACTTTCACCCAGTTCTCCTCTGAATCATTCAGATGTTCATTGGCAAACTTCAGACAGGCATGTATATGTGCTTTCTTGAGCAGGGGGACCTTGCGGGCGCTGCAGGATTTCAGTCCTTCATGGCGTATTGTGTTACCAATTGTTTTCTTGGTGACTATGGTCCCAGCTGCCTTGAGATCATTGACAAGATCCTCCCGTGTAGTTCTGGGCTGATTCCTCACCGTTCTCATGATCATTGCAACTCCACGAGGTGAGATCTTGCATGGAGCCCCAGGCCGAGGGAGATTGACAGTTATTTTGTGTTTCTTCCATTTGTGAATAATCGCACCAACTGTTGTCACCTTCTCACCAAGCTGCTTGGCGATGGTCTTGTAGCCCATTCCAGCCTCATGTAGGTCTACAATCTTGTCCCTGACATCCTTGGAGAGCTCTTTGGTCTTGGCCATGGTCGAGAGTTTGGAATCTGATTGATTGATTGCTTCTGTGGACAGGTGTCTTTTATATAGGTAACAAACTGAGATTAGGAGCACTCCCTTTAAGAGTGTGCTCCTAATCTCAGCTCGTTACCTGTATAAAAGACACCTGGGAGCCAGAAATCTTTCTGATTGAGAGGGGGTCAAATACTTATTTCCCTCATTAAAATGCAAATCCATTTATAACATTTTTGACATGCGTTTTTCTGGATTTTTTTGTTGTTATTCTGTCTCTCACTGTTCAAATAAACCTACCATTAAAATTATAGACTGATCATTTCTTTGTCAGTGGGCAAACTTACAAAATCAGCAGGGGATCAAATACTTTTTTCCCTCACTGTAACTGGTTGACAACAAAGCTTTAGCTGCTTTAAAACAACTCTGAGAGAGAGAATGAGAATCCACTTAAAATAGGCATCCCCCACTGATAGGGCCTGGCTGTTATCTGTCCAGGTCGCCCTGCCCATCGGGTCCAGGAGACGGATGACGTGAGCCCCTGATAGGCTGTCTCCATGGAGGCGACGAGACGCCAGGCTAGGCTCAGACCAGGCCATGCTGGCTAGGACACAGAGCAGGCCAGGCTAGGGTCCTGGATGACTGGGGCTGGGTGACTGGCGGGGTGGGTCTCTGGCTAGTGCTGACTGGCTGGAACTGACTGGTGGAGGGGGCCCCTTCCCCTTACTGAACCCTGTCTGGGGGGGGGGGCAAGACCCATGATGACCACAGACAGACAGCTCTCTGTTGGAAGTCACTATGACAGACAGTTTACTTTACACAAAGCCCCTGGATAGTACAGGCTAGGGGGGCAGCCAGGGGGCAGGGGAGAGTCCAGTCCGCTGCTCTTTAGTCTACAGTAATGCTTAGCATTAGGTCACTGTTTACTGGCATAACTCTAAACCTGCAGACCCACAGACAAAACATTTGCCTTTGGTAATAGTACTATTCCTATAATCTATATAATAATATTCATACTCCTGTAATTGTTATATACAGTGCCTTCAGAAAGTATTCACACCCCTTGACTTTTTCCACATTTAGTTGTGTTACAAAGTGTGATTAAAATGGATTGAATTGTCATTTTTTTGTCAACGATCTACACAAAATGCTCTATGGAATAACAATTAATTTTGTAAAAAAAATATATATATATATAAAACACTAATATGCAGTGCATTCGGAAAGTATTCAGACCCTTTGACTTTTTCCCAAAAATAATTACGTTACAGCCTTATTGTAAAATGTATCAAATTAATTTTTCCTCATCAATCTACACACAATACCCCATAATGACAACGCGAAAATAGGTTTTTAGTCATTTTAGCATATGTATTAAACATACAGTGGCTTGCAAAAGTATTCACCCCCCTTGGCATTTTTCCTATTTTGTTGCCTTACAACCTGGAATTAAAATGGATTTTTGGGGGGTTTGTATCATTTGATTTACACAACATGCTTACCACTTTGAAGATGCAAAATATTTTTTATTGGGAAACAAACAAGAAATAAGACAAAAGAACAGAAATCTTGAGCGTGCATAACTATTCACCCCCCCCCCCCCCCCCCCAAAGTCAAAAGATTGTAGA
The DNA here is from genome assembly GCF_964263955.1 of Coregonus lavaretus. Classification (NCBI taxonomy): domain Eukaryota; kingdom Metazoa; phylum Chordata; class Actinopteri; order Salmoniformes; family Salmonidae; genus Coregonus; species Coregonus lavaretus. Next base: position 12,870,066 of record NC_140010.1, on the reverse strand, counting down.
GCCACCTTTTGCAGCAATTACAGCTGCAAGTCTCTTGGGGTATGTCTCTATAAGCTTGGCACATATAGTCACTGGGATTTTTGCCCATTCCTCAAGGCAAAACTTCTCCAGCTCCTTCAAGTTGGATGGGTTCCGCTGGTGTACAGCAATCTTTAAGTCATACCACAGATTTTCAATTGGATTGAGGTCTGGGCTTTGACTAGGCCATTCCAAGACATTTAAATGTTTCCCCTTAAACCACTCGAGTGTTGCTTTAGCAGTATGTTTAGGGTCATTGTCCTGCTGGAAGGTGAACCTCCATCCCAGTCTCAAATCTCTGGAAGACTGAAACAGGTTTCCCTCAAGAATGTCCCTGTATTTAGCACCATCGATCATTCCTTCAATTCTGACCAGTTTCCCAGTCCCTACCGATGAAAAACATCCCCACAGCATGATGCTGCCACCACCATGTTTCACTGTGAGGATGGTGTTCTCGGGGTGATGAGAGGTGTTGGGTTTGCGGCAGACATACAGTTTTCCTTGATGGCCAAAAAGCTCAATTTTAGTCTCATCTGACCAGAGTACCTTCTTCCATATGTTTGGGGAGTCTCCCACATGCCTTTTGGCTTTTTTCTGGCCACTCTTCCATAAAGCCCAGCTCTGTGGCGTGTACGGCTTAAAGTGGTCCTATGGACATATACTCCAATCTCTGCTGTGGAGCTTTGCAGCTCCTTCAGGGTTATCTTTGGTCTCTTTGTTGCCTCTCTGATGAATGCCCTCCTTGCCTGGTCCGTGATTTTTGGTGGGTGCCCTCTCTTGGCACGTTTGTTGTGGTGCCATATTCTTTAAATTTTTTAAGAATGGATTTAATGGTGCTCCGTGGGATGTTTTTTATAACCCAACCCTGATCTGTACTTCTCCACAACTTTGTCCCTGACCTGTTTGGAGAGCTCCTTGGTCTTCATGGTGCCGCTTGCTTGGTGGTGCCCCTTGCTTAGTGGTGTTGCAGACTCTGGGTCCTTTCAGAACAGGTGTATATATACTGAGATCATGTGACAGATTATGTGACACTTAGATTGCACACAGGTGGACTTTATTTAACTAATTATGTGACTTCTGAAGGTAATTGGTTGCACCAGATCTTATTTAGGGGCTTCATCGCAAAGGGGGTGAATACATATGCACGCACCACTTTTCTGTTATTTATTTAGTAATTTTTTTCAATTCACTTCACCAATTTTGACTATTTTGTATATGTCCATTACATGAAATCCAAATAAAAATCAATTTAAATTACAGGTTGTAATGCAACAAAATAGGAAAAACACCAAGGGGGATGAATACTTTTGCAAGGCACTGTAAAAAACAGAAATACCTTATTTACATAAGTATTCAGACCCTTTGCTATGAGACTTGAAATTGAGCTCAGGTGCATCCTGTTTCCATTGATCATCCTTGAGATGTTTCTACAACAAATTAAATTCATTGGACATGATTTGGAAAGGCACACCCCTGTCTATATAAGGTCCCACAGTTGACAGTGCATGTCAGGGCAAAAACTCCATCATTATTAAATGGAAGAAGTTTGGAACCCCCAAGACTCTTCCTAGAGCTGGCCGCCCGGCCAAACTGAGGAATCGGGGGAGAAGGGCTTTGGTCAGGGAGCTGACCAAGAACCCAATGGTCACTCTGACAGAGCTCCAGAGTTCTTCTGTGGAGATGGGAGAAAGTTACAGAAGGACAACCATCTCTGCAGCACTCCACCAATCAGGCCTTTATGGTAGAGTGGCCAGACGGAAGCCACTCCTCAGTAAAAGGCACATGACAGGCTGCTTGGAGTTTGCCAAAAGGCACCTAAAGACTCTCAGACCATTAGAAACAAGATTCTCTGGTCTGATGAAACCAAGATTGAATTCTTTGGCCTGAATGCCAAGCATCACGTCTGGAGGAAACCTGGACCATCCCTACGGTGAAACATGGTGGTGGCAGCATCATGCTGTGGGGATGTTTTTCAGCGGCAGGGACTGGGAGACTAGTCAGGATCGAGGGAAAGATGAACAGAGAAAAGTATTATTATTATTATTATTATAAAAGTACAGAGAGATCCTTGATGAAAACCTGCTTCAGAGCACTCAGGATCTCAGACTGGGGCAAAGGTTCACCTTCCAACAGGACAATGACCATAAACACACAGCCAAGACAACAAAGGAGTGGCTTCGGGAAAGTCTCTGAATGTCCTTGAGTGGCACAGCCAGAGCCCGGACTTGAACCCGATCGAACATCTCTGGAGAGACCTGAAAATAGCTGTGCAGCGACGCTCCCCATCCAACCTGACAGAGCTTGAGAGGATCTGCAGAGAAGAATGGGAGACATTCCCCAAATACAGGTGTGCCAATCTTGTAGCATCATACCCAAGAAGACTCAAGGCTGTAATCGCTGCCAAAGGTGCTTCAACAAAGTACTGAGTAAAGAGTCTGAATACTTATGTAAATGTGATATTTCAGTTTTTTATTTACATTTCTAAAAACCTGTTTTTGCTTTGTCATTATGGTGTATAGTGCGTCGATTGATGAGGGGAAAAAAAACAATTGAATCAATTTTAGAATAAGGCTGTAAAATGTGGAAAAAGTCAAGGAGTGTGAATACTTTCCGAATGCACTGTATCTTGATTAGATAGGTATTCTACCCCCTGAGTGAATACATGTTGGAATCACCTTTGGCAGCGATACAGCTGTGAGTCTTTCTTGGTACGTCTCTAAGAGCTTTGCAAACCTGGATAGTACAATATTTGCCCATTATTTTATTTTTTTAATCTTCAAGCTCTGTCAAGTTGTTTGTTGATCTTTGCTAGACAGCCATTTTCAAGTCTTGCCATAGATTTTCATGCCGATTTAAGTCAAAACTGTAACCATGCACTCAAGAACATTCAATGTCGTCTTGGTAAGTAACTCCAGTGTGTATTTGACCTTGCGTTTTAGGTTATTGTCCTGCTGAAAGGTGGATTTGTCTCACAGTGTCTGTTGGAAAGCAGACTGAACTAGGTTTTCCAATATAACTTTGTCTGTGCTTAGCTCTATTCCTTTTCTTTTTATCCTACAAAAACTCCCTAGTCCTTGCCGTTGACAACAATACACATAACATGATGCAGCCACCATCATGCTTGAAAATATGAAGAGTGGTATTCAGTGATGTGTTTTGTTGGATTTCTGTACAGGCTTCCTTCTTTTCACTCTGTAATTTAGGTTAGTATTGTGGAGTAACTACAATTTTTCAGTTTTCTCCTATCAAAGCCATTTAATTCTGTAACTGGTTTAAAATTGACCTAATGGTGAAATCACTGAGCAGTTTCCTTCCTCTCCGTCAACTGAGTTAGCAAGGATGCCTGTATATTTGTATTGACTTGGTGTATTGATACACCATCCAAAGTGTAATTAATAACTTCACTATGCTCAAAGGGATATTCAATGTCTGTTTATTTTTTTATTTTTTTTACCAATTCTTTGCGAGGCATTGGAAAATCTCACTGGTCTTCGTCATTGAAATTCGCTGCTCGACTGAAGGACTTTACAGATAATTGTATGTGTGGGGTACAGAGATGGGCTAGTCATTCAAAAATCATATTAAACACCATTATTGCACACAAAATCCAACTTATTGTTTGAGTCCATGCAACTTATTATTTGACTTGTTAAGCAAATTTGTACTCCTGACATTATTTAGCCTTGCCATAACAAAGGGGTTGAATACTTATTGACTCAAGACATTTCAGCTTTTCGTTTTTTATTAATTTGTGAAAACATAATTCCACTTTGACATTATGGGGTAATGTGTGTAGATCAGTCTCACACAATTGAAATGTAATCCATTTTAAATTCAGGTTGTAACGCAACAAAATGTGGAAAAAGTCAAGGGGTGTGAATACTTTCTGAAGACACTGTAACTAAGGGCAAGTTATGCATATACAACCAAGTAAGGAGATCTGGTTGTACGTACAGTGAGGGAAAAAAGTATTTGATCCCCTGCTGATTTTGTACGTTTGCCCACTGACAAAGAAATTATCAGTCAATAATTTCAATGGTAGGTTTATTTGAACAGTGAGAGACAGAATAACAACAACAAAAATCCAGAAAAACACATGTTATAAATTGATTTGCATTTTAATGACGGAAATAAGTATTTGACCCCTCTGCAAAACATGACTTAGTACTTGGTGGCAAAACCCTTGTTGGCAATCACAGAGGTCAGACGTTTCTTGTAGTTGGCCACCAGGTTTGCACACATCTCAGGAGAGATTTTGTCCCACTCCTCTTTGCAGATCTTCTCCAAGTCCTTAAGGTTTTGAGGCTGACGTTTGGCAACTCGAACCTTCAGCTCCCTCCACAGATTTTCTATGGGATTAAGGTCTGGAGACTGGCTAGGCCACTCCAGGACCTTAATGTGCTTCTTCTTGAGCCACTCCTTTGTTGCCTTGGCCGTGTGTTTTGGGTCATTGTCATGCTGGAATACCCATCCATGATCCATTTTCAATGCCCTGGCTGAGGGAAGGAGGTTCTCACCCAAAATTTGACAGTACATGGCCCCGTCCATCGTCCCTTTGATGCAGTGAAGTTGTCCTGTCCCCTTAGCAGAAAAACACCCCCAAAGCATAATGTTTCCACCTCCATGTTTGACGGTGGGGATGGTGTTCTTGGGGTCATAGGCAGCATTCCTCCTCCTCCAAACACGGTGAGTTGAGTTGATGCCAAATAACTCAATTTTGGTCTCATCTGACCACAACACTTTCACCCAGTTCTCCTCTGAATCATTCAGATGTTCATTAGCAAACTTCAGACGGGCATGTTTATGTGCTCTCTTGAGCAGGGGGACCTTGCGGGCACTGCAGGATTTCAGTCCTTCACTGCGTAGTGTGTTACCAATTGTTTTCTTGGTGACTATGGTCCCAGCTGCCTTGAGATCATTGACAAGATCCTCCCGTGTAGTTCTGGGCTGATTCCTCACCGTTGTCATGATCATTGCAATTCCACGAGGTGAGATCTTGCATGGAGCCCCAGGCCGAGGGAGATTGACAGTTATTTTGTGTACAAACCTGGTGTGTTGCCAGTGATTATTTCAATGTAAGCTCTAGTGTTATTTTGGGGAAGATGTGTTTCCATAGCTAGGGCTGACACAGAGGACTTGTGAAGAGCCCTGTCCCCATTCCATAGACTGTCTGTTTGGGTCTAAATTATTGTTGTGCATTCTGTAGACTGGGCCAGCAGCTCTATGCCAGGTGGTCCTATCATTACGTCCCTCTCACTGTTTCTGTTGCTATCGCTCTCTCAGTGTCTGGTACTACAAGGCCTTGTCCTACATATCCATCCTTGAGAAGGGGCTCAATGATGCTGTTAGTCACTATACAGCCTCACCTTAGGTCCAGTGCTTCTTCCCACCACGCTAGGTTGTGTTAACTGTTTCGAGCTACACTTCAAGACACAATTTGGGGTTTTGTTTCACTTTCAGCCCAATGGCTCAACGCCACAACCTTGTGCAATGAGCAAGTCAACGAATGTCAACAAATCCAACGCTGACTATAAAGTACAGATTATAGTTACTCTGCTGATATAGTGAAAGGTCATGTAGCTTCATACTATGAGCTCTGAAAGTGTCGGAAATAATACCCTGTTCTTTTATTTGACCAAAATCACCTATCTACTAAATGTGTCCCAACAAGTCCAGCAGACTCCTAATACAGGCAGTATTGGATTACAGAGTATTTATCGAGATAGCTTCCGCTTTGCAGATAGGATAGTGACAACACTTATCTCTAGATATTCCCTTATCAAAAAACAATTTAGCAGGAGAAAACGACATTAGCCCAGATTTTAGCTGTGCCGAGTGCTTTTTCTTTACCCTCCTGGGTACAAGGGTCTGTTTGCACTGTGCACACACCTCCATCTGGCTGGCTGGCTGCATGGAGACATTCACATTACTTCAACATTGCTTCAACATTTCTTTAGCATTGCTTTAGCGCTCTTTTAATGTTGCAATTATGTTCATATTAAGGCTTTTGGACTTCTGAATCCATTCTGTCTGGCTTCCGAAAGCTTGGATGAAATATATAAATGTATACTAGTGAGGAGGACCGAATGTGCGAACAGTATTGGAGGGAGGGGGTGGAGATGGCCAGGCTTGTCAGGGGGTTGAGGCGGGGTGAGGGGGTGAGGGAGGTCACAACAGGAGATGGAGCCTGTGGGTCACCATGAGGTTATCCTGACCTGCGTTTGGATTCTGACGGCCGTATGTATCAAGCAAAACAAGCTGGGAGGGAGGGAGTTGTGTTTGTGTGTGTGTGTGTGTGTGAGAGCGTGTGTGCATGCGAATGTGCAAGTGTGTTTGTTTCTGTATGTGTATATGATGGTGTAGTAAGACGAGGGGGAGCAGCTCCAGTTCTATGCCGATCAGCATCTAGCAAAGGTGTCTGTCAAGGATTGAGGCTCTTTCTGTGTGGAGCCACAAGGCCGAATGGGGGAGCAGAGCCAGGGGGGAGATAGATCGCCCATACTCATGTTCCTCTGACCCTGGAAGGCTAATAGGCCTGTCTGGATGCCACAGACAACACTTTATATGTGAATACCACAATATAATAAGTCACTGTTGGAGCTGTGTGAATACCACAATTTAATAAGTCACTATTGGAGCTGTGTGAATACCAGAATATAAAAAGTCACTATTGGAGCTGTGTGAATACCACAATATAATAAGTCACTATTGGAGCTGTGTGAATACCACAATTTAATAAGTCACTATTGGAGCTGTGTGAATACCACAATATAATAAGTCACTATTGGAGCTGTGTGAATACCACAATATAATAAGTCACTATTGGAGCTGTGTGAATACCACAGTATAATAAGTCACACTTGGAGCTGTGCGAATACTCGCTCAGTATAAGGCACTAGTAGGACTCCCAAAATTGTATTTCTCAAGGAAATATTTTCTTGTCTTTTGTGATATCTAACGCCTCAACCACCTATTGAGGGGACTGTGGAGTGTGGTTAAAAAATGAAACAAGGTGGTACATGCATTGTTAATGTGTCCAATAAGCATGGAGTATTTGTTTTTGCCCTGGATTATGCCTGTAAAAAGGGTCTGCAGGTGCTTGGACCAGGGACACATGTCTAGGGGCCGTGTTAACTATTAACACAGCCATATAACCACGTTACTGATTGACGCCTCTTGTTCTTGGGACTCTTGCTGACCTGTGCGGCTTGGCATCGGTGGGTCCTCCACACACAGGTTGTGTTATCCAGTAGGAACATCTCCCTACAGGGAGCAGAATTGTACACGCGTAACCTCCCATCTAGGCCTGGACTCTTTTATTCTCTCTTTCTCTGTCTCTCTTTCTCTCTCTCTCTGTCTCTCTTTCTTTCTCTCTCTTTCTCTCTCTCATTCTCTCTTTCTCTCTCTCTCTCTCTTATTTTCTCTTCCTCACTTCTCCATACCCTCCTCCTCCCCTCCCCTCTAACCTGTCCTCTGACTCCCTCCATCTTTCCAGTCCTTCACTGACTGGATCCTTTGAGCGACCTTCAAAGTGACCCTTATCCTGTGCACCATAAAACGCTAAGGCGTAAAGATGACATGTGCAAAGTGTAGGAAGCTCTGGTTGACATTTAGTGCCTCTAGTGCTTTCCTCCGGGAAAAAGTATGTTCTCTGGGGAACCTTTGATATATGATACATGACACTGTAGCACATGTATGGAGAGACATGTCCGTGTGAGATGATGAAAGGTTGAAGTAATCGACCGGTAGGCCTATATTCATGTGTCACACAAATATACAGTAGAATCTTAATTTGATCAGTCTTTTGTTGTTGAGAATTTTCCTGCACTGCAGGAAATGAAGATGAGTTTCATGATTCACATAAATTCACTGAAAACCTGCACTAACACATGGTTATATTAACAGTATTGCACTTTTCATGTAGCATAATTTTGGCCAGCTAATAGCCTAATCACCGCTCAAGCAACATTATAGACTAAACGTTCAAATCCCGTTGGTGCAGGATTATTTTGCTGCGACAATACTAGTCAAATTAAGATCCAACATCTGTACTGTGCATGTGTCATACAGTTGGACTCTATCAAATAATGCACACTTTCTTCTGTGAGCAAATTTAATCAACCTACCTCACTGTGTTGTAATGGACTTGCTACAACATCTAGTCACAAAATATAAGGAGGTTTGTTTGGATATTTGGTTTATTTGCTTCAAGCCATAAGCCATGTGTTTGCTGGTAACCTATATGTAAACCTTCTCTTTATTCTTGGAAGGCATGTCTCTCTTGAATACTAGTGTTGGTACGCTGTAGTGGGACAAACAGGCGCATTCTCAGAACTACCTTCCGTCATTACATCTTTACCCATTGTTCCTTGGTGATGCAGCTTTGAAGTGGGCCAGAGGAGAGAATGTGTTGTTGTTCTAGTCAACATCTCCCAACAGTTGGCTGTGGAGAGAGGTGAGGTCAATGGTTTATTAGCCTATAGCAACCCTGGGAGTTATCAGCCTCACACAGGTGCGGTAGATATAGAAACATTTCTGCTTGTTGACGTTCTTAGACATTTCAACTACTTACATCACAATTCAACAGGGATTTGTTTGCCATAAACTGCTCCTTTGTAAAATAGCTATCACTTATAGAAAACATAGTTTTAACACTTCAAGCAGATCTCAAGATTAGTGCCTCCAATGTATTTTTTATTCCTGGTCTTTGTAACATTGTAACGATATTTTGATAAAAAATGTGTTGCCAGTCATTATTTAATACTAACTTTGAAATTAAGTGTGATTTTGGCCCGCCTTATTATTATCTCAATATGGATAACATTTGATCCAACGTTTTGTGAAGGATATGTCATTATCCTAACTATTATCCAACTTGTTATGGACAGTTTAGACATATCATGACGTCACAGAGCAGCATTTCAGATAAATGCTGTCATTTCCTCCAATCCCATCGGTTCCCATCATTATCAGGGCTTGGTAATCTAGTTCCATGCTGTGTTATTGGAGCTCAGTAGACACGCACACACTCATCGTCCCCAGTGCCTGCAGCATCTTGATGCTCTGTGAGTCTGAACTGTGTGTTCTCTAAACATTTATCTACTGTATACCTGGGTCTATCAAAACAAATCACACACAATGCCCAAGGTTTGTCTTTGTAGAGGGTGGAAGGAGCGGTGGTAGGAGAGTTGGGGGTGATGTGGTGTCAAACAAGAGTCCTGGGTAGTGGATCAGTGGATGAGAGAATATTAATGTAAGTACTCAAAAATATATGTTTTAGAGACGTTGGAACTATAAGGTTCTATCTGCGCAAAGCATAGTTCTGAGATATTGAGCATCAAAGTTTTCACATCCCAGATCTCAGAACTGTTTTTTAGTGAATTCTTCTTTCTTAAAGTGATAGTTCCCTAAAATGAAAAAATACACTATAACCTATGGATAACTAGCAACATTGCTAAAGCTTAGCTCTGGATGAGTAAACTGATATATTTTTCTGGTCTCTGATACCCAAAGTCAGTAAACTACTTGCTAGATATCAATAAAATGTGGTAAATTTGTAATTTTTGTGAAATACCCCTCCATGGATGTTTTTGTATTGATATAGAACAAGACAAAAACAGCAATGCCTCTCCCAAGGGCCTTAAACATGCTCTAAGGCACCTGTATTTATTTGTTTTTACCATTAAGAGCTTACATTCTTCTGAAAAAGTGGTGAAAGAAAAAATCTAATTAATTGAAAAAGAGGAACAGAACCTATGATATGAATAATCAAAGACTTGGGACTATAAGGTTCTGTCTGCAAAATGTATAGTTTTGAGATAATTATTATTTTCCATGAGCCAGATCTCAGAACGGTTTTGTGATGTCTTCCTCTTTCGTGACTCAATAAGTATATCACCTTACATACAGTTATTTTTTATTGACAACCCAGCATTGTGTTATTGGATTGCAGATAGAACCTAATGGCACAAAGTTAAAAGGTGTTTGCGCAGATTTAACTTTCAGATTGTTCATATTCTTTATCATAAATATATTTATATTTTATCTCACATGTAAATGACCACCTAAAGAGCAATTCTACATGAATAACTCATTTTTTACCTAAATGTCAAATAGAGCCTTATAGTCCCAAGGTCACGAAATGTCAATTCATTTGCTATTCTGTTCAATCCAGGAAATAAATTAAAATGTATCAAATATTGGCCATGAGGATTATTCTTTATAGCCTTTTTTTTCAAAGAAGTCTGTCTTTACACATACACTACCATGTTTTCCTGACACATTTGCAGGCAGGTAGCCTAGCGGCAAGTAGCCTAGCGGTTAAGTGCGTTGGGCCAGTGCTTCAAGTCTACTTTTTTAAAGTGTTGACTTTGTATGGGATTTCTGTTATGGCTACAGTATATGCGATGAGGCATGTTTTACTGAGGCCCCAGTCCGAACCTTGTGAAATCAGCAGAGAACAGCTTTATAGGGAAGGACTGTGATTTTAAAAATCAATCAGTTACGGTGAAGTGGAAGGGAGGTGACACATTGTTTTTCAGTCTGACCTGGAGTCATTGCATGTCTTTTCTCCTGTAGTGTAGGTAGGGACCATAACCAGGCTGCAGGTATAATGCTCCCACCATGAGCAAACAGTTCCGGACAAACAGAGGGAGCTGTGGGCGCTATGGCTCTGCCTGGTACAGCACACTGAGGACGGAGACGTAGGCACAAAGGAAGGTGCATGATTGGTCTGTTTGATGGAGATCTGATAAAAATTATAATTGGAGCATGTAGAATGCATATGTTGACTGTTGTCAGTCAAACAAAGACTATGTCACGCCATAAACTGGACTGAACTTGCACCTCAATGTTTTCATTGTCTGGGCAACTGGGGTAAAGTAAAGTGGTAAGGAGGAAGAAACCCTTGCAATCATGTGCACAGTTGGAATGACTGTTTTATATTTTCATGTGTGTGGAAGGATAGACATGTGTGTGTGTCTCTGAGTGTTTGCATGTGCATGCGTAGGCGCATACACGTGCAAGTGTAGCCGTTTGAGATGTCTGAGACGAGGCGAGGTCATATGGTCATGGAATGACGAGGGGAAACGTTGCCACATGATGGCGGCCATGTTTGGCTAGTTGAACTCCGCTGTCTTTTCAGTAGCAAGATGTTATCAGGTCTGCTGGGCCCCTTATTTGTTCTATACATTCAAACAGCCTCACACATTTGAATACATTTTCCAAGGGAAACAAAGAAAGTGTTACTGTGAATGTCTGTGAAGAAGGTCAAGGCTCTAGGCTAGGGTTGTGCATTTCAACTGAATAGTGAAAGAGGGCAAGACCTTTTGAGTTTTGTAATTTGTTACAATTGGATTGGTCATCAGTGTTTGTAAAATGTCGCCAAAAAGTATTGGCTTGACTCAGCAACTCACAACACCAAAGACCAATTTGGGGCTAGTGTTCTGTTCTGCACAGCCAAAATCAGCTATGGTATTACATACTTTTACTCTTTCAGGCTTTGAGATTCTAAGACTTTTACTCAGCTATTTCAATTGCAACACAAATCTCCATGATCCACCTAACTTAGGTACAGTACAGGTATGCACACTTTCTGCACTAAAACAATTAACAATGGACAAGTGGATAGTTCATTAATCTAACAGGTCTCACTCCCCTCTCATTCAGTATCTCCCTAATGAGCAGTAGATCCACTAGGTATAATACAACACAATGCCCAGGCCTTGATACCAGCCAAGAGGCCTGTGTATGGCAAGGTCTGAATCTGCACCTGTGTCTGTCTGCCTCTGTCTGTCGGCCTATCCACTCTCGACCCCCCCCCCCCCCCTGCCAAGGCTGCTCTTTTTCTCTGGCGCGCCGAACCTCAAAACAGCTGATTCAGGGAAAGTCACAGTGTGTTCTGAAAACCTGACCTTCTGCTAAGACAAAACATAGAGAGGGACTGGCTCTGGCTGGTGAGCTAACAGGATGGAGATGACGGGATGTTAACGTGGAAATAATAACACAGCGTTGCTAGGGCTTGGAAAACCAAACCTCATCTATTAGCTGTACTTTCAGAGACCCAATACAACGGTGTTCATTTAAAGGCTCTGTCCAGCTGAAAAATGATTAGTAATTCACAGGTTATTACTGGAAATGATCATTTTTATATGTGATTTCTTAGTTAATATATATTGGTGCTTAGCTACTATGGTATAAAAACTGTAAAATAAAGTGCTGCCCTATCATCTTTGTAGAAGAGGTAACTAATATAAATTGTAGACTGGATCAGCCATTCTGCCATTGTAATCCCCCCTCAAAATTGTAAACCCTCAAAATTACAGTGCTTAAATTCTTATTGCCTTCAATTTGTGCGAGTGTTGAATTATACACCTCAGGCTTATCTGGTTAGGTTGTCTAATGGCTTTTTAAACACTTGAGTCACATGGGTGATGGATGGATGGATGGATGGATGGAGGGCTCATCTGGGGCCCATCCCTGGAGGAGTATCCCAGCAGGAGCTCTCTGGCATGGGATTGTGAGGGACTGGATGACCACGGACCTCCACCACTGGAGCTAGCCTCCCCATACTGACAAGGTTAAGGTATAGAGGGGCAGGAACCAAGACAGAGAGAAAGGTAGAGCTAGAGGAAACACCCCCATATCTGGAGCTGGTATGCCACCATTCAGACCACACTCCCCGAGAAATTCACTTTGCGACAAATATGTGCATGCAACTTGAAATGACTATCTACCATTATAAATCTACACCAATGCATGTCATATTCAATGTGGCCCTCAGTAACCTCTGTCACCATGTCAAGTATTGTCAATGACAAGACCAGTGATTCACATAGGCATATCTAATTGTCTGTCAGACTAGATTTATTTATGTGTGTCATACCCTGTCCCTCTAGCCTCATAATTACCAGACATATTACAAGCTGCGATCAGGCGGCTTGCGAGGCTACTGTCCCTCCTCCAACTATACTGGAAAGATCAATCCCTTGTTTGCTTTATGAGGACTCTTTCAGAATGAGAGGAAATGCAAATATAATGAGTTAAGATGGGCTGACCCAAGAAATGCTGGTTTAGAAAGAAGTCATGGAGAATAGTTTGGCCCCAGTTTAGCCGATTTTGTGACCTCTTTTCAGCTGGTGTAAAATTGACAAAATCATAATTAAGTAAACTAAAATGCAACATCACTTTCTCCATTGAGTTAACATACATTACATAATCAGGTATACCTTTTGGAAGTTACACATTATTATAGGCATACAGATGCAGGATCTTATTTTGAGGCATTTTGATACAGCAGAAATGTTTTCCTGCAGCAACAGGAAATTTGAATTATTATGTGGATTATAATTAATGGACATTTTTGTAGTGGTTGATACATTTTTCAAGTCTGACATTTTTAAGTAGAAATGACAAACTTCAGAAGCCTTTTTAAACCTCAAATACACTACAAGTTTTAAATGTCCTGCTACAGGGTGATCAAATTAAGATCCTACATCTGTAAAAGGTCCTGATATAGTTGTATAAAAAGATACTGAACCTCATAATATCATCTACATTGTATCTCATATAGTTGTTGGCTCGTCTGTAACTCCTATCTACCTTGTATGTCATTATTGTGATTATATACAACCCAATTAATAAACAGAGCCAAGGTCAAGACATGAGAGGCAACTGGGCCAAACACACGCATGTCACCAACCTGTGACGCCATCACTACGATAGACTGATATGTATGGAGACAGTATTACAGACTGGGTGTCTCCCTCACTGCCTGATGCAAGACTAGTTTGAGTCTGAATTGGAATAGTTCTCCTTTTCCCCTACACACACTCTTAGACATATTCGTAATCGGACAGGTGAGGGTGTTCCGTTTTGTGGGCGAGCCCTGGAAAGCAGCAAGAACGGTTCACACTGTCGAAATGACAAAGGTTGCTTTTACACACCTGCCCTGACTCGCTTAATCATCTACCACTCCAAACAGCCTCCCAGCCCTCAACCTGACGCTCACTCACCACATCCCAGCAGCCACTGGGGCAGCCTCCATGGGAGTTGTCACTAACTGGCCAAGCTGCAAAGCCGGAAGTTCTACAATTTCTCTCTTAAAATGTTTATTATAAGAATATCCCTAACCTTAACCACACTGCTAAATGTTTGCCTTATCCTAACTTTAAATTAAGTCCTAAAAGCTACTTTTCATTTCAATACATTTTCACAGACACAGACAGACACACAGACGCAGACAGACACACAGACAGACAGAGAGACAGACAGACACACACACACACACACACACACACACACACACACACACACACACACACACACACACAGAGACAGACAGTCTCAGGCATAAAACGTAATTGTGCTGTGCCTGCCTTCCATAAAGCAGCATGTGTAAATAGGTCATTTCAGTTTTTTAAAGCCCCAAACCCTGCAGAGGCAGTGAAGAGATTAATCAAATACAGGAAATGACTTTCACAGCCTACATAATGGGACAGAGTTTTATTTGGCTCCCAGAACAAATCACAGCTCTTCCTCCCAAAGTCTAAACTATTTACATCTAGTCAGACCTATACGCTGTGGTAACTGTGAATCTGAATAAGGAAGGGGGATACTATGCTCTCTGTATGTGACATAGGAGGTTAGATATATCCGTTTTAGGCAATGAATTCTCAATGGAGTTATCACACTGCATATTATGTCATCAGGGTCAGGGGTCAGTTCAATAAGAATCAATTATCAGCAATATTCAACGTGCCAATTTAAATTAGATTGTATGTTTCGTTTTATAGTACACACCAGGGCTAAAATATAACGTGAATACATTTAGAAATATGTGGAGGACAATTATTTATTTGTCTTGAGATAACATGATGACACATGAGAAAAATGTAAAGATGGCAGCATAACTTGACAATATTTCTAGTCGGAGATATCAATTGGCTTATTAGAACTATCTGTATATCTGCCCCCACCTCAGTCAAGATGCGGGGGAGAACCGGCTGATCACGTGGTATGTCGATCGAATGTATTTTCACTCGTCGTTTTTGCAATATTCAATAGGCTAGTTAGTATAAGGGAAAACAGTTAACCATAATAAGTGGGCATTAGTGATGTCATTTGGATTGAATCAAACCATGGGGTTTTCTTCGTGAAAATATTAACAATTAAATAGCATTTTATTTTCTATTCATGTGGATTATCTCGATTAATGTCCTAAGCCATTTTCTTTACATTAGGCTATGAGTGTGTCATTCTTTGATTGAATGATCTCAATACCAGCAGCATCCTCAAAACTCCCAAAATGCGAGAGAGAAATTGTCCAGTAATTTCAAGAAAGAGGAATTTACAACGAGAAATCCCATTGCTTCCGTTGCTTATCTTCACCTTGTATTTTTATCACCCTTTTGTGAGATTAAATGGACACTCAAAAAGTAATTATAAAATGCTGTGTTACATTTGTTGCATCCACTCTAGATACATGTATCTTATTGTTGTTATAATCATTGTTTTAATAGCATAATAACAATAACAATAATAAGTATTATTATTATTATGATAATGTATATGTCTGGATTATCAAATTGAATATTGGCATTATATGATACCTAAAATGTGATAGCATAACAGTCTTGGCAATGACTTGGGATTCAACGAGATTGCTACTAGCAATTAAAATACAATTCTACAAAACATTAATACACTAACTGCAACATTTTCGTTCAATTTGTGAGCACAGAAAAAACAACTCCACTTGACGATCTAATCAGTCTATTGAGAAGCAATTGAGACAGAGGTAAATAATTGAGTAGGCTAGACTAAATGTCTGAATGCTACAAGGTAGACATGTTTTACAAATCGCTGATTGTTCCTCATTCATCATAAACTCGCACCTTTGTTGACATAATTACACCACAGACTTAATGTATGCCTTCAACGCCATTCATTAATACCATAAATTATTAGAAGGCCTACCCTTGAAAGGTGTTGTGTATGAAACCACCTAAAACTGATGTTAAAGGGGAAGTGCAGTTACAAACGTGATTTTGATGATATTTCCACACTATGAGGTCGAAATAACACTCTGAAATTGTGAAAATTATGATAATGCCCCTTTTGTGTAAGAGCTGTTTGAAAAAAAAATGCATGGAATTTCAGCATGTTCATGTGGGATGGAACTTTTGGCCAAATCATAACATCACAATGTGATCTGATTATAATAGACCAATGACTGTTCATCTGGGTAAAGGAATGGCTCTAGACCATCCTATCAACCAATCAGGGATGTGTATGTAAATATCTTCACATTTGTTTCCTAACTCACACATGATCAGACTGAGCATTTCAAGGGCCAAAGGAGGCTCAGGGAAATAAATGATAAAAAAATATATTTCTGAGTTATTTTCATTAAATAAACACACACAGTGATTTATTAGACATACAGTGATGATTTAAAAATAAAATTACAAAGACTGCATGGGGGCTTTAATGAAAGTATAACTTTTACCATTACATGAATAGGCATATTGTATACCCAGTAAATAATAATAAATATAAAGCTAAAGCTGCATATCGAATTGTATTTCTCTGGGGAAGCTGGGGCATTGAGCAAAACATTATACTACAACACTACTGGGCCTATGCACCATGATGCAAAGTAGGAAGGAAGTGTAGGCTCTTTGGCCTGAGATATGCAGTAGGTTTATGGTTAGTTGCCAGAAATAGTTCTCACAATTATGCATCTAAAACCTTTCCATATTAACGTTAAGGAATATAGCTTTCGTTATATATTATTATACATTGATGTAATGAAATGTATGTTCCTTTTTATCGGAATAATTGCATGATTCATCTAATAGGCGAACATAGTTGCTTTATAATAGGAAACTCTGTCTTTCAGTATAATAGAACGCGAGTAGTGGGAGATAAGCATTATCAAGTCAGTACATAAAAGGCAATGACACCTAAAGAAGAGAGGGCGATTATGCAATGAAACAGACAAACATTATTGAGATACGACTGAAGATACGGCCATCTTGAAAATCAATAAAGAAATAAAAATATAAAAAAATGACATTTTATTATCATAGCTAGTACTACCACTACTACAAATAATGGACATTATTTTCAAAAGTTATTATTAAATATTATAAGGTTGTTTAGGTAATCCAAATATATCTAGTCATAATAACAACGCCATTAAAGTATAATAAACCTTAAATTATTCCACATGTGTAGGCTAATGAATGACAGATTAACAAGTAAAGTGACAATAAACTATTCGTTTTAAGTTGCCAAATTAGCTTTATAGACTATTTATTGTTGATTGCAAACGGTCTTCCTGGTCAGCCCCTGTCTGAGCCAGGCCGTCCCTGGACAGTGTGAAGATAGAGAGGCTGAGACTGAGCGGCGTCCTGCCACTTTCCCCGTGGTGATTCGTCACAGGTAACTGTCGGAGAGACACACTTCATGTCATAGCATCACAGCGAAAACACCTAATTCGTCAAGTCGGATTGGAACAGAGAGTAAAACCAGGATTATGTATTCTCGCACCTCCCTGACAACTGCCTGCCTGCCTTGGCCTCCCAATGTACAGCCGAGACAGTAGCAACTGTTTACTCCATGTTCCACTATGCATTTTTATATATTATGTCATTTTTAAAAGTATTTAAATAGCCTAGCCCCTAGAACATAGCTGTTCGTGCTATCCCTTTTACGCACGAGGAGCTTCCAATCAATCCATGGCGCATTAAACCAATAGGCATAGTTCTGATATCTATTTTACAGGTATGAAGTTACACCTCTCTATTGACAACGTTTCTGATATGCTACCTAGGTTTGCCCTTTGCAAAGCAACGAAAAGTGAAAGGAATGCAAAGAACAAGTGAAGGACAAATAGCTATGGGCTCTGATCTGATAAAATTGGTATTATCGAACTGGGAGTTGGAACACTTATAAATTGTTAAAAATCTAAAGTAAAAGAAGAATAGCCATTGTTCGAGCTCAATTTACAAGAGGAGTCAAACAGAGAATAGATAATGTTGCAATGACTCGTGGCTCTCCTCTCTCTGTGCAACGAAATGGTGACCTACAATTTACCCTGAAACGGGTATCGCCTACAAGTGTTATCCAGGCAAAATGTAAATAGAAAGAAATACCAGTTGAATTCTTCCCAGGTTGACGAACGACGGGCCTATTTGTTAACCCCTGGAAGATACAGAAGACTAGTAAATGAATGATTCAATTGACACCTCGTCACTTTTGATCATTTCACTGAGCCAATGTATATTCCAACTGAATGAATCATCACCAGTTCAAAGTAAATCCTCTCTGCAACAACAGATGCGTGCTGAGAGTTTGTGCTTCTTTGAGGCTGAACCCATTTAATCCCAAATGAAGGCGTCTCACTTAAATAAACTAATTAGTGAATGGTCTGCCCTAACATAACTCCGAAAAGGAGAATAAACAAACAAATAAACAAAACAAGCCAATGTTAAAATATAGCTATATTTTCCTATAGGCTACTTCCCCGGGTTTGGATTTTAGGGCAATTTCTAATAATAATAATGTATATCAAACAATGTTAGTTATATTGTGCAGCTGATAAGCTATTCAATATCTCACTTTGTAAATTGTTTCAAATTTTTCTAAATAATATTATTTTTGTAACATTTTTTTAGATAGTTCTAACATCTTGCATTATTCCAATTTATTGCTGGAACAGATAACCTACTTGTAAACACATTCTGAATAAGATATGTTAGGCTACTTAGATTTATGACGACAACTATCATGATTAAAATTAACCTATCAGAGGCTCACAAATTATAGTAGGACTATCATTCTACATTAGAACAATTAACTATTTTTTACACAATATCCTTTGAAAACAGGTTTGATGTCAATGATGAAAAATTCCCCATTTTTGCTCTAAATAAAACGCACTTATTATTTTATTTATTTTTATTTTACCTTTATTTAACTAGGCAAGTCTGTTAAGAACAAATTATGATTTACAATGACGGCCTACACCGGCCAAACCCGGACGAAGGGTCATTATGATAGTTATTTCAATACGTTGTGAGTAAACCCAAATGCACTGCCAAAACGAGCTTTCTCTGAATATTTCCCTGAATATACTGTTAGAATATTTCGATTTTATTTAAACAAAAAAAGTCCATATACTACTTTAAAACGTCAAATTGATTACATTTACAGTTTTAGACATGATCAAATATGTCAAAGGCTATAGCACCCCCATCGAGTTGATCTGTTTGCTCAACTGAAATCCAATCAGAGAACGCCCTCAGATTTCAACTACAGCCTCGAGAAGCGCCTCCTCTCTAAAAACCTCATCACGAGCGCAGTAACACTTTCATTCTTATCTTCCCCGAGACCAGCTACGACCCACACATTTTTGGAAACTTCAAGGAGCGACCGATGGCACAGAACTAGAAGGTACGTGGTGAATATTCGCTCCTCTCCTCTTCTGTTTTCTATTTTTCAGTCCAGTCTTCGTAAAACATCTGGTAAAACATCTGGTTTCCGTGCTCGTGCTCCTGGGTGCCAGCTGCGCAGAACCTAAATCATTTGGATTATTGTTTTGTCACCGTTACCGTGCCTATTGGGCCTTATCTGTTATGCGTCTTATCAAGCGGTTATCTCTTTGCCCCAAAGACAAATTGCGTTTTGTTTCCTATCTGTAACGGTGTGTGTTTTTTTGTAATTATGAAAGGCTAGATCTCGAGAGGGGAGGACAGGGTTTTGACACGGATGGATTCAACTCCTCCGGTCAGTGCGCGCACTGTGGTTACATTGCTAATGGATTAATCCCTTAGATGCTATTACCAAAAATGTCTTATCTATAAGTCCATAACCATCATATCGTTTTCATAGAGAGGATCGAGTCTTGTGTGTTAAGTAGCCTTTAGCCTTTGTATCGTGTTCTCAAAATTACGCCAACACGTTTCAAAATGAAACCAAGCCCCGCATCAAGGGCAATGTTAGGTTTGCGTTGTGTAGTTTCCCAGAGGGTAAGCTATGGAATTGATATGATATTATTATCATGGGAAGGACATATTTCTTGCAAATGAATAGTTTCGCTTGAAAGGGAACACCATGGTTTATGTATATTATGTCATTAAAATGTAGGCTAACTCTTTGGCACAAATCTCTTGGAAGAATAGCTGAGATCGTAATAAGATTTGATTGCCTCGCCTTACAGATCCTTTATGATACCAGATGTAGTTACACTGGAATTATATTTGCATGAAGCCCAGGGGCCTGTTTTAAGTTAACAATTTACAGTATGATAGGCCCTTTTAGCCTACTTGATATTGATGACAATGTCTTCTCTCTCATTCCCAGGGCAGACAACACCCTCACGATTTTCTAGTCCTACTGTGTATGGAAAGTGATCCTGGATGGACCTGGGCGAAAACATCTGGTCCATGGTCAAGCGAGAAGTGTCCAGCAGGCCAGGGTCACCGGCTGAACAGAGCTACTTACACGGCGGGCAGGGCAGGAGGGACGGCAACGCGCACGACTCGGAGGGGCTCAGGTCACCGCTGCCAAGCGATCAACTTGACACAGTGGGACACCGGCGCGCCGAGGGGCCAAGTAGATCATCTCTACACTCCTACGTTCAGTTCGGACACCATCACAGCAACACTGAGGACATCACTCTGTTCACAGATTTAGACCAGGGCAACAAACTCATCATCTCCAGTGGAGCGCACCCGCACCACAAGGGGGGCCTTATCGTTGACCCCAGCGACATGTATCAAACACTAGCCATCGCGGCGGCCCACCAGAGCCAGGCGGGGTATGACTCGCCCTCTGGGGGCTATATGCACTCCAACCCCAACTCTCCAGTGTATGTACCGAGCTCACGGGTGGGACCCATGATACCCAGCCTTCCTTATTTGCAAGCCAGTGGATCGTCTCAGCCCAGCCATGCGGTCACCAGCCACTCAGTCTGGTCGCAGTCTACTCCGGAGAGTCCCTCCTACAGCACCGGGAGTCCTCATACCTCCAACCGTTTCCACTACCCTCCAAGCCCGCCCATGAACAACGGGGTGCCCAGGGATAACGGCTACAGTAATCCGCTGAATGTGACCAGCCGAGACCAGTATGGCCTCTCGCGCCCCCTCAGTGGCTCCTACACCAGCCCCTACTCCCCGTATGTTGGACCACAGCTATCCCAGTTGTCCTCGCCTTGGTCTGGAGGACCATTTGATAACACCATGCTGCACACTTTGCAAAGCAGAGGTGCGCCCTTGACGATTCGAGGACCTAACGGAGGTAGGGCTTCTATTCCAAATATTATCGATGAAAGATGATTAATAATATGGACTTCAATTAGCCTATATGACAACTTTATTTTATATGTGCTGATATTTTTATCTATTGAACAACTGTTTGACGCATGTACGATAATTAAAATAACCATTTAAAAACGTTTAAAAGCAAGGAGGGCTTGGGTGTACATTTGATGATCATTTACGATGACAACAGTTTAGTAGACCTAATGGCCCGAATAAGTTCACATTCAAGTGAGTTAAGGAGATTGTTATCACAGGTAAAATAGGTCTAAATTTTTATAGTAATGGTAAGGAATGTTAAATTGCTTCCTTTTAAGAATAGCACATTAATTAGGTTAGATATTATAACTAGGCTATTATCAATTCATTTGTGGCATGAATTGAAGATTAGGCATATCCCTGATATCGAATATTTTATAACGACTTCTAGGCCTATCATATTTTGACATTTTAATTTATGTAAATAAAATAGATTTTTGATTACACCCTCTGACTGCACATAGAAAACTAGTAGGCTATCGAAACATTTGGAGTTTCTAAATGTAACCCAATACGGTAGACATAAATAGCTCAAATAGAGTCAAAAGAGCAGTCTCCTTGTGTATTGAATGTATAGGCCTAATATCACATTCATAGGCCTAGAATAGACCTCATTCGGAAAATAATTCTGAATTATCATCAAAGGATCCAACACATTTTCAATAGACAATCACATACTATTTGAAGGTATAGACAGGTGCTCAATTAAGCCTACGAAAAATCACGGCTCTTTTATGCCCAAGCACCTCTCTGAAGTGTCATGTAAGTGATTGTTGTATTGCCTGTCTGTTTTTCCCGCAGATATTCTCGATGACCTGGGGGAGAGCAGGGAATGCGTCAACTGCGGCTCCATCTCCACGCCGCTCTGGAGACGCGATGGCACGGGCCACTTTCTCTGCAACGCCTGCGGCCTGTACAGCAAAATGAATGGACTCAGCCGGCCATTAATTAAACCACAGAAGCGGATGGTAAGCAGCACATGCTCAGGGACTACTTAGTCACTAAATTTCCTGTCGATTTATTTAAAACAATGGCTTAAGGTTATCGCCCAAGATCTCTATATACTTCCTAAATAATAGGGATTTTATTTGACCAAAAATTCACTAAAATAGAAGACCATTTTATTGTACCCTCGGTTCGGTCAGCATTCATATATTAACAATATCATTCTGGCTGTCATATAAGTAATTACATTTCTTGACCCTGATTAAATTACCTATGACAGCCAGAATTATCTTGTTAATATGGTCCTCTGTAGCTCAGCTGGTAGAGCACGGCGCTTGTAACGCTAAGGTAGTGGGTTCAATCCCCGGGACCACCCATACACAAAAAAAAATGTATGCACGCATGACTGTAAGTCGCTTTGGATAAAAGCGTCTGCTAAATGGCATATTATTTATTATTAATAATATATGAATGCTGGCCGAACGGAGGGTACAATAAAAATGGTCTTCCATTTTAGTGAATTATTGGTCAAAGAAAATCCCCATTATTTAGGAAGTATATAGAGATCTTAGGCGATAACCTTAAGCCATTGGCTACGTGAGGAAAAATGTAATGTTCAGACACATTTTCCTGGCGCAATTACGCAGTTATTAGGCTACGCACACGAACAAACGTGTGATGCCTTGATTCCACAAACTCTCTGCCAATGAAATTCATGGAAATAAGCCGAACTTAACTGTCTGTTACTGTAAATGGAATACATGAATACGACCAATATTATTGTTAGGAAATTAGTGCAGATAACATAAATATAGTCATAAGAGAGGAGAATCCGTGCCCTTCAAATACAAGGATTAATTATAAGTGATTGGATCACAGCCAAAGATTCCATTAGTCACGTAGCCTAGTCTCGACCTGAGACATCTCTGCATCTCACTTTTATAGCTCACCGTTGCTTAATCATAGCTTCATATCTTTATGTACCAGTGTGTTTATCGTTGTTTATGTATTGCCTTTCCCCAGTCATCATCCCGGCGAATCGGCCTCTCCTGTGCCAACTGTCAGACGAGCACAACCACCTTGTGGCGCAGAAACGCAGAGGGAGAACCAGTGTGCAACGCATGTGGGCTCTACACAAAATTACATGGAGTAAGACACAATCTTAACATTATGTCACAAGTTTATGGAACGCCGTTTGGGTCTTTGCTTGTCAAAAAAGATACAAATAACACTATTTGACGCGTTAAATAACACAATTCTATTATAGAATGTTGTGTGTCGCTGAATTTGCACGTGCAAGGCAAACGCCACCACTACTATCAGTAGCACTGTAAAAACTGTAAAAAAATAATAAAAGTCTGCAAACAAGCACATACCGGCCACGAACGATGTGTTTACAATACCGCGTTGGTAATTGTAAACACAATTACCAACGCGGCAGAGCCGCCGCCGGCCGCGACCGGGAGACTCATGGGCGGCGCACAATTGGCCCAGCGTCGTCCAGGGTAGGGGAGGGAATGGCCGGCAGGGATGTAGCTCAGTTGATAGAGCATGGCGTTTGCAACGCCAGGGTTGTGGGTTCGATTCCCACGGGGGGCCAGAATAAAAAAAATATATATATGTATTCACTAACTGTAAGTCGCTCTGGATAAGAGCGTCTGCTAAATGACTAAAATGTAAAAATGTAATGTAATGTAAATGTAATAAGGCATTATTTGTTCGACCGCAACTTCTGGGGTAGCTAGCTAGCTTTAGCTTGGTACCTAGCTAGCACCAATGCAACCAGGTTGAAAACAATGACCAGTAGAAACTGCAGTCATTTCCAATATTCTTAGCAATGATTTAGGAATCCTTGTGAGTAAGTATTAGCTAGGTAGCCGTTTGTTGTTCGCCTATTGAAATTGAACTTCAGTTCATGAAAATAAATAGCTAGCCAGCTACTTAACCCTGTTGCCCAAAGCCAACGTTATAAGCAGCCAGCTAGCTTCCTGACCGGGGTAATGTGTCGTGAAGCTAGCCACAATAAGAATTAGCCACAATAGTGGAATTTGGGTGTTGCCTTCAAAATAAAAGTACCTATTTGAAAGTGATGCAGAAGGTTACAATTGGTGGAATCATGCCATATTTAAACTAGATAATGTTAAACAAGGTTGGAATGTGGAGCAATTAAATGGGGTATCAGTCTACTCTGTGACACCCACAGAACACAACTGTGAAGAGTTTACGCAAATATTAGCGTTGTAGCTCTTATCGCGGTACTGTGACTGTGTGACCTCCCCAGTCAGCATATTGTGCGTATTGACATTCATATTGCACTGTACAGCTTTACCTAAGGATTGGGGATCAATGAAATGGGGTATCAGTCTACTCAGTACCCAATAGCTTTTTTCCCAACGTCCTCCTCATAGTTATCAGACTCCAAAACATCCAGGTTGTATTGTTTTTCCTCTGGAATTGTGTTCAATACACATAGTAGGTTGACAAAAAATGTGTCTCAATTCACAGTTGTTTCAGAGTCCCGCAATAAGAGCTACGACGCTAATGTTCTCTGGGTGTCACTGAGTAGACTTGATACCCCATGTCATTGATCCACTATTCATAGGTAAGGCTGTACAGTGAAATAAGTATGTCCCCAATGCAATTCTACAGTCTAATAATAATATAATAATATGCCATTTAGCAGACGCTTTTATCCAAAGCGACTTACAGTCGTGCATGCATACATTTTCGTGTATGGGTGGTCCCGGGGATCGAACCCACTACCTTGGCGTTACAAGCGCCGTGCTCTACCAGCTGAGCTACAGAGGACCACATCTACAGAGTCTACTACATCAAGTGTGATTTCAACAGATTTTTGTCAAATTAACCAATTATTGTCTTTTGTAGATTTTATATAACAACATTCCAACTTTGTTTAGCATGATCTATTCAATTATGGCATAATTCTACTATTTGTATTCATTTGCGTCACTGTCAATGACATACGTTTATTTTGAAGGCTAACCGCAAAATCCACTATCGTGGCTAATCCTTATTGTGGTTAGCTTCACATAGATGGGTCCGACCACCATTAATCAAATAAGAACTGTCTCATAAATTAGGGTTATTTTAGATGATGACACCTAGCTAGATATTTAGCTAGCTAACTATAGCTACTGAAACAGATTATGTAGTTTTGTTATGTTTTTGGGGAAGAACATTGTTTGCATCCATCAGCTAGCTAGCTTTTTTAATGACCAGCACTGTATGTGCGCGAGACAAAACTTTCCCAGCATCATAGCATACGTGTCGATGAATCGTTGTGACATATGAAATACGAGTGATAGTGTAATAACTACGTAAAAAAATTATGAACACGTTAAATTGCCGTGCGTAATTGTCCACTGAATATCGAGAGCAATATTAAACACAAGCAGTTTATTCAGTGTGCCCAATTAATTATAGTAGTTGTTAATGAAGTATAGATTTAAAGGACAATTTACATGTTTTTCGACATTGACAAAACGTTTAGCCAAATAACAAGACAGAGAACGCCGCCGAACAATTTCATGACAAAGATTCATGTATTCTTTATTTTTGCAGGTACCTCGGCCGCTCGCCATGAAGAAAGAGGGAATTCAGACGAGGAAAAGAAAACCTAAAACTTTGAACAAAACCAAGGGGTCCTCTGGTAAGCAACCTCTGTTTTAACACCTCATGACACACAGTATATCTCTATCTCTCTCTCTCTCTCTCTCTCGTGTTATTGGGTCCTCTTTATAATTAATTTATATAATTTTACCACAGGAAATAGTAATTCAGTCGCCATGACTCCGACGTCCACGTCTTCTTCCAACTCTGAAGACTCGAAGAACAGCTCTCCGAACACGCAGGTGCCAGGGGTAAGAAGATGATTTTAATCATATTCAGGTGTGGGATAGGCGGGCCCCGTATGTTGTAAAAACTGACTCGAGGCCGTTTGAAACTGTTGTCCCATGCAGGCCAACTGACACCTGTCTTGTGTAACAAATGATGCACGGAAATTCTTCGTCCAATTCTCAGTTAGCGTCAAATATAGGTCCACGGTTTTGGTCAAATAGAGGGACGTTGCCTTTCAAACGAAAACATATCTAAAACGTTTTTGAAGAGGCTTTATCGTTTTATTTATTGCACTAATGTATTATTTTGATTGGATATTGTTGACAAATATAGGACATACAGGCAGGCTAATAATAAACCTTAATCTGATATGTTCATAATAGCAACAATATTGGCCTAATAGTATTGGATTCATAAGTATTGAGTCATACAGTATGTGGGATGTAATCTACTGTATCTGGTGTCATCAGAGGTATTTAAAGGCCTCTACTGGGTTCTGGGAGGTGGTCTGCATTTTTCAGAGATGATGCTCTTTGGAATTGTGTTGTAAAACATTGTAGTCTCTGATTTATTCCATATAAGACACTATTAAAGGCCTACTTCCAACAACTACATTTAGTTAATTAAAGGCCAGTAGAGGCCTTTAAATACCTCTGATGACACCAGATACAGTAGATTACATCCCACATACTGTATGACTCAATACTTATGAATCCAATACTATTAGGCCAATATTATTGCTATTATAAACATATCAGATTAAGGGGGCGGCAGGTTGCTTAGTGGTTAAAAGCGTTGTGCCAGTAACCGAGAGGTCGCTGGTTCAAATCCCCGAGCCGACTAGGTGAAAAATCTGTCGATGCAAGGCACGTAACCCTAATTGCTCCTGTAAATCGCTCTGGATAAGAGCTAAATGACTAAAATGTAAATGTAAAATGTTATATCACTTGATAAATGCTCTATAATAATGAGAACATCCACCTTATATACCCATCTTAGCAGTTACAGATTAAGCTTTATCGTTGATAAGCCCTGGCTGTGACTATAGAAAACCTTTGGATAATAGTAATTTCTCCTGAATCTGTGACTAACATTTCTCCGTCCTATTCCAGGTTCAGTCCTCTGTACTGAGTGGCCCAGCGGAGGGCTCAGCTGGCTCTGGTGGCTCTGCCGTGGTCAAGTACCCAGACCAGGACGGCCTCTACACCCGTGTGGGCCTCACCCAGTCTGCAGACGTAGCCGGCTCCGTCAGGGGGGAGCCCTGGTGCCCTATGGCCTTGGCCTGAGTCACCGAGCTGGGGGATGGAACCCACTGCACTAGCCTCTCTCTCTCGCTCTGGATGTCCTGCTGCTGAGTGGTGGAAGTATTCAGTGCCTCGATGGTTGTGGGCCTGTTTCCTACTTCCCAGCTAACAACTGTTGGACAGAGACAGACCTTTCGCCCCTTCACATCCCTGCAATCTTGAAATGTCTGTGGAATATTTGGGATTGATTTCCAGAATGATATGGGAAAACCTTAGTGCCTTAACACAAAGGGAAATATGTGAGAGGCCAGTTGATGCATTCTTGTTAGTCTCCAGTTTAGATGCTTTCTGGACCGACCTGCTGTGTACTCAATATCTCTCTCTCTCAGCCATGGAGGTGGATCAAATGTTCTTTGTTGTCTGAAATGAAGAAACCTTTACATAATGCTATGGATTCCCCCACTCAAGACAAAAGCAGTTAATTGGATATTAGTGCTTGATAAAAGCACTATCCATACAAAGGACATTTTGATAATAATTTTTTTTTGCAACTGGAATCAAGCTATCAAGTTACCAAGACAACCTTCCTGAATCAAGAGAAAGTATTTATTAATCTTCCATTGTAGAAAATATGACTATGATTGTTAAATAAAGATATGGATATAGAGTAGAACTGAAAGAAAAACATTTCTTATGTCTTCATTTTAAATATGATTTTTCATTTCTTTCTCTCTTGTTGAGTTCGTAGTTGTTAGTTATAGCAAACATGTTTTTCCACTGATAGCTCTTACTGTAGGCCTATCTGACTGAAACTCTTATGGTTTTAAACAGGGTATCAAAGACTGTGACATCCTATGTCAGTCCATTTTATTTTTAAATTATTTACTCAATTCTTAAATAATCAAATCCTACAGATGAAATTAAAATACTGTTAATTTATGGTACTATTTTTTTTAAAGAAATTGGTAGAAGCTGTTTTTTCTAAGGTGAGGATAAAAAATAGAGAACATGTTCGCAAACTTTTTGACACAGCTAGCTAAAACGGTTTGAACAAATGGCACCCATAATCATTTTATAGATGCATCTTTTTGTTACAATACAAAACTGTAAAAGAGGACTGCTGCAGTATTCTCTGGTTGCAACAAAGACTACCTAACTGATATAAACTGTATACATTTACTGTTGCATACATGCAAGTGATTTTCCTGATAAAATTTGACAGAAATACAATGAAAAGGCTAAATGGCACTGAGGTCAACATATATTAATTTAATGTCACAATATGGAGAAATAGAGGTGGAATTAATAAATTGCCCTCAGTTGACCTCCTCTTTTTCAGTTGATAAAAGAGGAATCTTACAGATGCAGGATCTTAATTTGAGCCAGTTTGCCACAGCAGGGAAGTAATCCTGCAGCAATAGGAAATGTGGATTATAATTAATGGACATTTTTGTAGCGGTTTATACATTTTTCGTTAGGGAAAATCATGTCTGAAATGTAAAAGTGGAAATTACAAACTTTAGAATACTGTTTAAAACTCAAATACACTACAAGTTTGCATTTCCTGCTTTGCAGAAAATTCTCAGCAACAAAAGAGTGATCAAATGAAGATCCTACATCTGTACAACCTGTTGTCATAAAACAACATTTGTCAATTTGTGAAATGTCACACATTGGCTCCATGGTGATGAAACTGTAGTTTGAGATGTATTTGAAATGTATGGAGAATAATCTGAAAAGAGTGAAGTATGCCAGTTATGATTCAGTGATGTGAAAAAGTATGTTATGTATGTAGCTGGAAAACAACCTTTCACAGGTTTCAAGACATAATAACCTTATATGACAAATCACTGTTGATTTTGGTCTGATACAATTTGCCCTTGTATTTTTACTCAAAAGGTCTACAGTACATTTTCCTGACTTTCAACGCTCTAAGTAGAATTATGACTTTCCCATTCATTACACAGATCATACTGTACTTCTCCCTCTCCTCCAGTAGGGGTGTGAACGGTGCCTTGCTCTGCAGAACTCTAAGTAGATCCATTTTGAGGCCAGACAAATTCCTCTAGCTCCCTGGGAAATGTCCATTTCAGTGGAATGAATCTGATGAGTAGGTCATTGTGAAACTGCCGTTTAAACTGCATTTCAGTTTCACCATCAGGGTTCTTCAGCTGAAACAGGGCCTGGTAATTGTTTTCTTTTCTGGACTTATTTATTTTTTTGAAATATCATGTTTATTAATAGCATTGTTTTCCCTATTTTTCTGTTTGGATATTTGTATTTCTTTGGTTGGTTGTTTTATTCCTGATACAGTTTTTAATGATCTTATTTAAATCTCTGAAATAAATTGTTCTGATGATATCAATGTGAATTTGGAATAATTGCCCCTGTCTTAGAATATTTGAAGGAAATCAACACACTGGGGTTGTCTTTGTGTCATTGTATCACCTTGTTGGTAGTGTATACTGTGCCAGGGTTAGCAGCAAATGGAATTTGAAGGGTTTGAGCGCCATCTTCATGTGCTGTAAAGGTACATATAACCATTTTGAAGTTTTAAAGATAAATATGTTATGATAAGCTGTTGGATAGACAGTAGAAATGGATCCCTGAGGGATTTGAATCTCCAGACAGTTTTTCTAGTTGTTTTCTCATTCTGTTTTAAAGTTAGCCATTCCTCTTGCACACAACAACAGTTTATTATGACTTTTCCTTTATATGCACTCAATGTGTGTTTAAACAAAGCTTACCCTTTTACCCAGCACAGAGTGCCTGTCACTGTGTGAAGTATATTTAAGTGAATATAGCCTGGAAAAGATACCATTGGTAGACAGCAACATTTTAGAGATGGCTAGATTTATGCCTGAGCTTTAGGTTATCTGGCTGCACTTTGAGATATTGATGTTGGAGAGTTTATGAGTGTCAGTGTAGCTATGTGCAAGACTTTCTCTGTACTGCACATCAACCAGGTACACCGTTTGGAGACTTTGTTGGTTATCAACATTGTCATTTCAATGTTATTACAATAAAATATCAGTTGGTTTGACCTATGTGTCCCCTTGCATGATACTCGCTTTGAGCAGACCAGTGTAGATTTTTTACAATGATAATCCATTAGTTTGATTATGTCACCAACTTTACACCGCTTGTATTTTATGCCCAAGGAGTTGGCGTGTCTGCAGGCTTCATTTCCCCCCAGTCTTTGTTTAAAGTGTTGTTGTTAAGCATCATTCATGTTAACAGAGACGACCTCACACAAACATTAAGATAGACTCTGCTGCAACCGAGACTAATTATGTAAATCAAACCAAGAGTGAAACCTAAAATAAGAACCAACATTTGTATAGGTCTGTCAATTTATGAAGTGGTCCCAGGCTGGTAATATCTACAAGGTATCCATGGTACTTTGAGGGAGAATTCACAACACATTACATCACTGAGGTCCTCCTCCCATTCGTTCCGCTGTCTGAATTCATATGCATAATAATAATATATAATGGGTGCTGTTTCACACATGTACAAGCATGTATTATACCCATGTGTGAAATGGAAATGTGTTTTTTGCATATCCCAACTCTCCCTGAGACACCCTCGGAGAGTGGGGTCACCGCCAGGGTCTGCCATTATCAATTATGGTTAAGTGCTTTGCTCAAGGGCACATCAACAGATTTGTCACCTTGTCGGCTCGGGGATTAAAACTAGCGACCTTTCGGTTACTGGTCCACCGCTCTTACCGTTAAGTTAAGGTTGGGTGGTATTCATGTGCATGACAACATTCACTCTACGTTATTTCACCATAAATGATCTGTAGCTGAGAAGATCAGTAGGAAAAACTGACAAGTGATACAAAGCAAAGCCTCAAAATTATTTTAGAAGTTTGGTGAATGATGCAATAGGCTGATGTATTTGACACTTAGCAGATACTATAGAGTAACAGAACCTTATCTGTGTTGAACGTGCTGTTCTAAATTGGCAGAGACAGAAAGAGAGAGAGAGATACATATAGGGAGAGAGAGGCAGAGATAGCAAGAGAGCGACACAGACAAACAGCGACTGACGCCTAAAGCTGCTTTATTTAGACAGTGAGTAAGAGAGACAGTGTCACCCTGGAGGGCAGCGCTGCTGAGTTGAAAGTCCTTTGGTGGGAGGGCTGGGGCCAAGGTAAACAGTCAGCAGCACAACAGAGCAGAGCTACATTGGGACATAGAGGCTGCAGGCCTGGGTCATCGTCATTAGGGCACACCGTAGCAAACAGTTTTTCAACAAGCGGTTCTTATTGGACAAATCCAGGTAATTTGTCCCTGTCTTAGTCCGTTTTCTTTCATTTAGTGCCTAATGAATATGACCCCAGCCAGGCCCCAGGCCATGGGGCTGTTTGGGTAGGACTGGGTAGGACAGCACAGTGACTCCCCCAGGAGTTGCCCGTTGATCTTTCCACAGACAGGGTTTTCAAAGGGGAGCTCCCTTCGCTTGGCTCTGCCCTGCCCTGGCCTGGCCTGCCTGGCCCTGTCTGCCTCCGGAAGAGATGGAATCTCTGACTCAGCCCTTTTGGGTTTCCTCAACAGACCCACCAAGAGAGAGAGAGAGAGACAGACAGAGAGAGAAAGACAGACAGAGAAAGGGAGAGAGAATTGAATTGAGAGAGAAAGAGAGAGAGATAATTTAATTTAATTGAATTGAGAGAGAGAGAGCGAGCGAGGGGCATAATTAGAAAATATTAAAAACATTCTGCCTAGTGGTGTTTTGTTGAGTATTTGATACTTCTCATATTCAATGTCATAGCATTCACCACTCTCTCAAGGTATTTGGATCTTTTCAACACTGTTTCAGTGCTGGGAATAACAGTAATAATACAAACAAAACACATAATAAAATCCCTGGAAATACAGTTCCTCTCCATCACCAGTCATTAGTCATACACTCTTACTGACTTACTCACAGGAAGCTGGGACCATACATCAAAGCCAACAATATGGTCTGAAGTCATTAGTATAAAGTTCTCCATATACAATTGTTATTCATCATCCAATCATTTCGCTTGATATTGGAGAAATGCTCCCATTGCATATGGATGACAATAAGTCATGAGATTCACTCTAATTCAAATTCTCTTATCATAGATAGGGATTCTTTATCATATACTTTTTGGAGAGAGATAGCTATACACTATTACTGAGTGTGAGTTGAGTGAAGCTTTTTACTTGACCATAACAGTTTGTTGACAATGACAGTAGAAGCATGAATAACAGAGAGAGGAAAGATGCCAGCGACCCTAGCCCGCCTGATAGTGTTTTCTCTTTTCTGTCTATCTGTTGTTGTTTTTTTCACTCTTTGACTGTGAGGAATGTGAGGAAGTAGTAGGAACCAGTCTTAATGGGAGGAGATGTAGTCGGAGGCTGAGAATGGAGGACGGGCAAGAGAGCAAGCCCTTTCTGCCAGGAGAGAGGAAGAGTGAGGATCAGTCATAACTGACAACCGGGACACCCCTGACCCTGGATACAATGATAGGTGGAAGTGACTCTGAGACTTCCATGAGTATTACAATGCTGTAGTTCTAAAACAGTTGTTTACATATAACATGCTCAAATTGATGCAGTAATTACAAATACTGTATGGGCCAATATGACCACTATATACTGTATATGATGGTTAGGCTTAGGGTTACGGTTGGCTCCACATACCGGCTCAACCCTAATCCTATTCTTAACCCTAACACTAGAATGGTATTCAAATATCCTTACAGCTGTAAAGCTAACTGCAACCCTAACTCTAACCCTAACCCTAATCCTTACCCTAACCCTAGACTCATGTCACAATGCTGGCTCAATCCTAACCCTAACCTCAACCCTATCCTCAAACCTAACCCTAAAGTATTAGTAAATTAGTAGTATCCTCTTTCAGTTATTCCACCTGTACCTGATTATTTTATCATAAATAAAATCTATTGTGCTGATATACTGTAACACTGAAGGTTAGAGCACCTAAATATAACATGCTTTATTATTGTGTGCTAAGTGCAGCACAGTAGACTAGAAGGTATTTATTTGGACTATCCCTTGCTGCAATAAGCAGGTAAAAGGTCTGTTCTGTTTGAGAACTCAGAGCACAACAATAGGATCTAAAGATTAACTCCTACTTCTAGCAGAGAAGAGATTGGTCATGTTTACCAAGTGTTTGTCCAACTCCAACCCTTTTGTTCTCTCACCAGGTTCCCAAAGAAACTTGTCAATACTGATCTGACATTGCACAGTTGACCACATCAGGTCATTGTGAAGGGTACTTTACTTTCTGGACACAACACATGTTTTTAAATGTAATGAATATGTGATTCAGCTATCCCAACTACTTCTAATGAACATTACGTAAAAAAAAAAAAAAATGCGTATGGGCAGATTATGAACCTACCGTTATTTAATTTGCATGTAAAGGGTTTTCCTCCTATTCAGGCAGTTGACCCAGAAGCACAGAGGAATATATCTTTCTGTCCACTGATGCTGCTTCCAAACCAGATCAATTATTGAGCTGAACAGTAAATATTATGTGGTTCACAAAAGAGTGGTAGGTTTCTCTGGCCTCAAAATTGACAAAAGCCTGACAAAATGTGACCGTCAAATGATAATTTATTCCCCCACAACAAAGAAAGTTTTGTCTTAGAGGTCAGAAGCTATCGTTCCTAATGGAAAACTCACTACTAATGGCACAAGCTCTCTGACTGAGTATGTTCTCTTCCCTCTCTCAATAAACAACCTAGCTAGTACTTTGAAACCTATCCACTAAATCATGCAACTCATTTAAGTATTTTCTGTCCTGGGCTATCCAAGAGGAAGGCATAATCCAAGATTCTTCTGAGTTCAGAGTCGGGTCATAGCTATCTCTCCGCTCTCACTAGCTCAACAGTCAGGCTGGCGTCCAAAGGGGTTTAGAATTAAGTTCAGCACTTGTGTCTATGGGAAACCCAACTCGCAGCCAAATGCAATACTTCCCCATGTATTTCTGTCAAAGCCCAGGCCTTTTAAAAACAAAACAATATGAAATCATAACGGAGACATTTTAATCAATTAGCTATGTGTCAACAAACAACATGCAAGTCATTATTTTAATTGGGGAGATGAATTGTAGTGTGGTGACGAGTGAGCAGGTGTCAATCATACCCTTGAGGTCATTTACAGTGCCTTTGGAAAGTATTCAGACCCCTTGACTTTTTCCACATTTTGTTACGTTACAGCCTTATTCTAAAATGTATTAAATTGTTTTTTTCCCCCTCATC
The DNA here is from genome assembly GCF_964263955.1 of Coregonus lavaretus. NCBI lineage: Eukaryota > Metazoa > Chordata > Actinopteri > Salmoniformes > Salmonidae > Coregonus > Coregonus lavaretus. Next base: position 12,835,375 of record NC_140010.1, on the reverse strand, counting down.
AAAATAAAAACAGGTTTTTAGACATTTTTGCTATTTAAATTTTTTAATTTTAACGGAAATATAACATTTACATAAGTATTCAGACCCTTTACTCAGTACTTTGTTGAAGCACCTTTGGCAGCGATTACAGCATTGAGTCTTCTTGGGTATGACGCTACAGCTTGGCACACCTGTATTTGGGGAGTTTCTCCCATTCTTCTCTGCAGATCCTCTCAAGCTCTGTCAGGTTGGATGAGGAGCGTTGCTGCACAGCTATTTTCAGGTCTCTCCAGAGATGTTAGATCGGGTTCAAGTCCAGGCTCTGGCTGGGCCACTCAAGGACTTTCAGAGACTTGTCCCGAAGCCACTCCTGCGTTGTCTTGGCTGTGTGCTTAGGGTCGTTGTCCTGTTGGAAGGTGAACCTTCGCCCCAGTCTGAGGTTCTGAGCCCTCTGGAGCAGGTTTTCATCAAAGATCTCTCTGTACTTTGCTCCGTTCATCTTTGCCTCGATCCTGACTAGTCTCCCAGTCCCTGCCGCTGAAAAACATCCCCACAGCATGATGCTGCCACCACCATGCTTCACTGTAGGGATGGTGCCAGGTTTCCTCCAGACGTGACATTGGCATTCAGGCCAAAGAGTTCAATCTTGGTTTCATCAGACCAGAGAATCTTGTTTCTCATGGTCTGAGAGTCCTTTAGGTGCCTTTTGGCAAACTCCAAGTGGGCTGTCATGTGCATTTTACTGAGGAGTGGCTTCCGTCTGGCCACTCTACCTTAAAGGCCTGATTGGTGGAGTGCTTCAAAGGTTCTCCCATCTCCACAGAGGAACTCTAGAGCTCTGTCAGAGTGACCATCGGGTTCTTGGTCACCTCCCTGGCCAAGGCCCTTCTCCTCTGACTGCTCAGTTTGGCTGGGTGGTCAGCTCTAGGAAGAGTCTTGGTGGTTCCAAACTTCTTCCATTTAAGAATGATGGAGGCCACTGTGTTCTTGAGGACCTTCAATGCTGCAGACATTCTTTGGTACTCTTACCCAGATCTGTGCCTCGACACAATACTTTCTCGGAGCTCGACGGACAATTCCTTCGACCTCTTGGCTTGGTTTTGCTCTGACATGCACTGTCAACTGTGGGACATTATATAGACAGTTGTGTGCCTTTCCAAATCATGTCCAATGAATTGAATTTACCACAGGTGGACTCCAATTAAGTTGTAGAAACATCTCAAGTATAATCAATGGAAACCGGATGCACCTGAGCTCAAGTTCGAGTCTCATAGCAAAGGGTCTGAATACTTATGTAAATAAGGCATTTCTGTTTTTTTTTTTTTTAATAAGGCTGTAACGTAACAAAATGTGGAAAAAGTCAAGGGGTCTGAATATTTTCCAAAGGCATATTGGGACAGTGACACATTTTTTGCCTCAGTAACTTTCTCACTCATCATTATTTACGATTCATTCAGGATTATCTGTAATCATGGTAGCATCCACATTAATGTAGAAGTGTTTAGGAACATATTCTATTCTTATTTACAATGAAAGTGACTCCAAAATGACACAATACATTACTTACCATTCATTTCTATTGGGCACAAAATAATCTGAAACACAACCAAAACAAACAGCAAATGCATCCAACAAGTTTGTAGAGTCAGAAGCTTGATGTAATCATTGCACGCTAGGAATATGGGACCAAATACAAAACTTTTTACTACTTTAATACACATAAGTGAATTTGTCCCAATACTTTTGGTCCCCTAAAATAGGGGAACTGTGTACAAAAACTGTTGTAATTTCTAAACGGTTCACCTGATATGGATGAAGATACCCTCAAATTAACGCTGACAGTCTGCACTTTAACTTCATAGTCATTGTATCATTTCAAATCATTGGAGTACAGAGCCAAAACAACAACAAAATGGTCACTGTCATAATATTTTGGAGCTGACCGTATATAGGCCTACAAGAATGTATAACCCTTTATATAAACACTATTATGTTGACATGTATTCTTAGACTGTTATACACGTTAAGTTATCTAAGTTATGACTTTAAAATGCTCATCTCTTTCAACCTGCCCACAGTTCCACACTCTGACATTCTTTTCCTTTATTACAGTCCAGCATCATGGCTTCATCATGGCTTTCCCATGCTTTCACATCTGACACGTAAATATAGGCATCTTATCTGAACCAGGTCCCGCCAGCAGCAGCGCAAACACACCGTCCGGTGAGAGACAGATAGAGAACAATGTGAGGAGGATAAGTAAGGATGGTCACCCCGTTCCCACGTCTTCACAGTGTGTGTACGTACGTGTGCGTGCATGCATGCATTCACGTGTGTATGTGTCCATAATGTGTATGTGCGTGTGTTTAACCTCATATGAAGTGGCTGGAAAACACATCCCTCTTCCTGGCTGGTATCAGTCCTCTGGCTCCATGTCTCAGTCTGTAGAGATTCTGCATGGAGTCACAGCCCTAGTCATTCAGGTCAAGTACAGGCTACGTAGTCTAGTGGGATACCAGACCCCCCCCCCCTCCTGCTATTAAGCCAATGCAGGGTCTCTCTCTCTCTCTCTCTCTCTCTCTCTCTCTCTCTCTCTCTCTCTCTCTCTCTTGCTCTCTCTCTCGCTCTCTTGCGCTCTCTCTCTCTCTCTCTCTCTCTTGCTCTCTCTCTCTCTCTCTCTCTCTCTCTCTCTCTCTCTCTCTCTCTCTCTCTCTCTCTCTCTCTCTCTCTCTCTCTCTCTCAATTTAAGGGCTTTATTGGCATTGGAAAAGGATGTCAACATTGCCAAAGCAAGTGAGATAGTAAACAAAACTGAAATAAACAATAAATATTAACAGTAAACATTACACTCAGAAGTTCCAAAAGAATAAAGTCATTTCAAATGTCATTATGTCTATATACAGTGTTGTAACAATGTGCAAATAGTTAAAGTACAAATGGGAAAATAAATAAACATAAATATGGGTTGTATTTACTGGTTGCCCATTTCTTGTGGCAACAGGTCACAAATCTTGCTGCTGTGATGGCACACTGTGGTATTTCATCCAGTAGATAAGGGAGTTTATCAAAATTGGGTTTGTTTTCAAATTCTTTGTGGATCTCTGTAATCTGAGGGAAATATGTGTCTCTAATATGGTCATACATTTGGCAGGAGGTTAGGAAGTGCAGCTCAGTTTCCACCTCATTTTGTGGGCAGTGTGCACATAGCCTGTCTTCTCTTGAGAGCCAGGTCTGCCTACGGCAGCCTTTCTCAATAGCAAGGCTATGCTCACTGAGTCTGTACATAGTCAAAGCTTTCCTTAGGTTTGGGTCAGTCACAGTGGTCAGGTATTCTGCCACTGTGTACTCTCTGTTTAGGGCCAAATAGCATTCTAGTTTGCTCAGTTTTTTTGTTAATTCTTTCCAATGTGTCAAGTAATTCTCTTTTTTCTCATGATTTGGTTGGGTCTAATTGTGTTGTTGTCCGGGGGCTCTGTGGGGTCTGTTTGTGTTTGTGAACGGAGCCCCAGGACCAGCTTGCTTAGGGGACTCTTCTCCAAGTTAATCTCTCTGTAGGTGATGGCTTTGTTATGGAAGGTTTGGGAATTGCTTCCTTTTAAGTGGTTATAGAATTTAACAGCTCTTTTCTGGATTTTGATAATTAGCGGGGATCGGCCTAATTCTGCTCTGCATGCATTATTTGATGTTTTACATTGTACACTGAGGATATTTTTGCAGAATTCTGCATGCAGAGTCTCAATTTGGTGTTTGTCCCATTTTGTGAATTCTTGGTTGGTGAGCGGACCCCAGACCTCACAACCATAAAGGGCAATGGGTTCTATTACTGATTCAAGTATTTTTAGCCAGATCCTAGTTGGTATGTCGAATTTTATGTTCCTTTTGATGGCATGGAAGGCCTTTCTTGTCTCTCAGATCGTTCACAGCTTTGTGGAAGTTACCTGTGGCGCTGATGTTTAGGCCGATGTATGTATCGTTTTTTGTGTGCTCTACGGCAATGGTGTCTAGATGGAATTAGTACTTGTGGTCCTGGCAACTGGACCTTTTTTGGAACACCATTATTTATGTCTTACTGAGATTTATTGTCAGGGCCCAGGTCTGACAGAATCTGTGCAGAAGATCTAGGTGCTGCTGTAGGCCCTCCTTGGTTGGGGACAGAAGCACCAGATCATCAGCAAACAGTAGACATTTGACTTCAGGTTCTAGTAGGGTGCTGCAGACTGTTCTAGTGCCCTCGCCAATTCATTGATATATATGTTGAAGAGGGTGGCGCTTAAACTGCATCCCTGTCTCACCCCATGGCCCTGTGAAAAAAAAATAGTGTGTTCTTTGCGAATTTTAACCTGTTGTTTGTGTACATGGATTTTACAATGTCGTATGTTTTTCCCCCAACACCACTTTCCATCAATTTGTATAGCAGACCCTCATGCCACACTTAGTCAAAAGCTTTTTTTAAATCAATAAAGCATGAGAAGACTTTGACTTTGTTTTGGTTTGTATGTTTGTCAATTAGGGTGTGCAGGGTGAATATGTGGTCTGTCGTACGGTAATTTGGTAAAAAGCCATTTTGACATTTGCTCAGTACATTGTTTTCACTGAGGAAATGTACGAGTCTGCTGTTAATGATAATGCAGAGGATTTTCCCAAGGTTACCGTTGACGCATATCCCACGATAGTTATTGGGGTCAAATTTGTCTCCACTTTTGTGGATTGGGGTGATCAGTCCTTGGTTCCAAATACTGGGGAAGATGCCAGAGCTAAGGATGATGTTAAAGAGTTTAAGTATAGCCAATTGGAATTTGTGGTCTGTATATTTTATCATTTCATTGAGGATACCATCAACACCACAGGCCATTTTGGGTTGGAGGGTTTGTATTTTGTTCTGTAGTTCATTAAATGTAATTGGATAATCCAGTGGGTTCTGGTAGTCTTTAAATGTTGATTCTAAGATTTTGTATTTGATAATGTATATGTTTTTGCTGTTTGTTCTTTGTTATAGGGCCAAAAAAATTGGAGAAGTGGTTTACCCATACATCTCCATTTTGGATAGATAACTTTTCGTGTTCTTGTATGTTTAGTGTTTTCCAATTTTCCAAGAAGTGTTTAGAGTCTATGGATTCTTCAATTACATTGAGCTTATTTCTGACGTGCTGTTCCTTCTTTTTCCGTAGTGTATTTCTGTATTGTTTTAATGATTCACCATAGTTTTCTGGGTCTCTATGTTTTTGGTTGGATAGGTTTCTCAATTTCTTTGTTAGGTTTTTGCATTCTTCATCAAACCATTTGTCATTGTTGTTAATTTTCTTTTGTTTTCTGTTAGAAATGTTTGGATTTGATAGGGAAGCTGAGAGGTCAAATATACTGTTTAAGTTTTCTACTGCCAAGTTTACACCTTCACTATTGCAGTGAAACGTTCTGTCCAGGAAGTTGTCTAAAAGGGATTGAATTTGTTGTTGCCTAATTGTTTTTTGGTAGGTTTCTACACTACTTTCCTTCCATCTATAGCATATCTTAATATTATTCAGTTCCTTTGGCTTTGATGCCTCGTGATTGAGTATTGCTCTGTTCAAGTAGACTGTATTTTGCTGTGATCTGATAGGGGTGTCAGTGGGCTGACTGTGAACGCTCTCGGAGACTCTGGGTTGAGGTCAGTGATAAAGTAGTCTACAGTACTACTGCCAAGAGATGAGCTATAGGTGTACCTACCATAGGAGTCTCCTCGAAGCCTACCATTGACTATGCACATACCCAGCGTGCGACAGAGCTGCAGGAGTTGTGACCCGTTTTTGTTGGTTATGTTGTCGTAGTTGTGCCTAGGGGGGCATATGGGGGAGGGAATGCTGTCACCTCCAGGTATGTGTTTGTTCCCCTGTGTGCTGAGTGTGTCAGGTTCTTGTCCAGTTCTGGCATTTAGGTCGCCACAGACTAGTACATGTCCCTGGGCCTGGAAGTGATTGATTTCCCCCCTCCAGGATGGAGAAGCTGTCTTCATTAAAGTATGGGGATTCTACTGGGGGGGTATAGGTAGCACACAAGAGGACATTTTTCACTGTTGAGATGATTTCCTTTTGAATTTCTAGCCAAATGTAAAATGTTCCTGTTTTGATTGATTGAATAGAGTGAGTTAGGTCTGCTCTATACCAAATTAGCATACCCCCTGAGTCCCTTCCCTGTTGCACACCTGGTAGTTTGGTGGATGGGACTACCAGCTCTTTGTAACCTAGAGAGCAACCAGTGGATCCATCTCCTCTATACCATGTTTCTTGTAGGATGACAATGTATGTATTTCTGATTTATTTGGTGATGTCCAAGTTCCTGCTCTTTAGGCCAAAGGCAGATGACCTCAGGCCTTGGATATTCCAGGATGAGATAGTGAAGGCTTTGTGCTCCATAAAGTGTCCAATGTTGTTAGTCGTGTGGTTTGGCCTCAGACCAGTAAGTGTGAGCAGAGCCTGCTGAGCATCTGGTATATGCCATTGTCTTGGGCTAGTGTAAGAGTGGGGGTTGGGCCTGTTTGCCTGCTCACGGCCTGGGCGTATGTGTGACTTTCATGTTAAGGCCTTCTTTGCGGGAGTGGGGGGCATGGGGTAGGTAGGAGGGGCATAGGTCTGATCTGAGGGGGCCTAAATGGGGTGTGGGCATGGTTGACTTGGGGGGGTGTTGATTGGTTGGGGTGGGGGTGTGGATGTGGCTGGTGGTGCTGTGGTGCTGTGGTCTGGATGTATGTCCTCTCGACGTGGGTCCTCTATGTATCTGTTGATGTGTTGCTCCTGTGTGAGGTGTTGGGTCTGCGGTTGAGGGCGATGTCCTTTAGGGTCCGGGCGAAGGTGGGCACTGCTGCCTTGTATAGGTAGACCTGCTTGTAAAGGCTGTTCAAGTCCAGGGTGGAATGGTGGGCCAGGTAGACATTTGGTTTTGAGTCACAGTCACTCTGCTCACTCTGCTCACTCTGCTCACTCTGCTCACTCTGGTCACTCTGCTCACTCTGCTCACTCTGCTCACTCTGCTCACTCTGGTCACTCTGCTCACTCTGGTCACTCTGCTCACTCTGGTCACTCTGCTCACTCTGGTCACTCTGCTCACTCTGCTCACTCTGCTCACTCTGCTCACTCTGGTCACTCTGCTCACTCTGCTCACTCTGGTCACTCTGCTCACTCTGGTCACTCTGCTCACTCTGCTCACTCTGCTCACTCTGCTCACTCTGCTCACTGAAGGCTTGAAAAGTTCCAGATAGCTGTAGGATGTTGTTGGGGCTCTGAGAGGTGAACCATAGAAGAACCTTGCTGCCCAGGGCCTGAGAGGTGAACCATAGAAGAACCCCGCTGCCCAGGGCCTGAGAGGTGAACCATAGAAATAGAATGACTAAAACTGACATACCCATTCAAATCAACACTCTATTAATTCTATTTCAATTATGTGAAAAACAGTGTCTACTCTGGCAGTAGAGAACACAACTCAACCCTTCCCTTGATCCCTGGAAAGACTGACCAGCGCAGACCCTTTGGCTGGACCTGCCAATTAATTATAGACGTGACTTTAAAGCTTCCTGTTTTTCTCTCTTCAATTAAGCCAATCTGCCCCAGTGCTGGAAACCGAGGAAATACCCTTAAAATAGTCTCTAATTTCAGCACGTTCAATTATTTTGTACCACCCGGTCTGAATCAGATTGCATCAGGTTGTGTTAATGTAAAGATCAACAATGTTTGATCACAGGGAAAATATTTCTGTCATTTCTTCCTGTTTCTAGCCTGCGTAGTGTGGGAATTTGTGAAGAGAAGTCTGGTGCAGCTCATCTGAGATGGCCACTGCCCACTGCCCTATGCCAGGGTTAGCTGGAACATGCCTTAGTCAGGCCCGTCATCCACCATCAATCTCTGACTATGTTTATTGATTTATTCCCTCCTCTGTTACACTTTTCCTGTCCTCTTTTATGAAAACAAAATTCCATTGAATTCTTCCATTATTACCATTAGGCAACCATGATGGCTGGCTCCCTCTCACTCACTGCAAACACAGTGCAGCGCCACAACATAACTTCAGCTAATGCTGAGGGATATGCTGCCTGGTATTCACAACACATTCTGCTCTACTGTAGCTTTGTTGCCAAGTGAGTTTCTGCACAAAGCATTGACTCTCTCCCCATGCAGCCAGCACCTGACAAGTCAACCTTGACAGCAGACACACACTTTGTCTTCCTCTCCTCTTTCTGCTAAAACAGTTCTAATTACAGTAAATCTACAGCGTAGCGTTCAAGAGCAACAAGTCAACTCCAATGTTATCATAAATGCTCTGTAGCCTATTTGCCTGCTGAATACCTGCCAGTGTTTTCCAACGTTACCCTTTTAAACTCTGAACTGAAACTCACCTCCTGGCTGCCTCACCCTCTGTTTTTCACAGGGAAACCGGAAAGGAGGAGAAAGTGAAGACTTAAAGTGCGCCATCCAGGGCAGGGCCAGTTAAAACTGACTTTAATGGAAGATTGAAGCTTCAGAAAGTCTGTATTTTGACCTAATTCCCATGTTAGTTCTACAGTAGGGGGTGACACATTCTTTCAGGCTCTGTATCAGATAAACGCTCTCTATTGTATTAGCCTAATGATATCTATGCTGCAGATCTGTCAGATTGTGTGGTGAAAGTAAATGAAAGTGAGAAGTAAACAACTCATGGTAGAGATAGACAGATAAGACATGTACAAATTTAAAACAGCTTCCCTTGCTCCCAGTCATTTTGCAGTAGATAAAAAAAAATAATAATGGAAAAATAGGCCTACTTGAATGGCAATTTCTTCCTGCATAACTTTACATTTTTAGTGGTTTACATTTTCTCTTTTAAAGCCGAATAGGGATAAATAACAGGTGATAACAGATAGGAATGAGAGTGTTGACAAATGGTGAGATGAGGTCATATGACTAGATATGTCATAGAGATTGGGGATGGTATTGGAGTGATTATGAGGAGGAAGGGGGTTGCCTGGAGGATGGGGGTATGGTGGGGGTGAAGGGGGAGGAAACCCGGCAGCCCTCGTATCAGTGGCCCGCTAGCCGGAGGCCCCTCGATAAACAGGACGGTTATCACATCACTAACATGTATTTAACCCTTCTCTCCAGCACAGCACAAAGAGAGAGGACACAGAGAAATAAGGGGGGGCACAACTATAACATTTTCTGAGGCTACTACAACTTAGAGGCGCTTGTCCATCCCTCCACCCTTCCCTTTCTTCCTCCCATCCCTTCTCCTCCTCCATCCATCCACCCCATCAGCGTTTTCCTTCTCCTCTCCTCCTCCATCCGTCCACCCCATCAGCGTTTTCCTTCTCCTCTCCTCCTCCATCCATCCACCCCATCAGCGTTTTCCTTCTCCTCTCCTCCTCCATCCATCCACCCCATCAGCGTTTTCCTTCTCCTCTCCTCCTCCATCCATCCACCCCATCAGCGTTTTCCTTCTCCTCTCCTCCTCCATCCATCCACCCCATCAGCGTTTTCCTTCTCCTCTCCTCCTCCATCCATCCACCCCATCAGCGTTTTCCTTCTCCTCTCCTCCTCCATCCGTCCACCCCATCAGCGTTTTCCTTCTCCTCTCCTCCTCCATCCGTCCACCCCATCAGCGTTTTCCTTCTCCTCTCCTCCTCCTCCATCTGTCCACCCCATCAGCGTTTTCCTTCTCCTCTCCTCCTCCATCCATCCACCCCATCAGCGTTTTCCTTCTCCTCTCCTCCTCCATCCATCCACCCCATCAGCGTTTTCCTTCTCCTCTCCTCCTCCATCCATCCACCCCATCAGCGTTTTCCTTCTCCTCTCCTCCATCCATCCATTCACCCCTTCAGCTTTGGGACTGAACACACATCTCTCTCCCACACATCCCATGCCAGGCATTCAGGCGGCCAGGCCTCATGTTTTTCTAATTCATTATTCAGAGGAAAGAAAGGCAGTGCAGCGCATTCCAAAATAAATACATGGGGCTTGTTGGATGAAGCTGTGTTTTAGAGTTAGTGAGATAGCTAAAATCGCTAGAATGCAATGTTGTTGTTTTAACCGGAAGAGGATGGAACTCTATCTGTCTCTGGAGTGTGTCTGTCACTCTGTCACACAGCACATCTGTTGATTTACCCTCCAATACACCACTTACAAATGGGAACTTACCCGAGCAGCAACTGTTGTTGACATTACAGTACATTACAGTATTGGATGTCATAGCGCTGAAAAATGTTGTATTGAAATTCAGTGGATGACACAAATGTGAGAATTGTGTCAGTAGCGTATCCTAGGGATTCCACTCAGAGAGAACAGTAGTGAAATTGCTGTTCTTTGGCTACAGTAGCAGTCAGAGAGCTGTATAACACCAGCCCTAAAGAAGCAGTGGTTCATCTCCTCCTGGTCAGTTAAGGTTAGGGACTTCTCCCTGCACTTACAATGGGGAGCCCATAGGCCAGGGGTCAGCAACAAAAAAGACTGTAAAATCACCAGGAATTCAGCTAAAAATTTGTTTAATATAGGAAATCTGTTCCCAAGTATTCCCACAAATAAAGAAATTGACATACAGTTGAAGTCGGAAGTTTACATACACCTTAGCCAAATACATTTAAACTCAGTTTTTCACAATTCCTGCCATTTAATCCTAGTCACAATTCCCCGTCTTAGGTCAGTTAGGATCACCACTTTATTTTTAGAATGTGAAATGTCAGAATAACAGTAGAGAGAAGGATTTATTTCAGCTTTTATTTCTTTCATCACATACCCAGTGGGTCAGAGGTTTACATACACTTAATTAATATTTGGTAGCATTGCCTTTACATTGTTTAATTTGGGTCAAACGTTTCGGGTAGCCTTCCACAAGCTTCCCACGATAAGTTGGGTGAATTTTGGCCCATTCCTCCGGACAGAGCTGGTGTAACTGAGTCAGGTTTGTAGGCCTCCTTGCTAGCACACGCTTTTTAAGTTCTGCCCACAAATGTTCTATAGGATTGAGGTCAGGGCTTTGTGATGGCCACTCCAATACCTTGACTTTGTTGTCTTTAAGCCATTTTGCCACAACTTTGGAAGTATGCTTGGGGTCATTGTCCATTTGGGAGACCCATTTGCGACCAAGCTTTAACTTCCTGACTGATGTCTTGAGATGTTGCTTCAATATATCCACATCATTTTCCTTCCTCATGATGCCATCTATTTTGTGAAGTGCACTAGTCCCTCCTGCAGCAAAGCACCCCCACAGCATGATGCTGCCACCCCCGTGCTTCACGGTTGGGATGGTGTTCTCGTTTTACTGTGGATATAGATACTTTTGTACCTGTTTCCTCCAGCATCTTCACAAGGTCCTTTGCTGTTGTTCTGGGATTGATTTGCCAAAGTTCGTTCATCGCTAGGAGACAGAACGCATCTCCTTCCTGAGCGGTATGACTGCTGCGTGGTTCCATAGTGTTTATACTTGCGTACTATTGTTTGTACAGATGAACGTGGTACCTTCAGGCGTTTGGAAATTGCTCCCAAGGATGAACCAGACTTGTGGAGGTCTACCATTTTTTTTTTGAGGTCTTGGCTTGATTTCTTTTGATTTTCCCATGATGTCAAGCAAAGAGGCACTGAGTTTGAAGGTAGGCCTTGAAATACATCCACAGGTACACCTCCAATTGACTCAAATGATGTCAATTAGCCTATCAGAAGTTTCTAAAGCCATGACATCATTTTCTATAATTTCCCAAGCTGTTTAAAGGCACAGTCAACTTAGTGTACGTAAACTTCTGACCCACTGGAATTGTGATACAGTGAATTATTGTCAGTGTTGCTGTAGGTGGGTGTGGTGGTGGAATCAGGCGCAGGACGCAGAAGCACAGTCCAAAGACTTTAGTGAAAATCACAAGGGAAACGCACCAAACTAGCCCGAAGGCGAAACTCCGCACGCAGGCGAAAAACAAAACGGGCGCACTAAACAGGTGCACCAAAACGCTCCAACACAGTGGAGAACAGCTCAACCGAGCAATACAATAATTACGTCCAGCAACGCACGACAGAGAAAACAATCACACACAACAATTGACAAACACAACGAGAACTTATAGGACACTAATTACACTAAACGATAACAGGTGTAACAACAATCAGACAAAAGCAAACGAACATAGAAACATGCAACGGTGGCAGCTAGTATTCCGGAGACGACGAACGCCGAAGCCTGCCCGAGCAAGGAAGAGAGGCAGCCTCGGCCGAAACCTTGACAGTACCCCCCCCTTGATGCGCGGCTCCAGACGTGCGCCGACTCCGGCCTCGGGGACGACCAGGAGGACGCGGAGCAGGGCGCGTCGGGTGCCCACGATGGAATTCCGTCAGGAGAGACGGGTCTAAAATGTCTCTCCTCGGCACCCAGCACCGTTCCTCCGGGCCGTACCCCTCCCACTCCACTAGATATTGGAGACCCCCCATCCGACGTCTCGAATCCAAGATGGACCGCACGGAGTACGCCGGTGCCCCCTCGATGTCCAATGGGGGCGGAGGAGTCTCCAAGATCTCACTTTCTTGGAGTGGGCCAGCTACCACCGGCCTGAGAAGAGACACATGGAACGAGGGGTTAATACTTTTATACTCAACAGGCAGTTGTAATTTGTAACACACCTCGTTCAATCTTCTCAGGACTTTAAATGGCCCTACAAACCGCCGACCCAGTTTCCGGCAGGGCAGGCGGAGGGGCAGGTTTCTGGTAGAGAGCCAGACTCGATCACCAGGTGCGTACACCGGTCCCTCACTGCGGTGGAGATCGGCGCTCGCCTTATGACGACGGAGGGCCCGCTGCAGGTGGACGTGTGCAGCGTTCCATGTCTCCTCCGAGCGCCGCACCCACTCATCCACCGCAGGAGCCTCGATCTGGCTCTGCTGCCAAGGTGCCAGAACCGGCTGGTAACCTAACACACATTGGAAAGGGGTTAGGTTAGTGGAGGAATGGCGTAGGGAATTCTGGGCCATTTCGGCCCAGGGAACGTACCTTGCCCACTCCTCCGGCCGGTCCTGGCAGTATGTTCTGAGAAACCTACCCACATCCTGGTTCACACGTTCCACCTGCCCATTACTCTCCGGGTGGTAACCCGAGGTGAGGCTCACCGAGATCCCCAACCGCTCCATAAAAGCTCTCCAGACTCTGGAGGTAAATTGGGGACCTCGATCAGACACGATATCCTCGGGTACCCCGTAGTGCCGGAACACATGGGTGAATAGTGCTTCGGCAGTTTGCAGGGCAGTAGGAAGGCCCGGCATAGGGAGCAAACGACAGGCCTTAGAAAACCGGTCCACAACGACCAGTATAGTGGTATTCCCCTGTGAAGGAGGAAGGTCAGTGAGGAAATCCACCGAGAGGTGAGACCATGGTCGTTGTGGAACGGGCAGGGGTAGTAACTTACCCCTAGGCAGATGTCTAGGCGCCTTACACTGGGCGCACACCGAGCAGGAGGAAACATAAACCCTCACATCCCTCGCCAACGTGGGCCACCAGTACTTGGCACTAAGACAGTGCACTGTCCGGCCGATACCAGGGTGTCCAGAGGAGGGTGACGTGTGAGCCCAATAGATCAATCGATCCCGAACCTCGAGCGGAACGTACTTCCGACCCTCCGGGCATTGAGGTGGACTAGGGTCGGTGCGTAACGCCCGCTCGAGTTCAGCATCGACCTCCCACACTACCGGTGCCACCAGACACGACTCCGGCAGTATGGGCGTGGGCTCCACGGACCTCTCCTCCGTGTCATACCACCGAGACAGTGCATCTGCCTTACCGTTCTGTGACCCAGGGATGTACGTGATCTTAAATGTGAACCGGGTCAAAAACATATTCCACCTCGCTTGGCGAGGGTTCAGCCTCCTCGCTGCCCGGATGTACTCCAGGTTACGGTGGTCCGTCAAAATGAGGAAAGGGTGTTGAGCCCCCTCAAGCCAGTGCCTCCACACCTTTAGGGCCTGTACCACGGCTAACAGCTCCCTGTCCCCTACGTCATAATTTCGCTCCGCCGGACTGAGCTTCTTGGAATAAAAAGCACAGGGGCGGAGTTTAGGTGGCGCGCCGGACCGTTGCGAAAGCACGGCCCCTATACCGGCCTCTGACGCGTCCACCTCTACCTGAAATGGTAAAGAGGGATCCGGATGCGCCAGCACCGGGGCCGAGGTAAACAGGTCCTTCAGCCTCCCAAACGCCCTGTCCGCCTCGGCTGACCACTGCAGACGCACCGGACCCCCCTTCAAAAGAGACGTTATGGGAGCTGCCACCTGTCCAAAACCCCGAATAAACCTCCGGTAGTAATTCGCAAACCCCAAAAACTGCTGCACCTCCTTCACAGTGGTTGGCGTTTGCCAATTACGCACGGCTGACACCCGGTCTACCTCCATCTTCACCCCTGACGCAGACAACTGATACCCCAAAAAGGAGACTGACCCCTGGAAAAACAGACACTTCTCTGCCTTGACATACAGGTCGTGCTCCAACAGCCTCCGCAACACTCGGTGCACCAGGGCCACATGCTCGACTCGGGTAGGCGAGTACACGAGAATGTCATCTATGTACACGACCACCCCCTGCCCCTGCATGTCCCTGAAGATCTCATCCACGAATGATTGGAAAACTGAAGGAGCGTTCATCAACCCGTATGGCATGACAAGATACTCGTAATGGCCCGAGGTGGTACTAAAGGCTGTCTTCCATTCATCGCCCTCCCTAATGCGCACCAAGTTGTACGCGCTCCTGAGATCTAATTTAGTGAAGAAACGCGCCCCGTGCAATGACTCCGTCATGGTCGCAATCAGCGGGAGTGGATAACTGTACTTCACCGTGATCTGATTGAGACCACGGTAATCAATGCACGGGCGTAACCCACCATCCTTTTTCTTCACAAAAAAGAAACTTGAGGACGCAGGGGAAGTGGAGGGCCGTATGTATCCTTGTCTCAGAGATTCGTCTATGTAAGTCTCCATAGCTCTCTTCTCCTCCTGAGACAGAGGATACACATGGCTCCGTGGGAGCGCAGCTCCTGCCTGGAGGTCTATCGCACAATCTCCCTGCCTATGGGGAGGCAACTGCGTCGCCCTCGACTTACTGAACACAATAGCCAAATCCCCATACTCAGGGGGAACGTGCAATGCGGGCACCTGGTTTGGACTCTCCACCGAGGTAGCCCCTACGGAAACGCCTAAACATCGACCCACACACTGGGCAGACCACTCCATCAGAGCCCTCTCCTGCCACGAAATAGATGGGTTATGGGTACTCAACCAGGGCATGCCCAGCACCACCGGATACGCAGGCGAGTCAATCAGAAATAGCTGGATCATCTCCTGATGACCCCCCTGCGCACACATCCTAAGTGGCGCCGTGACCTCCCTGATCATGCCCGCACCCAACGGACGGCTATCTAGGGCATGAACGGGGAAGGGGACGTCAACAGGGAGAAGGGGAATCCCTAAGGCTAAACAAAATTTCTTATCAACAAAATTCCCAGCCGCGCCTGAATCTACCAGCGCCTTATGCTGGGAATGAGGTGCTACCTGTGGAAAACGCACAGGTATACAGAAGTGTGCAACAGAGAGCTCTGGGTGAGTGGGGCGCCTACTCACCTGGAAGGACTCCCCAGTGCGGGACCTGTCGTCTTCTCCCCTAGGAGGCCATCCCCAGCACCTAGCCGCGGTGTGTCCTCCCCGACCACAGTTGGTGCAGGAGATGGACCCCCTCGTAAGCCGACCCCTCCTCTCTCTAGCGCCAGCACCCCCGAGCTCCATGGGGCACGGCTCGGAGGCGCTGGAGGGTGAAATGGACGGACCCCCCTCGGGACGTCCGCGGGTAGCTAGCAGGGTATCCAGCCTGATGGACATGTCGACCAACTGGTCGAACGAGAGACTGGTGTCCCTACAGGCCAGCTCCCTACGGACGTCCTCACGTAGACTACATCGGTAGTGATCGATGAGGGCCCGCTCATTCCACCCTGCATCCGCCGCTAGAGTACGGAATTCCAAGGCGAACTCCTGGGCACTCCTCTTCCCCTGCCGGAGGCAGAACAGACGCTCCCCCGCCGCTTTCCCCTCCGGGGGATGGTCAAACACCGCCCTGAAGCGGCGGGAGAACTCGTCGTACGTAATGGTGTTAGCGTCTATTCTCCTCCACTCCGCGTTGGCCCATTCCAACGCCTTGCCGGAAAGGCAGGAGATCAGGGCGGACACGCTCTCGTGTCCCGAAGGCGCCGGGTGCACGGTGGCCAGGTAAAGCTCCACCTGGAGAAGGAATCCCTGACACCCGGCAGCGGTCCCATCGTAGGCCCTCGGGAGCGAGAGTCGAACTCCTCTGGGTTCCGGAGCGGGAATGGGCTGACTTGCCGATGGTGAGGGCAGGGAAGATGGCGGTGGAGGTGTCCCTCGGGTCTCCCAGCCTCGGATGGTGGTGATCACCTCCTGCAGAGCGGCCCCCATCCGCAGGATCTGGTCATTCTGCTGGAGGACCCTGTCCTCCAGCGTCTCCTGTGCTGATGCGGCTCCTGCTGATTCCATTCGAGCTGGTGTGTGATTCTGTCAGTGTTGCTGTAGGTGGGTGTGGTGGTGGAATCAGGCGCAGGACGCAGAAGCACAGTCCAAAGACTTTAGTGAAAATCACAAGGGAAACGCACCAAACTAGCCCGAAGGCGAAACTCCGCACGCAGGCGAAAAACAAAACGGGCGCACTAAACAGGTGCGCCAAAACGCTCCAACACAGTGGAGAACAGCTCAACCGAGCAATACAATAATTACGTCCAGCAACGCACGACAGAGAAAACAATCACACACAACAATTGACAAACACAACGAGAACTTATAGGACACTAATTACACTAAACGATAACAGGTGTAACAACAATCAGACAAAAGCAAACGAACATAGAAACATGCAACGGTGGCAGCTAGTATTCCGGAGACGACGAACGCCGAAGCCTGCCCGAGCAAGGAAGAGAGGCAGCCTCGGCCGAAACCGTGACAATTATAAGTGAAATAATCTGTCTGTAAACAATTAATAAGCCATTTAGCAGACGCTTTTATCCAAAGCGACTTACAGTCATGTGTACATACATTTTTACGTATGGGTGGTCCCGGGGATCGAACCCACTACCCTGGCATTACAAGCGCCATGCTCTACCAATTGAGCTACAGAGGACCACAATTGTTGGAAAAATTACTTGTGTCATGCACAAAGTAGATGTCCTAACCGACTTGCCAAAACTATAGTTTGTTAACAAGAAATTTGTGGAGTGGTTGAAAAACTAGTATCTGTATCTGATCGTGTCTCAATGTAATCAAGGTATGAAATTATTGATATTTTCAAATACAATCTCTTTTTGGCCTTAGATGTGGTCAATTTGTAGTGTACAAATTATTATGATTATTTTCAGTCCCGCGTGAATCTAGTTGCCTACCCCTGCCTTAGGTACTTACTACTTAGTCTGAGGCTATCTTGCTGCCACTCCACTTCGACTGAGGTCTGCTAAATGGCCAATTGAACTTTCTGTCAAGCAGAACCCTCCTGTGACCCTAACACACACACACACACACGCATGCACACACACACATACATACACACACACTCCCAAACATTTACTGGGCCTCTGGAACATCAATAGTTTGTTTATAATTAGCCGTGGCATCTCTTGACGACTTAGAGAGTGATTGGTTTTCAAAATGGCCCCAGGGGAACTGTTGACTAATTGGCCCTACGTGGCTGGCTGGCTGGGAGAACGTCGTAGACACACATGCACATACACACAAAAACAGACACACACTCGTATGCACGAACACACACACACACAGCAGAGCATGGGGCCTGTTACTGGCCTATGGTGGCGGGCCGCATTCCATACAAGCTGCTCTTGGTATCTGACAGCGCACTCCGATAATAGTCTAGCGGGAGACAGACTTTGAGGGCAGTGTGCCTAAACCCTGTATGGAACCACTCAATTAGTGAACCGGGGGGAGATGGTGGGAAAAATTGGTAGAGGGGAGGGGGGGAGGGGGGAAAGGGGAAAGAGGGAAAGAGGGAAGGAGAGGGGAGAAGGGGGAAAGAGGGAAGGAGGTGGGAGAAGGGGGAAAGAGGGAAGGAGAGGGGAGAAGGGGGAAAGAGGGAAGGAGAGGGGAGAAGGGGGAAAGAGGGAAGTAGAGGGGAGAAGGGGGAAAGAGGGGGAGAGAAGCTTTACTCTTTAATCCCTTCTGTTCCCGTAACTTAACCCACCCTGATGCCAGAGGAGAGTTGGTAACCTGCCCAGGACCAATTCATAAACAGAGGTGTTTATGCAGAGAAGTATGAGGTAAATACACACTGTGTGGTTCTCTAGTTGATTATGTTGGTGGGACGACTCCTTTGGTGGGGCAAGGTGTGTGTGTGTGCACGTGCATGTGCTTGTGCTTGTGTGTGTTCGTGGGGTGCTTGTATTTGAGCGCACCCTGAACTCATTACTGTTTATAAAGTGTGCCAGCATCCATGGGAACACCTCACAACCACATCTCATATGGGGGGGCAGCGGTTGGCCTGGCGGGTAGGCACGTTGGGCCAGTAACCGAAAGGTTGCTGGATCAAATTCCTAAGCTGACAAGGTAAAAATCTGTCGTTCTACCCTTGAGCAAGGCAGTTAACCCACTGTTCCAGATTTTTACCTTGTCAGCTCGGGGATTCGATCCAGCAACCTTTCGGTTACTGGCCCAACGCGCCCACCCGCCAGGCTACCCGCCAGGCTACCTGCCGCCCCCCCACACACACACGAGATGTGGCTGTGTGGTGTTTCAATGGATACTGGCACACTGGGCGCCGAAGACGTGGATGTCAATTAAGGCAGCCCTCCTCACCTCTCTGATTCAGAGGGGTTGGGAGGGGTCTGATCCACCCACACCATTCGCCTACCGCTCCCTCCCTCTCCCTTCATCCCCCTCTCTACTTTCCCTCCTTTCCTTAGCCAGCCTGTTTCTGACCTTTCACCTCCCTTTGACCTCTCACCTGCAGGCACCCCCTGCCCTCCTTTGATCCACTGTTTACATGTAGACTATGTACAGTAGGGCTTACACACTCACCTTTGCTGCAGCCCTCGCCGTGTGACGTGGAGATCCATACAATGGGTCTGTTAGCCTTGTGTTGTCTGAAGCCTGAGCCTTGGATTAGAGATTAAAGAAAAGCTAGTCTAGTGTTAGGTAAACATGAGAGGTAAACTATATTTTACCTGCTGTCCCAGTTCAGCGGATGTTGGTGTCAAATGGCTTACTTTGAGGTTGTCATTCGATGTTGACATTTCCATCTGAGGTATTGGAACAGGGGGTGGCTAGACAGAACAGTACAGAACAGAGGTTGGTGGCTAGACAGAACAGTCCAGAACAGATGTTGTTGGCTAGACAGAACAGTCCAGAACAGATGTTGTTGGCTAGACAGAACAGTCCAGAACAGATGTTGTTGGCTAGACAGAACAGTCCAGAACAGATGTAGGGGGCTAGACAGAACAGTACAGAACAGAGGTTGGTGGCTAGACAGAACAGTCCAGAACAGATGTTGTTGGCTAGACAGAACAGTCCAGAACAGATGTTGTTGGCTAGACAGAACAGTCCAGAACAGATGTTGTTGGCTAGACAGAACAGTCCAGAACAGATGTTGTTGGCTAGACAGAACAGTCCAGAACAGATGTAGGGGGCTAGACAGAACATTACAGAACAGAGGTTGGTGGCTGGCTGCTTTGAATCAGTGCCAGAAATGTGTTGTGAATGAACTGTATTGGCTCTTTGATACCTACCTGCTTGAGTGGGAACTTGAATAAGACACAATACTGTATTTTAAAAGGAAATTTGACTGAGACATTTAATATGAGTATTGTTCAATTTAAAGGCCTTTTCCCATCGACAGCTTGGTGGTTTTCCCACCAAAGGAATGTGAAAAGCCCAACAGCATATTCTCCCTCCATGTCATAATGGAGTGCTCTCAGTCTCAAAGGACAAAAGGAAAAATGAACATTTTAATCATTGATCATTTAATCTGGGAAACATCCCAAGGTTTTGCCTTAATATTTATTATATCGTGAATTTCTTTGTTACAAAACGGTACTCATTGAAAGACATGTTCAAAAGTACAAGACAAATTGTGGGATATCAAGTTCAGGCCATGCTATTGTTTAAGTCTAAATTGAAACAAAACACTCCCTCAAGAACAGATTAATTCATATTTGCTTATTGAATCTGATATATAATAGCTTTTTTAAAGAAATATACATATTTTCCTTAAAAAGCCCACATTAATTATAATGACAGGGTATACAAATCTAAAATAAAACATAACAGTAGATATTTCCCTGCAGGAAAACATAAATAATAACACAATAATTATGACAACTTCCGGAGGACGTCCTCCAACCTATCAGACCTCTTGCTGCATGAACTGACATGTTGTCCACCCAATCAAAGGATCAGAGAATGAATCTAGTACTGAAAGCATAAGCTACAGCTAGCTAGCACTGCAGTGCATAAAATGTGGTGAGTAGTTGACTCAAAGAGAGAGAAAGACAATAGTTGAACAGTTTTAAATAAATACATTTATTTCAAAATTAAGGAGTAGCAAGAGAACGAGAGCGAGAGAGCTAGTATTTCGTAGTATATATATATATATATATATATATACACATATTTTTCACTTTCACTTACTTAGCTAGCAAATGCAACTAGCCTACTCAAACACCCCGTTCAAACAGAGAGGGATGCTATGTTACCTTGCTGGCTATGGCTATCCAAAGAGGGAGGGAGGGACGGAACTCTTATTGCCACCGGGCCCGCCGGTCTAACTGCTAAACTGCTTATTGTACACTGTACTGCAGGATTGTAGCGGGTTTACTAACGTGTTAGTTCTAGTAGCCAGTGGTTTAAAGTACCTAAGTAAAAATACTTTAAAGTACTACTTAAATAGTTTTTTTGGGGTATCTGTACTTTACTTTACTCAAAATTTATAATTTTGCCAATGTCAGAGTTGCTGTAGGTAGGTGTGGTGTGGAATCAGGCGCAGGACGCAGAAGTAAAGTCCAAACAAAGTCTTTAGTAGAATCAACACAAAATAATCCAAGAACAGCCCGGAGGCGAGAAAAGCGAGCACAGGCGTAACCAAACGGGCGCACTAAACATGTGCGTAAATCTCTCCTAAAAACAACAAGGAGGCAAACTACTAAATAGCGCACCAAAATAGGTAGCGCAGCAACACGGCAAGAAAACAATTACACACAACACCTAACTAACAACAAGGAACTAAATAGGGTGCTTAATGAGACATAACACAAAACAGGTGTGACAAACAGACAAAACCAATCAAACAAGAAACATAGAACGGTGGCAGCTAGTACTCCGGAGACGACGACCGCCGAAACCTGCCCGAACAAGGAGGAGGGGCCGCCTCGGCCGAAACCGTGACAGTACCCCCCCCTTGACGCGCGGCTCCAGCCGTGCGCCGCCCCCGGCCTCGGGGACGACCAGGAGGACGCGGAGCAGGGCGCGTAGGATGACCACGATGGAATTCGGTCAGCAGGGACGGATCCAGAATGTCCCTCCTCGGCACCCAGCACCGCTCCTCCGGACCGTACCCCTCCCACTCCACGAGATATTGGAGACCCCCCATCCGGCGTCTCGAATCCAGGATGGTCCGAACAGTGTACGCCGGAGCCCCCTCGATGTCCAACGGGGGCGGAGGAGTCTCCTCAATCTCAAAGTCCTGGAGTGGACCAGCTACCACCGGCCTGAGGAGAGACACATGGAACGAGGGGTTAATATTCTTGTAATCAATGGGCAGTTGTAACCTGTAACACACCTCGTTCAATCTCCTCAGGACTTTAAAAGGCCCCACAAACCGCCGACCCAGCTTCCGGCAGGGCAGGCGGAGGGGCAGGTTTCTGGTTGAGAGCCAGACTCGATCTCCAGGTGCGTACACTGGCCCCTCACTGCGGTGTAGGTCGGCGCTCGTCTTCTGTCGACGGATGGCTCGCTGCAGATGGACGTGTGCAGCGTTCCACGTCTCCTCCGAGCGCCGCACCCACTCATCCACAGCAGGGGCCTCGATCTGGCTCTCATGCCAAGGTGCCAGAACCGGCTGGTACCCTAACACACACTGGAAAGGGGTTAGTCTAGTGGAGGAGTGGCGGAGAGAGTTCTGTGCCATCTCGGCCCAGGGCACATATCTCGCCCACTCCTCCGGCCGGCCCTGACAATATGACCTCAGAAACCTACCCACATCCTGGTTGACTCGTTCGACCTGCCCATTACTCTCCGGGTGGTAACCCGAGGTAAGGCTCACCGAGACCCCCAACCGTTCCATAAAGGCTCTCCAGACTCTGGAGGTAAACTGGGGGCCTCGATCGGACACTATATCCTCGGGTACCCCGTAATGCCGGAAGACGTGAGTAAATAGAGCCTCAGCGGTCTGTAGGGCAGTAGGAAGACCCGGCATGGGAAGGAGACGACAGGCCTTCGAGAACCGATCCACAACGACCAGGATGGTGGTATTACCTTGTGAGGAGGGAAGGTCGGTAACAAAATCCACCGAGAGGTGAGACCAGGGTCGCTGTGGAACGGGCAGGGGTTGTAATTTACCCCTGGGCAAGTGTCTGGGCGCCTTACACTGGGCACACACTGAGCAGGAGGAGACATAAACCCTCACATCCCTGGCTAACGTTGGCCACCAGTACTTCGTACTAAGGCAGTGCACTGTCCGGCCAATACCTGGATGTCCAGAGGAGGGTGACGTGTGAGCCCAATAAATCAGCCGATCCCGGACCTCGAGCGGGACGTACGTCCGACCCACCGGACACTGTGGAGGGCTAGGGTCGGTGCGTAATGCCCGCTCGATCTCCGCATCGACTTCCCACACCACCGGTGCCACCAGACAAGACTCCGGTAGTATGGGAATGGGCTCCACGCACCTCTCCTCCGTGTCATACCGCCGGGACAGGGCATCTGCCTTCCCGTTCTGGGACCCAGGGATGTAAGTGATCTTGAACACAAACCGGGCGAGAAACATAGTCCATCGAGCCTGGCGAGGATTCAGTCTCCTAGCTGCCCGAATGTATTCCAGGTTACGGTGGTCGGTCAGAATGAGGAAAGGGTGTTGAGCCCCCTCAAGCCAATGCCTCCACACCTTTAGGGCCTGTACTACGGCTAACAGCTCCCTGTCCCCTACGTCATAATTCCGCTCCGCCGGACTGAGCTTCTTCGAATAAAAAGCACAGGGGCGGAGCTTAGGTGGTGTGCCGGACCGTTGCGAAAGAACTGCCCCGATACCGGCCTCAGACGCGTCCACCTCTACTTGGAAGGGTAAAGCGGGATCCGGGTGCGCCAGCACCGGAGCCGAGGTAAACAGGTCCTTCAGTCTCCCAAAGGCCCTGTCCGCCTCAGCCGACCACTGCAAGCGCACCGGACCCCCCTTCAGAAGAGACGTTATGGGAGCTGCCACCTGTCCAAAACCCCGGATAAACCTCCGGTAGTAATTCGCAAAACCCAAGAACCGCTGCACCTCTTTAACTGTAGTTGGGGTTTGCCAATTACGCACGGCAGACACTCGGTCCACCTCCATTCTCACCCCTGACGCAGACAACTGGTAACCCAAAAAGGAAACTGACTCCTGAAAGAACAGACATTTCTCGGCTTTGACATACAGGTCATGCTCCAACAGTCTCCTCAATACCCTGCGCACCAGGGCTACATGCTCGGCCCGAGTAGAACTGTACACAAGAATATCATCTATGTACACCACTACTCCCTGCGCCTTCATGTCCCGGAAAATCTCATCTACAAACGATTGGAAGACTGATGGAGCATTCATTAACCCATATGGCATGACGAGATACTCGTAATGGCCGGAGGTAGTACTAAATGCTGTCTTCCACTCATCGCCCTCCCTAATGCGCACCAAGTTATAGGCGCTCCTGAGGTCCAATTTTGTGAAGAACCGTGCCCCGTGTAATGACTCCGTCATGGTCGCAATCAGCGGGAGTGGATAACTATATTTCACAGTCACCTGATTGAGACCGCGGTAATCAATACACGGACGCAAACCTCCATCCTTTTTCTTCACAAAAAAGAAGCTCGAGGACGCGGGAGAAGTGGAAGGCCGTATGTATCCCTGTCTCAGAGACTCGGCAATGTAAGTCTCCATTGCCCTTTTCTCCTCCTGTGACAAAGGATACACATGGCTCCGCGGGAGCGCAGCTCCTATCTGGAGGTTTATCGCACAATCCCCCTGTCTATGAGGCGGCAACCGTGCCGCTCTGGTCTTACTAAACACGAGTGCCAAATCCTCATACTCAGGCGGAATGTGCAGTGCTGGCATCTGGTTCGGGCTCTCCACCGAGGTCGCCCCTACGGAAACACCCAGACATAGCCCCTCACACTGAGCAGACCACCCTTTAAGAGCCTTCTCTCGCCACGAAATCGTAGGATCATGGGTAATCAACCAGGGAAGCCCCAGTACCACCGGATACGCAGGAGAGTCGATCAGATAGAGTTGAATCGTCTCCTCATGACCCCCCTGCGTCATCATCCTAAGTGGCGCTGTGACCTCCCCAATCAACCCAGATCCTAACGGACGACTATCTAAGGCATGTACAGGGAAGGGCTTATCGACTGGAAGGAGGGGAATCCCTAACTTAACACAGAATTTACGATCTACAAAATTCCCAGCTGCGCCTGAATCGACTAGCGCCTTATGCTGGGAACGAGGTGCAACCTGTGGGAAACAAACAGGTAATGTAATGTGTACGACAGAAAGCTCTGGGTAAGTAGGGTGCCTACTCACCTGGGAGGACTCCCCAATGTGTGACCTGCCATCTCCCCCACCAGGGGATCCTCCCCAGCACCTAGCCGCGGTGTGCCCTCCGCGGCCACAGTTGGTGCAGGAGACTGCCCCCCTCGGGCTCCTTCCTCTCCTCCCTCTAGCGCCAGCACCTCCAAGCTCCATCGGGCTCGGCTCGGAGGCGCTGGAGGGTGGAATGGGAGGCCCCCACCTGGGACGTCCGCGGGTCGCGAGCAGGGTGTCCAGCCGAATGGCCATGTCCACCAACTGGTCAAATGTTAGTGTAGTATCCCTGCACGCTAACTCTCTGCGGACGTCCTCCCGAAGGCTACATCTAAAGTGGTCTATGAGGGCCCTCTCATTCCACCCTGCATCTGCCGCCAGAGTCCGGAACTCCAGCGCAAACTCTTGAGCGCTCCTCATCCCCTGTCGGAGGTGGAATAGACGCTCCCCCGCCGCCTTCCCCTCTGGTGGATGGTCGAAGACAGCACGGAAGCGGCGGGAGAACTCCGCATAGGTGACTGTGGCGGCGTCTATTCCCCTCCATTCGGCGTTGGCCCACTCCAACGCCTTGCCGGTGAGACAGGAGATGAGGGCGGAAACGCTCTCGTATCCCGAGGGCGCCGGGTGTATGGTGGCAAGGTAGAGCTCCACTTGTAATAGGAACCCCTGACACCCGGCAGCGGTGCCGTCGTACGCCCTCGGGAGCGAGAGCCGAATCCCACTGGGTTCCGGTAGTTGGACGGGCGGGCTGTCCGATGGTGATGGTGCGATAGGTGGGGGTGTGGGTACCCCGCTTGTCTCCCATCGATGGAGGGTGTTCATGACGCGGTCCAAGGCGTGCCCGATCTGGTTGATTCGATCCTCTTGACCACGAAAACGCTCCTCCATGACGTCGGTGGTAGCTCCTGCTGATTCCATATGTGGTGTGTAATTCTGTCAGAGTTGCTGTAGGTAGGTGTGGTGTGGAATCAGGCGCAGGACGCAGAAGTAAAGTCCAAACAAAGTCTTTAGTAGAATCAACACAAAATAATCCAAGAACAGCCCGGAGGCGAGAAAAGCGAGCACAGGCGTAACCAAACGGGCGCACTAAACATGTGCGTAAATCTCTCCTAAAAACAACAAGGAGGCAAACTACTAAATAGCGCACCAAAATAGGTAGCGCAGCAACATGGCAAGAAAACAATTACACACAACACCTAACTAACAACAAGGAACTAAATAGGGTGCTTAATGAGACATAAAACAAAACAGGTGTGACAAACAGACAAAACCAATCAAACAAGAAACATAGAACGGTGGCAGCTAGTACTCCGGAGACGACGACCGCCGAAACCTGCCCGAACAAGGAGGAGGGGCCGCCTCGGCCGAAACCGTGACAGCCAACTTTTACTTTTACTTCACTACATTCCTGAACGGAAGCAAACGGAACAAAACGGGTATAAACATACCTGAATTTGTCCAGTAGAAACTCTTGTTTGCAACTGTTGGACTAATGATTACAACCTAGATCAGCTAGATGCAGGCAATAGTGTGCAAGGTGGTATTGAATATGTCGCTGTCAGTCACCTTGATTACTCAAATTTCACTTGACCTGTACACCTATGTTTTGAACTTTAATTTAGTAGGCTATGTTGTAGCAACCTCATGATGGGTATATTGAAAATTCTAGTAGTAGCCTAAACCTATCGATGTTACATTGACAGCCATCCAATATGCTGCAATAGAAATAAGGCATTGCTCAACAACAACAAAACATAATCGTCCTCCCTCATCTTAAAATGGCACCGACTGCGACTGATAAGTACTGTACCTCAATTGAAGACATACTACAAGGACACTGAGGAATTGGGCCACATATGAACACAGTGAAGAAGAGTGGAAACTCTGACAATGAAAGGTGAATAAAGATGGTTTTGCATCGTGGCTACAATAACAGAATCCCACTGTCTCCAAAAACACTGCAATGGGGCACTGAAAGAGAAGATTCCAGTTTCAAAGAGTAGCACTTATAAACCGTGGAAATGGTAGATGTGGAGGAGTGAGGAGTCATCCCCTGCTTATGATCAAGACTGGTTGCTCTTTGCACAACCTCCTCACTCCCACTGGAATCTGTTGACAAACTAGGTTTAACCTCCCAGCAGTGAGGAGATGTGCTGCTCCACCACTTCATAACACTCCAGGGTGTGGGAGTTGTATTCTCCATTGAGAGGTGGATTGGTACTGTACTGTTCTGTAGTAGCCTCTAGGTTATGATTCAGGGCAAAGGGGGAAAGGGGTATAAAAGTCCAGGACTGTGAGATGATGACTAATGTGAACACCTTGCATCATGTGAGGAGAGGTGCGGGGGATAACGCCTCTCACTACTTACGTGGAAGACAAAGGGTTCAGAAACAGTGAGGCGGGAATTAAATTATAATGCAAATATTTTCTTAACAAAATATGCCTATTGTAAGGAACCGTGCTCACAAGATGAGTAATCTTACTTGAGATCTGAAGACTTTCATCGGCTCCCTAAGCTAATGCCTATAGGCTTTAGCTCAGCAGGTCAACACAGTTTTGTGGCATGAAGGAGATTCAAGTTCGAACCCAGTCGGTCACACCAGTTCAATATCTCTCCATAGCCAGTCAGTCCTCTCTAGATTATGCTCTAAATATACTCTCCTCTCTCTAGAAGAGATAAAACCAGTGAAAGCTGGAAGCTCAATTAGCTGGACTTCAAAGCTGCAGCAGCGTTTTCAATACTTCCCTACTGGCATTTCAACTTGTGTCAGTTCATTCATCTCCGCCAGTTAGACGGAGTCTGGAAGTCATTGCCCACTGTGCACAGACTTAATTTCAACGTCCAGTTTTGATTTACATTTGGTTGAGTTGTCAACTAACATGAATTCAAAGTGAAATACCCCCCAAAATTGACCATGACATTGGATTGAGGTTAAAAGTTTTCCACATTGATTCAACATTATCACATATAATTTTTTTGTTGAAATGACATGAAAACAACATTGATTCAACCAGATTTGCCCAGTGGGTGGTATTGCTTGGCATGCTGGGATACTGAGGAACAAGGAGATAGACGGTCCTGTTGGCTAGTCTAGAAGGTAATCACAACACCATATATTTTTTGGCTTGGAATAATCTTCTACTCATAGAAATCTTTTTACAGTGCTTCATCCTCTGAAAGGTCATTAAACCTCTGTGAGCAAGGTTACCTCACAGGTTAAATGAGGCCTTGAGTTGCTTCATAAAGGAGTGCATGAAGCCAGCTGTGTAATAGTCTCACCACAAGACAAACTGAAACTTCTAGTGCCATCCGCCATCCTTTCACATGACAAACTATTCATATTTCCACCCCATGAGTTTCCTCCACTCCGCAACTACAGACAAAAGAAAGGGACAAAGTGCTGATTCTGCTTGAAGAAGGCTGTTTTCATAAGTGGTCCGGCGTCGATTCTGTCACAAAGGCTGTCCTGTCACCCTGCCTCAGCTATACATTAGCTTCTGTTGGGGAGAGGAAGTGATCCAGAGGCCTAATTGTGTGTATGGCAGACCTTTGTGTGTGTGTGTGTGTGTGTGTGTGTGTGTGTGTGTGTGTGTGTGTGTGTGTGTGTGTGTGTGTGTGTGTGTGTGTGTGTGTGTGTGTGTGTGTGTGTGTGTGTGTGTGTGTGTGTGTGTGTGTGTGTGTGTGTCTGTGTGTGTGTGCGTGTGAAGCTCCAAAGGAAAGCCCTGGCTCCAGGGGGCCTGTCCTGTCCACCCCCATGGCTCCCCTCTGGGCTGGTGGTGAGACAGGCAGGCAGGACGAGGATGAGGCTGGAGATAGAGGGAGGGTGGGAGTGACAGGGAGAGAGAGAATGAGAGAGAAGGAGGGAAAGAGAGGAGGTGCTGGGCCGACTCTTGCCCTCTCTCTGACAGGATCTGGTCAATGTCCTGCCGCCGAGGGTCGCGGGCCAAAGCTTACACACACACACATACACACACACACACATACACACACACAAACTTATCTGCAGTGCATCTGCCGGGCCGCCTGTGCAGTCAGCCTGTCTCCATGGCGGCCTGCGATCCTTTTCCTGCTCTGGGGAGGGGAGAGGAGGGAGAGAGTGGGGAGGAGGGGGAGGAGGGGAGGGGGCTCAATGGGAAACTGAGTTTTCAGGGCCCTGCCAAGTTGCTGAGCTGAGCTTTATGGAAAACACTAGCCCCCTCCCGGTTAACAGGCCTATGCACTTCTGAATTTCAGACAAACGAAAATAGCTCTCATAACTGGCTGGCCAGTAACTGGCTGGCCAGGACACTCTCTGCCCCCCTAGCCCTCCTCAGTCTTTCTGTCTCTGACTTGAAATTCCCACACGTGTAACAAGCTCACGTGTCGGGCCTACTGCGAGGACAGCTAATTTGTTCTACTGTTAAGAAAAGGAGGGAGAGAAAAATGTAATAACTCTAGTGGAGCCGCGTGTATTTATCATTCCTTCTCTCTGTGGATTGAGATGACCTTGCTGTGACCAATCTGTGGCGCTCGATTCAGGTCCCATTGGCCAGTCATTTCATCATTCAAACAGCATGCGCTCCAATTCTCATGACCTAATGCATTGTAGAATGCCTGAAAGCTGCTGCTTATGCTTTCTCTGTTCTCCCCTCCACTCCATCGTCAACAGAACTAGAGAGCCATGACAGATTTTACTGCATGGGGAAAAATGGCAGTTACATTAGAATCGTTCTTCTGACAGAAAAATGGCAGTTACATTTGAATCGTTCTTCTGACAGAAAAATGGCAGTTACATTTGAATCGTTCTTCTGACAGAAAAATTGCAGTTATATTTGAATGATTCTGACAGAGTGATGAAATGGAGATAAATAAAGGGGAATATTATGATGGAGAGCAGTGCTTGTCTGTCTGCTGGTTAGAACTGCCAAGGTCAAGTACCTCAGATCATTGAGAAGTGATTAATTTGAAATAGGGGCATCGTCATAAAAATGATATAACTATTAGAGGCATGTTATACTGTATGTCCCAAGGACATCATATATATACAACTGACATGTTCAACAGTCCAATACTTCTGCAGTAAATATGATTCCTAAAATTATTTTATTTATCCTTCGGTAGAGGTTCTTTAGACTGTATTTTAGTCTGTAGGACAAAGGTATGTCTCAGTTTCACATTTCTGGGGCTGAAAAACAGGGGGTTGATGATGCTGGTAGATCCTATAGTAATCCAGCAGTCTTTAGGACCTGCTGTAGATGATCCTAAACCCTCTCTGACAGTCTACCTGACACTGACACAGGCACAGCCATAAACCTCTAGAGCACAGATTTCCTCATCTGCTCCTCATTGGGAGCACTGTTCCAGTCAGACCTTCAGCACTGCAGCTACAGGTCTGAGTGTTTACATCTCATGACCTCTAACACTAAAATAAAATAATAAAACAGAGAGAGAGAGAGAGAGAGAGAGAGAGAGAGAGAGAGAGAGAGAGAGAGAGAGCGAGAGAGAGAGAGAGAGAGAGAGTTAAAGCACTATGATGTGTCATATGGCTCTCCTGCAGAGAAAAGACAGCAATGTTATAGTAATGGCAGGAGGTATGGTTGCATTTAAGCAGTGTCTTATTTAAATGGTAAGACACTGAAAAAGATGGACATGCTCTCTTTACTCAGTAAGAAACATTAATGGGAGCATAGCAGGTCCACTGGCAGGGCTAGAGTAGAGGTTTCGTCATGCTCTGAGCCGAGTGCTATGCTACATTACCCCATTTCCAAGGGTCACATTATCCACTTTGCTCCCATTGTCACCACTGTAAACATAACAAGAGGAGAGAGGATTATGAGGGAGACCGTGATTTGTCTCCAACTCAGCACAAAGCCTACGTCGTTGAGTGTGTGGAGGAGGGGAGGGAGGGAGGGACTGAAGAACTCTACTTCACACAACAAATGTGATGAAACAGTGAGAAGAAAGAGAGGAGACGTAGAGAGAGAAAGTGAGAAGGAGAGGGGAGGAGAGACAGAAGGGCCTCCCTCCTATTTTACGTAATGTACATTCTGTCTTGGCTGCATTTCTCAAGGCTGCTTGACTAGTGTGTGTGTGTGTGTGTGTGTGTGTGTGTGTGTGTGTGTGTGTGTGTGTGTGTGTGTGTGTGTGTGTGTGTGTGTGTGTGTGTGTGTGTGTGTGTGTGTGTGTGTGTGTGTGGTGCCTGCTGGTGCCAGGCACAGTGAGCGTCTCCTCCAGCCCAGTGTTGACCCTGTATAGTCTGAGTGCCTGGTGATGAATACTTCTCCTACTACTCTGGGCGAGGCTGCACGTACAGTAGACACACACACACACACACACAAACACAGGCGTGCACACACAGACATACAAAGGCAAGCACTTTAAAAAGCACACAAATGAATGCACAGTCACACTGATACTCACACACACCAAGGGTATGGAGAAGGTGGAGTAGAAGGAAGACAAATGTATTGCCTCGGAGTTCATCATCACAGGTGAACTAGACTAGAGTTTCATGATCCACATGAGGTAAAGGAGGAGGTGGTCAAGGTCATCTCAGGTCACATCTCTGACTTTGATACAGTTGAAGATTGTCCATTCACTAAACCTATTATTGGAATTCTGGGGTAAATGCACTACCTCCCTCCCTCACCTCCTTCCTCTACATGGCCCAATGTTCTTTACTACGGAATTCACTGGTATGTTTCATCTGAAAGATAACAACTCATTATGGAAAATGTATTCTGGTTAAACGGTCTCTGCTCCCTCTTAATGAGAAGTCCACTGGTGTTGCAGATGGTCTGAGTGGACCCATATTGCCCCCCCCCCCCCCCCCCCCACCCCCCCCCCCAGTCAAAATGGTGCCTGGTCCTATCTAGCCACCAGCCTCAACTCCCTCCCTCCCTCTATGTCTTACTCACACCCAGCCGCCTGCAAATGAATACAAATGAGTGTTTTCATTCTGAGCTAGACGGCAAAGTATGTTATCACAAGCCTGAGTTCCTACTCTTAAAACGAACCAATCTCATCCCCATGAAAAATAAATATGATGTGGTGGAACTCTTGAAGATGCAATCGTATTGTGATCAAATTGCTTCTAATGTCCCTTAATGACTGGAGCTGAGGACAGAGGGAGAGCTTGATTGATTCAGTGAGCCAGTAGATTTGATAGATTTGTGAAGTGTTTCGGTCAGGAGTCATTGAGAGGGCATGCTCTATAACGAAACTGAAGAACAGAAAATGTATTGTATTATGATAAACTAGTAGGTTATAGGGGAGTGCTACATATTTATGTTGGATCAGGTGAGCTACTCCCTCAGACAATAGGATTATAGACAGAACACATAGCTATTAATATACTGTTTTGCAATTTCCTCATTACTGTGGAATTCTGAGCGATGCCAGGAACATGTCAGAAATATAGAGGAGGGTTGAATAACTTACAACATGCCTCCGAGTCTGACTCCAACTATTTGCTAATGTATTTATAGTTGATGTTGCTGAAAATGTGCTTTAACCTCACAACTTAGTATATGTATCTATGTACGTGATGATGCAAATAACTATATATACTACACCTACATTTTGCCAAATCATCCTCAAGTCTCTCAATTCAACAATTTCAGCTGATCGGCTCTAACTTTATGTTTTCCTAATTATTTCTGAAAATATTTTCACACAATGATCCTATTTGGTTAACAATTTGCAGACATACCGATGTGAATTCTCAACATATTGGAGCCGGTCTGGTTAGTATATAGGTTTAGGTGAGGGGACGTCACAAGGGGATGAGCAGGCTACAATGTCTTCTATGTGAAGGCTGCCTCTGTATAAATCTCTCACTCAAAGGCCTGGGTTGACCCTCAGCCTTAGCCTTTGTTTGGCAGACGCCTTGGCCCCCTTTAATCTAGGGAGGAGATAAATCCATTGATGGACCTAGCCTGACTCAGTTGAAAGTGCTGTCTGACCATCTCCATAGATCACCATAACACAGCATGTTTGAAGTTGGGCTGGGGGGCTGTGGTGGGCTGTGCTGCATGGCGTGTGTGGGCCTGGAGAGGGGTGACGGGAGGGGGTGGGGTAGGGCTGGGGGGGCTTCCTCACAACCCAGAACAGAGTAATCAACCTGGGCCATGACCACAGACCCCACCTCCCCCTCCTCCTCAAACCATATACACTCACACCCAACCAGACCACAACAAAACCATTCCTGCTGTCCTTTTGACCACAGAGCACAAACACCATACAGGACCAGGATGGTAATCTCTCTCTCTTTCTCTCTCTCTGTGTTTCTCTCTCTCTATTCTCTCATCTTTACTAAAAGTGGGTAACACTTTACATTAAGTTGTATTTTTCACAGAGCTTCTACAGGGGTAAAAGGCAATTTAATGTAAAGTGTGACCTAAAAGTGCAATCAAAGCCAATGCAGTTCAGATGGATTTTCCTGAGATTACCCTGAGAGAGCTATCCCTTCTAACACGTACATCACGAGAGTCTATGTGTATATATGTGTCATCCAGAAGTGTATATGAACTGAGGTGAACCACTGGGAGCTCTTTAGATGTTAGCTACTGATAAAATACCTTCTTCACCCCATTACATTACTTCAGGCGCTCACACAGTGGAAGTGCTGCTCTCCCTCCTCACACTCTTATCCTTCATCAATACAGACGCTAATCTGAACACAGGGGCTAATTTTGATAGATTGTTTTAGTCTCCTCAGGGCATGTAAGGAATGACACATCAAAGACAAAAACAACGTATTATATTTCTCATGTTACAGATGTGTTTAGTCCAGTCCAGTTTATTTGTCATATGCACAGGGTACACGTGATACACAGTACAATGAAATGCTTACTTGCAGGTTCACTTTCAACAATGTAATAAAAGGAATAATACAAATAAGCTTAATGGAATAATTGTTATGGCTGTTAGGGATTTACTCGGTTAAGGATTTACTCTATTTTCTGCAGTCTCGATGGGTTGTGTTTTCCAATGCTCATGGGGAAGTCTTGAAGATGAAGGTCTTGTAGGGGCTTTTCCCTGTGGCTGCTGACATATGGAGCAGCTTTCTGCAGGTGTGTGTGTGTTCTAGACATGCAAAGTGTGTCCCTCTCTCAGCAAGCCCAACTAAGGCAAGCGAAAATAACACCCCCTGAAAATAGCTTGACAGGCATGTTAATTGCCATTCCCTGCATTAACTCTAAATGTAACTGGTTCATAAACAATAGATGCAAACTTCCCCAGCACTAGTATTAACAGAAACCTCAACAGTCCTGACTCAGTATTGAAGAAAGTATGCCACATTGATTTATGCCAAGTTAAGGTAATGGATCAAAAGGATCACAAGTCACAACAAAGAATAAAAGATACTCGCCACTGAAGATACTCTTGCTATCTCACCCTCATTGTCACCCTTTTCTGTCTCCTATTTCCTTCTTCTCAGCCTCCTCTTTTTAATTACCCCTATTATTACCATCATACATCAATATACACTACCTCCACTCCATCTTTGTTGCTCAAAACTATTGTCTACACATCATTATCCTGCTGGTAATAATTTATGGTGCTCTAACACTTGACATGTTTTTCCTTAATCAACTCTAAAGTAATAGCAGAGTGATGTGGATCGTGGCTCACACTGAGGTGCCAAATCCCTTCATGTCTAGGAAGCTTCACACAAACACAGGAAGTCCAGTGTTTCAAGGCAACGGCGAGGGGAGTAGGAGTCGGAGCCGTGGCCTGCGTCTCTCTCTCTCTCCTCTGATGGGCAGCTCAGATTAACGGTGGGTGGTAAACCTGCAGCTCATACACCTCATTGTTGCAGTCCAGAAACAACCTAACCTGAGCCCAAGGTCTGCAGTGCACACTGGTTTCATTTTACATCATTGTAATGTATGGCATTGCACAGTAGTGTTCTGCTACTGGAGTGAAATTAAGGTAAACCTTTTTTATTAGGAAGTAATAAAAACAAATGGGCATGGCTCAGGATCTGTGTCAAGAGTTACTCAAAACCAACACAACTGAGAAGTTACTATAGCTAAGGCCAGAGATATACGTTAGCATATGACCTGACCAGGATTGGAAAAATTCCTGGCTCCAATTATAAGGATTAATCTAAAGCAGGGGTATTCAACTCTGACCCTACGAGGTCCGGAGCCTGCTGGTTTTCTGTTTTACCTGATAATTAATTTCACCCACCTGGTGTCCCAGGTCTAAATTAGTCCCTGATTAGAGGGGAACAATTAAAAAATGCAGTGGAACAGGCTTGGAGGTCCAGAGTTGAGTTGGAGGGATCTAAAGCATACCCTCATTTCCCTCTGAATCTATTATTCAATAGTCAATCTAAAACTCAATTGGAATGTGATCTGAGTAGTCATTCACCCCAATGCTTTTTGCTGCTTGTCTTCTCTAAAGAATGTTCAACTTGACCCAAAGAACAACCCTCCTCACTTACTCCTAAACTGCAGGAGTTGCTCGTTTTAGGATGCTTTCTGATAGAATCCACCATGGAAGCCTGGGAGGGTTTTAAAGAAACATAGTGAGATTAGCAGAGCAACAGGGACATCCAGTGGTGAGTAGATGCCTTGTTGTCGTCCTAAACTGTCTGATTAACATAGCTTCCTTGATGTCCTCATATAAATGGACTATATAAATGAAAGGGAAAACTAGTGAAAAAGTATTCGCATAAACAGCTAATGCCACCCAGGTGGAGTACTACACATTGGTGGTGAGTGCAGACTCAGTGAAAATAGCACTATTTTGCATTGGTGTGTATCTGCAGTGTTGTGATATGTATCTAACACCACTAGATGGCATATTTAGTCAAAAAATGTCCAAACCTGACTACTAAACCAGACTAAACCATGTAAAACAGACAGATGGCGCAAATGTTGCAGAAATGCAGACTTGCATATTTGGGAAATACAGCATGTTCCCAATTCCTCAAAAGGTACACAACCCATTGTTGTTTTCAATATCAATGGATGTTCTTCTAAAGATTCCCTAGGTATTTTAGAGACTTACATTGAAGATGAAATAGTTTATGCTTTGAGGTCTTGGTAAATAGCCTAGGGCTATTAGGGTTACCAATTACTTCCGTAATATGAACCCCAAAGCACAATTTCCAAAAAGGATCTTTCCAATTAATTTAACTGCTTTGACATGCAAACGTAACACATGGTTATCCATTAGTTATTTCTGAATGTGGCCAAAATCTGCTATACATGATTACATTTTTATATAATTTTGGATAACCAGTCCAGAAGTCCGAAGAGGGAGGCACCGGAGGAAAATGAAAAAAAATAACCCTTTCGCGTGTGTACCTGAAAGCCTATTGGTCCAATTTTTTCCCCTGCTGACACAATACTGCAGACACGTACCCATCCTGTTTTTAGTCAGTTTAAGCTTGCACTTAAAAAACAAGGCTTTGACATTTGCTACCTACATAAGCACACTTTACACACTTTTAATGTCATCTTGACAAAAACTCTGCTCGCGGATTCAAATCGCTGGAAGTTGACCATGGCGGCTGCCACGAGCAGCAATACATCCACAACCACGCTACAGATCAAACATTCCAGTATCGAGCATACGCGGAAACGCATAGACCCTCGGAGGAGACAAGCCGCACTCTCTTTTCTCAGTAACATTTCTTTGGATGGTCGACCGGTGCAAGATGATGCCGACAATCATTTCGAAGAGGATAATTCAATTGAGGAGAGGACTAGACAGAGCCTGGTTTCTGCAGCAGAGCGTCCCCTGTACGCGGCTGGCGGTGGCGCTGGAGGAGCGACCCCCACGGCCGCCCAGGCGCTCGCTATTGCAAACCAGGCTCTGATTGCTAACGCCCGAGACAGTTTTGGGATTGATCCCGCCGCTACAGCTCAAGCGTGTACAGATCCGGAAGGGGATGTTTTCGGCCCTTCGATTTTCAGTTCGCCTTTCTCTGCAGTACCAGCCGCGATTAGAGGCAGGCTTCAGACCTACACTCAGGGAGTTGTGCCTGCTGCCTTCTCTAGGCAGACTTCCCAGGGCTTCTGTTTGGAGGGAGGACAGATAGCCAACTCTGTCCTGGAGCTGCAGAGATCAAGGTAGGGTAATTGTAGATATCTCCATCATGTAGTGTTTACATTCATGACATGTGTGAATGAGATTACTGGTTGCCCATATTGGGATTGGGAATAGTGACACAAGCCCACAGTCAATGTTTGCACTGCACTCTCACAAATTATGCATGTCATAGGCTACCATATTGCAACCCAATAGTGTCAACATTACACTACAGGCTACAGTATTGCAACACTCATATTGCAATAGTCACTGAAAGTAAGGTAAGAGTTATCTTCATGAAGGTCTTTGTTGAGTGAAGCCACCAAACAGGATCCACACAGACCTAGACTAGACTAATGTTTATCATCAATTATCATCTCAGCAATAGCACAGGTTTCTCCAGTCACATTTTGTACTAGGGCTGCTCAAAGGGCATCATCAGTCTTAGTCAGTCAGTATACTGCTAAAGACAAGTTTATACAAAGAGACAGATGACAGCAAAGAGAAAGTGCCCTGGCTTTCTCTCAGATTTGTGAAACTGTATCTATCTCATCAATAAGCAACTTACACACTTGTTTGTCGATATTCATTAATATGCTGCTTACAACTGTACACCAAGACACATGCAGTGGCCCATTTGATTCAGGTGGAATCAGCAGGATTAGGTTGAAAAGGTCAACCATTGTGGAATAATTTCGATTAGCCTGCCTATTAACCAGTATGAAGCATGTGCCCTCAAATAACAGAATTTGTAAAACATGTTATATTAGTGGTAGCACTGAAACCATTTGAGAGATCATACAAGTAAAGGCATGTCCAGCAGGAAGGTGGACTTGTTTCCCCCCCTGTGCAGATGCGGTCCCCCATGCAGATTTTTCCCCATAACCCGTTGGATGACTTTACAAAGCTGTCCAGCACCTGCCACCTTGCCCTCTCACTCTCTCTCTCTCCACAGCAGGAGAGCTGTCAGGAATCCTGGACTCACTCTGTGTGCAGTAATTGTGTTTAACATGATTTTCGAATGACCACCTCATCTCTGTACCCCACACATACAATTATCTGTAAAGTCCCTCAGTCGAGCAAGAATTTCAAACACAGATTCAACCACAAAGACTAGGGAGGTTTTCCAAT
Organism: Coregonus lavaretus; assembly: GCF_964263955.1. Classification (NCBI taxonomy): domain Eukaryota; kingdom Metazoa; phylum Chordata; class Actinopteri; order Salmoniformes; family Salmonidae; genus Coregonus; species Coregonus lavaretus. The sequence goes on along the minus strand of NC_140010.1, from coordinate 12,797,463 downwards.
GCCTTGCAAAGAAGGGCACCTATTGGTAGATGGGTAAAAATTAGAAATCTATGGCAAGACTTGAAAATGGTTGTTTAGCAATGATCAACAACCAATTTGACAGAGCTGACAGATCTTGAAGAATTTTGAAAATAATAATGGGCAAATGTTGCACAATCCAGGTGTGGAATGCTCTTAGAGACTTACCCAGAAAGACTCACAGCTGTAATCGCTGCCAATCGGGATTCTAACATGTATTGACTCAGGGGGTTGATTACTTATCTAATCAAGATATATGTGTACTTTTTTTTTATTGTATTTTTTCCACTTTGACATTACATATTATTTTGTGTAGATTGTTGACAAAAAATTACAATTTATCCCACTTTGTAACAAAAGTGAAGGGGTGTGAATACTGTCTGGAGGCACTGTACATTACAATGATTTAGTAGCTAAACCCCCCCAGGTTATGGAATGCGGTCGTTCAAAGGAGGAAGCCCATGTAAACTGAATTATAAGCTGTTGAGAAATAACTAAGGCGACCTGTTGAGGGACCCCGGCCATATTCCACAGACACATCATAGATGGGCGTCTCACACAGTGCCTGGTCTGTTTTCCCAGGGCAGCAGCTTGGTGGGAAAGTGGCCAGATCCAGAGAGGGAGCCTTGGCTGGGAAGAGAAAGGCAGGACGCCCAGGCTTTCAGAGACGCTGCCTGGACAGACTCTCCTTTCTCTCTGTTTCTCTCCATCTTCTGTCCTTCACTCCACTTCCTCTCCCAAGGGCACCATACTAGATACTCTTTTTTTTTTCTCCCCTCTCTCTCCTTTTCTCTCTCTCTCTTTCTCCTCCCCCCTCGCTCTCCATCGTCCTCCCTTCCCCCTCTCTCTCATGGCCTCCAGTCCTGCTCCCAGCCAGGAAGCCCCAACACTCAGATCAGCTGCCAAAAGATACTCAGAGATCAGCGCTTGGAGCTGCTTTAAAGCCATCCTCTTATTCGGTGTGCATTGATTCTAATGCATGCAGATGATGGTTGGGTCTACATAGGCTGCAGTATTCTACTGCTCAACCTAGGCTCATAAATTATGCTAGAATGTAAAAAGCCATCTAAGGCGCCCACTCTGTCTTGCTGCTACTGTAAAGGTGTCAGCCCAAGGTGTGGATCTGTTTCAACCGCTCTAAAATGAAAACTAAATTTAGCATAGTGAACATTGTTACCACAAAATCAAATTCCAATAAAATGTTATGGATTGACAGTTTTTAATCAGTAAATTATATTCTGCATTCCAAAGTCTCCCCATGTTTTAATTTTTTTTTCAGAAGTCCTCATTGTGATCAAAAGCCTACTACAGGGAGACTAGGAAGCCAAGGGAAGCAATAGCAGAGAAACCACATGCAGTATAAACCATTACAATGGTCATTTGCAGTTTTGTGCAATTGAGTCATATCCTTTTGGTTAAGAGGTTGATTGTTGTTTGGTGAGGTAATGGTTGGCATAATCACATGATTATGTAAGCTGCATACTTAGGCTAGTTTGCCTCTGAAACCCTTGTGGCTTGAACTGTAAGCGAAATCTCCAAAGCAGCTGCAGGATAGGCCTTTATGGTTAAAACGGCCACCATAATCAAACCATTACTGGTAATGAGTCTCGAGATGAGAAAGATAGACATGATGGTATACTCTTTAGTTCCAAAATGGAATACAAGTTCACTAGTTCAAGTTCCACACTGTTCACCCTAAACAACATGCTATTTAAAGGGAGGGGGAAGTATGGATTCAGTGTGGTTTTACTGTATGTCAAGCAACCGGCGCAACTAACCACAAGGTTCTGTGTGTCTTGAACAATATAGGTCTATGTGTTGTTGTCCTTTATCCATGTCTGCAGCAGTGTTTGCCCTGTATTATTATTATTATTATTATATATATTTTTACAGCAGTGGCAAGAATTTAGCAGCGTTGGGCCATATTTCTGCCCCCCCCCCCCCCCCCCCCCCCGCTACCCTTGCCAAACTGCTACAGTAGCAGGAAGGAATTCACTGTTGTTGCAGCATTGTTGGAGAAGAAAGACTGAAGGGGCTGAGAATAGCCTTTGTTGATTTGGATTTTTACCCAAATGATTCAATTTTCTTTGGCTTGGCCTGTAATTGTAAGTAGAAGGCTAGAACATTATATTTACTTCCACTCTGTCACCCGACAGTGGAATGGGAAGACAATGTCCATGGCAAGCTGCCAATGGGCGTGCATGTGAAACAATTTAATCTTCTATGTTGAGCACTACAGCTCCTTAGCCTAAAAAGCGACAAGCATAGCAGTCAGGTTACATACAAATTGTTTTTGAATGTCCTCATAGGACGTCTATAGGAATGTTGTAAAGATTGATTCAATGGACCATGCTTGAAATTCATTGTGAATGTGAACAGTGCTTGAAAACAACCATTTGAGGCAACAAAAACACAGACAGAGGGTGTCTTTCATGGGCAGCTCTACTAACAGAGGCCCATTGTTATTCTTTCAACGTTGAAGGAGGCGATAATCGGAAGTAGCCTGGGCTCTGCTTTAAAGCTTCTGAGTTTGACCAGTCCTTGTTAACGTCAGAATGCTACTGTTCGATTGGAGTTGATTTATCATAGCACGGCCTGTTCACCCCATTAACATCTAGAAGGAGGAGACAGTACAGGTGCATCAAAGCTGTGACTGAGAGACTGATAAACAGCTTCTATCTCCAGGCCATCAGACTGTTAAACAGTCACCTGTACTGCCTCCGCCTAATACCCTACCCTGAACCGTAGTCACTGTTAATAGCTGGCTACCACCCGGTACTCTACCCTGCACCTTAGAGACTGCTTTGCCCTATGTACAGAGTCATTGAAAGCTGGTCACTGCTGTACACACCTTTTCTATTAATATACTGTCCATACTGTCTATACACACCATAAAAAAATAAAAAAATATTTATATATACAAAAGTATGTGGACACCGCTTCAAATTAGTGGATTCGGCTATTTCAGCCACACCCGTTGCTGACAGGTGTATAACATTGAGCACACAGCCATGCAATCTCCATTGGCAGTAGAATGGCCTTACTGAAGAGCTCAAGTGACTTTCAATGTGGCACCGTCATAGGGTGCCACTTTTCCAACAAGTCAGTTGGTCAAATTTCTGCCCTGTTACAGCTGCTCCGGGCAACTGTAAGTGCTGTTATTGTGAAGTGGAAACATCTAGGAGCAACAACGGCTAAGCCACGAAGTGGTATGCCACACAAGCTCACAGAACGGGACCGCTGAAGAGCATAGTGCGTAAAAAATAATCTGTCCTCGGTTGCAACACTCACTGGAAACTGCCTCTGGAAGCAACGTCAGCACAATAACTGCTCGTCGGGAGCTTCATGAAATGGGTTTCCATGGCCGTACAGCTGCACACAAGCCTAAGATCACCATGCGCAATGCCAAGCGTCGGCTGGAGTGGTGTAAATCTCGCCGCCATTGGACTCTGGAGCAGTGGAAACGCGCTCTCTGGAGTGCTGAATCACGCTTCACCATCTGGCAGTCCGACAGACGAATGTGGGTTTGATGGATGTCAAGAGAATGCTACCTGCCCCAATGCACAGTGCCAACTGTAAAGTTTGGTGGAGGAGGAATAATGGTCTGGGACTGTTTTTCATGGTTCGGGCTAGGCCCCTTAGTTCCAGTGAAGGGAGTTCTTAATGCTACAATGACATTCTAGACGATGCTGTGCTTCCAACTTTGTGGCAACAGTTTGGGGAAGGCCCTTTCCTGTTTCAGCATAACAATGGCCCTGTGCACAAAGCGAGGTCCACACAGAAATGGTTTGTCGAGAGCCCTGACCTCAACCCCATCGACCACCTTTGGAATGAATTGGAATGCCGACTGCGAGCCAGGCCTAATCGCCCAACATCCGTGCCCGACCTCACTAATGCTCTTGTGGCTGAATGGAAGCAAGTCCTCACAGCAATGTTCCAACATCTAGTGGAAAGCCTTTCCAGAAGAGTGGAGGCTGTTATAGCAGCAAAGGGGGGACCAACTCCATATTAATGCCCATGATTTTGAAAGAGATGTTTGACGAGCAGGTGTCTGCATACTTTTGGTCATGTATATTCCGGACTCATTATGATATTTCTTCATTTCTTTCTTACTTTTTGGATTATGCGCGTATTTCTAGGTATCATTACTGCACTGTGGGAGCTAGAAACACAAGCATTTCGCTGCACCTACGATAACATCTGAAAATCTGTGGATGCGTCGTGACCAATAAACTTTGATTTGATTTGACACGCAGTTAAACATCAATAGCTGATTGTGTCACAGTCTTGTTTGAAGTGGATGAGTAGTCTGGTCCGTGGTCCGTGTGTTATTGTTTCCACAGTTTGCGCGGGTGTGGAAAACATCCTTTGCACGTCCTGGCTGGCCTGCCGTTGTTCATCTACAGTGTCTGGATCTGAGCATCCTGCTGAACTGTGGAAACTAGTTTTCATGCCAGCTGGATTTTCAAAGGGCTTAGTTCATCAGTACTGTACAAACTGCGAAAGAAAAACCTAGTAGTCAAAATAATACTTTTATTCTGTTCAAAAATGAAATTATTAACCTAATAATGTGTCATGTCAATAGATAGATTAGAGTACCTGGAACGAGATCATGTTATGTTTGTAACACAGTGAGGGCTGTATTTGTTCAGCTGACTGCTACAGACTAGCTGTTCTGGTTAACTTGTTCTCCAGGGTGAAGGTGGAGAGACATAGCTAAGACATGGGTTTTATTTCAGTTGCTCTGCTCTGTGCAGCTGACGAATGTCTCACCTCACCATCAGGGATGTTAACCTTAGCATGTTAGCCCAGCTATAGCAGGCTAGGAATGTAAGCATGATGGTAGCCATCCTATCCATCACTCAGGGTTCTCACTGGAGGATGTTGCCGGGCCTGACGACCATAAATTACTTGACGATCCATGATCAATCAATCCAATGTATTTTATAAAGCCCTTTTTACATCAGCAGTTGTCACAAAGTGCTATACAGATACTCTTCTGGCTGTGCCAGGTGGCGATTATAAGAGTATATGGCCATTAAGGCCAGATCGTTCATCAAGACGTTCATAGATGACCAGCTGGGTCACATAATAACCACAGTGGTTAGAGAGGGTGCAGCAGTTCAACACCTCGGGAGTAAATGTCAATGATCCATCTCTTTGACCTTCACAGAGATGTTGGTGATGTGATGAGTTCATGTAGGCTACATGCTTTCCTTCATTACTTACTTTCCTGCCATGTTTCTCTCAAAAGAGAGGTTCTCAACTTCAAGAGATTATCCTTTTTAACCAACTTCAAGAGATTATCCTTGTTAAATATAAACATGTAAATTAACAAATTCCTCCATCTCAGTGCAGAGTGGATGTATGCCGTCTAGTTGACCATGTTTACAATTTCTGGCACATCTCAGTGCTTGATGTTTTATAACTTATTTCCTTTATGATTGCTGTTTCTAACCACATTCCCTTGTAAACATTATGTAGTCTCACCTACAGTGGGGGAAAAAAGTATTTAGTCAGCCACCAATTGTGCAAGTTCTCCCACTTAAAAATATGAGAGAGGCCTGTAATTTTCATCATAGGTACACGTCAACTATGACAGACAAGTTAAGAAAAAATAATCCAGAAAATCACATTGTAGGATTTTTAATGAATTTATTTGCAAATTATGGTGGAAAATAAGTATTTGGTCACCTACAAACAAGCAAGATTTCTGGCTCTCACAGACCTGTAACTTCTTCTTTTAAGAGGCTCCTCTGTCCTCCACTCGTTACCTGTATTAATGGCACCTGTTTGAACTTGTTATCAGTATAAAAGACACCTGTCCACAACCTCAAACAGTTACACTCCAAACTCCACTATGGCCAAGACCAAAGAGCTGTCAAAGGACACCAGAAACACAATTGTAGACCTGCACCAGGCTGGGAAGACTGAATCTGCAATAGGTAAGCAGCTTGGTTTGAAGAAATCAACTGTGGGAGCAATTATTAGGAAATGGAAGACATACAAGACCACTGATAATCTCCCTCGATCTGGGGCTCCACGCAAGATCTCACCCCGTGGGGTCAAAATGATCACAAGAACGGTGAGCAAAAATCCCAGAACCACACGGGGGGACCTAGTGAATGACCTGCAGAGAGCTGGGACCAAAGTAACAAAGCCTACCATCAGTAACACACTACGCCGCCAGGGACTCAAATCCTGCAGTGCCAGACGTGTCCCCCTGCTTAAGCCAGTACATGTCCAGGCCCATCTGAAGTTTGCTAGAGTGCATTTGGATGATCCAGAAGAGGATTGGGAGAATGTCATATGGTCAGATGAAACCAAAATAGAACTTTTTGGTAAAAACTCAACTCGTCGTGTTTGGAGGACAAAGAATGCTGAGTTGCATCCAAAGAACACCATACCTACTGTGAAGCATGGGGGTGGAAACATCATGCTTTGGGGCTGTTTTTCTGCAAAGGGACCAGGACGACTGATCCGTGTAAAGGAAAGAATGAATGGGGCCATGTATCGTGAGATTTTGAGTGAAAACCTCCTTCCATCAGCAAGGGCATTGAAGATGAAACGTGGCTGGGTCTTTCAGCATGACAATGATCCCAAACACACCGCCCGGGCAACGAAGGAGTGGCTTCGTAAGAAGCATTTCAAGGTCCTGGAGTGGCCTAGCCAGTCTCCAGATCTCAACCCCATAGAAAATCTTTGGAGGGAGTTGAAAGTCTGTGTTGCCCAGCGACAGCCCCAAAACATCACTGCTCTAGAGGAGATCTGCATGGAGGAATGGGCCAAAATACCAGCAACAGTGTGTGAAAACCTTGTGAAGACTTACAGAAAACGTTTGACCTGTGTCATTGCCAACAAAGGGTATATAACAAAGTATTGAGAAACTTATGTTATTGACCAAATACTTATTTTCCACCATAATTAGCAAATAAATTCATTAAAAATCCTACAATGTGATTTTCAGGAGAAAAAAAATCTCATTTTGTCTGTCATAGTTGACGTGTACCTATGATGAAAATTACAGGCCTCTCTCATATTTTTAAGTGGGAGAACTTGCACAATTGGTGGCTGACTAAATAAAATTGTTCCCCACTGTATGTGGTATAAAGACTATGTTTAATCATCCTCTGTTGGTTTAGGCTTGCTTACTGCTAGGAGTTTGTCAAGGACACAGTCATTTTTAGTTAATTTGTTCTGTAGTTGATTAACCAGCCTGAGGGCATACTCTGTGATCATCAGCTCATTCTTTCTGTCTCACTGAATTAGTCATTGAAGAGGGGACAAGTCAAGTTGAGTGTCATTGAGTCACATTTAAATAAGTGAAAGCTTGGTGACAACTGACAAGCAGGCTGGCAGGAGTTGTGCAATATGTTTTTTCTATAGCAATGGGCTAATAGATTTTGCCTTGGCTGTTGAGTCATGCAACCCAAGTGTGAAAGAAAGACCTGTCTGTGAGGAAACAGTGTTACGACAAAATGAACCATCCAATGTCTTAATCCTCTTATGGCGTATTTCCATACAGGATTTACCTCAGTGTTTTACCCAAAAGGCTCAGACTACTCTGTTTCCATCTATGTGGGCCGGCACCCGTGTCTCACTGGGCCATGGCCACTGGTACTTTTCAGCCTTCATTTACATAACAATTGCTAACTGTGAACTTTAACACCTTCACACAAAGCAACTGTTTTGATTATGCAGAGGTTGTTGATTCTGCTAGCTATGGCTAACTGTGAACTTTAACACCTTCACACAAAGCAAATGTTTTGATTATGCAGACGTTGTTGATTCTGCTAGCTATGGAAACACAATTTCCTTAGTATAACGTATGTATACACTGATGTTAGTTGAAAAGCAGCATTAGTTACCAACTAAACCAGTGCCTTACTCTAGATTAGAATGTTCTAACCATTCTACATGATCTCACACATAGAGGCTGCTGGTCAGAATTTAGAACACAACAGTGATCATTGACCACAGCAGCCAGCCAGTCACACAGTGCTGATGTCAGTGATTACTTGATTCAATGATTACAGCTCTGCTTTGTAAGTAAGCCACTGTGCCTGACAAGATAGCACAGCACAAAGCCATAGAAGCTTTAGCTATGCTTCACATCAGACTTGGAGGTACTCTACATGGGCCAGATGTAAGAGGTCGAGTTAGTTTAGGCTACTCATTCATTCTCCAGACCGTTAAAGAAGTATGAAAATTATTGTTATGGATGATCGTTGTTGCTTTTAGAGCTTCAATGATTTGTGTTCAAAACAGTACAACGTAGACATTTTTTGGAAGGTTTCCCAATACTGATACAATGGAGGTCAACCAGTGGATTTGGGTAGAACTACCTTGCTTGCTGTTAGATGAGGAATGATGTGGTTTATACCATTAATTAGGAAGAAATGTGTTCAGGATTTATCATGAACAAGGAACCTCACTCTATTGACATTTAGGCCTCTTTGCAAAATCCCATGATTAAGAGTGCTATGACCATTTAATTACATCACCACATTTCTTTCTCTGTTATGGTAAGCCAAGGGTTTGAACCTGCATAATCATTACCATAATTTAGCAATCATATTTAGCAAATATCTTGCAATGCAGAATGAATTATTATAAATAGGCCTAATACATATTGTGTCCAGTCTTTCCTATTACAGGGCCAGGTAGAACTGTTTAGCAGCATCGCAAGTTGCTTGTAAACTCAAAACCAGCAACCAGCTCCTTATTTCTCTCTCTCCCTCTTTTCCTCACTCCTTTTCTCCACAGACGGAGGCTCATCTCTCAGCGTTCCTCCTTGGAGACACTGGAAGACATTGAGGAGAACGCTCCTCTACGCAGGTACTGCATAGCAACAACTGTCACAGATCTCACAAGTCGGCACACCACCCAGAAACATACGTTTGATTTGCTCATATTCTCCTCTCATTTTAGAGCGGTACTCAAAGTCAATAACAGCTTTGGCCTGGGAAGTATTTTGTTAGATGGTTACATTGGGGGAACTGTAATTTAACTTCAGTTTGCTATATGGAGCCGTTTTGTGTCCTGTGGGGAGGTGGTGGTGGGCACATCAGGCTACACTTGCTGCTGTAATGACATGGTCTGGCTCAGTCTCTGTGTTTTACAGTTGTTAAAAAGATACACTACCAGTCAAAGGTTTGGACACACCTACTCATTCAAGGGTTTTTCTTTATTTTAACTTTTTTTTTTTTTACATTGTAGAATAATAGTGAAGACATCAAAACTATGAAATAACACATATGGAATCATGTAGTAACCAAAAAAGTGTTAAACAAATCAAAATAGATGTTATATTTGATATTCTTCAAATAGCCACCCTTTGCCTTGATGACAGCTTTGCACACTCTTGTCATTCTCTCAACCAGCTTCACGAGGTAGTCACCTGGAATGCATTTCAATTAACAGGTGTGCCTTCTTAAATGTTAATTTGTGGAATTTCTTTCCTTAATGCGTTTGAGCCAATCACTTGTGTTGTGACAAGGTAGGGGGGTATACAGAAGATAGCCCTATTTGGTAAAAGACCAAGTCCATATTATGGCAAGAACAGCTAAAATAAGCAAAGAGAAACGACAGTCCGTCATTACTTTAAGACATGAAGGTCAGTCAATACGGAACATTTCAAGAACTTTGAAAGTTTCTTCAAGTGCAGTCGCAAAAACCATCAAGTGCTATGATGAAACTGGCTCTCATGAGGAACACCACAGGAATGGAAGACCCAGAGTTACCTCTGCTGCAGAGGATAAGTTCATTAGAGTTACCAGCCTCAGAAATTGCAGCCCAAATAAATGCTTCAGAGTTCAAGTCACAGACACATCTCAACATCAACTGTTCAGAGGGGACTGTGTGAATCAGGCCTTCATGGCCGAATTGCTGCAAAGAATCCACTACTAAAGGATATCAATAAGAAGAAGAGACCTGCTTGGGCCAAGAAATATGAGCAATTAGACCGGTGGAAATGTGTCCTTTAGTCTGGAGTCCAAATTTGAGATTTTTGGTTCAAACTGCTGTGTCTTTGTGAGACGCGGTGTGGGTGAACGGATGATCTCCGCATGTGTAGTTCCCACCGTAAAGCATGGAGGAGGAGGTGTGGGGGTGCTTTGCTGGTGACACTGCCTGTAATTTATTTAGAATTCAAGGCACACTTAACCAGCATGACTAACACAGCATTCTGCAGCGATACGCCATCCCATCTGGTCTGGGCTTAGTGGGACTATCATTTGATTTTCAACAGGACAATGACCCAACACTACTCCAGGCTGTGTAAGGGCTATTTTACCAAGAAGGAGAGTGATGGAGTGCTCCATCAGATGATCTGGCCTCCACAATCCCCAGACCTCAACCCAATTGAGATGGTTTGGGATGAGTCGGACGGCAGAGTGAAGGAAAAGCAACCAACGAGTGCTCAGCATATGCGGGAACTCTTTCAAGACTGTTGGAAAAGCATTCCAGGTGAAGCTGGTTGAGAGAATGCCAAGAGTGTGCAAAGCTGTCATCAAGACAAAGGGTGACTATTTGAAGAATCTCAAATATAACACTTTGTTTTGGTTACTACATGATTCCATGTGTTATTTCATAGTTTTGATGTCTTCACTATTATTCTACAATGTAGAAAATAGTAAAAATAAAGAAAAATCCTTGAATGAGTAGGTGTGTCCAAACTTTTCACTGGTAATGTATGTTTTGGTCTTTTACTGCTCCAAATGGATCCCAATGAATCACATTTGTTTTGATCTGTCTTGAATGTATTTGTTGTGTTTTTAGATGCAGAACCCTCTCAGGTTCACCCCGACCAAAGAGCTTCAAAAAGGTCCACTTCATCAAGAACATGAGGCAACATGATATGCGCAATGGAAGGTATGAATGAAAACAACCCCATCCCTAATTCAATACAAACCTTCAATGGAAAATGGCAGGATGCACAGCAGTTTGAATACCTCTCAGGTTACTGAAATCTACTAGAGATGTAGGTCACTTATTCTAAGCTATTCCTTATTGCTTGGTAGTATAAAACAATTTACTATTGATTGATAAATGATCCTATTGAATTATAAATATGACTGCTCAGCAGTTCATTGAAAGATCTGTTAATTTTCACAGAAATTAATTCTCTCAAATTGAGTTCAGATTTCATATTGTATATATTATTAAAGCTATACATTGACGACCACACCATTGAATCACAAATGAGTCACGAAACACATTACACTATCTCACTTTTATAAACAATGATGCATGCACTTTCACTTAGAAATTCCAGAGCACTGAAGACATTTGGTCACACAGATGTTACAATGATTTTTTTGATGTAGCAAGTGTACAGCAGCTTCTCTCAGTAATAAATACTATAGCCTTTTATGGATATTTCCTGGAATCTAAAAGGAATTGGACGGTTAAACTATTACAGATTATTCAACTCGGTTTTTATTCTGGATGTTTTGGGCTACAAGCCTCAAGCTTCTTTTACACTTGGGTGTAGCTCAGTTGGTAGAGCATGGCGTTTGCAACACCAGGGTTGTGGGTTCGTTTCCCACGGGGGGCCAGTATGAAAATGTATGCACTCACTAACTGTAAGTCGCTCTGGATAAGAGCGTCTGCTAAATGACTAAAATGTAAAATGTGCCAGACCTATTTATTTTGATGAATTATTATATATCTGTCTTGACAGGTATTTGAATGGGTGCAAAGCCATTATTTTGGCCCAGGAATAAAAAGGAGTGTGATGTTACTAGAATATGATGATATATTCTGTCTTCTTCATAGTAGCTTTTAATAAAGCTTCTTTCTGGTTTCGAGGTGGTTGAATTTGGACAGCAACTATCCAGTTGTTGTTTTTATTTGCTCTTATCTAGCTTATCATTGTGCCATATACAGCAGTAATGAATTGCTATAAATCCCATTCTGCCAGTGACGTTGATATTGATCAGTGAGTAGGCCTCTTATTGTATGTCATAACTCAAAAAGTATAAATCAGTGATTAAGTTTTATGAAGCAATTTCTCAACAAATTGCAGCAGCAGTTATGCAAACCACTTATTTCGGGAGTGGTTCAACTTTACTGTACTATAGGGGTTTCTACCTCGCGTGCAGCTGCTATTCTGATATTGTAAGATAAACAAGTTTGGTCTTGTTTAGTCTCCAATGCAAGACATGGCTAGTAGCCTCATTTGAAAAGATCTGCATCAGTTTGTCCCCAAACCTCTGACTACATACAACATACTCCACAACACACTCACACAACACATATAAAAAAACAGTATTTCATTTAGTTTTCTAAATCTTGATTGTTTTACTGCTCACGTTTTCCTCCATCTTAACCTTTAAATCTGAGTGTCTTTTTCACATAGTTCATTCTTAATTAGCATATTTCTATCATTTTTGTTTTTATAGGATAGTCCTAATCAGTGGCAGAAGATCCTTGTATAGTGTATTTTCTGTCCTGCCCTATCGAGATTGTAGCCAAGCAGGGTATGTATCCTACAGCATGCCAACCTCAATTTTGCCATCCTTCGTTCCCTGCTTTCCCTCTGTTCTCGCATCCCTTTTGTTTCTGCCGATTATATAACTGGTACTTTATAACATTGGGAAGGGGAAAACATTATTACAATGAACAATGTCCTACACGGGTTGGTTTTGGTGGATGCATTTTTACTACAACAAAATAAATGTTTGTAAGAGAGATGAACAAGTAATCTACTGAATTAATTAACTTAAAAGTAATGAATCACACCCATTGAAGGCTTGTATCCATTTCGCTATGTTTTCATGTAGGCCTGTAGTTTGCTGTTGGCTGTATCTAGGCTATTTGTCTTTGGAAGACGTCATGAAGTTGTTTAGTTTCATTCTAATACGACATCGTTTTGCCCGTTGCAACCATCTCTGGCTTTGCTGTTATCATGTAGGCTGCACCTTTCCTCAATTCCTTGCTGCCCTCAAAGATTCCGTAGCATGCTTTTATCTCAGCACTTTCACTCTTTGCATGCACTTTGCTGCAATTGCATAACACACATTACATTTCGGAGTGGACCCAAATGATCCATCCATAGCAGAGCATTATGTCGTTTCTGTTTGGAGTTTACACATGACATCCCAGTTTGTTGTTGATCATATTGTTTTCCTCCCTGTGCGGTTAGAGATTATATTTCTCCCTGTGCAGTTAGAGATTATATTTCTTGGCCCTTGGTTCAGACTCCTTCGTGTTATGGGAACCCATGGTAGTCCTGAACACTCTCCGGCCTGGTATATGGTACTCCTGAGTGGTGCAGTGGTCTAAGGCACTGCTTTGCAGTGCTAACTGTGCCACTAGAGATCCTGGTTCGAATCCAGGCTCTGTCGCAGCCGGCCGTGACCGGGAGACTCATGGGCGGCGCACAATTGGCCCAGCGTCGTCCAGGGTAGGGGAGGGAATGGCCGGCAGGGATGTAGCTCAGTTGATAGAGCATGGCGTTTGCAACGCCAGGGTTGTGGGTTCGTTTCCCACGGGGGGCCAGTATATAAAAAAAATATATATATATATTCACTAACTGTAAGTCGCTCTGGATAAGAGCGTCTGCTAAATGACTAAAATGTAAATGTAATGTAAATGTATATAGCTTCCCACCTGGCCTGCCTACTAGCCTCCCTGCCTGCCTGGGGAAAGAGGCAGTGTTGATCTGACCTGGGGCCTGGTGCCCCCTAATGAAAGAGCTTGTTTTGGAGGAAGCGAGAAAGAAAAATAAGTGATTAACACAGAGAATACAATGGACAGAGAGAAAGAAAGCACCATTCAGGAAGCTTAGAGAGGAGCATAACAGGGTAATTTATGCGGCGTAATCTTCCTAAGCCTAGCCATACGACGAGGCGTTAAAGAGCTAATGAAGCCTCTAGTGAATCCAATAGCCCCATTCCTGACTGCCCAATGCTGCTAACTGGCAGTTGAGATTGCTTGGCCGAGTGTCGTTGCAGCAAAATGTACTTTATTGACTATGTAGAGAACTGACCAAGCTAAAATACCATGCCCAGTCTTGTACTCAGAACCATGTAGGCCTAAAATAATAATGATCTAAATGATGTCCATGAGACAGAACGAGACTGTGAACAAGCCCAAGCTTCTGTCTTTTAGGACTTTTTCCTGCATTTCCCGCTTTCTTGCCCCAATAACTGGGTGATTCAATTGCCTTGTTAATTAGCTCAGTCCTCTGGGGCAATATGGCACTGTGGAATTCTGGGAACATGGAATGCTAGCTTCTCTTAGGTTCTCTATCTGGTCTAATTCCACATTCCTTTTTTTAGAGCTCCCATTTATTTTCTGTGTGATAGATAGAGAGATATAGATGCTGAGGTAGAGTCTAGACCCTAGACAGATCACTGTTTGGCAGGGGGAGTGGGTTTTAGGGGAAGGGGTGTCTAAAGGTTTTGTGCCCCGGCAGGGATGTGAAACTGGAAGGCGGGCGGCAGCGGCACCCCTCGGGCGGGGTCAGTGCCAAGGAGATGGTGATCGGGCTGGAGGGAGTGGAGCTGGGGGCGGATGGAAAGGTGAGAGAGGACGGGAGACATACATCCTTTCCTCCTTACTTTCAGTTACAGATCAGTTATCACCTCAAGAAAGAGAATAGGGAAGGATTGTCTGAGTATGAGGTTTAAACAGAGGTCCGGACAGAGGTTTAAACAGAGGTCCGGACAGAGGTCCGGACAGTGGTCCAATAACATGCTGTTAAAATGTGAGTATGTCTCTCTCTCCACAGACTGTGTCGTACACCCAGTTCCTGTACCCCACCAACGCCCTGGGCAGTGGACGCAGGAACACCATCGACTCCACGTCATCCTTCTCTCAGTCTCGTAACGCCAGCCACCGCAGCCTCAGCCTTGGCCGGGCCAACAGCAACCAGAGCAGCATCGACACAGGTCAGTTGTAGGAGTGTGTGGATCCTCTGGAGTAGTTGTGGCATTCATATAGGTCAGTGTGTGGATCCTCCGCCCTGGAGAGAGCCCCTGAATAGGTGTATGTCAGAGTGAGGATGATACATATCACTTTCTCCCATCCACAGTGTGAAGTTTTAGTTTATCAGTTACTTGCTCAACATTGAGGGCTTGACTATGTATTAGAAGAAATGGAAAAACACCATTTTTATTTCTCGGCCCCAAAGTTTGCTTGTCCCTGGCTCATTGTGTGACTGTAATATAGAATAATAATATATGCCATTTAGCAGACGCTTTTAGTCATTTGTGCATAGATTTTACATACGAGTAGTCCCGGGACTGTGACCTTTTTTCCTCTGCAGGGAATGATCTGGGGGACTTGATCCGGGAGTATGACCCCAGTCTGTTGGAAGATCCCCAGTGGCCGTGTGGGAAGCACAAGAGAGTCCTCATCTTCCCCTCCTACATGGTAAGAGACCACTCTACTTACCAGACCTGGGTTCAAACAGTATTTGTTTCCTTTAAAGTACTTAGTGTTTTATTGAGCCTGCCTTTATGCCACATGGACAGGGTTTGTTCTTGGGACAATTCCATTGGTTCCATTGCGCCAGACAACTCAATCTAGCACAGCTAAAGTATTTGAAACCAGATCTGCTGTTTACTATGGCCGTGCATGTTGCTCTCTTCACAACCAGGGATGTTTTTATTTATTCCGGCCTGTCAAGAGTCCACCTTATGTAAGTAAGTGTAATGGGAATTAGGCTATTTGTGGTCAAGGACATTGTATTGTTGAATGGATCCACTATCAGTGGTATTTCTTCCATTCGTTTGTATCAAGTCATGAGATATCTTGCTTGTTTTTCAGATTATTATTATTATTTTATATTTTTCAGAAAAATAACTAAGAGACCAACCAACTCCTATTTATAATCACATACTGCCTCATACTGTATCAACTGAACTCACTGTAAGCCATAAGAGTCTGTTTGACTGACCATTCTAATCAGCAAGGTCATTTGCCCAATCCCTGGCTCAGCTCCCACTCCTACTAGAGTCTGTGGTGTGTGAATACACTCTGTCTTTCTACCCAGTAGCTCTTTAAGCAGCCACCATCATAACAGCTAGGTTGCTTCCGAAATGGCACCCTATTCCCTGTATAGTGCACTACTTTTGACCAGGGCCAAAAGGGTGTTGGTCAAAAGTAGTACACTATATAGGGAATAGAGTGCCGTTTCAGGCAAACCTCTAGTGTTGTGTTTCTCCGTTCCTGTTCCTGTGGCCATACCACTGTTAGTTGGTCGGGCGGCAGGTAGCTTAGTGGTTAAGAGCGTTGTGCCAGTAACCGAAAGGTCGCTGGTTCTAATCCCCGAGCCAACTAGGTGAAAAATCTGTCGATGTGCCCTTGAGCAAGGCACTTAACCCTAATTGCTCCTGTAAGTCGCTCTGGATAAGAGCGTCTGCTAAATGACCAATTATTATTTATTTATTTATTTATTTAATCACTTTCTCATGTCCAGAACTTCGGAAGGGAACGGTAGTTTTATTGTGTTCAAATCAAAGCAACAACAACAGACTCCCAGTTAATTTCTCATTTGGCTCTATTGGTGTTATCTGGACTGACAGAATACACAGACCAGACATGAAGTATTAAGTCAAGGCCAGACTGTGTGGTTTATTCTCTTCCTCACAACAATTCAAGAGCTTGGGACTATAAGGTTCTATCTGCAAAAAGATGATTCAGAGATAATTGGCTTTAAAGTTCCAAACCCTCTTTGATTTTAATGATGTCAGCCATTTTTTATCTTGTATTCTTTTTCACTTAGAAACATGAATTGGGGGTATTTAGAGTACTATATACAGTTGAAGTCGGAAGTTTACATACACTTAGGTTGGAGTCATTAAAACTCGTTTTTTCAACCACTCCACAAATTTCTTGTGAACAAACTATAGTTTTGGCAAGTCGGTTAGGACATCTACTTTATTTACAATTATTTACAGACAGATTATTTCACTTATAATTCACTGTATCACAATTCCAGTGGGTCAGAAGTTTACATACACTAAGTTGACTGTGCCTTTAAACAGCTTGGAAAATTCCAGAAAATGATGTCATGGCTTTAGAAGCTTCTGATAGGCTAATTGACATCATTTGAGTCAATTGGAGGTGTACCTGTGGATGTATTTCAAGGACTACCTTCAAACTCAGTGCCTCTTTGCTTGACATCATGGGAAAATCTAAAGAAATCAGCCAAGACCTCAGAAAGGACCACGCAGCCTGCTTTGCTGCAGGAGGGCCTGGTGCACTTCACAAAATAGATGGCATCATGAGGATGGAAAATTATGTGGATATATTGAAGCAACATCTCAAGACATCAGTCAGGAAGTTAAAGCTTGGTCGCAAATGGGTCTTCCAAATGGACAATGACCCCAAGCATACTTCCAAAGTTGTGGCAAAATGGCTTAAAGACAACAAAGTCAAGGTATTGGAGTGGCCATCACAAAGCCCTGACCTCAATCCTATAGAAAATCTGTGGGCAGAACTGAAAAAGCGTGTGCGAGCAAGGAGGCCTACAATCCTGACTCCGTTACACCAGCTCTGTCAGGGGGAATGGGCCGACATTCACCCAACTTATTGTGGGAAGCTTGTGGAAGGCTACCTGAAACGTTTGACCCAAGTTAAATAATTTAAAGACAATGCTACCAAATACTAATTGAGTGTATGTAAACTTCTGACCCACTGGGAATGTGATGAAAGAAATAAAAGCTGAAATAAATCATTCTCTCTACTATTATTCTGACATTTCACATTCTTAAAATAAAGTGGTGATCCTAACTGATCTAAGACAGGGAATTTTTACTAGGATTAAATGTCAGGAATTGTGAAAAACTGAGTTTAAATGTATTTGGCTAAGGTGTATGTAAACTTCCGACTTCAACTGTAGGTAGAGAACATTGACCAGAACAAGGCTATGTCAATCATTTTTGGGGGACAAAAATGCAGATAGAACCTTATATTCCCAAGCTCTCGATTAGCTATTGTTTACACTCAAGGAATATGACCAGTGGGTTCTGAAAACTACGCTCCACCATCAGTTGCTGTTCTTATCTAAGTACCATTACTTTTTTTCTAGGGCTGTCAAATGATAAAAATATTTAATTGAGTTAATGGCATTAGTGAATTGCAATTTTTTATTTGCTCAAATTTGGCCCAAAATAAAGCTTTTTTTCATTTAAAAAGCAGTGCATTGAGTTACACTGCTTTGAAACACAAATGATCTACATCAGAATGTTTTAATAGCATTTTCACCATAAACAACACAACATTTACTGTAAAATACAGCTATTAATGCTCCCAATGTTTAGATAGGCCTACTCCCTCTTATCAATGTTCTTGAAGTTTAACACTTGCGCACAACACACACACACACACTCTCTCGTTCACACACGCGCACACACACAGTTTTAAGTACTGTTAAAGCTTCAGGCATTCTAAATGAGTGTGACAAATATAACTGGCTCAATGGATACAAAGAACAAAGAGCTTTTAAACTTGTCCAACAATGTTCTGAAAACGCTGTAACCATCTGTACTGTTCCGATAACTTTACACACATAGGCCTTCACACTTTCCCACCCTCCCACATCCTCTCTCTCTCACAGGGCGAGCTTGTTATGCATGGCCCGGTGCCCAGGGTGGGCGGAGTTTGCACATTTTAGGCCATTCCATTGGTCCTTAGGTGAAATCTCCACCCACCCGGAGCACCAGGCCATTTTATTTATTTTTTTAACCTTTATTTAACTAGGCAAGTCAGTTAAGAACAAATTCTTATTTACAATGACGGCCTACACCGGCCAAACCCGGACGACGCTGGGCTAATTGTGCGCCGCCCTATGGGACTCCCAATCACGGCCAGTTGTGATACAGCCTGGAATCGAACCAGGGGGTCTGTAGTGACACTGCGCCACTCGGTAGCCCATGCCATACAAAACGAACTCATCCACATACTCCCGCTCTCACACATCCTCTACACACCCCACTCTTGCATATGCAGCCTACCTTTTGAAACCTTTATTTGAGTAGCCTATCCCTTTTCAGTTCTTCCTGTGTCATCCAAATGTGTGCATAGACTAGTCAGTGGTCAAGTAATCAGGTTGCTAGCTAGCCACATGGTCTTCAGCACTGTAAAATCGCAAGCATTGACTGTAGCTGTGTTCCGTGTTGTTTTCTGCTCTTAAAAGGGTCCGTGCGGTGAAGAAATGGAGACTCAATTAACGTTATAATAGTTTTTTTGCCGATAAACATGTTATTAATGCGTTAACTTTGACAGCCCTACTTTTTTATCTTTCTTGAACTGATCTTTCAGGTTCTACTTCTAACTGTATCATGAGATGCAAATCATTTTAGTATGTTTAGTTTCCTTTGTGATCAAGTAAATATCTATAAATCACATTCCTTTCGGTTAGAAATGCTCCCTGTAGGTTTCCCATAGTAGCCACAAGTTTGCTGCAGTAGTCAAAGTACTAAGTACTTTGTATTACAAATAGCTGTTGGTATATTTTGAACTCTGATGGGGAGCTGCATGGAGGAATACTATCTATGACCAAAAATACCAAGTTACAAATACTAGTTTGATAAGTCATATTACTGCAAGCTTGAGCAAAGCAAATTACTTGGCATGAGCCAACTTGGGAAATATGCTGTAATTTCATAATTGTTATCTCTCTCTCTTATCACATACCCAGATTTAGTGGGTCAACTGCAGTGCTCCTTCTATCTTCCTAGATAACAGTTGAGCCTCTGACCTGAAATAAAGTTCAATGGCTAAAATACAGTAGGGGAGAGTGGGGTAAGTTTAGCCATTTTGTTAAACATTCGGCATCATTCTGTCAAGGGAAATATAGTATTCTTTCTAACAAAGATATCTACATATATTTCAGGATGTTGTGTATCCCAGGAAATAATCAGTATTCATGTAAACATTACAGCTTGTCACTTTTTTGTCTCTTAATTATTTTAAGCATCTTTTAACACAGGTTTAACACCTAACAAATACTTAGAACTTTATTAAAACACTTTTAACATAGGCCAGGTCCTGTTGTTACCTCATATCCCAGAGTTAATGCCTTGCACAACGCCTGGGAAGAAACTACTTCAACTTGCCATTGGCTCTGCCATTGGCTCAACTTACTCCAAGGCAACCATTTTGACTATATTAGCCCACACAGCTACAACGATGCACTTTAATGCTAGGTTTAGGACCTCATATTGAAGCTTATAGAGACCCCAACTGATGTATAGAACAATCTTAAAAATATCTACATTGGTTTAGATACAAGCATCATGAAACCTCTAACACAATAAATTCATTTGACTTGGTAAAAATCAGTTTTTTGGACCTAACTTGCTTATCACTTTTTCCATGTGGTTTCTTCCTTCACAGACTCCATGAAATGATGACCTCTTCCTAAATATTTGGTCAAATGATACATTTTGTGTATGGTTTCTTAGAAACAAGGGCGGTTCAACTTACCCCACTCTCCCCTACATCAACAGAACATACTGAGCTCGGAAATGTAAAGCGTCATAAACGTTCTATAATATATTATTCTGTCTTTCTGTGGCCCGTGTATGGTGTGCCACCCAATGCCACCTAACTCCAATGTCTCGTGCTCCGACTCTGATACTCAACCACCTTCTCCATAACCCAATGGAACTAGGGTTGGGCGATATGGCCCAAATATCATATCACGGCCGGGAATGTTTTTGGGGACGATATTTGACAGTATTTCTTGTTTTAGAATAATACAAGTTCTAAATTTGCTTTATGAGTAGAGCGTGACCCTAGGGTGGCAACACATACGTTCTAAGTGATTAATGGGTCGTTCTCCATTCTGATTTGTTTTATACTGTTCAATTCAACCAGAAATAATTTTCAGCATTTTCATCACTCATTTGAGATCCCTTCCACTTAGGGCTGCATGATATGGGCAAACCATCTAGGCCTTATTTGTAAATGTTGCAATTGCGATTTGACTTGTGATTTATAGCAAAACACTTTGGTGAACTGTTGGAATCATGGAAATAGAATGATTATTCTAATTATATAGTTAGAATATAATAGTAGGTACTTTAAATACAGTCTTGTTTGACATGATAACGAATGAAAATGGCAGGGAGGAGTTATTGTGACAGGGTAGGAACCAAAGGGTTGATAAGTGTTTGCTAGTGGACCGTATAATCTTTGGCTACATTGAATGTTTTCTCTTAGCTACTTCATGTAGCTAACATATTCATGCTTTGCGTATTCTTCTTTAGTTTAGAAGATACTGTTGCACAAACAACATGCTGATTTAGGTCTACACCATCACTGGTATTATCAGGCTGTATAGCTAATTACGTTTGCTCTGACTCAGTACATTTATTAGCTAGCTAACTAGCTAACCAGCTAACTAGTAATTAGCATTAGCGGCTAACATGATTTAGGCCCAACTTGCTATAAAAAGACAAACTAGCTGTTTGCAGATGTAAGAAACACAAACTAATAGTGTAATTATAGAACGCTAGGGGATTTATATGAAGAAGCAAAGTGAAAACAGCATTGTTGTCATCAACATTGATGCATGTGCTGCATTGACCATGTAGACTGAATGAATGCAAGTGTCTCATGGTCAAGGAGCAACAAATGCGCTCCTTAAGTGACAGGGGCCGGGGCTAGGTCTGTGTGGAAAGCGGCATGGAGAGAGCGAGAGCAGAGAAAGATACCTTTGTGTCCTCTTCCACATATGTATACAATAACGTATAACACTCGCACAAATTCAATACAGAGCCTATCACCTGCACTGTCTGTCTGACACCAATACTTTCATCTTCCTTTCAGACTACAGTCATAGAGTACGTCAAGCCTTCTGACCTCAAGAAGGACATGAACGAGACGTTCAAGGAGAAGTTCCCCCACATACGGCTGACCCTCAGCAAAATCAGGAGGTAGGGACGTCTATTCCAAACATATATTGGAGTATGATGTTGAAATGATCAGTTTGTGGCAGCAGTATTTAATCCCTTGTGGTTAATCGTATCAAAAATAGTTTACTGACAGACATTGGCCACACTATGGTACCTTTAAAAAAAAAAAAAGTTTTTTAGCTTTCACCTTTTAGCGTTTGTCTCATCTCCCTGCCTTCACCACCTTCTACCCCCTGCCTCTCTACCACCCCCCTCCATCCCCAGTCTGAAGAGAGAGATCCGTAAGTTGGCCCAGGAAGAGTGTGGCTATGAGGAACCCACCGTAGCTATGGCCTTCGTCTACTTTGAGAAGCTGGTCCTCCAGGGGAAACTCAACAAGCAGAACCGCAAACTCTGCGCCGGCGCCTGCGTCCTGCTCGCCGCCAAGATCGGCGGAGACCTCAAGAAGCACGAGGTCAAGCAGCTCATAGACGTAAGTGTCGTACTTATCTCATCGTGCACTGGGCTTCAGCTCTGAGCAGCCTGGTGGAAACTGTTAGTGCTTTCCTGTCACGCGGACAAACACCGATTTATAGGATTGTTATATCATATGAATTCATTAAGTGTTTCCTTTAAAGCTGTAATCCTTAGCGGTGAAACTGCCACGTCCGTTTGCGATATTACAACAACAAAGACGTTACTTCAAACAACGAACACTGTTTTTTCCCCCCCTCGGTCATCATTGCACATCATTACACGCGCGATAGAACAGCAGAGTATGCACTACGATTTTTTAATGTTTTACCATGATGCTCATCTCCCCCACAAAAACAACCAGTAGCGGCTGTTTCTCCTTTCGCGGATCCCAGCTTTAATGTTACACACTTTTTCAGATGTTATAAAAATCTGATGATAGGATGGTTATATAATAATAATGTGGTTATTTTACAAGCATTATAAATATCTGCATTTATCTGCATGACAGGAAAGCACCACATGACAGATAGCAAAGTGGCTAGCTCAGGGATTGTAGACAAAGTCGTTTTTTCAGTCACTACATATTATTCACTGGATATATTAAGTAGTACAGTGGTTTAGTTACTGCATCACCTCTCCTCCCTTTTTCTCTGATTTGTAGAAACTGGAGGAGAGGTTTCGTGTGAACAGGAGGGAGCTGATAGCCTTTGAGTTCCCTGTGCTGGTGGCCCTGGAGTTCAACCTGTACCTGCCTGAGCACGAGGTCATGCCCCACTACAGACGCCTCATCCAGACCTCCTAGCATTAGTGACCCGTCAGGAGGAGCACCTACACCACGACCTCCTGATCCAGGACCAGAATCTACACAACGCCCTCCTCCCCACCCCACATCCCACCACTGGGTGCCACGACCAGGTCTCCTCCCTGCAGCCCGGGGATCCATTATGGACCATGATGTTGGAGCTCCACGACGCTCTACTGCAGGTCACATTCATATGGACATTTTCAGATCGAGACTTGAAAGCAGCCAAAGTGACATATTTCCATACACGTATTCTTACTTCAACATTTTTCTCAGACTTTTAGTCGTACATTCGACACTAGCTACATCTTCAAAAGACTTATGAAAGGGAGAATCCGATCTTCCTCCACTTTGTTGATATTTTTTAGAGTTTGTATGTTTTTCAATCTCTTTTTACATCCTGCTTTACTTTTTCTTTAAGGTTTCATGTTGTCTTTCTAGTTAAAGAGCATTGCAAGATGAAACAGTTTTTTTTTGTCAAAGCAAATGATTGTTTTGTGATTGTTACATTTTTCACTATCATCTTTTTTTCTGAGAGAGAGAGAGAGAGAATTGATTTCCTTGGTCCCTCGTTCCTATGTTGAACTTGGTAACCCAAAGTTGGCTAAAGTTGTTCATAACTATTTCCTAATCATTCCTTGGCATGTTTTGGTTGCCTTATGATCATCATAAGAATGAATTGTGCTTCAGATTTTGACAGGACAGTTATCAAAGTGACTCTGTGCTTTTTGAAAGACGTATTCCAGTCTCCTCACTAGAAGTGTACTTTTGAATAATGCAGACATGGATGGCGGTGATTTTCTGAGACTGACTTGCGATGAAACAAATGGATTCTGATCAAGTTCAGTTGACTCAAACCACATAAGGGCAAGTTGATGTAAATTATTCTCCATTTATTTTCTCATCCATTTTCCTTTTTCTGTTTTCTAGCCACCAATCCCACTATCAGCATGACAATTTATCAAAAACGTTTAGATTGCAAAATACACAGATTTAAATACTGTATTTTATTCAGTACATTTAAGTACTCTTCTTGTTTTCTACCTGTGGAGTGCTTGCTTTGGACATTCGGTGACGGGGCCTACTCTCCACACCTCTGATTTAGAGGGGTTGGGTTAAATGCGGAAGACACATTTCAGTTGAATGCATTCAGTTGTACAACTGACTAGGTATCCCCCTTTCCCTTTCTTATCAGTGTGTAGTCTCCTGTGCTCTATGTTAGAGTGTGTTATCGGTGCGTTTCTCGTGCTATACTAGAGTGGGTGGAAAGGTATTGGAAGCAAGGCATGATGATGCCAATGATACAGGTCTGATATTGAAACTGAACGTCATAATCACAATATCTGTCATGACCACACCAAGTGTTTATATGGCATGGTTTCGGTCATGACCGGACCAAGTGTTTATATGGCATGGTTTCGGTCATGACCGGACCAAGTGTTTATATGGCATGGTTTCGGTCATGACCGGACCAAGTGTTTATATGGCATGGTTTCGGTCATGACCGGACCAAGTGTTTATATGGCATGGTTTCGGTCATGACCGGACCAAGTGTTTATATGGCATGGTTTCGGTCATGACCGGACCAAGTGTTTATATGGCATGGTATCTGTCATGATCGCAATATTGTTGTGCCACCAATCTTTTATGACGAGTGGTTCAAGCTCGAAGATCACCTTTGGAATGGTATGCTAATGCTATTGTTGCGACATCATAGCAGTATTACGAAGAGTTTCTCTTGAAAAACTGAAAAGTATTGTTTATTTTATTAGATTCAACTTTTGTCTTTTGAACACTACTTTGATTGGATCTACAGAAATCAAACATAGACGTTATAGAAATTAGCTTTTTGCTACATGCACATTTCCATGTCTGATGAGAAAGTTTAGGATGCTGAAAATCCTTTTGTCATGCACCTCAGACAGCCATGCCCTCAAATTGCAAAGCTTATTAAATTACCCTTTTCAAATGTGTGTAGCTGTAATATTGACCTGTAATGTTGGGCATATAGTCTCTCAATCTGAAATGAACTATAGAAACTTTGATACAACAACGTAGGTTGATACTGAACTATGTCACTGAGAAACATGGATACATTGTAAAAGTAAACAATGTCTGAATTGCCATGAGTTTGAATCAGGCCTTTTGTATACAACACATTGTTTAATTGAGTGGTGTATAAAAGGGTTGTATAAAAAAGTGTTATTTGACTTTAAACTGATCGCTGTGATTGAGTAATCAGAAAAGATGGATAGTGCTGAAATCGGGGTGAAATACTTTTGGGAGAAGTTCTGCTTCTATTTGTAAGCCCAGAGGTTTTGCCATAGGATGCCCACTTTTAGGCTTTGCCAGAAAGCACGCAAATACACGTGCATATGATTGTAAATTTACTGCTTTGCTTGTTCAATAAAAACAAGATTCCTGAAATGTGTGTCTTCTTCATTTTGTGTTACTCCCTCCTGCTGATGTTGCTGCATTGATTTACTGGCATAACATGAGATCATATTTTTTCACTCTTAAAATTAGTTGCAGAGAACCAATAGCATTTACTACAATTCAAACATGCATGAAGGCAGTGCATGTTTCTCATTATACAAATCCTAAACCCTTGAGAACGTGAGGTTTAGCCCAAGTGTTAAAAAGTCTGTGACACATCAGCACTGTGACGTTGAGTCTGTCACCCAACCGGTTGTAATTTAGCCTGAATATGTCCCACATATCTCTTGGCAGTAGAGCAGCAGAAACCACTCCAAGTCAGTGTGAGTTGAGAAGGCCAGTGAGTGGTGGCTCTGTCCTATATGGAGCTCAGTGATCATGCTATGCCCTGCTATGGCTCTGATGCAATCTGAGAGGGGAAAATAGAACAAACGGGCTCTCCCGGTACCGCCTGACACACATCCAAGGTAAACAAGGCTGGCGGGCGGTCACGCCAGTCCCAGTATCGTGCTACCATCAAAACAAACAGTTCCAGGCCTGGCCACACCCACATGGCTTAGCCCTCTCCATTGATACCCCTAATACCCCTCTGAGCCTCATAAAGGGACAATTGACTGCCCTTCCTGGGGTCGGCTCGCACATCAGCCACTGCCATTGTGCCAAATATGTGTTCCATCGTTTGGGGGACAAGCCCCCTGGCCTAGTCTATTGCCCTTCCCACTATTTAAAATAACATTTGGCTGAAACGGCAGTTTGCCCCCCTGGAAGTTGGCAAAGAAGGAAGTGAATGTTGGGAATTGAATGGTGAGTGTTGTGGCCATCAGTGGGAGAGGGACTCCCTGGTTGGCTGTTTGTCTGGTCAGCAAGGGGGGGAATGGGGTGTATTCAGTGATGTGAAATGTTCTGTATGTTGCAGATAAAAATAGATATAGGGAATGTAATCTATGTGAACGTTGTGTAACGTTACATCCCCCTGAACAGGACCCAGACAGCACTGCAGGTGGACATGTGTGTGAATTTGATCCTCTCCACGTCTGAGATGACTCTCTAGTCCCACTGTTCCACTCAGTCTAGTTTGGTGTCAACTGAGCCTGGCTGTAACAGAAAACCAGTGACTCAAAACAACAGGGCATTAAATGTCTCTCTCACCTTACTTATTAATGGACCCTTTAAAGTGAGTCAGTCCAAGTGAATCAGTCAAGTGGAAAATATGTCCGGTGGCTGGAAATTGAACCCCAAGGAAAATGTTGGCAGCAATTAAGGCCACTCAATGACTTGTTAGGGGTACTTTGGAGAAAGCCAAGGTGTTGACAAGAAGTATGTGTACTTTCATGAACCAGCTTTGAGAGGTGTGGAGGTGTTGCAGAATTTGCTTTGGATTCCGGGTGGGCGACTAGCGAGAGAGCAGGAGATTGTCCTCTGTATGCCCTTATAATCATGTGGCGTGTTGCTTGACTAAGTGTTTTGGAAAGCATATGTCATTGTGACAGTAAGGCATCAAGGCAACGCATGTCAAGCAGTGACCTCATGGCAGCAGGAGCCGTCTG
Organism: Coregonus lavaretus; assembly: GCF_964263955.1. Classification (NCBI taxonomy): domain Eukaryota; kingdom Metazoa; phylum Chordata; class Actinopteri; order Salmoniformes; family Salmonidae; genus Coregonus; species Coregonus lavaretus. Next base: position 12,770,329 of record NC_140010.1, on the reverse strand, counting down.
ATAATGTGTCAATTTACAGTATGACTTTTCTTTGACTCGCCACTTTAATCTCTACATTATTTCACATTAAATATTTCCTCTGAGGCAAGAAATGCAAAATGACTGGTGTTTTTTATAATAACCTATTACATTTGAGGAATGTACGGTAATAATGTACCATGCCTGTATGGTAACTGGTACTGTACAGTTAGCCTTCTTTCTCTTTGTGTCAGTAGAACATTTACATAACATGCTTTAGTTTAGTGGGCTGCTGCCATTTTTGCCCACATTTCTACTCTGCCTTTTATTAACCATTTTGTGTCTCTTAAAAACAAAAAGTGGTGTAATATGGGTTGACTCTCTTTCCTTAGAATAATTACTCTTATTCCAAAGTGCATAATGTACATTGAGGTCAGCAAATCATATTTTATATTTTCATCTATCTATTGCTGGTGACCAATTAATGAGCTCATTCACTCATAAAACCACATCGATTATTTTATGTTTCAGTCAATAATGATATATCATGAGGCCTCAGAGGGTGAATAAACAGATTATTTAGAGGGATTGATAATCCAAGGTCACAGTCATCCAGACCAAACCAGACAGATGGACAGAGGCCACAACCGGAACTCAGCCTGCCTGGCTCCCCAGTACAAACTGAATGGATGAAAAATGCTGTACTTGAATACCCGCAGGATACAGCAACCTTGCACCTGATAGATAGTAAACTACAGTATACTGTTCATAAACATTACCTTGATGTTTCACGGCTATATTCATTTCTCATTTATTAAGCTGATTGAGGGACTGATGCTAAAAATAAGCAAAAGCATGATGGTGTAATGTACAGTATCTGACATTCGATAATTCAGTGTATCTGTTTCTATTCAAATAAACAGTTGATATAAATGAATGCAAAGCCTAATCTCTGGCATGTGATTTGCAACCTGGAGGAAACCAGCTGCTGAAATGTCAGCAATGGCAAATAATCTGTACATGACAGCCACATTTTTATTCATATAACAGCAGTGTCTGCTACAATGACAGTGGTGTTATGCAAGCCCTGTGGTGGGCTCAGTTGTAGTGGGGCTCAGATGTATGTGATGGAGCTCTGTTCTCCTCTCTTCCCTGCCCTCCCCTTCCTCTGTTCTCCTCTCTTCCCTGCCCTCCCCTTCCTCGGTTCTCCTCTCTTCCCTGCCCTCCCCTTCCCTTCCTCGGTTCTCCTCTCTTCCCTGCCCTCCCCTTCCTCTGTCCTCCCCTTCCTCGGTTCTCCTCTCTTCCCTGCCCTCCCCTTCCTCTGTTCCCTGCCCTCCCCTTCCTCGGTTCTCCTCTCTTCCCTGCCCTCCCCTTCCTCTGTCCTCCCCTTCCTCTGTTCTCCTCTCTTCCCTGCCCTCCCCTTCCTCGGTTCTCCTCTCTTCCCTGCCCTCCCCTTCCTCGGTTCTCCTCTCTTCCCTGCCTTCCCCCATGCCCTCCCCTTCCTCTGTCCTCCCCTTCCTCTGTTCCCTGCCCTCCCCTTCCTCTGTTCCCTGCCCTCCCCTTCCTCTGTTCCCTGCCCTCCCCTTCCTCTGTTCCCCTCTTCCCTTCCATGCCCTCCCTTTCCTCTGTTCTCCCCTTCCTCTGTTCTCCCCTCTTCCCTGCCCTCCCCTTCCTCTGTTCTCCCCTCTTCCCTCCCCCCTGCCCTGCCCTCCCCTCCCCTCTTCCCTGCCCTCCCCTTCCTCTGTTCTCCTCTCTTCCCTCCCCTCCCCTCCCCTCCCCTTCCTCTGTTTCCCTCTCCTACATAGACTAATATGTTCCCCTCCTACCCTAGCCAAGGGGAAATTAATATTTAAATCTCTGACAGATTCAATTAACAGCCCAAACGCTGAGAGAGAAAACTGATGAATAAATGATGAAGTGGCAGTATGTATGACAACAAGGCTGTGCAGCCCCAGCCAAGTCAGGACAGAAAGGAAGTTGACACTGTTACGAACCATCAGTCCTCCTCGGTTTGGCAGCCGATTTCAGTTAGGATATTACGTTCAATGTGGGATATGGAAGTGCACACACTGTGGTTGAAGTTCAAAGTTCATATTGTTAGAAATGGTTGTTGGTTTTAGAAAATACAAAAAATATTAATAAATCTTTAAAATACTCATGTCTCAACCACAAGAAGACAGTAAAAACAAAAGTGAGCCCTCAAATTGGCAGTAAATGCAAAGCATTGAAACTACCATGTTAGACCACATCCACCTGAAGTGAGGAAATATTGCATACCAGCCACTATAGCCTTACAGACTGATGAAAAATAGGTCAACACCATTAGTCTGGAGAGGTAGTTTCAGACACTTCAGACAGCGACTATGGTGTCTGGCTCCACAATGTGGTCTCTTTGTAAATAACAACCATCAACCAGGCTGTTTCTTCTGAACATCTATTCTATTGTGTGAGGTTACTCAAATCAGGCACACATGAGATATTAGTAAGTGATTTATTCCCCCCCAAAATCATAGAAATCTATAGTGGTGGATCTTTTCCGCAATACCACTAGGAGGTTCTACTGCACATCAGATGTAATCTGTCAAGACAGAGTTGCAATGCAGTCCACCCATTAAAATGGTTAAAAATGAAGATTTTCCATTCAAGACCTGGTTATGATATTACAACATTGTGCATCTCCTTTCCAGCACCAATGTGCAGCATTGTCAACAAGCATGTCTGTGTCTGTTACAAACATTTAGAGCCCCTGGGTGCCCCATAATAACCATTACGTTAATATCTAGGCTCAACCTTACATTCTGAAGTACTACAGACAACTGGACACTACCCTTAACTGTAAGCAAAAACATCACTGCAAAACAGGGAGTCAGCCCAAACTCAGTATAATGTAAAAAAAGAAAAAAAGAACATAACTACTGTACTCCCTGGCCTAGAATACCTCAGCTCTGGGCCCGTATTCACTAATCTAGGATCAGTTCTGCTTTTTCGATCATAATTGAATAGACAAGGGGGCCCTGATCACTTTGTGAATACGGACCCTTGGCTATAGGAATACATATTGTTATTATAACATGAACAAAGTTTCCTCAATCCAACTGGTCAAGTGTTCAGTAACTGTGGAACCATAGAAATATAATTACAGAATTATAGTTATTGTGTTTCTATGTGTGGATCACATCCAACACATGCAAGATACATTTTTTCTTTAAATATTATTATTATTTTGTTTCATTATTAGTTACATTACAATATAATCAGTACAGTATACATCAATGATTCATCATATTAAATAGCTATTCTCAGAGAAGAAAACTTTGCATATATTACTCTTTACATTTTGTACTTTTGAGAAAGAGTAGCATGGGTTTTATTATCTAAACTAGAAGATTGTGAGAGTTGAAGTGTCTCCTACTTTCACACTGCTGACTTCCTGTGTTGAGAGGAAACAGTATACATCATCATATTGCTGCTCATGTTGATTTAGGGGGCTATTCTAGGTTACTGAAATGAGTAGTGTTCACTAGGCACCAAACGGGGAAAAAAGGACAAAAACAGGGAGGGACTACCTGGGCCCATATTCACAAAGCGTCTTCAGAGTAGGAATAGTGATCTAGGACCAGCCCCCCCCCCCCCCCCCCCCCCCCCCCCCCCGCCCTGTCAACGTAATCATATTCATTGTGATCTAAAAGGCTAAATTGATCCTAAAATCAGTACTTCTACTCAGATGCTTTGTGAATACGGGCCCTGGACTTAAATGCAATTTTTTCATTTTCCGTTGCAAAACGTTTGCCACTGTGTGCACTAATGCATACTACCCAGAATTACCCTTGATAATTAAATAAGCGAAAGGAAGCACTGGACAAGGCCTCTGACAGACACCCCACACTGTTATTCCTGAGTTGCATCCCTGCGTTGCGCTGCGTAGTGAGTTGTTGATGAGTGTGTCAATAATCATAGAAACAGCTGCTCCTGTCGCACTGTGTCACCCCATACCCACACAGTCTCTCCCAAACCTGACAGGCTGGTTAGTTGGTTCATACCATTGTACTGTCTCTAGTTGAGGAGGCGTTCCCTTTCTGTGCCGGCGTAGCGCTTGTTGGCTGAAAACACCTTGGCCTTGTTGACCGAAGGACCTGAGGTGAGAGACAGACAGATGGTGTCATTTTTTCAAAGGCATAATCGTTTAGGACTTTTTGGAGGCAAACCCCCCCCCTCCCCCTCTTCCATGGAGTGTGAACATTGACATACAGACAAACTGGTACTTACTATGAGGCACTACGCAACATATTCAGATGTTAGGCAAATATGAACTTCACACCACACTTCCTTTTGTGGATAGAGGGTGCTAGTGAGCTTACAGAGAGGTGCTATAGCGTGCTGTTAGGAAGGGGAATTATACAGTGGGGAGAACAAGTATTTGATACACTGACGATTTTGCAGGTTTTCCTACTTACAAAGCATGTAGAGGTCTGTAATTTGTATCATAGGTACACTTCAACTGTGAGAGATTGAATCTAAAACAAAAATCCAGAAAATCACATTGTATGATTTTTAAGTAATTAATTTGCTTTTTATTGCATGACATAAGTATTTGATACATCAGAAAAGCAGAACTTAATATTTGGTACAGAAACCTTTGTTTGCAATTACAGAGATCATACGTTTCCTGTAGGTCTTGACCAGGTTTGCACACACTGCAGCAGGGATTTTGGCCCACTCCTCCATACAGACCTTCTCCAGATCCTTCAGGTTTCGGGGCTGACGCTGGGCAATACAGACTTTCAGCTCCCTCCAAAGATGTTCTATTGGGTTCAGGTCTGGAGACTGGCTAGGCCACTCCAGGACCTTGAGATGCTTCTTACGGAGCCACTCAGTTGCCCTAGCTCTGTATTTCGGGTCGTTGTCATGCTTGAAGACCCAGCCACGACCCATCTTCAATGCTCTTACTGAGGGAAGGAGGTTGTTGGCCAAGATCTCGCGATACATGGCCCCATCCATCCTCCCCTCAATACGGTGCAGTCGTCCTGTCCCCTTTGCAGAAAAGCATCCCCAAAGAATGATGTTTCCACCTCCATGCTTCACTGTTGGGATGGTGTTCTTGGGGTTGTACTCATCCTTCTTCTTCCTCCAAACACGGCGAGTGGAGTTTAGACCAAAAAGCTCAATTTTTGTCTCATCAGACCACATGACCTTCTCCCATTCCTCCTCTGGATCATCCAGATGGTCATTGGCAAACTTCAGACGGGCCTGGACATGCGCTGGCTTGAGCAGGGTGACCTTGCGTGCGCTGCAGGATTTTAATCCATGACGGCGTAGTGTGTTACTAATGGTTTTCTTTGAGACTGTGGTCCCAGCTCTCTTCAGGTCATTGACCAGGTCCTGCCATGTAGTTCTGGGCTGATCCCTCACCTTCCTCATGATCATTGATGCCCCACGAGGTGAGATCTTGCATGGAGCCCCAGACTGAGGGTGATTGACCGTCATCTTGAACTTCTTCCATTTTCAAATAATTGCGCCAACAGTTGTTGCCTTCTCACCAAGCTGCTTGCCTATTGTCCTGTAGCCCATCCCAGCCTTGTGCAGGTCTACAATTTTATCCCTGATGTCCTTACACAGCTCTCTGGTCTTGGCCATTGTGGAGAGGTTGGACTCTGTTTGATTGAGTGTGTGGACAGGTGTCTTTTATACAGGTAACGAGTTCAAACAGGTGCAGTTAATACAGGTAATGAGTGGAGAACAGGAGGGCTTCTTAAAGAAAAATGAACAGGTCTGTGAGAGCCGGAATTCTTACTGGTTGGTAGGTGATCAAATACTTATGTCTTGCAATAAAATGCAAATTAATTACTTAAAAATCATACAATGTGATTTTCTGGATTTTTGTTTTAGATTCAATCTCTCACAGTTGAAGTGTACCTATGATAAAAATTACAGACCTCTACATGCTTTGTAAGTAGGAAAACCTGCAAAATCGGCAGTGTATCAAATACTTGTTCTCCCCACTGTATATGTGATGTGAAAGGCCACACATTTACACACACACACACACACACACACACACTATGTGCACCTGCGTAGCTGAGCAGCACAGGGAGGAAGATGAGTCCGTGCGTGGCCCCCAGCAGCACCATGGCCAGGTACATGCGGAAGTAGAAGATCTGGAAGATCTGGGACTTGGACAGAGCCAGGATCAGGATCCCTCCAAACTTAGTCAGAGTGATGCCACTGAACACCTGGGAGAAGAGGAGCCTGGTTTAGTTACCTTCTGCTGGTCAGCATTCCCTCCAGTCAATAATGAGTCAAATAACCCGTTTCTAAAAACCTGAGTAAAACAAGGAAGTCATTTCTGGGGCGGCAGGTAGCTTAGTGGTTAAGAGCGTTGTGCCAGTAACTGAAAGGTCGCAGGTTCTAATCCCCGAGCCGACTTGGTGAAAGATCTGTCGATGTGCCCTTGAGCAAGGCACTTAACCCTAATTGCTCCTGTAAGTCGCTCTGGATAAGAGCGTCTGCTAAATGACTAAAATGTAAATGTTAGTTTCTACTTTCCTAGATATTTGATTCAAGCCAAGAATTCAATTTCACTCCACAGTTCTTTTTACGATACTATTTTTACATGTCAGATATACTGATAACAGACAATCATTGGGCAAGGGATGAACCAAATGCTTTTTCCTTAAAAATATTCAGACCGCGTGCTGTTTTTCTGGACAGAAAACAGTGTGCCAGTCTGTGGTGAACTACAAGAGTAGAGCTGGGGTGTATTCATTAGTCAGATTCCGTTGAAAAACATTGTCTGTTGCAACCTAAACAGTTTACTGTTTACTCTAGCAACCAAACGGAAGCAAACAGAACAAAACATGGAGGGACCTACCGGAATTTGTCCTATAGAAACAATAGTTTTAGTTACAAAACGTTTTGCAGACTAAACGTTTTGCAATGGAATCCGACTAATGAATACACCCCTGTACTTACTGAGCTGCCCATGTGGGCCAGAGCCTCCTCAGCCCTCTCCACCCTGGTACTCTTCACACTGATGGAGAAGGCCCTCACTATGTGACTGCAGAACTCCACAGAGATACCACAGCTCTGCAACACACACAAACTATTAATAGACTGGGAATACTGGGCTGTATCCACAACAAGGAGTTTTCTGCATCCTCTTGGTGTCAAAATATGGCAACTAAAAATGACTACCAAAACAACCCAGATATGCCAAGTTATAGGAAGACATGGTTCTGTCTTTATCTGAGATTTTTAAATCAGCTGCTATCAGCCTGTTCCTTCTCTCACCATGACGAGGTTGACGAGGGACACAGCGTTGAGGCTGATGTCCCATAGCCACATGACCCCGAACATGTTGACCAGGATCATGGCGATGGTGATGCTGACCAGCACTCCTGACCACAGCTCAAAGCCCAGCAGCACCGTGGTAACCACAAAGATGGCCGCCAGCGACACGCCCAGCTGGAAGACCGTGTCGTAGGCGATGGTCAGGTACTGCTCGTAGAACACGTAGAACACACTGAAGACGGAAAAGAACGGTTAGAATTGAAGACTAAACTAATTCAACCTCTGCAACATGACCATATTATAGGATGTAGAAAGCTACATGTTGTGAAGTGTGCATTTAAAAAGGTATAACATGCATTGCCCTAGTGGTGGCCACCGAAGATACTAAACAATTATTTGACCAAGAAGCAAAACAAAAAACAAACAGGGCAGCACTTTTGACTGGTCAGAATACATACAGATGGCATATTTCAGTGCTGGCATTTACCTTACATGCTGTGTTTAAATGTACTATACAACCCCTCTCTAACTCTTAAAACAGGAAGTGTTGTACATGTGAACAGGACCTAGATGTCAAGGTCAAACAATGCCAGAGAAAAACAATATGTTACAAAGGCAGCTATAACAACATGTTATGAGTGTGTGGTTATCTAGGACCGACTAACTTCTCTACCTTTTATGGTTATTTTAAGGAACAAAGACCCTGGACTTTGAGTCCTAAGAGACTACACAATTTAACAGAGCCGGTTCATTTAGCCAGATAATCAGGAACTCAGAAACAGTGTTTTAAGGGAGTATCTATCCCACTAGTAAAGATAATCTCTCCTCATGGGAGAACATTTTAGCAGGTTAGCGTTTGATCACTAGCTAGCACAGCCACAAAGTCATCAAATCTGCTTGCGGTACAGTTTTGGAAGCACAAGGACCTTATTATTCATATCAGTGAGAAATAATAAAAAATACAAGTTAAATTGATACACACCTTTGTAGGGTTAGGGTTCTTACACGGCCATATCTTCATGTTACAGCACAAAACAGAGGCGACCACCTGGGCTAACTAGCTATTTAGCGTACTCCGAACACCTGTGTGTAAACGTAACTGGGGAGGAAGTGTAGCTTGGAGGCACCCATTGCTGTATGGGTCTGTGCTAAACTGCTACAGTAAGTTTATTTCTTGCTGATGAAAGATAAGGGCCATATGTTTCGAAAGCCGTATCGCAAGCGATGATTATTGACATTTCTAAACATAACACAGGGACGGGATTGTAGTTCACATGAGCCAGTCGTGGGTGAAGCTGAGGGCTGAAAACTGTAGGGAGAAGGAAGAACGCCGCCTATAGTTTGAGAGCTATGCTAACCCTAATGACTAACCCTAACCTTAAATTTGCAGCTGGTTTATCTAACGGGAAATTGCTCAGTTCTGCCTCCAGGACAAGCCTCATGTCAACAAAACGTCAATAAAATGTAAACCTGCAACATTTTACCAGTGACTTTTATAGCAGCAGCTAAGCCAGTCACACTAACTCTTTTTTTTAAAATATAAATGTTTTGTTGTAATTTACCCCCTTTTCTCCCCAATTTCGATCTTGTCTCGTCGCTGTAACTCCCCAACGGGCTCGGGAGGCAAAGGTCGAGTCATGCGTCCTCCGATACATTACCCGCCAAACCAGCTTCTTAACACCCGCCTGCTTAACCCAGAAGCCAGCCGCATCAATGTGTCGGAGGAAACACCGTTCAACTGACGACCGAAGTCAGCCTGCAGGAGCACGGCCCGCCACAAGGAGCCGCTAGAGCGCGATGAGCCAAGTAAAGCCCCCCCCGGCCAAACCCTCCCCTAACCCAGACGACGCTGGGCCAATTGTGCGGCACCCTATGGGAATCCCGATCACGGCCGGTTGTGACACAGCCCGGGAACGAACCCGGGTCTGTAGTGACGCCTCTAGCACTGCGATGCAGTTCCTTAGACCACTACGCCACTTGGGAGGCCCCGCCTCAAACTTTCTTAAGTGAGGGTGATATGGAAACAACAACACTGGAGCAGATAACTCCTATCTGAGTGAGATAACAAGAACCCTTAACTAAAATAGGAGTTAGCCTAGTTTACCTGTAGGGGAAAACTTTGTGTCCCATGGCAGTTGTGATGTTGTCAGCCAGGACACGGGCCATCTTCATGGCGTCTATAAAGTCAGGTGAGTCCTTGAGGATGGAGTGGTAGGTCATGAAGTAGGTGGCCCCCACAGACGTGTCGTTCCCCTTTAGAACCACCGCTGAACTGTAGGCTGCGTGACCACTACAGGACCACAAAGACCAAGTTAGAGGCAGAGAGAGTCATTCAGTTCAAACTAATTTCAATTCCCTTAAACTGAATGAACAAAGAGTTTAAGAGTTCAACAGAGACAATTCTATCAGAGCTGTGGTGAAAAGCAAAAGTGAAAACTAAAGATTCAGATTAGTAGTTTACCGTAAACTCAAACCCGACATCCAATATTTCTCAATACACAATCCATTATGAACTATGCTTGGATTGCCATAGAGAAACAACAATTACCCTTTCCCACACTTGACGTTGGGGTTGTCTGACAGGAACATGGGTAGGAACTTCATGAAGTCCTGTTCCGTAGGCCTCAGCTTCCCGATCGGGGTCATGGGGCGGCAATGCAAACACGATGTGTCGACCACTGATGAGCGGAGACAAATAGGTACTTTAATACAATATTTTTATAAATTGCAGAAGAGGAGTTGTAATATCTACAGTGTGTTTGTGTTACCTGAGGCATTGCAGAAGGCCCCAGAGGAGTTGTAATATCTACAGTGTGTTTGTGTTACCTGAGGCATTGCAGAAGGCCCCAGAGGAGTTGTAATATCTACAGTGTGTTTGTGTTACCTGAGGCATTGCAGGAGGCCCCAGAGGAGTTGTAATATCTACAGTGTGTTTGTGTTACCTGAGGCATTGCAGGAGGCCCCAGAGGAGTTGTAATATCTACAGTGTGTTTGTGTTACCTGAGGCATTGCAGAAGGCCCCAGAGGAGTTGTAATATCTACAGTGTGTTTGTGTTACCTGAGGCATTGCAGAAGGCCCCAGAGGAGTTGTAATATCTACAGTGTGTTTGTGTTACCTGAGGCATTGCAGGAGGCCCCAGAGGAGTTGTAATATCTACAGTGTGTTTGTGTTACCTGAGGCATTGCAGGAGGCCCCAGAGGAGTTGTAATATCTACAGTGTGTTTGTGTTACCTGAGGCATTGCAGAAGGCCCCAGAGGAGTTGTAATATCTACAGTGTGTTTGTGTTACCTGAGGCATTGCAGAAGGCCCCAGAGGAGTTGTAATATCTACAGTGTGTTTGTGTTACCTGAGGCATTGCAGAAGGCCCCAGAGGAGTTGTAATATCTACAGTGTGTTTGTGTTACCTGAGGCATTGCAGGAGGCCCCAGAGGAGTTGTAATATCTACAGTGTGTTTGTGTTACCTGAGGCATTGCAGGAGGCCCCAGAGGAGTTGTAATATCTACAGTGTGTTTGTGTTACCTGAGGCATTGCAGAAGGCCCCAGAGGAGTTGTAATATCTACAGTGTGTTTGTGTTACCTGAGGCATTGCAGGAGGCCCCAGAGGAGTTGTAATATCTACAGTGTGTTTGTGTTACCTGAGGCATTGCAGGAGGCCCCAGAGGAGTTGTAATATCTACAGTGTGTTTGTGTTACCTGAGGCATTGCAGAAGGCCCCAGAGGAGTTGTAATATCTACAACAGGTGGACTGAGGCTTGACCCAGTCAAAGTAATCATCCAGCCACGATGACGGGTTGAATCCTATAGTGGTGCTGGGGGACAATAACATGGAGATTATTTGATCCTTTTCGATTGGAAGATATTCAAGAAAGTCTTAGAATTCCTTTAAACAAGCAGGTATTTGTCAATGAGTTCATTGCCATAACAACTGCAGCTAAACCCAGAGTTCTAGTCACCCCGTTTGAGCTAGACTGACTTCACAGCATAATACTCAACATGCAGTCCAAAGGTAAAAAGAGGGGAGGTTGCTGTTGCTTCACTCACTAGTTGCAGTTAAGGGAGGCGGTGTGTGAGTGCGTGTGTGAGTCTGTGTGTCACTCACTAGTTGCTAATGAGAGATGCTGTGTAGACCTGTTGGACCAGAGAGTTATTGTTGCAGCCCACCCCTCCACACACAGAGTTCTGGCCATCCAGACTCAGGTAGTCATGGCCGTCCTCCACCACGAAGTAGACCGGAGGACCCGTGTGGAGGTACGCACTCAGGTTCTTAAAGTAGTCCAGCACATACGAGTCCTATAGGATGGGAGATTCAATAGAGAGATGTCCAACATGATCCAAATGTCATTAGCCCACTGAGTGAGACTGGTGGGGTTATACGTACTAAAACATACTTACATCAGGCATGGAGAGCTTCTGGTCCAGTCCAATCTCTACCTTATTGGTGACAGCGATACTGAAGGACAGCATCCCCACAAACACAGACACCTGTCCAAGAAGAGGAGATATTAAAGATACACTATGGACGTTTAGTGGCTAACTGTTTACATCAATTGTTGGCTTGAATGCCGGCTCTATTGTTCATATACATTCAAATCTGAGTATCAGCACTCACCACTATGGGTCTGACCCACTCCTTGAGGATGAAGGGGGCGTAGATATTCTTGAAGAAGCGGAAGAGGAAGCCATCAGTCTTCTTCTCCTGGCCCTCTGGCAGCTTCACACAGCACACAATGTCCAGACGATTCCCCTGGGAACGCAACATGTTCATTCTTGAAACACTAATTAACAACGGCTCCAGAAATTACCTTCAACGTCCTTCAAACTGCACACAGAGACATACAAATTGTATCCATGAGTTTCTCAATGAGTTCAAAGCATGTGAATGCATCCAACTAGTATTTACAACTTCACAACTGGTCTATTCCAACCTCCAGCAGCAGAAGGCCCCAAGGACCAATCAGTAAAACAGGTGAGAATTTACTTCCATATTAGACAACTCCAGTGTCTCTCTCTATTAAAAGTGACATCAGTGCACTACTCATTTGAAGTAGGCCGTGATGTTCATGCTTAGACGGGCACGACATGGTAATAATGGACCAGGGACTTAATAGTGACACAGAAAGCTGACAGATACTCTAGCAAGCCAATCCTACCCTAGCCCCGTGAGTAATCACCAGTCTTCACCACTAATCACAGTCATCACCAGTCCTCACAGTCATCACCAGTCCTCACAGTCATCACCAGTCCTCACAGTCATCACCAGTCCTCTCAGAGGAGCAGCAAATAGTGTGTAGACATTTCTGTTCTTTTAATCCCCAGCCAGACTCACCTCTTAACAAACAGAGGAACAACACTAGCAGCCCAACCAACCCTACACCTTCCCCTTCTGAGTCACCCCCAGCCCGGAACCCTCCTCACCAGGACCTCAGTATTCCGGTCGGGAGCGTGAGGTCACGAGCTCTGCTGGTCGGTTACTGCGTAGCAACCTAGCTGTGCCAAAAGCCCTGGGCTGCCCTAGAAAGCCTATGTAAATTACGATCGCCAGAACGGCCAAACAAAACTTGGAGACGGACGTTTATTATGATCATGTTCACACAGGACCATGTGCTGACACAGACCAATCACGGGCCGGCAGGCTATGAGAACGCTCCCGCCCTCATGCATGCGCATCTAAGGGTGTGTTTTGTGCTATGTGGTGTGGTGTGGTGTGCTATGTGGTGTGGTGTGCTATGTGGTGTGGTTTGGTGTGCTATGTGGTGTGGTATGCTATGTGGTGTGGTATGCTAAGTGGTGTGGTGTGCTATGTGGTGTGCTGTGGTATGCTATGTGGTGTGGTGTGCTATGGTGTGCTATGTGGCGTGGTATGCTATGTAGTGTGGTGTGCTGTGGTATGCTATGTGGTGTGCTGTGGTGTGCTATGTGGTGTGCTATGTGGTGTGGTGTGCTATGTGGTGTGGTGTGCTATGTGGTGTGCTATGTGGTGTGGTGTGCTGTGGTATGCTATGTGGTGTGCTGTGTGGTGTGCTATGTGGTGTGGTATGCTATGTGGTGTGCTATGTGGTGTGGTGTGCTATGTGGTGTGCTATGTGGTGTGGTGTGCTATGTGGTGTGGTATGCTATGTGGTGTGGTGTGCTATGTGGTGTGGTGTGGTGTGCTATGTGGTGTGGTGTGCTATGTGGTGTGGTGTGCTATGTGGTGTGGTGTGCTATGTGGTGTGGTGTGCTATGCTATGTGGTGTGGTATGCTATGTGGTGTGGTGTGCTATGTGGTGTGGTGTGCTTTTATCCTCTGTCTAGTTCAATTCCTTTGTTAGTCCGTCATCACGTTTAGTGTTCTCCGTGGTTAGTCTGTCCTTATGTTTAGTGTACTTTTATATACTTACTGTAATGTGGGATTTTATATATTTTTATCCTGCTGGTTTTGTTGTGTATGTAAAGTGACTTTGGGTTTTGTGAAAAGCTCTTAAAATGAAATGTATTATTATCCAGATGAGAGCAGAGTCAACAAGCCTGTCAAGTGATGGAGGGGCTGACCAACGTCTATGGGGATGACAGAGTGGAGAACAGAGGATGACCGAGGATGACAGAGTGGAGAACAGAGGATGACAGGATGAGAGGGTTTAAGTGCCTTTGAACGGGGTATGGTAGGACTCCAGACCAAAGGACACATGTCCACCGGTCTAATGTTCATTGCTCGTGTTTCTTGGCCCAAGCAGGTCTCTTCTTCTTATTATTATTATTATTGGTGTCCTTTAGTAGTGGTTTCTTTGCAGTAATTCGACCATGAAGGCCTGATTCACACAGTCCCCTCTGAACAGTTGATGTTGAGATGTGTCTGTTACTTGAACTCTGTGAAGCATTTATTTGGGCTGCAATTTCTGAGGCTGGTAACTCTAATGAACTTATCCTCTGCAGCAGAGGTAACTCTGGGTCTTGCATTCCTGTGGTGGTCCTCATGAGAGACAGTTTCATCATAGTGCTTGATGGTTTTTGCGACTGCACTTGAAGAAACTTTCAAAGTTCTTGAAATGTTCCATATTGACTGGCCTTCATGTCTTAAAGTAATAATGGACTGCCGTTTCTCTTTGCTTATTTTAGCTGTTCTTGCCATAATATGGACTTGGTCTTTTACCAAATAGGGCTATCCTCTGTATACCTTGTCACAACACAAGTGATTGGCTCAAATGCATTAAGAAGGAAATAAATTCCACAAATTAACATTTAAGAAGGCACACCTGTTAATTGAAATAGATTCTAGGTGACTACCTCATGAAGCTGGTTGAGAGAATGCCAAGAGTGTGCAAAGCTGTCATCAAGGCAAAGGGTGGCTATTTGAAGAATATAAAATATAAAATTTGTTTAACACTTTTTTGGTTACTACATGATTCCATATGTGTTATTTCATAGTTTTGATGTCTTCACTATTATTCTACAATGTTAAACATTTAAAAAAATAAAGAAAAACCCTTGAATAAGTAGGTGTGTCCAAACTTTTGACTGGTAGTGTACATTAAAACCAGGTTGACTCTCTCAGGCAGAATGAAAACAACTACGTTAACCATGATCCTTTGCTAGTTACGGACACTTTTTTTGTGTCAGTTAGCCCTATTCAGCAATATGGCGCGCTTCAAATTAAAATACTTCCGGCTTCATGCGCCATCAGGAGTTTTCATAGAAATACATGGATGACCTCAGCGCGATCACCATCTACTAGTTTTAATGTCTATGCTCCTCACCTCCTGCCTCTTGGCGTCCAGGCCCAGCAGGCTGACGAAGCAGCTGATCTGTAGCAGGAAGTCAATGAACACAGCTAACCCAGCAAACAGGGAGAAGGTCCGCACCGCTGGCATAGTGGACAGGGCCCCTGGAGAGGAAAATAGTAGGTAACTCATTGACAGAGCTCCGGACTAAAGACTGTGGTTACAAAACATTTGCAGTCAATACTGAAATCCATAGAAATGACCTAGCTGACATCTTCAATTATCTACACCTAGTGTGTTGAGACATACTACTTGGATACATTATACAATATGTTTTGATTGTTGTATAATGTATGATAATTATAATTTGGTGGTTGCTTATATTTGTCCCATTTCACACATGTACAAGTGTGTTTTAATACGCATGTGTGAATTGGAAATGTTTTTTCTATATATATTTTTTATATCCCAACTCCCCCTGAGAAACCCTCAGAGTGGGGTCACAGCCAGGGTCTGCCATTATCAACGGCGACCATGGAGCAATTAGGGTTAAATGCCTTGCTCAAGGGCACATCAACAGATTTTGCACAGTCAGCTCGGGGATTCGAACTAGTAACCTTTCGGTTACTGGCCCAACGCTCTAACGCTAGGCTACCTGCCTTCCTTAGTATGCCAAGTAGTGTGTCAACACTAGAGGTGTTAAGGTAGGGCTGTGGCGGTCACATAATTTCATCAGCCGTGATTGTCAAGCAAATAACTGCCGGTCTCACGGTAATTGACCGTTACTTAACATAAACACATTTAGCATCTCCTGGCTTCCACACATATCATACAAGCCACTGATGCAGACCTTTGGAACATCTACATTAAAAAAAGTATAATAAATCCATGTAATATAGCCTACACCTTCACAATAAATCCATTATTCATTTTAGACAGGTCTAACGAAACATGATATGAAGAAAATGTAGTCCATTTCAGAAGAACAGAATAGCATACTCTTGAGTTGTCCTTATGTTAGGTCCTGATCTGGCTATGTCATATTGCTGTAGGCTACAATAGTTCATTTAGCAGACAAGATTTGCTTAGAATTTCGTGGCATTATTTTTATAGTATTTTATAGTAAGAATACAATTGAACAAAGCTGAATAAAATAGAATGGATATTTTCTCCAAACAACATGCAGCTATTCTGTGTTAAGCGGTTAACAAAGAAACAGGTACTCCTATATGCTTAATTTAGAGTTATTTATGTAACTTTAGTTGCGATACAAACGTTGGGTTATATGTTTTGATTTTTAATACATTCTAAGGCTGCATGATGCGACTAATGATGATTTGAAAAAAGTTGCATGAAAGGCATGAGCTTTCATTAATTTTTTTGTGCAGGCTGTACACACTTCATCAGTCTCTCATTCACAATTTGACAAGCACTTGATAATGCCTCGAATTTCTCGACAGAATCCTCTTTGTGTGGCCATAATGTCCCCTGAAAAAAAATCCATGCCTTTTACAGCCAGTGGCCGTTGTGCCCTTGGGCTGAATGTAATCATTATAATTCCCTTTTCCCTGCATGCTGAGTGCTCCGAAGCACCTCTCACTCACATGGCTCTCCGTCAGGTGATCGGGTCTTTCTCACAGGCTACAAGTGAAGACAGACACATCCGGGACGCAACTGCGCGCGTCCATATCCAATTCCGAGGCGCATATTGAAGATATTGGAAGAACTGTCCACATTTACTTTGTCAGCCAACAAGATGAGTAGGCCTAACGATCAGCAAAAGCACTAGCCTATGTCAATCTACTATTGACCTATTCTGTGCGAGAAATAAATATTCCAAACATAGTCTGGGACAGTTGTGGGATGCAATAGATCCCAAATAAATACAACCACTAGCATCAAAAAAACGTTTTTAAACAATGAGGCTGATGCAACAGATCAGAACATTTAGCTTAAAATGTTGATAAACTATTAGGCTATTTCTTCACATTATAAGCGCAGCAATGCGCACACGGCAGTAGGCTTAAAGCGCAAATGATTGTAGAAAGCTGATGGGATCCTCCTCTTTTTAATAGAGCCATCACTCTGTTTTCTCATGCAATTGCATAGCCTATAGAAATGTTGCGCAACATGAGCTCATGGGCTCTCATTAAGTGTTTGATTCGATTTTTTAGAACATTGATGTCAGAGTGATTAGAGGGACAATAGAGTGCTGAGTACCAGGCAGTTAGCAAGTTTGGTAGGCTACTAATGACCATCAGCAGCATCAGAGCTTGGAGAAGCCTAATTACCGTGACTAAACGGTCACATGGAACTTGACTGCCTTCATGACTCGTGACCGCCGGTGTGGCGGTAATATGGTCACCGTAATAGCCCTAGTTACAGGTAATTCTCGTACCCAGGAAGAAAGCCACTGTCTCAGAGAAGGAGGAGAGGAACATGCTGGGAGCCACGTCTCCAAGGATACGGCCTATCTGCTGGTGCAGCTCCTCTTGAGGCATCCGCTCATCCCTCTGTACAACACAACACACACAGGTGGTCAATACAGTGTGTGTATGTGTAAATGTGTGTGTGTGTGCAACAAACAGAGTTAACACTGGTGTTCACAGCTATGTCCAACAAATCATGGTTAGTGTAGTCAGACAACCATAATGCCTACCTGGTATGTCTGTACGATGATGAAGATGTTGTCGACGCCCACGGCCAGCACCAGGAAGGGGATGACCTCGATGACGATGAGTGTCAGAGGGACGCCAGCGTAGCTGAAGATGCCCAGAGAACAGGCCACTGAGCTCAGCACGATCACGATGCCTGCTATGCCCAGGGAGATCTTAGAGTCCACCTGGGAAGGGACAAAGACAATGACTTGCTCGCATTTGACATTTTAGTCATTTAGCAGACACACTTATCCAGAGCGACTTACAGAAGTGAGTGGATACATTTGCTCATACATTCACTCATATCCCTTTTCTGACATTTGAGTTCCTGAATGTATTATTAATTCATTATCAATGCTTTCTAAATTAGTTTTACCAACTCACATCGCAAATGAAATGATCTTCGCAAATTAAACAGATATCATGTTACTAAATGAAATGGTGACAAGGTGAACAGCTGGACAATACACTATTGTAAAGTCTGAGTTAGTCGTGTCACCAGTAGGCATCTGAAGCGGTGGATATGCCCCAGAGCCAGGGAGATGTAGACAAACATGATCTTACTAAATTAAAATCAACTATTATAATGTCTGAAGTTAGTTCCTACTAACCAGTACTCTCCTGAAGCTGTGGATATGTCCTAACGCCAGAGAGATGTAGACGAACATGATAGCATAGCTGACCACGACGGTGCTGAGGTCACTTTCGCTCTCGCGGTTGATCTCGTCCTCGATGCTCCGCTCAGAGTTAAAGGAGATGGTCAGGTTTGGGTTGCTATAGTTCTTCAGGAAGCTGATGAATCTGGAAACAGAGACATGGAGGGTGGTGTTATTGCAATGGCAACTCATGGCACAAAACCAAACCATATTTGACTTGTGAAATATGAAATTCCTTTACTCTATACACTAGCATCTGAAGGTTGATAGCTGACAAAGTATGAGATTATTGCTCACTCTTTCTCCCAGGCCAGAGCTTTCCCCAGCTTGACAGTGTCGTTATGGTAGTTGTTGACAGGGAACGTGATCACTAGAGCTGTGGCGTTGTTGTAGTTGGTGGCTGCAGTGGGGAAGAAAGATGCAAAGATGACATGGTCAGGGAATTTGTGTTGACAGTAGACACATTTCAATAGTCAACTACATTAAACCGTATAAAAACTACAATAAACTATAGTAAATCAATAGCGAAGATACTGAAGGATCGCATATCCCAAGGGATAGATTCAAAGCTGCAAACAGTCAGAGACAGCTAATTACATCCAATTATACACAGGTCAATTATCAAATACCTATTTTTTTGGTCTCTGCCTAATAAAAAATATAAAAACATTTGTGTTTAAACTGACTATATAAAAGGAGTTGTGCAATAAAGTTAAGCATTTTTAGCACTGACAAGTTTTCCCAATTCAAACATACAAATAATACACTTAAACATACCCACAGAAAAAGCAGCAAAAAATAAATACATTGCCCACTGACTAGTACATTATATTTATTTGTGTGATGATGTAAACGCATCCCCACTTACCATCATAGCCTCCCAGGACCAGCCAGGGGAAGACGGGGCCTCCGTAGGTGCCCAGGCATGGATCATGGAGCACACTGGTGTCGTTGAGGGATGCTGGGGCACTACACAGGAGAGACCGAGAGAATGCTTTAAGAACTGAGGTAATATACACAAATCGATGACTACTATTCACCATTTACAGCTATGAGTATTTACTTGCTGAAGGGAAATGAGGAGAAAGAAAGAGATTTTTTTAATGTGCAATATCAGAACCAATCTCTCAATGTGAATGATAGAGTTGAGAGTTGGAGAGGAACTCCAACTAGTATAACCTCATGAGTTCAGCTGCATTCCCCAGGTGCAGATGTCACTAGAGAATGTGTTCTGAGGGCCACCCACCTGACGCAGTAGAGGAAGTGTGTGTGGTAGTCTGCGAAGACGTAGAAGTCATCTCCTATGCTACGGTCCAGCTGTTCGTGGCTGTTCTGGAAGTAGTTGAGAACACTGAGGATGGTACAGTTGTCGTTGTAGGGGGCTAGCGGGGCCAAGCAGATATCCTTTAGGGTCACCTTCTGGTCCCCGTATGAGGCCACTATGTTCTCTATGTCCGTCTGGAGATCCAACACCTGAAAGATGAGAGATTGTTTTTCCCTCTAATTCTTCCACAAACTAAAGCTATAAAATGTCACATCAGAACTAAGGCAAGGACCAAAGATGTTTTCCTGAAGAGAAGAGCCTCCACAATTGGTCTACAAGAGCGAATATATTCTTGGCTCTCAGATAGTTTGAAGCAAATGTCCAGAACCCATAATCCCATTCAAAATGCTACAACAATTCCATCTGAAAGTATCAATCACACATCAATCAATCACCACCCAGCCTAGTTCCTCTACCTAACCCACCTGGTGGAGGACGTCCTTGTCCAGGGGGGCTCCAAAGGGCACGTCATCCCCCGTGGGGTACGGGGAGTAGATGGATTCTGACTGCAATGTGGTGGTGATGATGAGCTGCTCTGCCCTGAAGAAGGGTCCAAAGTGGCTGTCAAAGTAGTCTTTCTCCTGCCTGGCCTGGCTGCTGGGCGAGGACCACAGCTCCACGGGGTCTGTGGTGATCTTCATGCAGACCAGGCCCCCTGAGCATGCGGCCACTACGACCAGGCTGCCCAGGATGACCATGAGGGGCTGCCGTACACAAAACGAGCCCCAGCGGGTAAAGAGGTAACGCAGGGCGTTCTCGAAGCGCTCGCCCACTGTCTCGCCACACGATGCATCCACTGAGACAGAGAGAGGGAAGGCAGAAGGTTACAGGTCAGATTGCAGCAAGAGCAGGTTTGTAGGTGTCTCAATATTGAATATTGTGCTTGATTATTTTACAAGATGAGACAGAGTCACAACTCATGTCAAATAAAATAGTACCTTGTTCAATGTTTTCATTGTTCCGAGAGTGAGGGTTATTGCTGTCCAATATTGGGCCATACTCAGACTCTATCGTCCTTTTTCTAAATAAGAAAAATACACAAGCATTACATACTGCTCCAAAACAGCACTGATTAAAAGTGTGACTGAAATCTCAGCATCAGTGCCCCTCAGTCAGCACCTGTAGCACCAGGCGCCGATCACGGTTCCGATGAAGACAAGGAGGAAGGCCATGTAGGAGATCCACATGATGACGACCATAGCGTCTATGCCCAGGATGGTCCATGGTGGTGGCAGGGGAGGGGGGACAGGCTGGGGGCCACAGGCCTGGCTACAGTCCTGGCAGGAGCAGGGACCAGAACCGTCCTCCAGACCCTCAGTACAGCCGTATGTCTTGTTGTCCATGGGGGTCATACCGGACACTGGCACGTCTGGAGAGGTGGGGGTGGTACGAGGATGTTATTTGTTGTGATCATTAAAAAGGAACGAAGAAAGAATTAGACAGCAGTACTCAATATTGTGTTAATGTACGTATTACATACACTGAACAAAAATATAAACGCAACGCAATGTTTAGTGATGGTCCCATGTTTCATGAGATTAAATAAAACATCCCTGAAAGTTTCCATACGCACAAAAAGCTTATTTCTCTAAAATGTTGTGCACAAATTTGTTTACATCCCTGTTAGTGAGCATTCCTCCTTTGCCAAGATAATCCAGCCACCTGACAGGTGTGGCATATCAAGAAGCTGATTAAACAGCATGATCATTACACAGGTGCAACTTGTGCTGGGGACAATAAAATGCCACTCTAAAATGTGCAGTTTTGACACAGAACACCACAGATGTCTCAAGTTTTGAAGGAGCGTGCATTTGGCATGCTGACTGCAGGAATGTCCACCAGAGCTGTTGCCAGATAATTTAATGTTCATTTCTCTACTATAAACCGCCTCCAACGTCATTTTAGAGAATTTGGCAGTACGTCCAACCGGCCTCACAACCGCAGACCATGTGTATGGCGTTGTGTGGGCCAGCGGTGTGCTGATGTCAACGTTGTGAACATAGTGCCCCATGGTGGCGGTGTGGTTATGGTATGGGGAGGCATAAGCTACGGACAACAAACACAACTGCATTTTATCTATGGCAATTTGAATGCACAAAAATACCGTAATGAGTTCCTGAGGCCCATTGTGAAGCCCATTGTTTTTTAAGGTATCTGTGACCAACAGATGCATATCTGTATTCCCAGTCATGTGAAATCAATAGATCAGGGCCTAATGAATTTATTTCAATTGACTGATTTCCTCATATGAACTGTAACTCAGTAAAATCAATGAAATTGTTGAATGTTGCGTTTCTATTTTTGTTCAGTGTAATTTCACTGAAACCTGCGACATTTTAAAACAGTGAAATTACAGATCTGATGTACCCTTGTCGGGACATCCAAACCTTGTATGTACAAAGTGCAAATATTCTGTGTTTGTCCACATAATTTCACCTGAGAATATAGGGATGATGGGGAAGGGACTCTGTCCATTGTTGATGTTGAACATGTACTCGATCCAGTTGGTGCCGTTGCAGTCACTGGCGTCTTTCCCACAGAGCAGTGACAAGGCCTTCACGTTACTGGAGGGAGCCTGGACATCCTGACAAGCATTGTACATGGCTGCCAAGAAAGAGGACCAGAATTACATTATACACCTTGGCACTGACCGACATCTGTAGCATTATGTCAACAATAGTTATGTTAGCCAAGGGAAGGGATTGTGTTTTTCCACTCTTCACGCTGTGACCGTCAACTGCATTTTGCCAAATACAGCACAACACAGGGGTGTTAATCTGACCCTTAGTAACCCAAAGAATAGCATAATACAAGGAAATTAAGGAGTTTGTAGAAATCTACTTATCAAGATGTTCACTGGCACTGCTACTCAGTCAGCATACACTACATGTCCAAAAGTATGTGGACACCTGCTTGTCGAACATCTCATTCCAAAATCATGGGCATTAATATGGAGTTGGTCCCCCCGTCACTGCTATAACAACCTCCACTCTTCTGGGAAGGCTTTCCACTAGATGTTGGAACATTGCTGCGGGGACTTGCTTCCATTCAGCCACAAGAGCATTAGTGAGGTCGGGCACTGATGTTGGGCGATTAGGCCTGGCTCGCAGTCGGCGTTCCAATTCATCCCAAAGGTGTTCGATGGGGTTGAGGTCAGGGCTCTGTGCAGGCCAGTCAAGTTCTTCCACACCAATCTCAACAAACCATTTCTGTATGGACCTTGCTTTGTGCACAGGGGCATTGTCATGCTGAAACAGGAAAGGGCATTCTCCAAACTGTTGCCACAAAGTTGGAAGCACAGAATCGTCTAGAATGTCATTGTATGCTGTAGCGTTATGATTTCCCTTCACTGGAACTAAGGGGCCTAGCCCGAACCATGAAAAACAGCCCCAGACCATTCTTCCTCCCAATTTATTTTTACAGATGGCACTATGCAACTATGTCCCCGCCAAACCCAGATTTGTCTGTCGGACTGCCAGATGGTGAAGCGTGATTCATCACTCCAGAGAACTCCTTTCCACTGCTCCAGAGTCCAATGGTGGTGAGCTTTACACCTCTCCAGCCGACACTTGGCATTGCGCATGGTGATCTTAGGCTTGTGTGCGGCTGCTCGGCCATGGAAACCCAGATCATGAAGCTCCCGACGACCAATTATTGTGCCGACGTTGCTTCCAGAGGCAGTTTGGAACTCGGTAGAGAGTGTTGCAACCGAGGAAAGACGATTTTTACGCGCTACGCGCTTCAGCACTCGGCAGTCCCATTATGTGAGCTTGTGTGGCCTACCACTTCGCGGCTGAGCAGCTGTTGCTCCTAGACGTTTCCACTTAACAATAACAGCACATACAGTTGACCGGGGCAGCTCTAGCAGGGCAGAAATTTGCCGAACTGACTTGTTGGAAAGGTGGCATCCTATGACGGTGCCACGTTGAAAGTCACTGAGCTCTTCAGTAAGGCCATTCTACTGCCAATGTTTGTCTATGGAGATTGCATGGCTGTGTGCTCGATGTTATACACCTGTCAGCAACGGGTGTGGCTGAAATATCCTAATCCATTATTTTAAAGGGGTGTCCACATACTTTGTATATTTAGTGTAAGTCTCAAACTGTGATCTAGAGACTGTGCCCACTAGCTGGATAACGACCATATGAGTTGGCTCTGACAGCACAAACAGATCTGGGACCAGGAAATGTGCCCCCTCCCCTCACCATTGGCAAATGTCTGTCCAATGTAGTACTGGACTTCCACCACATTGGTCTCGTTGGCAGCTGTGTCATTAGTGAACTTGGTTCCATTCATAAAGTGACTCTGGTGGGGGCTGCAGGTTAGCTCACAGAACAGGTTCATCAGGTTGAAGAAACAGGCTGGGCATCTGGAGATGGAAAACACAGAGTCAGGATAAATGCACTTATTATCATCATCATCATCATCATCATCATTTATAGAGACCTTTAGAAGGATACAGGTGACAATGATAACATGCCAACAAAGCTACCTTACTGCCAAGGCATCTTGCTAAACTAAATTATAGCTATTACAGGGGTCTGTCCAAGTATGACACAAGTCCTTTTTGCAAAACCACCATGGTACATACCGAGAGAGGAACTGTAGGGGCAACTGAAGGCTCCCTTTCAGAGTCTGGAGCTGCTGGACATCACAGCACAGACTCCGGTTCCCATAGTCATAGCCTGGACACAGCTCCTACACACACACAACAAGAATGGTATAATTTCCATTACCTAACCTGGATTTACTAAAGTAAAACATGTGAGAGAGAACACATTTGAACGTAAGTCATGTGTCATTTCAGAAGTTCACAGAAGACATCTTGAGAACCAGTTCAAAGAAAATGTCTATGGTCAACCTTACCGTGAGCAGGTCATGGCCCTCTGCTGGAAGTGGGATGGGCGGTCCTGTATAGTTGCAGTTGTACTTCTTCCCCTGGACCTTCTCGGACTCCCCACACTCACCGTACCACACACAGTGCTGGGCTTGAACCTGAGAGGAGATAGGTAGGCTACTTATCGGAACTTCCAATTGGTGTTCTGTAGGCTACATACAGTGGCTTGCGAAAGTATTCACCCCCCTTGGCATTTTTCCTATTGGAATTGAAATAGATTTTTGGGGGGTTTGTCTCATTTGATTTACACAACATGCCTACCACTTTGAAGATGCAAAATATTTTTTATTGTGAAACAAACAAGAAAGTCAATACTTTGTAGAGCCACCTTTTGCAGCAATTACAGCTGCAAGTCTCTTGGGGTATGTCTCTATAAGCTTGGCACATCTAGCCACTGGGATTTTTGCCCATTCTTCAAGGCAAAACTGCTCCAGCTCCTTCAAGTTGGATGGGTTCCGCTGGTGTACAGCAATCTTTAAGTCATACCACAGATTCTCAATTGGATTGAGGTCTGGGCTTTGACTAGGCCATTCCAAGACATTTAAATGTTTCCCCTTAAACCACTCGAGTGTTGCTTTAGTAGTATGCTTAGGGTCATTGTGCTGCTGGAAGGTGAACCTCCGTCCCAGTCTCAAATCTCTGGAAGACTGAAACAGGTTTCCCTCAAGAATTCCCCTGTATTTAGCGCCATCCATCATTCCTTCAATTCTCACCAGCTTCCCAGTCACTGCCGATGATAAACATCCTCACAGCATGATGCTGCCACCACCATGCTTCACTGTGGGGATGGTGTTCTCGTGGTGTTGAGTTTGCGCTAGACATTTTCCTTGATGGCCAAAAAGCTTAACTTTAGTCTCATCTGACCAGAGTACCTTCTTCCATATGTTTGGGGAGTCTCCCGCATGCCTTTTGGCAAACACCAAACATGTTTGCTTATTTTTTTCTTCAAGCAATGGCTTTTTTCTGGCCACTCTTCTGTAAAGCCCAGCTCTGT
Organism: Coregonus lavaretus; assembly: GCF_964263955.1. NCBI lineage: Eukaryota > Metazoa > Chordata > Actinopteri > Salmoniformes > Salmonidae > Coregonus > Coregonus lavaretus. Next base: position 12,744,856 of record NC_140010.1, on the reverse strand, counting down.
GGAGTGTACGGCTTAAAGTGTTCCTATGTACAGATACTCCAATCTCCGATGTGGAGCTTTGCAGCTCCTTCAGGGTTATCTTTGGTCTCTTTGTTGCCTCTCTGATGAATAACCTCCTTGCCTGGTCCGTGAGTTTTGGTGGGCGGCCCTTTCTTGGCAGGTTTGTTGTGGTGCCAAATTGATTTAATGATGCTCCGTGGGATGTTCAAAGTCTTTCCAGAGATGTTCGATCACGTTCAAGTCCGGGCTCTGGCTGGGCCACTCAAGGACATTCAGAGACTTGTCCCAAAGCCACTCCTGCTTTGTCTTGGCTGTGTGCTTAGGGCCATTGTCCTGTTGGAAGGTGAACCTTCACCCCAGTCTGAGGTCCTGAGTGCTCTGGAACAGGTTTTCATCAAGGATCTCTCTGCTGCCACCACCATGCTTCACCATAGGGATGGTGTCAGGTTTCCTCCAGGCGTGATGCTTGGCATTCAGGCCAAAGAGTTCAATCTTGGTTTCATCAGACAAGAGAATATTGTTTCTCATGGTCAGAGTCCTTTAGGTGCCTTTTGGCAAACTCAAGCGGGGTGTCATGTGCTATTTACTGAAGAGTGGCTTCCGTCTGGCCATAAAGGCTTGATTGGTGGAGTGCTGCAGAGACATTTACATTTTACATTTTAGTCATTTAGCAGACACTCTTATCCAGAGCGACTTACAGTTAGTGAGTGCATACATTTCCATACTGGCCCCCCGTGGGAAACGAACCCGCAACCCTGGCGTTGCAAGTGCCATGCTCTACCAACTGAGCTACAGAGACGGTTGTCCCTCTGGAAGGTTCTCCCATCTCCACATTTCTAAAAACCTGTTTTTGCTTTTTCATTATGGGGTATTGTGTGTAGATTGACAGGGACATTTTTTTATTTAATCAATTATAGAATAAGGCTGTAACGTAACAAAATGTGGAAAAAGGAAAGGGGTCTGAATACTTTCCGAAAGCACTGTATACTTAAAAAAAAATCATATTAGCATTCGTTGTAGCTTAGACCCTGTTTCACATCATCTGTTGTGCCTGCCATCAGTTGAGACACAGCATGCTCTGGAATACAGGGTGGGTGTCATTTTAATCATAGAAATATAATTCATAGATTCAAAGATGGTCGTCAGTCCACCCACCATCAAATTACAATTTAAACGGTCATGTCTATTCTCTATAATTTCAATAGGTTTTCCTATGGAGGATTGACAGTATAATTTAAAACAGATATTCCCATTCAAGTCAACATTCTCTGATGTCTGGACCTACAACCATCTTTGTGGTACCATTTGAAAGTTGAAATTAAAATTATATTCCCATTTTAGTACATTCATCAGCCAAAACATGACACCCACCCTGTATTCAAGAGCATGTTGTCTCTCAACCAATGACGGGCACAACAAACACCTCAGATGATAGAAAATAGGGTCTAAGCTACAACATATACACATTTTTTGATAATTGACATTAAAAGGTTAAATAATGAAATATTGTGTCTTTAAAAAAAAATTATCTAGAAATTATTGAATAGTTTGACAACTCTGTTTGTAAGCTTTACATTCTATCAATTTCAACCATATATCTTTTCCAGTGATGAAGACATGGATGTGACATGGTATGGTGGGGTATGCAAAAGGAGTCACCTTGGAGCACCTTTATCTCTTGAAGGTTTTGGTCACATTCTGAGCACTTCTACTATAGACAAATATGTGTGGAAGGTTTCATTTCATTCAAATCAAAAGGGTTGCTGTCAAAAAGTGATAGAATTCAAATGATTTACCCAAACCCAAATTATATCATTGCTAAATTAAAGCAGAAGTGAGTTGACATCTTGTGCACCTTGGGGTTATTGTCACTATTTTCTCTGTACCACATCTGAGTGTAATATTAGCCTACTATGCACCTCAAAAGGCCCTGTGTTTCAGATCCTAAAATAAAACCTTCACTTCTGCAAATCAGAGGTCTTCCGCTTTCCAATTGTAATCTACTCTTGACGGTTGACTTCCTAGCACGAATGTATCCTGGTTGTACTGACTGATCATGCAGAGTACACACTGCGCCCTGTTCTTTTGCATATGTCACTCGACAAACTTGGTTGGTTCCTTTATTGTCACTGTCCGGTGTTTCATGTGAATCACAGTAAGATGCACTCTACGACCAGACTGAACTCACTAATTACATGTTGCTAATGGCATATTACTTCCAACGTGTCTCTCATCAGTTATTACCGAGTGGCGCAGCGGTCTAAGGCACTGCATCTCAGTGCTTGAGGCGTCACTACAGACCCCCTGGTTCGATTCCAGGCTGTATCACAACCGGCCGTGATTGGGAGTCCAATAGGGCGGCGCACAATTGGCCCAGCGTCGTCCGGGTTTGGCCGGTGTAGGCAGTCATTGTAATTAAGGATTTGTTCTTAACTGTCTTGCCTAGTTAAATAAATAAAGGTTAAATAAATAAATTACACTGGCATTTAAAGAGGGGTGTGTATGAAGACTTTAATGCACTTATTTTCTGCCTTTTCTGTGACCAGACCTTGTCTGTGCTCCTCCTAGTCTAAAGCCTTGTTCACATTGCTGAGCCTACACCACTGCGTACACACCCGTTGCTACTATGACAACTTGCGTAGCCATAGATAGACACAGCGAGGCATGTCTTAATGTGACCACGCCTCCGAGTAGGGTACAGCAGTACGAACCCACAACCCATGCTCTACCAACTGAGCTACATCCCTGCCGGCCATTCCCTCCCCTACCCTGGACAATGCTGGGCCAATTGTGCGCCGCCCCATGGGTCTCCCGGTCGCGGCCGGCTACGATAGAGCCTGGATTAGAACCAGGATCTCTAGTGGCACAGCTAGCACTGCGATGCAGTGCCTTAGACCACTGCGCCACTCCTAACCGTCTGTATTCTTTTTAAAAATATTATTCAATAAAAAAATTTGCATATGCTTGGTTGGTCATTTTTAACATTCTTCCATGTCGTCTTAAATCAACAAACTACATACCTAAAAACACTTTTATTCTAAAACGTAAAAATGTTAGCATGATCAGAGACTGTCGCATGGAACCTACATCACGATTATCAGCCAAAGAGCCGAAAAGCTGTGGTGTATTCATTACGGAAACCGTTTACCATTGAAGAACAAAACGGAAGCAAACAGAGCAAAACTAGAGTTTCTATTGTACAAATTCAGGTAGGTCCTTCCCCGTTTCGTTCCATTTCCTTCAGTTTAAGAAACACTTTGCAACAGAATACGTCCCTGTTGCGTACCATTTTTGTTTGAACAATAGTAGGAGAAAAGACCACCAAATTAAGTTTCATCAACTGCTCAAGGACCAGGTTAGACTAACCTCATCGGTTCAGGCTATTACGCCGTGGTGATGGAAAGCTGTGGCCTCCAGTTACTCAATACATTTAGCTACAGTGCATTCGGAAAGTATTCAGACCCCTTTACTTTTTCCACATTTTGTTACGTTACAGCTTTATTCTAAAATGTGTTAAATTGTTTTTTTCCCCCACTCATCAATCTACACACAATACCCCATAATGACAAAGCAAAAAACAGGTTTAGAAATGTTTGCAAATGTATAATAAAAAACGGAAATATCACATTTACATACAGTAAGTATTCAGACCCTGTATTCAGACCCTGTACTCAGTACTTTGTTGAAGCACCTTTGGCAGCGATTACAGCCTCGAGTCTTCTTGGCTATGACGCTACAAGCTTGGCACACCTGTATTTGGGGAGTTTCTCCCATTCTTCTCTGCAGATATGCCAAATAAGTTTAAAAACTACTTGAGGGCAAATAAATCAGATTTGACCATTCACACAAGTCGCATGGCCTCGAACCAGATTTGTATCCGATTTCAAACCACCTACAAAAGTGATTTGAAATGTGGCTTGAAATATCTGATTCCATGTGCTTTTTGGCTGGCTGTCCAGACTGCAGGAAAAATAACAGATTCAAATCTGATATGATTTAGATTTGTATTTGAGTAACTTCAAACTGACAATGTGAACAAGGCTTAAGCCTCTGTTCAGAGTCTGACACATTGTGTTTCTATGTGGGGCGAAGTTCAAAAGGTACCCGCCATCCACCACCAAACCAGCTGCCTAGGAGGAGGATGGCACACGTAACAGGCTAAGTAATGTCAAATGAAATTGTATTGGTCGCGTACACATATTTGCAGATGTTATCGCAGGTGCAGCGAAATGCTTGTGTTTCTAGCTCCAACAGTGCAGTAATACCTAGCGATACAAAACAATACACAAATCCCCCAAATAAATGTCTGGTTAAAGCAGGGAAATCCCGAAGAGCAACTCCAGTTACTTCCTTGACGATACAGGTCTCCCATTACAGTCGTTTTCAGTATCCAACATTTGTGTATTGCTACCCCATATAGCACTGTAGCCAAACATTCTGTATGTTAAAGTTAATTGCCCTTTTGCTGCATGTTGTTGTGAAGTGTATGGGAAATGATTTGACTATAGGAATGAGGTGGACTGATCAACTTATCTTATGGATGCAAATGACTGCGCGAGTACAAAGATAGCGCTTGTCAATTTAGACAATGGGCTATTGAATTCCATTCCACGAGAGAAAATCTGATCAAAACATGACAGTTGTGTTTGTTGGATTCATGTATTTTTAGCAATAGTTGTTTTATATTGAAGTAGGAGATGGAGGACGCGCATCAGTGGCTTTGAAGATGTCTCACTCTCACTTGAATCAGAGTACAGATTTTTGCATGTAAGCCCATGTCACGCAAATATTTGATTTGAGATAAACAGAGGTGGTTATTTGCTTTACCTTGCTGAGTAGCTAACGTTAGCTGCATTTGACGAATGAGTTTCGAGCTACATGACAATCCCGTGACAAGTGACGCAAAATATTTCGTAATGTCTGGGCGGTTTGCTTACAAGCTAGCTCAAAGAGCCATAATTAGCTTAGCCAGGAATCTCCTAAACAAGGGTTCCCCAACTGGTGTTTTTACAATCTTATGTCCAACAATAAAAAAGAACAATTTGGTTTTGTTCTTTTTTTAATTGTTGGACATAAGACTGTAAAAACAACAGCAAATCAGCTCCAAGTGACTTTACATTTTGGAAATCAGTTCCAAAGTATTGCCAAACAATAGATATATGTGATCGTATACAAATATAAGCAAGGTTTTAAATTACTATGTTTTAGTCAAATATATATTGCAGTCTACAAATTATTTGTAATCATGTTCCGGTCCCCTGACCATCCGCTCAATAAGAGATCGTCCAACGGCTGAATCTAGTTGATGATCCCTGTCCTAACACGGAGCACGATCACATGATGTCCAAAACTAGCTGCTTGTACAATTTGTAGCTGGGAGCTGAATCTAGTTTATTGATGCTACCTAACACTAACTAGCTAGTTACGTTAGCAAGATAATTTACGCTGAACAAACACACCACCTTGTAAACATGAACAGGACTTGCTTTGGGTAAGCGAACTTGCTAGCTTTTTGACACTGATTTAGCTCGCTTGACACACTTTAGTTAGTTATTAGGGGTGTGCCGTAGTAGCGTTAGCGTTACCGGTGAATGAATCAACAAAGCAAGCTAGCAAACGCTTACTGCAAGCAACCGGCAGCTTGCTAACCATACGCAACAAGAAGAGATTAGCTAGCTAGCTAGCTCAAGAAGTCTATAGAAAGCTATTTAATACGTAGGTGGACTTACCCATTTATAATGCCCCTCTGTCAAAATTATGAAGAGGAAAAATAAACATAAATTGCTTCTTTCTGATAAGAGCCCCATCCCTCTTACTGTCACAAATACTTCACTGGCATTCCAACTAATGACTATCGTTATAGTTAGCAATATGAACCCCCCAAAAAATCGGCGTTTCCTGTTATTGCGCTAGTCTTCTTCATTACGACATTGGTGACTGGAGAACAACCATTTGGCACACTGCTGCCACCTAAAGGATTGGAAAGTACGAGCTCTAGTCACATTGAAATGTTGTTGTTTTTTACTTTGACACATGTTTTGTTTTTCAACTAGAAACCCTTTAATTATCTTGTTTGTTCAGCTAAATAAAACAGGTTGAAAAACACTCTCAGATGAGCTGTTGAACAGTGTAAATATGTCTTTAAAGAAAACGAGAAATAGTTAAATATAAAACGTTTTATTCATTTTCACTTTGAAATGAAAATTATAGTTCATGAATAAGTGTATATTTATATATAAAGTGGCAAGACCATTTAGATGAGGAATGTTGATAGGATAATTTATAGGTGACCATATTGAGTATATTGTACACAGCATAATCTCACATTTATCTGTACATGTACCTTTGTCGAACAGCAGGCTCTCAAATGTCAAGTAACTATTTCATATATTCCTTTAAAACTAGGAAAGAGATTCATTTTGAAAGTTTGAGTTCCTGCAAGAGTGCAAGACTTTAAAGCTGTTAGAAGATTTACAGATGTAGTGTCAGAACTAAAGACCCAACTGTACAAAACAATAATAAGCACAGATGTACTAATATTGATGCTTTTACACTGGGGCACCAACAGGGGACAGTGTATCTCCCATCTGGCCATATAATAAAGGCTATAGAGCACTCAAATTAAAATCTGGACCTCGAAGCCAGTTTCACTGCTTTTTTCATTATTTCCCTCTAATCAGAGACTGATTTAGACCAGGGACACCAGGTGGATGAAATGAATTATCAGGTAGAACAGAAAACCAGTAGGCTCCCGACCTCAGTGTAAGATTTGAATACCCCTGCTATAGAGCCTTCAGCAGAGTCATCTCTAGCAACATTTGACATTGTTGTGTCCTCATGAACCCCTCCTTCAGAAAGAGTGCCGTCATGATTCAGAAGTTCCTCCATCAATGAACTCCATGGACCAGCCACCATCAGACTGATGAGAGCCTCCTCCTTCCCACTTCTAACACCAACGTTCAGCAACATTTGACTCCAGTGGGTCTCAAACTGCAGGTTCCACACAGAAGAGCCCAGACATCTAACTGTTGTTCTAACAGTTTCCAGCCCTTAAGCTGTGGAAGCTAAATATCCAATAATACTATGTACTCAATACACCAATCCTGTATCAGTGACATCTTTAAGTACCGTTTATGTGTAGGCAAGAAAAGGGTGTGCTGCCACATATAATAGTATTTCTGGAGCATCTGATACCAAGGATTGAAGGATACACTATTTTGTCTAGTAATAGTGTTTCTCCTTTTATACATTCTGATCACAACTTTTCATTGTGCAACATGACAACTCTTATGGGTTTCCGATAGGGGCTACAGTATCTCATAGGCCTAAGGTTTTCTCTTGGTTGTTTGAACACAATGGAGTGGAATACACCCAGACCTAGAGCCTCATTTCTATCACATGATTCACATCTCTATCTGTTCAGACTCAGTTTGAAATGGAAGAGGTTTTGGAATGAGGAGAGTTTCGCAGTACTATACAATACTACAACTGGCGAAACAAAATGGAAAGCTGCACTTATCTCACTTCTGGCTTCTTTAGGCAGGGATAAATACAATGCAAAGTACAATCCAATCCATGGTACTGCTACCCCTCCTAAACAAAGACCTCATGTCTTCTCTCAGTAGGATAGAGAGCCTTATTCCCTGGTGTCTCATTCCCTCCACAGTGGGAGTAGAGGGGATAATAGGACTCAGTTTGGGCCCAGGTACTCTGCGTTCTCTGCGGCCGGGATGTGGGTCTTGATGGAGGGGGTGAAGTCCTGCTGGTAGTCTGGGTTATCTATACTGTTCTGGGGCTGGTATTTCTGGACGCAGTGGAGACCACCATTGGAAGTGGGGGAGAGGCCATTGCAGGTGGGAGAGAGGAGACCATTGGACATGGGGTAATGGCCGTTAGCAGTTGGGTTGAGGCCATTGGAGGTGATGGGGGAGATGCCATTGGAGGTGGTCGGGGAGAGGAGGGGGGGCTGGAGGGTGTTGAGGTACTCAGGCCCAACCGCCCCGTTCTTATAGCAGTTCAGGTACTCTGCCTCTGTGTCGTCTGAGGAGATGGTGGGGAGGAGGGTGCGAGGGGGACCAGGGTGCTGGTATACAGGGTTCATCATGTCCGAAACTCCGTTCTGGTTAATGTAGTCTGTGGGGGCAAAATTACAGGAGTTACTTACTACAGCAGGAAAACAAGCCCTCTGTGTACTAAGTGGACATACAGTGAATGAAACGTTAAATTGTAGTTTTGTAAGCAATGACAGAGGTGCTCTACTTGGAATATGAACTACAGCTATTGCCCAGCAGAGGTCACTCTTCCTTTCAAAATAATACATTACTGTTTTATTTTAAAAGGAAGGTGTATCACTATATTACATTTACCAGACGCTCTTATCCAGAGCGACTTACAGGAGCAATTAGGGTTAAGAGCACATCGACAGATTTTTCACCTAGTCAGCTCGGAGATTAGAACCAGCGACCTTTCGGTTACTGGCACAACGCTCTTAACCACTAAGCTACCTGCCGCCCCATTATATCCAATGACATTAGCCATGTTCTGGGGTTAAGACCCTTTGGGAGGTAAAGGAGGATACTTGCCTGGAGCTGGCTGGAAGGCGTGGTCCAAGAACCTGTCTGTGGGGTCAGCAATGTACCGGAGAACCATGCTCCCTTCTCTGACTGGGAACCCGTTCTAGGTAAAATAAAAATGTTGTTGACCCAAAGCCACACCTTAACTGCAAGTATCCAATGAATTAGAGATCAGTTGTTTTGAATGGTGAAAGACTATGTCAATACTGCAAAGTTTCCTTTTCAATACACCTCAATGTGCATTTGTGATGGTTACTGACTCTCTTACCCCATTTCTGCTGTGGCACAGTCCAATGCTGCTGTTCAATGTGCTGTTCTGGCTCTGAAACACAGATTCACACTCAGGTCAACACTTCCATTTACATCTGAACACACATGGTAAAATCCCACAAAAACACATACTCATTACTGTAGACATACTTCTTATAAGCTCTTGGTAGTTCTTTACAGTAATGTTTCGAAAGGTCAAACCTTTTAATTTCATAAATGTGTATGAAGAAGATGGTAAAATAAAAGCAACCACAATGAATAAATAAAAAGAGTGACAAAACAGCTGAGACATATTTCATTATTTTCGACAGGCTGAATAAGAGGAAATGGGACTAAGTTAAACAGGCGACCATCTGTGTAGTGAACCAAACGCTGCTATTATAAAAAATCAGGTTCCTGCACTTGTATTCTGCCAGAAAATTATTTAATAAGTAGTGCTGCCTGCAAAAGTAATCAAAGTTGAAAGCTTATGGAGTAACCAGCCGGCTTTCAGTGGCAGGCATAAGTTCCTAGATATACGGCCAACACTGGACCTCTTGGAGATGAGTCTTAAGACAGACAGAGAAGGAAAGAGAGATGATTTCTCCTCATCTTAAATGCCATTAATCAAGGGGCACCTGGGAGGAAGCAGGGGTGAGGGGGGAGAACAGAAATAGGACGGGGGAAGAAGAAGAGTACCCCTGATGACAATTTAACAGGAAAGATTGGGTGATTGAGGGGAGTCTGGTTCAAGCCAGGTATGACCCGGTATGAACGCCCACGTCAATGTAATTTACTCTGTTTCCTCCCCAGCCTACGTACACCATGATTCAATTTCACCACAATGGCAACAGGGGCTAACTATGAACTTGAACTGGGAGACGCAGTATCAACATGACCTGACCTGGTTTCATCTAGTTAAATACAGGATAAATAAATAAACAAAGAGAATGTTCTAGCCTTTGGAGAAACAATTCACCACAAGGTTGTTGGTTCTAATCCAGGGTGTAGGGAAACCTAAATTGCCTCCAGTAGTCTAAATTGCCCAATTACGTCCATTTTGGAGGTGGATAACAACATTCTGCAGACCCTTCTTTATAAAAGAACAGAGAAGAGCTGTGAGCATAAAAAAGTGAGACATAATGGAATCACTTTTCTTTGATTCAGTGCAATGATGTCATATTATCCAGTTCCTGTAATAGACTAAAAAACTATTCTCTGCGTTAGAAATGAGCGCAGAGACAGAGAGCCAGTGGCTGGTGGAAACCTTTTCTTTGGACTGGTTTACCGGATTCAGACTCCCCATTGAACATGCATTTTAGTCTAGTCGTAGACTATGTCCGGGAAATTGCCTCTTTTTCAGTTACAAGTGTCTGCCACATAGCAGTAGATGATGGCTAGCCTAGTTGATGTGTTATTGTACCATATAATGTAGGAGCTGTGTGCTGAAGGTGCTGAGGTATATATTACTATTATTGTACCATAGAGTATAGGAGCTGGGTACGGGATGTACTGGGGCTACTGAAGAAGCCATGCTGAGGCACCAGGTACTCGTCTGCATCCACAGCATCTTCCATGTCCTCTCCACTGATCAGACTGCGGTAGAACTTGTTGTCGGTGGGGCTGGGGAGGTGCATCCGGTCGTCACCCTGGAAGAGACACACACAACTCACCATCAGTACCAAAAGACCAGTCAGAAAGAATGATAGAGTAGCTAGGTGGTTATTCACTAACCTTACAGTGTCTGAGGGAGTCTAATAGGTTTGTGTTGTGTGTGACTCTACAGTTATTCCTGACAAAGGAGTTAAAATGCTTACCTGGATGACAAGGTAACGTGGGGGATCCCGCGCCATCTTGGAAAACTCCGCTATCAGCTCCCGGAAACGAGGCCTGCTGTCTGCGTCGATCATCCAACATTTGACCATGATCATATAGACGTCTATGGTACAGATGGGAGGCTGGGGCAGCCGCTCCCCTTTCTCCAGCACCCCTGCTATCTCATTGGCTGGGATGCCGTCATAGGGCTTGGTCCCAAACGTCATCAGCTCCCACACGGTCACACCTAAACAGAGGTACAGTGAAACAGATTGAGGCACAATCATTGACATAATCGCAGTTAAAAACATTAATTACTGTCACACTTAATGATAGTGGCACAATCTCAGTTCAAGTTCAATCACTAGGGAAGATGATTGTTTTCATTCCAGAAAAGTGGACAGGCAGATATCAACACAATGTTAAGTTAGTTTCCAAAACATTCCACAGTCAACATCACTAAGTTGGATGTGTCCTTAGGAGTGGGAGTTGTCAAGTTCCGTTGGTGTTGGAGCAGTTTGAAAGGGAAAAGGAGAAGAGGATGGAAAGACAGGAGGAGGAGGGCTGGCTTCTGCTACTGATGTCTTTGCCTTGTAGAACGGAAGACACGATCCAACCTCAGGGGACAGGATCTGGAGACTGGCCCGCCGAGCATGTGTGTGTCTGTGTGCAGGCTTGCGTGTGTCTAAACTAGGGGTGGGGTGTGTGTTGGGGACTTGAGAAAGTTGAGGTTTCAATGTTTTTTTGACAAGACACTGTTTTCTTTGACAAGATACCCGTTTCTCTCATCTCCCAGGCTCTAGCAAACCAATATCCCTATCTGGACCTGATTCTAACAGATCTACATGATCCATAATCATTATTTATGTATCTGGAGTTACACAAGCAATGTAGTTAATTCTGACACGATGCAGCATTGACATGTTAGTGTTTTGGCAGAATGTAAAGGTATTAGTGCATTAATCCTATTAAATAGTGTAAATGTATGTTCTTCTGACTTACCATAGCTCCACACGATGTATGTTCTTCTGACTTACCATAGCTCCACATTATGTATGTTCTTCTGACTTACCATAGCTCCACATTATGTATGTTCTCCTGACTTACCATAGCTCCACACGATGTATGTTCTTCTGACTTACCATAGCTCCACATTATGTATGTTCTTCTGACTTACCATAGCTCCACATTATGTATGTTCTTCTGACTTACCATAGCTCCACACGATGTATGTTCTCCTGACTTACCATAGCTCCACACAATGTATGTTCTTCTGACTTACCATAGCTCCACACCATGTATGTTCTCCTGACTTACCATAGCTCCACACGATGTATGTTCTTCTGACTTACCATAGCTCCACACGATGTATGTTCTCCTGACTTACCATAGCTCCACATTATGTATGTTCTTCTGACTTACCATAGCTCCACACAATGTATGTTCTTCTGACTTACCATAGCTCCACATTATGTATGTTCTTCTGACTTACCATAGCTCCACATTATGTATGTTCTCCTGACTTACCATAGCTCCACATTATGTATGTTCTCCTGACTTACCATAGCTCCACATTATGTATGTTCTTCTGACTTACCATAGCTCCACATTATGTATGTTCTCCTGACTTACCATAGCTCCACATTATGTATGTTCTTCTGACTTACCATAGCTCCACATGATGTACTGTATGTTCTCCTGACTTACCATATCTCCACACGATGTATGTTCTTCTGATTTACCATAGTTCCACACCATGTAAGTTCTCCTGACTTACCATAGCTCCACATTATGTATGTTCTCCTGACTTACCATAGCTCCACATTATGTATGTTCTCCTGACTTACCATAGCTCCACATTATGTATGTTCTTCTGACTTACCATAGCTCCACATTATGTATGTTCTTCTGACTTACCATAGCTCCACACGATGTATGTTCTTCTGACTTACCATAGCTCCACATGATGTACTGTATGTTCTCCTGACTTACCATATCTCCACACGATGTATGTTTTTCTGACTTACCATAGCTCCACACGATGTATGTTCTTCTGACTTACCATAGCTCCACATGATGTACTGTATGTTCTCCTGACTTACCATATCTCCACACGATGTATGTTCTTCTGATTTACCATAGTTCCACACCATGTAAGTTCTCCTGACTTACCATAGCTCCACATGATGTACTGTATACATCTACATTTACGTCATTTAGCAGACGCTCTTATCCAGAGCGACTTACAAATTGGTGCATTCACCTTATGATAGCCAGTGGGACAACCACTTTACCATTTTTTAATTCTCCTGACTATGTATGTATGTTCTCCTGACTTACCATAGCTCCACACGTCACTTTGATGTGTATATGTCCGGTGGAGGATGGACTCCAGTGCCATCCATTTGATTGGTACCTGCAGAGAAAGGGTTCTCATGACTTAGGGCTCACTGTGCAAGACAAACCTGAGGTAGTTCTTCCAGATGGCTAATACAACATTAGGTATGTAGGTAAAGTATTGCATCTGTGTTATGGACAGATTATCATAGGTTGGGTAAGGGATGGAGATAATGACAACAACATAGATTATCACTATCATACTATCATACTATCATACTATCATACTATCATACTATCATAGTCAAAAGGGGATTATAATATCATATTTACGCTACAAAAAATGTGTTTCTTGTGTTACATTACTTCACAGTAATTCAATTAAAATCAAACTATTTTCTTTACAGTAATGACAAGAATGAGGAGATTGGGCAGACCTTTCCTCCTTCTGCGTGGTACTCCTTCTCGTCAGCATTGAGGAGTTTGGCCAGGCCGAAGTCAGTGATCTTGACATGCTGAGGGGTCTTCACCAGGACGTTCCTCGCTGCCAGGTCACGATGCACCAGGTGATGCTCCTCCAGGTAGCTCATCCCCTGGGATCAACCACAGGTGAAAGGTCAAATGAGGAGGTAGAAGTCTACGTCCATACATGGGGCCTGTTCGATTACTACTGAAAATTAAGGAAGCATTCTAACAGTATTCACATTTTTGAATGACTCGTTGTTTGATTAGGTTTTAAAGAGGTCAACAAGAGGTCAAATGAGGTTTGAACTGTAGGGGTCTATAGGAGTCTATACATGGCCATACCAGACGTTCCCCTGAATCCTGTTTGATTAAATACCATACACTGTGACTCATGGGTAGTCAGAAATGAGGGTCAGGAAAACTCAGGGCCTCATCATAGTCTGGGTGCCATTCATCAGTAAGTTGGATGTGTCCTTAGGAGTGGGAGTTGTCAAGTTCCATTAGTGTTCGAGCAGTTTGAAAGGGAAAAGGAGGATGAGGAAGTACGTGAAAATGACTTCAACCAGGAGGTGAACCCAGCATTTTGTGGTTTGAAATTCCAAATGTAACCGTAACAGGAGTAAATAAGAACACATATTTTCACAAACTCACACCCTTTCATTCATTTTATTTTGGTTAGTTGGAAAATGAAAACTGCGTCTTGGAAAATCACTGCAATTAAAAAAACACTTTCCGGTCGATGACTGTTTAAATGCAACTTAGTCTTACCTTGGCTATCTGTACACACCAGTTGAGGAGGTACTGGGATCCTATGTTGTCCTTGTTCTCCTTGACATAGTCCAGCAGACAGCCGTAGGGCATGAGCTGGGTGACCAGCTGGACTGTGGAGGTCAGGCAGATGCCCAGTAGACGACAAACATGGGGGTGGTCCACACTGGCCATCACATAGGCCTCCTACAGTCAGATAGATACAGTACCAACATTTACTACAGGCCAAGAAGGAGGGCATCACTACTCTGCTCCACACTAGTAATCACATTATAGGCTTTCTACAAAACACACAAACAGTGCAGTACAGTACAGTATACAGTACACAGTACAGTATAGTATACAGTGCAGTACAGTGCAGTACAGTACAGTATACAGTACAGTATACAGTACAGTATACAGTGCAGTACAGTGCAGTACAGTACAGTATACAGTACACAGTACAGTATAGTATACAGTGCAGTACAGTGCAGTACAGTACAGTGCAGTACAGTACAGTATACAGTACAGTATACAGTACAGTATACAGTACAGTACAGTGCAGTACACAGCATTTAGGGCTAGGGATGGTGGCATCATTCAACTGTGAGTTCATAAAACCCACATCCAGTAGTGATATCTAAACACAACATGAGCATTTCATAACAACTCACAGCTTAAAAGACATTGACACTGATCAGAAAAATATGTCAAAACAGTGAATACTTTAAAGAGAGCTCTTGACCTTATGACAAGAGGTCAAGCGCAACATCACTGCAAAACCTCAGCTGTCCACGCGCTCCATGAAGTCTGACACTGAATATTCACATGACTGTGTCAGACCTGGGTTCAAAAAGCATTTTCAATCATACAAATACTTAAGAGCGTTTACGTGAGCCTGGCTGGAGTGCCAGGTGGGTGGAGTTTGAGCTTTTGGGAATATTATATTGGTTCAACAATGCCAGGAAAGCTAAATCAAGCCCAGCCAAAGTATTTGAAAGATTTCCAATACTATTTGAACCCAGGTCTGGATTGTGTTTTTTAACTGTGGTTACTGGAAGAGATTCTAAATTCCTTTCCAGAACACCTTAACCTTGAATTAGTATCCTCCTCCCACGCCCAACCCTGGACCAAAGCTTCTCAATGAGTTAATCCCATTTCCTACGCCCCCATCAAGAGGTCGCTGACTAGAAACCTGACACCATTTTCAAGCTAAATGTTGTCATTATTTCAGCTTCTTCCTAAATGGAAGAGCATGTGCTTGGAATTAGACTATTAGAGGAAACGTGACACCTAAATTGGCCAGTAACATGCAATAATACTGAGTGTATTATGCCGCTAAATTAGGTCAAAATACTAATTTGTCAAAGAATTGTTTAGTTTGAAAGTACATGTACAGTATGGTATGGATAACCATCAATGACAGTATGATACCATACTGTGCCTAACAGCACTAACTTAGACTGTATAATACCATACTGTGCCTAATAGCACTAACTTAGATTCTACTGTAAATTAGATATAGAATGTCTTTATATTTGGAAGATAACAGTTTCTAACTCCCATGAACAAACATCTTAGAGTGAAGTGATATAGAGTGATATAACTCACGTCCAAGATCTCCTTGTTGGCTTTAGGTGATGTGGCTTCTCTTAAAACCTTGATGGCCACAGGGATCTTCACATCCTCTCCTTCAGGGACCCACAGACCCTGGACAGGACAGATAGTAGGGTTTTTTAACAGGCTAACATGAGATATATGTGTCAGTGTGTGTACTTTGAACATTTCTTGAAATATTTTATTGTTACAGTAGAATGTGGGAATGGTAAAATAACTAATAATGACAGGAGGGTGAGAGTGGATTGATGCATGATGTGGTGTGTTAAATATGTGGCTGTTAATTGAAAAACTGACAACAGATGTAGATGTGTCTAAAGGTGTTGGTTTATATTCAGTCTGAACACACATTCCCCATAAGTTCCTTAAGTACAGTACCACAGTACAATCCATGAAACTGGAGTTCCAGAATGAAACCTAGAAAACGTGAGCATTTGTATTTACCTTGTAGACAGTGCCGAAGGCCCCTGATCCCAACACTTTGATCTTCTTAAACTCGGTCTCCTTCAGAATACGGAGCAGAGCCTGGTTGGGCGCCTCACCACTGGGAGTCAGCGGTTCAACTAACTGTAGATGCGGATAAGGATTGTTTACTTTCGGTTCACTTTGATGCACTATCTCAGGTGATTGAATTCCAGCCCTAGAAAGCCCTTGAGACTCAGCAGTTCAGTTTCTGCCTCTCACCTCTCTCTCCTGGAGGAGTCTTCGCAGGGTCCTCTTCTTCTTGATGTGGCGTCGTCGTAGCAACACAAAGACGGACAGGCCCATGATGAGGAAGGCCAGCATCCCGCCCACCACGCCAGCTGCAATCACTGATAGGCCAGAGTTACTGAATGGGGAACAGATGGTAACCAATCAATGCAAAGAAAATACTTCATACAAATGATAAAATGTTAATTAGCTTAGTGAGCTTAGTGTTTCTACGTTTATGTTAAATTTGAACAGTATGTTTGTAAGTTACTGTTCATGACTAGAGTAATTTGCTTACCCTTTAGACTGACAGCCTTTCAGACCAGGACCAGTACATCTGTAAAGATATTAGCACATATATGAATAGATCTGCTGAATTTATTTGTATATCTTATTGTTTTGTTATTGTGTCTGTATTTGAGTATTTGTGAATTATTAATGTAAACTGCTCAAAAAAATAAAGGGAACACTTAAACAACACAATGTAACTCCAAGTCAATCACACTTCTGTGGTTTGGCAGGTGGTGGTTTGGCAGGTGGTGACCACAGACCACTTCTCAGTTCCTATGCTTCCTGGCTGATGTTTTGGTAACTTTTGAATGCTGGCGGTGCTTTCACTCTAGTGGTAGCATGAGACGGAGTCTACAACCCACACAAGTGGCTCAGGTAGTGCAGCTCATCCAGGATGGCACATCAATGCGAGCTGTGGCAAGAAGGTTTGCTGTGTCTGTCAGCGTAGTGTCCAGAGCATGGAGGCGCTACCAGGAGACAGGCCAGTACATCAGGAGACGTGGAGGAGGCCGTAGGAGGGCAACAACCCAGCAGCAGGACTGCTACCTCCGCCTTTGTGCAAGGAGGAGCAGGAGGAGCACTGCCAGAGCCCTGCAAAATGACCTCCAGCAGGCCACAAATGTGCATGTGTCTGCTCAAACGGTCAGAAACAGACTCCATGAGGGTGGTATGAGGGCCCGACGTCCACAGGTGGGGGTTGTGCTTACAGCCCAACACCGTGCAGGACGTTTGGTATTTGCCAGAGAACACCAAGATTGGCAAATTCGCCACTGGTGCCCTGTGCTCTTCACAGATGAAAGCAGGTTCACACTGAGCACATGTGACAGACGTGACAGAGTCTGGAGACGCCGTGGAGAACGTTCTGCTGCCTGCAACATCCTCCAGCATGACCGGTTTGGCGGTGGGTCAGTCATGGTGTGGGGTGGCATTTCTTTGGGGGGCCGCACAGCCCTCCATGTGCTCGCCAGAGGTAGCCTGACTGCCATTAGGTACCGAGATGAGATCCTCAGACCCCTTGTGAGACCATATGCTGGTGCGGTTGGCCCTAGGTTCCTCCTAATGCAAGACAATGCTAGACCTCATGTGGCTGGAGTGTGTCAGCAGTTCCTGCAAGAGGAAGGCATTGATGCTATGGACTGGCCCGCCCGTTCCCCAGACCTGAATCCAATTGAGCACATCTGGGACATCATGTCTTGCTCCATCCACCAACGCCACGTTGCACCACAGACTGTCCAGGAGTTGGCGGATGCTTTAGTCCAGGTCTGGGAGGAGATCCCTCAGGAGACCATCCGCCACCTCATCAGGAGCATGCCCAGGCGTTGTAGGGAGGTCATACAGGCACGTGGAGGCCACACACACTACTGAGCCTCAATTTGACTTGTTTTAAGGACATTACATAAAAGTTGGATCAGCCTGTAGTGTGGTTTTCCACTTTAATTTTGAGGGTGACTCCAAATCCAGACCTCCATGGGTTGATAGATTTGATTTCCATTGATAATTTTTGTGTGATTTTGTTGTCAGCACATTCAACTATGTAAAGAAAAAAGTATTTAATAAGATTATTTCATTCATTCAGATCTAGGATGTGTTATTTTAGTGTTCCCTTTATTTTTTTGAGCAGTGTATTTATGTGGTTGTGACAGATGCCCTTACTTACCCCTCGGTACAGTTCTGGTGGCACAGCTGGCACACCTTCATCTTATCTGCGTATTTCCAGATGAAGGTGTTCTTGCCCCCTGCCACCCCTGGCACCCCTCTAGGGCACAACGGGACACAGTTGTCGCCATCTTTGAAGTTGGCACACTGGGTACACTGCTCATGGCCCTGAAAGAGAGAGAAGAGGATAGCAACATTCTAAGGAAACAGCCCTACTGTGTTGAGACATAGAATATTGAACAGACACAACCACACAAGCACCCTGGGACTAAAAATTGTCAAAGACTCCAGCCACCCTAGTCATAGACTTTTCTCTCTGCTACCGCACGGCAAGCGGTACCGGAGCCGTGTCTAGGTCCAAGAGGCTTCCAAGAGGCTTCTAAATAGCTTCTACCCCCAAGCCATAAGACTCCTGAACATCTAATCAAATGGCTACCCAGACTATTTGCATTGACCCCCCCCCCCTACATAGTATATCATAGAGAGACACATACTGCTATATATTATATTATAGAGACACATACTGCTACATAGTATATTATAGAGACACATACTGCTACATAATATATTATAGAGACACATACTGCTACATAGTATATTATAGAGACACATACTGCTACATAATATATTACAGAGACACATACTGCTACATAGTATATTATAGAGACACATACTGCTACATAATATATTATAGAGACACATACTGCTACATAGTATATTATAGGGACACATACTGCTACATAATATATTATAGAGACACATACTGCTACATAGTATATTATAGAGACACATACTGCTACATAATATATTATAGAGACACATACTGCTACATAGTATATTATAGAGACACATACTGCTACATAGTATATTATAGAGACACATACTGCTACATAGTATATTATAAAGACACATACTTCTACATAGTATATTACAGAGACACATACTGCTACATAGTACATTATAGAGACACATACTGCTACATAGTATATTATAGAGACACATACTGCTACATAATATATTATAGAGACACATACTGCTACATAGTGTATTATAGAGACACATACTGCTACATAATATATTATAGAGACACATACTGCTACATAATATATTATAGAGACACATACTGCTACATAGTATATTATAGAGACACATACTGCTACATAGTATATTATAGAGACACATACTGCTACATAGTATATTATAGAGACACATACTGCTACATAATATATTATAGAGACACATACTGCTACATAGTATATTATAGAGACACATACTGCTACATAATATATTATAGAGACACATACTGCTACATAGTATATTATAGAGACACATACTGCTACATAGTATATTATAAAGACACATACTTCTACATAGTATATTACAGAGACACATACTGCTACATAGTACATTATAGAGACACATACTGCTACATAGTATATTATAGAGACACATACTGCTACATAGTATATTACAGAGATACATACTGCTACATATTATAGAGACACATACTGCTACATAGTATATTATAGAGACACATACTGCTACATAGTATACAGTGCCTTGCAAAAGTATTCACCCCCCTTGGCATTTTTCTTATTTTGTTGCATTACAACCTGTAATTTAAATGGATTTTTATTTGGATTTCATGTAATGGACATACACAAAATAGTCAAAATTGGTGAAGTGAAATTAAACAAATAACTTGTTTCCAAAAATTCTAAAAAATAAATAACGGAAAAGTGGTGCGTGCATATGTATTCACCCCCTTTGCTATGAAGCCCCTAAATACGATCTGGTGCAACCAATTACCTTCAGAAGTAACATAATTAGTTAAATAAAGTCCACCTGTGTGCAATCTAAGTGTCACATGATCTGTCACATGATCTCAGTATATATACACCTGTTCTGAAAGGCCCCAGAGTCTGCAACACCACTAAGCAAGGGGCACCACTAAGCAAGCGACACCATGAAGACCAAGGAGCTCTCCAACCAGGTCAGGGACAAAGTTGTGGAGAAGTACAGATCAGGGTTGGGTTTTTAAGAAATATCAGAAACTTTGAACATCCCACAGAGCACCATTAAATCCATTATAAAAAAATGGAAAGAATACGGCACCACAACAAACCTGCCAAGAGAGGGCCGCCCACCAAAACTCACAGACCAGGCAAGGAGGGCATTAATCAGAGAGGCAACAAAAATACCAAAGATAACCCTGAAGGAGCTGCAGAGCTCCACAGTGGAGATTGGAGTATCTGTCCATAGGACCACTTTAAGCCGTACACTCCACAGACCTGGGCTTTATGGAAGAGTGGCCAGAAAAAACCTATTGCTTAAAGAAAAAAATAAGCAAACACGTTTGGTGTTCGCCAAAAGGCATGTGGGAGACTCCCCAAACATATGGAAGAAGGTACTCTGGTCAGATGAGGCTAAAATTGAGCTTTTTGGGCATAAAGGAAAACGCTATGTCTGGCGCAAACCCAACACCTCTCATCACCCCGAAAACACCATCCCCACAGTGAGGCATGATGGTGGCAGCATCATGCTGTGGGGATGTTTTTCATTGGCAGGGACTGGGAAACTGGTCAGAATTGAAGGAATGATGGATGCCGCTAAATACAGGGAAATTCTTGAGGGAAACCTGTTTCAGTCTTCCAGAGATTTGAGACTTGGACGGAGGTTCACCTTCCAGAAGGACAATGACCCTAAGCATACTGCTAAAGCAACACTCGAGTGGTTTAAGGGGAAACATTTAAATGTCTTGGAATGGCCTAGTCAAACCCCAGACCTCAATCCAACTGAGAATCTGTGGTATGACTTAAAGATTGCTGTACACCAGGGGGACCCATCCAACTTGAAGGAGCTGGAGCAGTTTTGCCTTGAAGAATGGGCAATAATCCCAGTGGCTAGATGTGCCAAGCTTATAGAGACATACCCCAAGAGACTTGCAGCTGTAATTGCTGCAAAAGGTAGCTCTACAAAGTATTGACTTTGGGGGGGTGAATAGTTATGCACGCTCAAGTTTTCAGTTTTCTTGTCTTATTTCTTGTTTGTTTCAAAGTGGTAGGCATGTTTTGTAAATCAACTGATACAAACCCCCCAAAATAATTTTTTATTCCAGTTTGTAAGGCAACAAAATAGGAAAAATGCCAAGGGGGATGGATACTTTCGCAAGCCACTGTATTACAGAGACACATACTACTTCATAGTATATTATATCGACACATACTACTTCATAGTATATTATAGAGACACTTACTACTTCATAGTATATTATAGAGACACATACTACTTCATAGTATATTATAGAGACACATACTGTACTTAGGACGTAGCATATATAAGAGGCACACATACTGGTCCAGAGCAGGACTGGGTTCCGTTGAGGAGCTGACACTCAAGGTGACACTCCACACACGTCTTATTCACTTCAGTCTCACGTGGCTCCCTGCAACAATTAGGACACATGTTAGCATGTAGCATATTTTCACTAGCCTGGTCCCAGATCTGTTGGTGCCGTCTTGCCAACTCCTCTAGTCGTTGTCCCATAGGAGTTGGTAAGACAGCACAAACAGATCTGGGACCAGGCTATATTTCTATTGGTTTAACATTTAATTTCAGATGGTTGCATTTGCAGTGAAATACTTGATCCTGTTCCTCATAGCAGTAGTTAAGGCACTGCATCGCAGTGCTAACTGTCCCACTAGAGATCCTGGTTCGAATCCAGGCTCTGTCGCAGCCGGCCGCGACCGGGAGACTCATGGGCGGCGCACAATTGGCCCAGCGTCGTCCAGGGTAGGGGAGGGAATGGCCGGCAGGGATGTAGCTCAGTTGATAGAGCATGGCGTTTGCAACGCCAGGGTTGTGGGTTCGTTTCCCAGGGGGGGGCCAGTATAAAAATATATATATATATATATATATATGTATTCACTAACTGTAAGTCGCTCTGGATAAGAGCGTCTGCTAAATGACTAAAATGTAAATGTAAATGTTAAATTGTAAGCAAGTTTGATACTCAATGTTTGATAGAGGAGAGGACTGCCAAAGTTAAACAGCTATTAGTTCATTGAGTTCATTACCAAAAGTGAACAATTCTACTGTATAGTACTGTCTTACTGCCTTCCTTAGATGTACTGTCTGTTTTTACTGTTAAATTCCATGCAACATCGTTTCTTGCTAAATACACGTTTAATTGATAGCTTCAGTTACCAACAGTTTTTCTTTGCCAAGTGTACAAAAAGTTACTTTCACTCTTCTTCAATACTTCAGCTGCAGAATCACATTACAATGGCTCCTATCTCACCCCTCCAGTAGGTTTCAATGGCTCCTATCTCACCCCTCCAGTAGGTTTCAATGGCTCCTATCTCACCCCTCCAGTAGGTTAAAATGGGGAACAGAAAGGGGCTCCTATCTCACCCCTCCAGTAGGTTACAATGGGGAACAGAAAGGGGCTCCTATCTCACCCCTCCAGTAGGCTACAATGGGGAACAGAAAGGGGCTCCTATCTCACCCCTCCAGTAGGTTACAATGGGGAACAGAAAGGGGCTCCTATCTCACCCCTCCAGTAGGTTAAAATGGGGAACAGAAAGGGGCTCCTATCTCACCCCTCCAGTAGGTTACAATGGGGAACAGAAAGGGGCTCCTATCTCACCCCTCCAGTAGGCTACAATGGGGAACAGAAAGGGGCTCCTATCTCACCCCTCCAGTAGGTTAAAATGGGGAACAGAAAGGGGCTCCTATCTCACCCCTCCAGTAGGTAAAAATGGGGAACAGAAAGGGGCTCCTATCTCACCCCTCCAGTAGGTTAAAATGGGGAACAGAAAGGGGCTCCTATCTCACTCCTTCAGTAGGTTACAATGGGGAACAGAAAGGGGCTCCTATCTCACCCCTTCAGTAGGTTACAATGGGAAACAGAAAGGGGCTCCTATCTCACCCCTCCAGTAGGTTGCAGGAGTCCACACAGCTTCCTGCTCGGCTGTAGTCCTGACAG
Source organism: Coregonus lavaretus (assembly GCF_964263955.1). Classification (NCBI taxonomy): domain Eukaryota; kingdom Metazoa; phylum Chordata; class Actinopteri; order Salmoniformes; family Salmonidae; genus Coregonus; species Coregonus lavaretus. The sequence goes on along the minus strand of NC_140010.1, from coordinate 12,721,429 downwards.
GCGAAACACATGGTGGGTCCAGCGCCCCAGCAGCCATATCTGGTACACATCCTGTCACACGTGTTGTTCTGCATCCCTGCAAACACACACATACAGACACATACTGTAGATAGGCCCAAGAAATTGTCAAAGACTCCAGTCACCCAAGTCATAGACTGTTCTCTCTGCTACCGCACAGCAAGCGGTACCGGAGCGCCAAATCTAGGTCCAAAAGGCTCCTTAACAGCTTCTATCCCCAAGCCATAAGACTGCTGAACAATTAATCAAATGGCCACCCGGACTAATTACATTGACCCCCCCCCCCCTTTTAATTTTACACTGCTGCTACTCGCTGTTTATTATCTATGCATAGTCACTTTACCCCTACCTACATGTACAGTGAGGGAAGAAAAGTATTTGATAACACACTACGCCGTGAAGGACTGAAATTCTGCAGCGCCCGCAAGGTCCCCCTGCTCAAGAAAGCACATATACAGGCCTGTCTGAAGTTCGCCAATGAACATCTGAATGATTCAGAGGAGAACTGGGTGAAAGTGTTGTGGTCAGATGAGACCAAAATCGAGCTCTTTGCCATCAACTCAACTCGCCGTGTTTGGAGGAGGAGGAATGCTGCCTATGACCCCAAGAACACCATCCCCACCGTCAAACATGGAGGTAGAAACATTATGCTTTGGGGGTGTTTTTCTGCTAAGGGGACAGGACAACTTCACCGCATCAAAGGGACGATGGACGGGGCCATGTACCGTCAAATCTTGGGTGAGAACCTCCTTCCCTCAGCAAGGGCATTGAAAATGGGTCGTGGATGGGTATTCCAGCATGACAATGACCCAAAACACACGGCCAAGGCAACAAAGGAGTGGCTCAAGAAGAAGCACATTAAGGTCCTGGAGTGGCCTAGCCAGTCTCCAGATCTTAATCCCATAGAAAATCTGTGGAGGGAGCTGAAGGTTCGAGTTGCCAAACGTCAGCCTCGAAACCTTAATGACTTGGAGAAGATCTGCAAAGAGGAGTGGGACAAAATCCCTCCTGAGATGTGTGCAAACCTGGTGGCCAACTACAAGAAACATCTGACCTCTGTGATTGCCAACAAGGGTTTTGCCACCAAGTACTAAGTCATGTTTTGCAGAGGGGTCAAATACTTATTTCCCTCATTAAAATGCAAATCAATTTATAACATTTTTGACATGAATTTATCTGGATTTTGTTGTTGTTATTCTGTCTCTTATCTGTTACCAATTGTTTTCTTGGTGACTATGGTCCCAGCTGCCTTGAGATCATTGACAAGATCCTCCCGTGTAGTTCTGGGCTGATTCCTCACCGTTCTCATGATCATTGCAACTCCACGAGGTGAGATCTTGCATGGAGCCCCAGGCCAAGGGAGATTGACAGTTATTTTGTGTTTCTTCCATTTGCGAATAATACTTCTGTGGACAGGTGTCTTTTATACAGGTAACAAGCTGAGATTAGGAGCACTCCCTTTAAGAGTGTGCTCCTAATCTCAGCTCGTTACCTGTATAAAAGACACCTGGGAGCCAGAAATCTTTCTGATTGAGAGGGGGTCAAATACTTATTACCCTCATTAAAATGCAAATCAATTTATAACATTTTTGACATGCGTTTTTCTGGATTTTTTTGTTGTTATTCTGTCTCTCACTGTTCAAATAAACCTACCATTAAAATTATAGACTGATCATGTCTTTGTCAGTGGGCAAACGTACAAAATCAGCAGGGGATCAAATACTTTTTTCCCTCACTGTACATATTACCTTGACTAACCTGTAATCCCCACATTGACTCAGTACCGGTACCCCCTGTATACTACTCTACTACTCTACTGTATCTTAGTCCATGCCGCTCTAACATCGCTTGTCCATATATGTATATATTCTTAATTAATTCCTTACTTAGATTTGTGTGTATTGGGTATATGCTGTGAAACTGTTAGATATTACTTGTTAGATATTACTGCACTGTCAGAGCTAGAAGCACAAGCATTTCGCTACACCCACAATAGCATCGGCTAAACACGTGTATGTGACCAATAACATTTGATTTGATTTGATTTGATATAGCCTCAGTATTGTTATTATTCTATTGTGTTACTTTTTATTTCATTTTTTACTTTTGTTTATTTAGTAAATATTTTATTAACTCTATTTCTTGAACTGCATTGTTGGTTAAGGGCTTGTAAGTAAGCATTTCACGATAAGGTTTATACCTGTTGTATTCGGCGCATGTGACAAATAGAATATGATTTGATTTGATATCAATACAAAATAATAGTTTTAACCCAGACCAATATAAAACTTTTCGCTTTTCACACAACACCGTACAAGCAACAGGCTAGCGTTAATTTCCTCTTTCTCCCACAATACTCCATCATCATTGTATTATGTATCTATCACAGTTTTATGACCACAACAATAGAGGGTAAATATTAATCTCGGAACCACTCATATCCCAGTGTAACCTTTGTTTTAGTAAGCACCGAACATCATGTTATCTCTAATTTGTCATGGGCTTGAGCTGACATTATGGTGTTGACTCCTGGTGTTTGTTGTATATCTCCTGTTTGTTGGTGTTCCTTTTTTTCTGTTATGTGACCACAAAAATCTATAAAGATGTTCATCATAAAAAAAAGACTGATTGATTTACCGCATACGGCTGCGTCGGCGTTGTTCTCCAGCCGAGCGGTCTGCGTGTCGGACTTGAACAGATGTTTCCAGTGGTGATTCTTGGTGTAGCAGAGGTTGGGGTTTTTTGCGATGACCACGTCTCCGTCACTGATCTCCTTCAGGTTGCGCAGGCCCAGGTGGGTGATGGTTAACTGGGTTACGGCCAAGCTCACCAGAACACTGAGAACAGAGAGAGGGGAGGGGAAATGGCGAGAAAGAGAGAGAGAGGAGTTAAAGGGATATTGGATGAGTCACATCCATTTACTGTCAGTGGCACCCTGTAGTAGAGGCTGAGGTTTAGAGAGTTAGGCCAGGGACAGTACTCTTACCGCTTGGTCCGTCCACGGATGATCTCCAGGTTCTCAAAGGGACTGAGGGACGTCATGTCCTCAGGCCAGTTCTGAATCAGCAAGTACCCTGGAAGATGAATAGATTTGTTTTAATAATTGTGAAAAGTGCTCTTTTGTCTGATCTGAACTGCCATGGCTCTTTTCTTACCGGTAATTTCTCTGACCGTCTTGAAAACGTCTAGCTTGGCCGGATCCATCTTAGGTGTTTTGGTGAATGTGTCCCTGTGAATAGTAATAACAACTGTGACATGTATCTGTCATATTCATGAAATGCACAATACAAAGGTTATAAATTATCTATGATGTTTCTACAATTTCAAAAAACCTTAATGCGCTCACTACTTACCCATGGATAGACGTGTAGATAATAGCAATGTTCCCATTGATTTTGGTACAGTTTTTGAATGTGTCAATGTTGGTGGCATTAATGGACAGAATATTGGTAAGTTTCCCCATTCCAAGTCCATTGCAAACTGTGAAAATTAGTAACATATTAATAAAAACAAACGTGGCTACTAATGTCTTGCCACACGGAAAAGTTAGTTTGAGATATCACAAGCCCCCCCAAAAAACAGAAGACTAGTGCAGTACAGCAGGTTAAAATACATTTTTATTCAAGAAGTATCATTCAAAAATCTGAAAATCCTTTATTGGAAATAAAATGGTATTAAACACAACCCTACAGTGCATCTTTGGGGAATAACACTGTGGGGTGAACTTTCCATGTTACAGAGAGGCACATTCATGCAGTATTATCATGAGTGCTATAATCCCTGCCATCAGAATGTACAGTAGGAGTTGTGGTAGTATCAACTCTACCTTTGGGACACAGTCCATCACACTTCTTGCACTTCCTGACCCCTCCCTCGTCCACCTCGTATGTGTCACCACTGCACGTCCGAACGCACGCTCCATGGTCCGTCACCACATAGTTATCTGAGGGGAAAAAAACATAAAATATGATTATATTCTAAGAGTACACAATCAGCACTCATTAATCATATAAATCTGGTTCTAATATCAAGTCAAATATTGTATTTTTTTTTTTTTATCTACCAAGTTGTCATTTTCTTCAAAGGAATAAAAATAAGAGAATATACAGTTGAAGTCGGAAGTTTACATACACTTAGGTGGGAGTCATTAAAACTTGTTTTTCAACCACTCCACACATTTCTTGTTAACAAACTATAGTTTTGGCAAGTCGGTTAGGACATCTACTTTGTGCATGACACAAGTAATTTTTCCAACAATTGTTTACAGACAGATTATTTCACTTATAATTCACTGTATCACAATTCCAGTGGGTCAGAAGTTTACATACAATCAGTTGACTGTGCCTTTAAACAGCTTGGAAAATTTCAGAAAATGACGTCATGGCTTTAGAAGGTTCTGATAGGCTAATTGACATCATTTGAGTCAATTGGAGCTGTACCTGAGGATGTATTTCAAGGCCTACCTTCAAACTCAGTGCCTCTTTGCTTGACATCATGGGAAAATCAAAAGAAATCAGCCAAGACCTCATAAAAAACATTGTTGACCTCCACAAGTCTGGTTCATCCTTGGGAGCAATTTCCAAACGCCTGAAGGTACCACGTTCATCTGTACAAACAATAGTACGCAAGTATAAACACCATGGGACCACGCAGCCGTCATACTGCTCAGGAAGGAGACGTGTTCTGTCTCCTAGAGATGAATGTACTTTGGTGCGAAAAGTGCAAATCAATCCCAGAACAACAGCAAAGGACCTTGTGAAGATGCTGGAGGAAACAGGTACAAAAGTATCTATATCCACAGTAAAACGAGTCCTATATCGACATAACCTGAAAGGACGCTCAGCAAAGAAGAAGCCACTGCTCCAAAACCGCCATAAAAAAGCCTGACTACAGTTTGCAACTGCACATGGGGACAAAGATCTTACTTTTTGGAGAAATGTCCTCTGGACTGATGAAACAAAAATAGAACTGTTTGGCCATAATGACCATCGTTATGTTTGGAGGAAAAAGGGGGTGCTTGCAAGCCGAAGAACACCATCCCAACCGTGAAGCACGGGGGTTGCAGCATCATGCTGTGGGGGTGCTTTGCTGCAGGAGGGACTGGTCCACTTCACAAAATAGATGGCATCATGAGGAAGGAAAACTATGTGGATATATTGAAGCAACATCTCAAGACATCAGTCAGGAAGTTAAAGCTTGGTCGCAAAGGGTCCTCCAAATGGACAATGACCCCAAGCATACTTCCAAAGTTGTGGCAAAATGGCTTAAGGACAACAAAGTCAAGGTATTGGAGTGGCCATCACAAAGCCCTGACCTCAATCCTATAGAACATTTGTGGGCAGAACTTAAAAAGCGTGTGCAAGCAAGGAGGCCTACAAACCTGACTCAGTTACACCAGCTCTGTCAGAAGAAATGGGCCAAAATTCACCCAACTTATTGTGGGAAGCTTGTGGAAGGCTACCCGAACCGTTTGACCCAAGTTAAACAATTTAAAGGCAATGCTACCAAATACTAATTGAGTGTATGTAAACTTCTGACCCACTGGGAATGTGATGAAAGAAATAAAAGCTGAAATAAAACATTCTCTCTACTATTATTCTGACATTTCCCATTCTTAAAATAAAGTGGTGATCCTAACTGACCTAAGACAGGGAATTTTTACTAGGATTAAATGTCAGGAGTAGTGAAAAACTGAGTTTAAATGTATTTAGCTAAGGTATATGTAAACTTCCAACTGTATAATAAACCTATATAATGCATTGTGTCCTGTGCAGGACAGTATTGTATGCATGCCAGTGTTTCAGAGCTGATTCTAACAAAAAGTGGAAGCTGCTGCATTAAAACACCCTGAAACTAAATCATTTTCATTTCCTCGTTCATGCAGTTTATGATTAAACTCAGAGTCTGTCACAGACTGACTGACACTAACACCAGGCTAGAGGGACCATGTGGCCCCTTGTTCAGCATACCAGCATACCATTTCTGAACGTTTCACATCACTGAGACTCCTCTGTAGACTTGGTTGAAGCCCCCTCTGTGTACAAATCTTCTAAACCAGGGCTGCCCAATCCTGGTCCTTATTTTGTGTGTGATTGTAAAATAATCAGTTCAAGGAGATACAGTTGGTGTATTTGAAGCAATTATTCGTATCATGATTGTCTTCTAATATTTTATTTATTTACACGAAGATTGACCACGAATATTTCCAATTTTCCATTCACTATAATGGGGGATCCTGTTTTCTGCTAACAATGCCTGCTGTACCGCGGTCAGCCTTGAACCTCCGTGGCTTCAATGAGATGGGGGAGTCGTTTTCCCCTGGTCCCAGGTCTGAATTAGTCCCTGATTAGGAGAGGATGAAAACCACAAGTGTTTGGGCCCTCCATGACCAGGATGGGGCAGCCACGTTCTAAACAATCCTTATATAATTTATTATATACTGTTGCCTCATAGAGGAGGTCATGGGGGGACATGGAGGGGACATGGAGGGACATGGAGGGGACATGGAGGGACACAGAAGGGACATGGAGGGACACAGAAGGGACATGGAGGGACATGTAGGGGACACGGAGGAGTCATGGAGCGGCACGGAGGGGACACGGTGGGACACCGAAGGGACATGGAGGGGACACGGAGGGACATGGATGGACATGGGGGTTTTCTTACGAGGGCAGGTCTTGACGCAGGTGGCTCCGAAGTTGTACTTTCCGTCTGGGTTGTTGACCAGTTGATGAAGGTTGCGGTCGTAGAGCAGGAGGCGGGGACACGAGTCTTTACACATCCCATCATCCTGAAAGTCCCGGCAAGCCTACGACATCAAACAGGGTTGTGTTCATTAGGCACCAAACAGAAGAAAACAGACTGAAACCGGGAGGGACAACCTGAACCTGAAACGCTTGTTTTCACTTTCCATTGCAAGATGTTTTAAATGTCCTAATCACAGTGCTTGACTTGGACAAATAGGTTTGGGTACTCATTTTGGGTGCCGGCACTGTTAATATTTAGGTGCAGGAGCTCCTCAATCCTCTTGAGCTAATCTTCTATAAGAGGAACAGGAGCTCAAGCAGTAGAACATTTGAGGTGCCGGTACTCAGCTCCGGTGAGCTCCTGCCCAAGTCAAGCACTGCCTAATCATGAATACGACCCAGCCTTCACTGACAGAGAGCACTAGGACCATATAACAGAGCTGTATACTCAGATCATAACACTGCATTTCTATTTCACGCCTTAGCTTAGCTTAGCCAGAGAGGAATATGTGACGCTGGCTTAGCTCCCAGCTGGGGGCCAAGCCTGATTCTCAAGGCACTGTCAAAAAGCAGGGTTTAACCAGTGATAGAATGGGTCACTGGATGCAAGAGCAACACAATGTGGTTTCAATCATAAAGTGGATAGAAAACACTGTTACGGGTCAGTGTATGGTTGGTCATGAGCCAGTAAGTCACAAGGGAGCCTCATAAGAGATAAATAATAATGTGTGAAATGCAATGTGGGTCTGTTTCCTCAAACCCTTAACTCTTGAGTGATGACACTTTTATTGGGTGAAGAAATAACTAGAAATAATACATAATAGCTTATGTGAGAGATGCAAGTGTCCTCCCTTATGGAGTCACTCCTGGCCTCTCTCCCTATAACCTCTGACCCAAGTACAATGTGAAGGTGGCTTCAGAAGGTGGTAAAATCACATGACATGGTGAGGTAATAATCCTGACCCCAGTACAGTGTGTGAAGGTGGTGTATCTGTCTGTATGTCTGTCAGTCTGTCAGTCTCTCACCAGATGATCTAGGTCTGGGTCCAGTACAGTGTTAAGGTGGGTTATGGTTATGGTTAGGGTTATGGTTAGGGTCTCTCACCAGACAGTCTGTAGGTCTGGGTCCAGTGCAGCCTGCAGCACAGTGTTCGTTGCAGCAGTCGATGGGGGACGGACCCTTACATCTCTTAGAGCACTGCTGGGCACAGTTCAGCTTCGTCACTATAAAGAGAGGAAATGTCAAATCAAATTTTATTAATCACATGCTTCGTAAACAACAAGTGTAGACTAACAGTGAAATGCTGACTTACGGCCCTTCCCAACAATGCAGGGAGAAAGAAAATAGAGAAACAATAGAAAAGTAAAACACATAATAATACTGTAAAAGTAATAATAAATACACAATGAGAAATTATAACTTGGCTATATACATGGTGTACCAGTACCGAGTCGATGTGCAGGAGTAAGAGGTAACTGAGGTAAATATGTACATATACAATAACTAGGAAAGAAGTAACTAGGCAACAGGATAGATAATAAACAGTAGCAGCAGCATATGTGATTGGTCAAAAAAGATAGTGCAAAAAGGGTCAATGCAGATAGTTGGCAGGGTAGCCTAGCGGTTAACAGCGTTGGGCCAGTAACTGAAAGGTTGCTGGTTTGAATCCCCGAGCCAACTAGGTGAAAAGTCTGTCAATTTGCCCTTGAGCAAGGCACTTAACCCTAATTGCTCCTGTAAGTCACTCTGGATAAGAGCGTCTGCTAAACAACTCAAACGTAAAATAGTCCGGGTAGGTATTTAACTAACTATTTTGGGGTTAGAAGCTGTTCAGGATTCTGTTGGTTCCAGAGTTGGTGCATCGGTTCCGCTTGCCGTGCGGTAGCAGAGAGAACAGTCTATGACTTGGGTGGTTGGAGTCTGAACATTTTTAGGGCCTTCCTCTGACACCCGCCTGGTATAGAGGTCCTGGATGGCAGGGAGCCCGGCCCCAGTGATGTAATGGACCGTACGCACTACCCTCTGTAGCACCTTGCAGTTGAGTATGGTTTAAACTTGAAAGACTTACATGTCTGGCAGTGTTCTGGGCCGGGCGCCCAACATGAACCATTGAAGCATCCAGGATCACATCTTTTACCTACAAAACATAGATCCAAATAAAAGTTTAGCAAAGCTTAACTTCAAAACTGTTACTTTAATGTTTAATCAAATAAAGTTGGAATATTTGACAGTTGAAGGTGAAACATTACTAAACTGTTGGCTAAACTTGTTGAAGCAGCTTCCTGTTAATATCTTACAACATGAACCAATCTAGCTTCAAGGGTGTATAAAAACACAAAACTTTGAATGGGATTATGGTATGTACATTTATATGATGCAATGTTTAATGTGTTGTAACAGGAGCTCCTTACAGAGCCGATTGCTGCTGGGTTCAGGTAACTGCATGTTGGGTTTGCTGTTACTGTTTACAATGTCCAACCACTGGATGGTCTCCACGTTACACAGCTGGTTGTCTGAGAACTTCACTCCTCCTTTCAAGATCTCTGGAAAATGGAGAGAGATGTGTTTATTTTCAGGTGGAAGCTAAATATTGGTTTAAATTAATCAATGTAATAAAGCTGTGCAGATGAAATACAACAAACTACTGAATCTCCAGATTCAGATGCAACCCTAACCTCAACCCTACCCTCATTCCTAATCTCAGCTTCATAACCCTAACTTCAACTCTAACCTCAGCTTCATGACCTCATCCTGGTTCAACCTTAACCCTCAACTCTAACCTCAGCTTCATGACCTCATCCTGGTTCAACCTTAACCCTCAACCCTAACCTCAGCTTCATGTCACATCCTGGTTCAACTCTAACCCTAACCCTAGCCTCAACCCTAAACATAGCTTCATGTCCACATCCTGGTTCAACCCTAACCCTAACCCTAGCCTCAACCCTAACCCTAGATTCCTGGTTCAACCCTAACTGTAGCCTTAACCATAACCCTAGCTTCGTGTCCACATCCTGGTTCAACTCTAACCCTAACCCTAGCCTCAACCCTAACCCTAGATTCCTGGTTCAACCCTAACTGTAGCCTTAACCATAACCCTAGCTTCGTGTCCACATCCTGGTTCAACCCTAACCCTAGCCTCAACCCTAAACATAGCTTCATGTCCACATCCTGGTTCAATTCTAACCCTAACCCTAGCCTCAACCCTAACCCTAGATTCCTGGTTCAACCCTAACTGTAGCCTTAACCATAACCCTAGCTTCGTGTCCACATCCTGGTTCAACCCTAACCCTAGCCTCAACCCTAACCCTAGATTCCTGGTTCAACCCTAACTGTAGCCTTAACCATAACCCTAGCTTCGTGTCCCTAACTGTAGCCTTAACCATAACCCTAGCTTCGTGTCCACATCCTGGTTCAACCCTAACCTTAGCCTTAACCATAACTCTAGCTTCGTGTCCACATCCCGGGTTAACCCTAATCCTAACTCTAACCATAGCTTATAGCTTATAACTAGGGCTCAGTTTCCCTGGTTTGGCTCTAGTATGTGAGAAGGCCCTCAGTGACTAGTCATTATGAGGCTGGGTTTACAACTGCCTGGGCAGAGCAGGGACAGGCCTAGAGACTGACCTGTGAGGCTGGTCAGAGGCAGCTCAGTGGTGCCTTCTCCCATGGACTTGTTATAGTTCAGCATCACAGCCAGGGCAAAGCCACTGTCGTAGAGAGTGTGGCCTCGGATGATGCGCAGGTTGTCCAGGGGAATCCTATTGGCTGTGTTGAGGGCGATCAGAACGTAGCCACCCACCTCCTGGATGGACTGGAGACAAACAAGGAAAGGTTTGGTATAAGCTGGTCTTCACACGCGATGCCAGGGGTGAACAACTCCAGACCTACATGGTCCAGCTCCAGTCCTGCTGGTTTTCGCATCAGCCTGTCTATATCCTCATAGCTAGACAAGGTTCACACAAGGGTACTTCCAGTAACCCACTGATCCTATTCAGCATTATAAACTCAACCTAAGACTATTTCAACTGAAGCAACAAGGCTCTAATGAGGCTTCAAGTGTTTTGGACACTTTGGACCATGTCTGTAGGTTAAAGCAAGCTTATTAGATGTTTTTAGGAGCTGTTATGTTTTTATCCAGTATTGCTTTCTCCAGACAAAGGTGTTCCTGACCTGTAGCCTGGTCTCTCCTATGGTCATTGTCCATAGGACTTGGCAAGACAGCACAAACAGATCTGGGACCAGGCTAGCATTCCTTTATCTTACCCTGAGGAAAGACAGATCATGGTAGTCCTCCATGTATGTGACCTCCAGGTTCTCCAGGACCACGGTGCAGTTGCTGTAGGTCTTGACCATGTTCAGGTAGTGGTCCTCTTTTGACCCCAGCAGGTTGAACCGGTTGGTGACGCCCTGGCACACTGTGGAGGAAGAGTGAGGAGATGATGATCCAGGAAAGTAGAAGAGAGAACATCAGAGCGTAAACTTGAAGTTGGTGAGCTGGCCAGAGCAAATATGGCTGTTCTCAAAAAACTGCTGCCTTGATCTACACTGAGTGTACAAAACACCTGCTCTTTCCATGACATAGACTGACCAGGTGAAAGCTATGATCCCTTATTGATGTCACTTGTTAAATCCACTTCAATCAGTGTATATGAAGGAGAGAAGACAGGTTAAAGAAGGATTTTGAAGCCTTGAGACAATTGAGACATGGATTGTGTATGTGTGCCATTCAGAGGCAGAATGGGAAAGACAAAATATTTAAGTGCCTTTGAACGGGGAATGGTAGTAGGTGCCAGGCGCTCCGGTTTGAGTGTGTCAAGAACTGCAACGCTGCTGGGTTTTTCACGCTCAACAGTTTTCCGTGTGTATCAAGAATGGTCCACCACCCAAAGGACATCCAGCCAACTTGACACAACTGTGGGAAGCATTATAGTCAACATGGGCCAGCATCCCTGTGGAATGCTTTTGACACCTTGTAGAGTCCATGCCCCAACAATTTGAGTCTGTTCTGAGGGCAAAAGGGGTGCAACTCAATATTAGGAAGGTGTTCCTAATGTTTTGTACACTCAGTGTAGACAGGAAATATCTAAGCTACCAAGCCCAGTTACATGGATCATGCAGTCTCTGTTCAAATTCATATTGGCATACCCAAGACAACAAAGGACACCACTCTCTGTTTCCCTTTGGCTTCTCTTCACATAGGTATCACAGTTGTTTAGTATATTTGTTTGTAAGTGTGCACAGTCATCATTTGGCTCATTCAGATGCATTAAATAACTGATCTGGATTCAATCTAGAATGAGAACTCGATACCTACAATGCTAGTGCTTACTCATGAGTCGCAGTGAGCTCTGAGCTGGCTGGCCGTATTTATCTTGGCTGAGACTCTTTCCACTGCTCTTCAGGCTAGTTAAAACAAACACCTACCGACTCTGCGCCATGTCATCTTTGTGTAGAAATGTTGGAGTTATTATTCACACACACATTATTCATGGGGGCTATTATCTATTCCACTCATCTCCCTGTCACTAGGAGGAATAATGGCAGCATTAACGTTATCGGTCCACGAATACTGCATCTTCTGAAGTTTATGAACAGACAGGTTTTCGAGTTAGATAACGAGGATTATTTAAGGATTTCCTAGAAATTATAGCCGGAGCCATTTTGAGTGATAACTCCCAATCTTGGCACGAATCAACAAACCTCTAAGGATCTTCCAAGTGTTGATGATGTATGTATGTAACAACAACTATAGAGCCATTGAGCGAGCCAGTAAAACAAACGCCTACGATCAAATCACATTTTATTTGTCACATGCGCCGAATACAACAGGTGTAGACCTTACAGTGAAATGCTTACTTACAAGCCCTTAACCAACAATGCAGTTTTAAGAAAAATAAGTTTTAAGTAAAAAATAGATAACAAAAAAATTAAAATAACAAATAATAATGAAAGAGCAGCAGTAAAATAACAGTAGGGAGGCTATATACAGGGGGTACCGGTACAGAGTCAATGTGCGGGGGCACAGGTTAGTCGAGGTAATTGAGGTAATATGTACATGTAGTTAGAGGGGGACAATGCAAATAGTCTGGGTAGCCATTTGATTAGATGTCCAGGAGTCTTATGGCTTGGGGGTAGAAGCTGTTAAGAAGCCTCTTGGACCTAGACTTGGTGCTCCGGTACCGATTGCCGTGCAGTAGCAGAGAGAACAGTCTATGACAATAGTCTGGGTAGCCATTTGATTAGATGTCCAGGAGTCTTATGGCTTGGGGGTAGAAGCTGTTAAGAAGCCTCTTGGACCTAGACTTGGTGCTCCGGTACCGCTTGCCGTGCAGTAGCAGAGAGAACAGTCTATGACAATAGTCTGGGTAGCCATTTGATTAGATGTTCAGGAGTCTTATGGCTTGGGGGTAGAAGCTGTTAAGAAGCCTCTTGGACCTAGACTTGGTGCTCCGGTACCGCTTGCCGTGCAGTAGCAGAGAGAACAGTCTATGACTAGGGTGGCTGGAGTCTTTGACAATTTTTAGGGCCTTCCTCTGACACCACCTGGTATAGAGGTCCTGGATGGCAGGAAGCTTGGCCCCAGTGATGTACTGGGCCGTACGCACTACCCTCTGTAGTGCCTTAATGTGAAAAATTACTATTTTATGAATATCACTAGCTGCAACAGAATAGCATCGTGGATAACATTTTTATGTCTCTGCGTCCAGTATGAAGGAAGTTAGAGGTAGTTTCACAAGCCAATGCTAACTAGCGTTAGTGCAATGACTGGAAGTCCACAGGAACAGTTAGCAAGCTAGCTGTTCCTGTTCATCCGACTCTGGGGAAGTAGATCAATGGCTTCATGGCCAAAATCTCTAACTATCCCTTTAATATGGAAGAAATTACAGTCATTGGAGCTAATTACAGGGGTTTTTTCTGTATAGAAAATTCTTAGGCGGGATGGAAAAACAGTTTCAGTGTCAACTTAAAAGACCAAAACCAGATAGAGAAGAGAAGATATTGAACAATATATATATTTTTTATAATACAATCTTTGAGAACTAACAATCAAATAAAAGCTAGACAATCAGGGAGAATCGAAACATTTTAATGTGTAGAATTGCAGAAAATTAGCTTTACAACAGCAACATTTTCTCTACACCGCCAAGATACCTTTCTAGCTAATAGACTATGTTAGAGTTTACACTTCCTCTTCCAATGAACAGTTGGATGGTCAAAATAATTAAAATATATCTACAAAATCTATTCATTTTTAAAATGTTGATTACTTCTTCTTGCCATTATCATTCACCTGATAAGACGAGACGTGATTATTTTCTGGGGAAGAAAAGATTGAAAACCCCTGCTCTAATCTACGATTACAAAAACGTGTTTGAATAAGTCAATGCAGTGAGACACTATTGAAGATACAGAGGAAGACAAGAGGATCCTTTACAGAGTAGTAGAGGCTGACTGAGGAGACCTGGAGGAAACAGGTCACTTTACTGACTTCCTGTTCAGTATGTCTGTCCCTTGAGCTGGTCTGACAGGTTGTTGTGACTGACACTGTGATACTGTGAAGCAGGGGCACATCAAATCAAATTGTATTTGTCACATGCTTCGTAAAGAACAGGTGTAGACTAACAGAATGCTTACTTATGGGTCCTTTTCCAACAATGCAGAATTAAAGATAAAGAAGATTTTTTTCAAATAGAAATTGTGACATGAAGAATAAATACACAGTGAATAATGAATAACAATAAAGAGTAAAAATAACATGGCTATATACAGGGAGTACCAGTACCGAGTCGATGTACAGGGGTACGAGGAACTTGAGGTAGCTATGTATTGTAGGGGTAAAGTCACTAGGCAACAGGAAAGATGCATGACGTCTGGTTTCCCAAGAACCATCCATCACACACTAAAGACCACAGACAGAAAGGGATCGTATATAAGCACAGTAAAGAGTTAAATGTGTGAACAAATTCTATTTACTTTCACTGTAACAAAGTAGCTTGGGCTCGAACCAGGGATCTTCTGCACAACAACTAGTCTCTCACGGACAGACGAAACATAGAGATTTGGTTCTGCATTGCTGAGATTACACAACACTCACTAAAGCAGCCTTCTACCAAATCACTCTGCCAAACTATGGTCTTGGTTGAGCAAGAGTGACACTGCCTCACTTTACATTCTGGTGATTTTGTCCCTGGTGTCAGAGTAAGCGCTTTGGGACAAACAGGGGATTTCTCTTCCTCCTATTTCAGTCGGTCTTGTTGTTGTATTATTCCTAGGAATACAGTACATTCCTAAACATGCCTGGTCTAGACAGCAAAGCCAGAACAGCTCCACAACTCAAGCAGTTGCCTCAGCATAAAACAAACCTTTTGCTGTCGTACACTGACCTTTTCATTTCCAAGAATGGAGGAAATAAACATGTCACCAGGATTATTTTCCTATCAAAGGTTGTCCTCTTTCAAAGTTCTTTTTTTTATGGCATTTTTTTTTTGTGGTCTTTGTTCTTCTATTGAACAATAAAACAAAATAAGTGATGAAATCAATTTAAAAAATAAGTGAAAGTAGATTCCTATACCATAGCTGTAAAGACTGACAATTTTTTTGGGAATGATGCCATTGAACTTGATAATGAAACTGGCAACACAAATGTCAAAGTACAATCAAATCTGTTTATTTATGGTACACTTCAATTGTCTGTTATTGCTCCCACTCATGATCAGTTGAGATGGGCTAGCCAGGTCCCAGATCTGTTTATGCTTTTTTTTTCAATTAATCTGGTAATTGTCTCACTAAAAAAATAAGAGCTGGCAAGACAGCACAAACAGATCTTGGACCAGGATAGAGATGGGCCCAATCAGAGAGAGCGTATAGGACATGAACAGCTGTGTTCTTCTGTGAAGACATTAAGTTCTTGTCCTCATTAACATGTCCCTGAGGGGACACCCTGACATGAACCCTTACCATCCAAACCACTGGCCTGACTAAGGATGCCACCCAAATGGCACCCTATTCCCTTTATAGTGCACTAATATGGTCAAAAGTAGGGCACTAAATACAGGGAATAGAGTGTTATTTGGGACACAACTTAATTAACGCCGTGACACCGTGGCAACAGAGGCAGATTTAGGATGTTACTGCAGCAAGCTGCCTCTTCTTTTATAATTAGGAGAGGCATGATGTGAGATTTAATTAATTTAATCAACTGAATTAAGACTCTGACATAAAGGCTGAAAAGGAATAAACAAAATATATAATTACAACCTGTCTATATACAGTAAGTGGAAATTGTATAAACATATTATCTAATTTGACATCATATAATATATCGTCACAGGGAGGGATAACATATTGATCCCAGTCGTGTGGCATAAGCATTATTTACTATATCAAACTACACGTTCAGCTACAAATCAGGCCTACAACATGACCCTGTGTCTTATCAATGTAACCTTTCTTTCAGTGAGAGGTTATCTATTGAAGAATTAAAATGAAAGATGAGCAAAGGTCAAAAGTTATTGTTTACAATAACACAACTGAGGCCTGGCTGACTAGCTGTACAGTGGCACATTCAGTCTGAAGAAAACACTACATAAGGCAGTTGCACAATAAGCCATGTTAAACATTGTACTGTATCTGGCTGCGTGTGTGTGTGTGTGTATATATATATATATATATATATATATATATATATATATATATATATATAGAGTTGAAGTCGGAAGTTTACATACACTTAGGTTGGAGTCATTAAAACTAGTTTTTCAACCCCTCCACAAATTTCTTGTTAACAAACTATAGTTTTGGCAAGTCAGTTAGTTTACATACACTAAGTTGACTGTGCCTTTAAACAGATGTCATGGCTTTAGAAGCTACTGATAGGCTAACTGACATCATTTGAATCAGTTGGAGGTGTACCTGTGGATGTATTTCAAGGCCTACCTTCAAACTTAGTGCCTCTTTGCTTGACATCATGGGAAAATCAAAAGAAATCAGCCAAGACTTCAGAAAAAAAATTGTAGACCTCCACAAGTCTGGTTCATCCTTGGGAGCAATTTCTAAACGTCTGAAGGTACCACATTCATCTGTACAAACAATAGTACGCAAGTATAAACACCATGGGACCACGCAGCCGTCATACCGCTCAAGAAGGAGACGCATTGTCTCCTAGAGATGAACGTACTTTGGTGCGAAAAGTGCAAATCAATCCCAGAACAACAGACATTTTAGTCATTTAGCAGACACTCTTATCCAGAGCGACTTACAGTTAGTGAGTGCATACATTTTCATACTGGCCCCCCGTGGGAATCAAACCCACAACCCTGGCGTTGCAAGTGCAATGCTCTACCAACTGAGCTACAGGGATACAACAAAGGACCTTGTGAAGATGCTGGAGGAAACAGGTACAAAAGTATCTATATCCACAGTAAAACCAGTCCCATATCGACATAACCTGAAAGGCCGCTCAGCAAGGAAGAAGCCACTGCTCCAAAACCGCCATAAAAAAGCCAGACTACAGTTTGCAACTGCACATGGGGACAAAGATCGTACTTTTTGGAGAAATGTCCTTTGGTCTGATGAAACAAAAATAGAACTGTTTGCCCATAATGACCATCGTTATGTTTGGAGGAAAAAGGGGGTGCTTGCAAGCCGAAGAAAACCATCCCAACCGTGAAGAACGGGGGTGTCAGCATCATGCTGTGGGGGTGCTTTGCTGCAGGAGGGACTGGTGCACTTCACAAAATAGATGGCATCATGAGGAAGGAAGATTATGTGGATATATTGAAGCAACACCTCAAGACATCAGTCAGGAAGTTAAAGCGTGGTCCTCTGTAGCTCAATTGGTAGAGCATGGGGCTTGTAACGCCAGGGTAGTGGGTTCGATCCCCGGGACCACCCATACGTAAAAATGTATGCACACATGACTGTAAGTCACTTTGGATAAAAGCGTCTGCTAAATGGCATATTATTATTATTAAATGGGTCTTCCAAATGGACAATGACCCCAAGCATACTTCCAAAGTTGTGGCAAAATGGCTTAAGGACAACAAAGTCAAGGTATTGGAGTGGCCATTACAAAGCCCTGACCTCAATCCTATACAAAATTTGTGGGCAGAACTGAAAAAGCGTGTGCGAGCAAGGAGGCCTACAAACCTGACTCAGTTACACCAGCTCTGTCAGGAGGAATGGGCCAGAAGCTTGTGGAAGGCTACCCGAAACGTTTGACCCAAGTTAAACAATTTAAAGGCAATGCTACCAAATACTAATTGAGTGTATGTAAACTTCTGACCCACTGGGAATGTGATGAAAGAAATAAAAGCTGAAATAAATCATTCTCTCTCCTATTATTCTGACATTTCACTTTCTTAAAATGAAGTGGTGATCCTAACTGACCTAAGGAATTTTTACTAGTATTAAATGTTAGGAATTGTGAAAAACTGAGTTTAAATGTATTTGGCTAAGGTGTATGTAAACTTCTGACTTCAACTGTATATATAGTACCAGTCAAACTTTAAGACATGAAGGTCAGTCAATACGGAAAATGTCAAGAACTTTCTACGTTTCTTCAAGTGCAGTCGCAAAAACCATCAAGCGCTACGATGAAACTGGCTCTCATGAGGACCGACACAGGAAAGGAAGACCTAGAGTTACCTCTGCTGCAGAGGATAAGTTCATTAGACTTACCAGCCTCAGAAATCGGCAATTAACTGCACCTCAGATTGCGGACCAAATAAATGCTTCACAGAGTTCAAGTAACAGACACATCTCAACATCAACTGTTCAGAGGAGACTGCGTGAATCAGGCCTTCATGGTCGAATTGCTGCAAAGAAAGGAGGAGGTGTGATGGTGTGGGGGTGCTTTGCTGGTGACACTGTCAGTGATTTATTTTGAATTCAAGTCACACTTAACCAGCATGGCTACCACAGCAATCTGCAGCGATACGCCATCCCATCTGGTTCGTGCTTAGTGGGACTATCGTTTGTTTGTCAACAGGACAATGACGCAAAACACACCTCCAAGCTGTGTAAGGGCTATTTGACCAAGAGGGAGAGTGATGGAGTGCTGCATCAGATGACCTGGCCTCCACAATCACCCGACCTCAAACCAGTTGAGATGGTTTGGGATGAGTTGGACCGCAGAGTGAAGAAAAAGCAGCCAACAAGTGCTCAGCATATGTGGGAACTCCTTCAAGACTGTTGGAAAAGCATTCATCATGAAGCTGGTTGAGAGAATGCCAAGAGTGTGCAAAGCTGTCATCAAGGCAAAGGGTGGCTACTGGAACACAGGACTGATGGTTACTGAAAATGGGCCTCTGTACGCCTATGTAGATATTCCATTAAAAATCAGCCGTTTCCAGCTACAATAGCCATTTACAACATTAACAATGTCTACACTGTATTTCTGATCAATTTGATGTTATTTTAATGGACCAAAAAATTGCTTTTCTTTCGAAAACAAGGACATTTCTAAGTGACCCCAAACTTTTGAACGGTACTGTGTATATATATATATATATATATATATATATATATATACAGTGGGGAAAATATATATAACTGTGGGAGCAATTATTAGGAAATGGAAGACATACAAGACCACTGATAATCTCCCTCGATCTGGGGCTCCACGCAAGATCTCACCACGTGGGGTCAAAATGATCACAAGAACGGTGAGCAAAAATCCCAGAACCACACGGGGGGACCTAGTGAATGACCTGCAGAGAGCTGGGACCAAAGTAACAAAGCCTACCATCAGTAACACACTACGCCGCCAGGGACTCAAATCCTGCAGTGCAAGACGTGTCCCCCTGCTTACGCCAGTACATGTCCAGGCCCGTCTGAAGTTTGCAAGAGTGCATTTGGATGATCCAGAAGAGGATTGGGAGAATGTCATATGGTCAGATGAAACCAAAATAGAACTTTTTGGTAAAAACTCAACTCGTCGTGTTTGGAGGACAATTAGAGTTGCATCCAAAGAACACCATACCTACTGTGAAGCATGGGGGTGGAAACTTCATGCTTTGGGGCTGTTTTTCTGCAAAGGGACCAGGACGACTGATCCGTGTAAAGAAAAGAATGAATGGGGCCATGTATCGTGAGATTTTGAGTGAAAACCTCCTTCCATCAGCAAGGGCATTGAAGATGAAACGTGGCTGGGTCTTTCAGCATGACAATGATCCCAAACACACCGCCCGGGCAACGAAGGAGTGGCTTCGTAAGAAGCATTTCAAGGTCCTGGAGTGGCCTAGCCAGTCTCCAGATCTCAACCCCAAAGAAAATATTTGGAGGGAGTTGAAAGTCCGTGTTGCCCATCTACAGCCCCAAAACATCACTGCTCTAGAGGAGATCTGCATGGAGGAATGGGCCAAAATACCAGCAACAGTGTGTGAAAACCTTGTGAAGACTTACAGAAAACGTTTGACCTGTGTCATTGCCAACAAAGGGTATATAACAAAGTATTGAGAAACTTTTGTTATTGACCAAATACTTATTTTCCACCATAATTTACAAATAAATTCATAAAAAATCCTACAATGTGATTTTCTGGATTTTTTTTTCTCATTTTGTCTGTCATAGTTGACGTGTACCTATGATGAAAATTACAGGCCTCTCTCATCTTTTTAAGTGGGAGAACTTGCACAATTGGTGGCTGACTAAATACTTTTTCCCCCCACTGTATATATATATACATACATACACCTACATATATATATATATATTATATATATATATATACACACACACACATATATATTATATACAGTGGGGAAAAAAAGTATTTAGTCAGCCACCAATTGTGTAAGTTCTCCCACTTAAAAAGATGAGAGAGGCCTGTAACTTTCATCATAGGTACACGTCAACTATGACAGACAAATTGAGAAAAAAAAATCAAGAAAATCCCATTGTAGGATTTTTAATGAATTTATTTGCAAATTATGGTGGAAAATAAGTATTTGGTCACCTACAAACAAGCAAGATTTCTGGCTCTCACAGACCTGTAACTTCTTCTTTAAGAGGCTCCTCTGTCCTCCACTCGTTACCTGTATTAATGGCACCTGTTTGAACTTGTTATTAGTATAAAAGACACCTGTCCACAACCTCAAACAGTCACACTCCAAACTTCACAATGGCCAAGACCAAATAGCTGTCAAAGGACACCAAAAACAAAATTATAGACCTGCACCAGGCTGGGAAGACTGAATCTGCAATAGGTAAGCAGCTTGGTTTGAAGAAATCAACTGTGGGAGCAATTATTAGGAAATGGAAGACATACAAGACCACTGATAATCTCCCTCGATCTGGGGCTCCACGTAAGATCTCACCCCGTGGGGTCAAAATGATCACAAGAACGGTGAGCAAAAATCCCAGAACCACACGGGGGGACCTAGTCAATGACCTGCAGAGAGCTGGGACCAAAGTAACAAAGCCAACCATCAGTAACACACTACGCCGCCAGGGACTCAAATCCTGCAGTGCGAGACGTGTCCCCCTGCTTAAGCCAGTACATGTCCAGGCCCGTCTGAAGTGCATTTGGATGATCCAGAAGAGGATTGGGAGAATGTCATATGGTCAGATGAAACCAAAATATAACTTTTTGGTAAAAACTCAACTCGTCATGTTTGGAGGACAAAGAATGCTGAGTTGCATCCAAAGAACACCATACCTACTGTGAAGCATGGGGTTGGAAACATCATGCTTTGGGGCTGTTTTTCTGCAAAGGGAGCAGGACGACTGATCCGTGTAAAGGAAAGAATGAATGGGGCCATGTATCGTGAGATTTTGAGTGAAACCCTCCTTCCATCAGCAAGGGCATTGAAGATGAAACGTGGCTGGGTCTTTCAGCATGACAATGATCCCAAACACACCGCCCGGGCAACGAAGGAGTGGCTTCGTAAGAAGCATTTCAAGGTCCTGGAGTGGCCTAGCCAGTCTCCAGATCTCAACCCCATAGAAAATCTTTGGAGGGAGTTGAAAGTCTGTGTTGCCCAGCGACAGCCCCAAAACATCACTGCTCTAGAGGAGATCTGCATGGAGGAATGGGCCAAAATACCAGCAACAGTGTGTGAAAACCTTGTGAAGACTTACAGAAAACGTTTGACCTGTGTCATTGCCAACAAAGGGTATATAACAAAGTATTGAGAAACTTTTGTTATTGACCAAATACTTATTTTCCACCATCATATGCCAATAAATTCATTAAAAATCCTACAATGTGATTTTCTGGATTTTTTTTTCTCATTTTGTCTGTCATTGTTGACGTGTACCTATGATGAAAATTACAGGCCTCTCTCATCTTTTTAAGTGGGAGAACTTGCACAATTGGTGGCTGACTAAATACTTTTTTTCCCCACTGTATATATACATACATACACATACACATATATATATATATATACACATACAGTGGGGAGAACAAGTATTTGATACACTGCCGATTTTGCAAGTTTCCCTACTTACAAAGCATGTAGAGGTCTGTAATTTTTATCATAGGTACACTTCAACTGTGAGAGACGGAATCTAAAACAAAAATCCAGAAAATCACATTGTATGATTTTTAAGTAATTAATTTTCATTTTATTGCATGACATAAGTATTTGATACATCAGAAAAGCAGAACTTAATATTTGGTACAGAAACCTTTGTTTGCAATTACAGAGATCATACGTTTCCTGTAGGTCTTGACCAGGTTTGCACACACTGCAGCAGGGATTTTGGCCCACTCCTCCATACAGACCTTCTCCAGATCCTTCAGGTTTCGGGGCTGTCGCTGGGAAATACGGACTTTCAGCTCCCTCCAAAGATGTTCTATTGGGTTCAGGTCTGGAGACTGGCTAGGCCACTCCAGGACCTTGAGATGCTTCTTACGGAGCCACTCCTTAGTTGCCCTGGCTGTGTGTTTCGGGTCATTGTCATGCTGGAAGACCCAGCCACGACCCATCTTCAATGCTCTTACTGAGGGAAGGAGGTTGTTGGCCAAGATCTCGCGATACATGGCCCCATCCATCCTCCCCTCAATACGGTGCAGTCGTCCTGTCCCCTTTGCAGAAAAGCATCCCCAAAGAATGATGTTTCCACCTCCATGCTTCATGGTTGGGATGGTGTTCTTGGGGTTGTACTCATCCTTCTTCTTCCTCCAAACACGGCGAGTGGAGTTTAGACCAAAAAGCTCTATTTATGTCTCATCAGACCACATGACCTTCTCCCATTCCTCCTCTGGATCATCCAGATGGTCAATGGCAAACTTCAGACGGGCCTGGACATGCGCTGGCTTGAGCAGGGGGACCTTGCGTGCGCTGCAGAATTTTAATCCATGATGGCGTAGTGTGTTACTAATGGTTTTCTTTGAGACTGTGGTCCCAGCTCTCTTCAGGTCATTGACCAGGTCCTGCCGTGTAGTTCTGGGCTGATCCCTCACCTTCCTCATGATCATTGATGCCCCACGAGGTGAGATCTTGCATGGAGCCCCAGACCGAGGGTGATTGACCGTCATCTTGAACTTCTTCCATTTTCTAATAATTGCGCTAACAGTTGTTGCCTTCTCACCAAGCTGCTTGCCTATTGTCCTGTAGCCCATCCCAGCCTTGTGCAGGTATACAATTTATCCCTGATGTCCTTACACAGCTCTCTGGTCTTGGCCATTGTGGAGAGGTTGGAGTCTGTTTGATTGAGTGTGTGGACAGGTGTCTTTTATACAGGTAACGAGTTCAAACAGGTGCAGTTAATACAGGAAATGAGTGGAGAACAGGAGGGCTTCTTAAAGAAAAACTAACAGGTTTGTGAGAGCCGGAATTCTTACTGGTTGGTAGGTGATCAAATACTTATGTCATGCAATAAAATGAAAATTAATTACTTAAAAATCATACAATGTGATTTTCTGGATTTTTGTTTTAGATTCCGTCTCTCACAGTTGAAGTGTACCTATGATAAAAATTACAGACCTCTACATCCTTTGTAAGTAGGAAAACCTGCAAAATCGGCAGTGTATCAAATACTTGTTCTCCCCACTGTATATATATATATATATATATATATATATATATATATATATATATAAATGTGTGTGTGTGTACAAGCTATTGTAAACATTGCACTATATTTGATTTAATCAATAGTTTTATGGCAGTCAGACCCAGGCTCAGCGGTGCTCTAAAATACCTGATATTACACTGTGCTACGACAAGGAGAAACAAAATTAAGGTGCGTATGAAATGGCACCCTATCCCCTATATAGAGCACTTCTTTTGACTAGGGTCTATAGGGTTCTAGTCAAAAGTAGTGCACTATACTGGTTAACAGTAGTGTACTTCATAGGAAATATCATGCCCTTTCAGATGTAGCCTTAGTCCTTTTAGTGGCCTGGTTGTTGAAGTTAGAATAACAGCAACACAGAACCGGCATGCACACACTCATATTTCACAGAGATCATACGATTTTTAATGAATAACAGATCCTCATTGAAAAATGGTATTTGTGCAAGTGCTTTTTCCTTTTTGTACACGCATCTGAGAACCATTAAAATACGTTGGACACAGCCCTAGTTGGATATTATTCCATTACAATCCTTCATGAGAACTGATTGAGGAAATAGCTTATCAAGAACCCACAAGTAGCAATGAGGTTCCCATAAAAAAACTAAAAAAACCTGATAGGAAATGTCAATGGAAACTGCAACTCAAACCTGATAATCCATATCTTCAGTCACACCTGATGCTCTTTTGACTCATCAAGAAAGACAGTACTGTCACTCTACATAAGATACACAGGGAGTGGTTAATTAGTAAGTCAATGGGACGAGTGAGGAGAGTTTGTGAGATTGTTAAAATGCTTCAGTGATTGCTTCACTTCCTCTCTCCCAGCTGTGGTGGCGTCACTAAGTATGTCCAGAAGCCAAGGAGAAGGACGCAGGGTGTGGCGGCTCTGGCAAGTCTCCACAACCTCTACCTCGTTGTGTGTGTGTGTGTGTGTGTGTGTGTGTGTGTGTGTGTGTGTGTGTGTGTGTGTGTGTGTGTGTGTGTGTGTGTGTGTGTGTGTGTGTGTGTGTGTGTGAGAGATGCAGTCAGGTAGGTGACACCCTGTTTCAGAGGCCCAGGTAGGTGTACAGAACATTCCCTGCAGAGCCCTGTACTGCAATGCATACGGGTGCGTGCCTGCACACACACACACACACACACACAAACACACGCACGCGCACACACACGCACACACACACACATACACACACAGCGTAGACTAACCTGATCATTAGTCATCTGAGCTTGTTGCAATGTGCGGTCAGATATCTGCCTTTTGATGTTTGCTCACTGGACTAGTGTTAGAACTCAAGGGTGTGAGAACAGGTTTCTGTTTCTGGAGGCATCAGATCTTTAAGCTGCAGGAAATGGAATGAGGTCCCTACTTCATCTCCAAAAGTGAGCATATGTATTACATTGTTTTTAAAAGCTGTTACTAAAGAGTGTTTACAGGGAACCTCTGTAGGCCTATTAGGGTGAGGAATTTGTCCAAGTTTAATTTTGTATCAAGAATTGCTCTCATTTCACCAAAGCAAACTGTAAACAATATTCATATTATGCCAACTGGGTTGTACTAATGTATCTATAACCTATCTTCACTAAAGGTCATGATGATTGAAAGCCTACTGGGGACAATAGAAATGATCCAACAACCTTGTTCCCTTCCCCTCATTTACTACCTACAATTCAATTACACTGCAGCCAGAGTCTGATCATTCTATTAGTTCAGTTTTACTCATCATTAAAGGGAAGTGGCTATGTTAATTGATACTCTTGTTAATATTTCCCCCATGAAGAAAGAATCCCAGCAAAGCATTGTGTATAACCCAACCACCAGTGTTTTCCTCTCTTCATTACAAATCACTGCCAAACGAATGTCCTTAGTAAGACTTAGGCTACATTTCTATTAATGCAGAAATATAGTATCATCAATATAAAATTAAATATATTTAATAAATTGTGTCAGAGTCAGAAAAGTTTAATAAAAATAATCATCTATTTCCTTTACAACAATCAATCTCCTAAACGCAAAGACACCATGCTTCTGAGGGGAAAAACAGATGCATTGTGTAGCAGTTCTTCTGCTTTCCTTGGGTGCAGTGCACTGCCTCAAATTTTCATCCAGACCCCCAGCCTCCATACTTCCTTTGCTTTGAGCACACACTTCCTCCTCTCCTCCTTTCTGATTGGCTGATGTTGACGAGGGGGTGAGAGATTAAGTCCCGATTTCACAATATGATTCTAAAGATAATACTTTGGTTTACCAGTTACCAATGCAGTTAACATACATAGGTATGGGATCATAATTTAAAACCTTAATTCTAAGTACCCTGCGTAGGCCTACTGTGCATGAGTAAAGACATGCAGTTTGAGAAACCCTCCTCCTAACCTCCTGTTATTTTTACTGTGAGGCCAGAGGGACACTCCATTTTCCTCTACGTGAGAAATGCATGCAGCATCAATCCTTTTGAGAAAACAACTTCTCTCAGAAGAAAAGGGCCCACAAGGGGAGTGGAGGGGGGGCGGATATCCCTCCTCCATACACACACACACACACACACATACAGAATGGATGGATGCAACTACACAGCAGGCCCCTCTGACTTGTCTCAGGAAATGTCTTCTTTGCATGGGGTCAGTCCCGTCAGAGAGAGCTATGCTGAGATATGAGCTACAAAGCTATGCTAACCCAGATGCTGCCTGGATTGTTGTCTCAGGGGGGCAAGGAGAATGTTCTAGATCTGAGCTATAGAGAAAGGAAGGTGATTTAACCAACCCAGCCAGATGTTGAAGAGCCACTGTGCCTGAAGCTGTGTTGCATACTGTAATGAGAGAGAGGGATATCTTTAGGCCTCATCCTTGATAGAGGAAAATAAAATGGCTGCCTGTATCCCTTAGGGTTGCATAGAGGACAAAACACCAGCCCAGCTGTGGAGCACAAGGCAAGCAAACACTAGTGACTGCTGTGAATGACCGATTATCCTTCCAAACTGTGTTCACTTTAAATGACGTACGTCTATCTGGAGAGCAGATTGAGTCTTCTGTTAGAAGACAACTCCATGACTTCTCACTGGGAGAGCTCTAACAGTTTGAGCTGAAAGTAAACGCCTTTGAAAATGGAGTCTTCTTAGCGGCTTGGTCCTTTAGAAGCTGAAGGAAAAGAGACCAAATAAAGGCCGAAAGGCTCATGTTTATCCCAGTTGGAGAGGGTTTCTGTGCTAACAGAGGGTTCTCTAACATCACTGAGACACTCCAGATATCTGCAGCAGGAATGGTCAGTCGTGTATTTACTCTGTGACCTTGTGGTGGAATGCTGGATGTAAGTTCCTTACAAACACACAGGAATAGACCCAGTCACTCTGCACTCCGGCACACAGCACACACAACGTTGCTCGTAAGTCGCAACAATAACCAAGGGGCTCCTGATTGTATATCTACCCCCCTCCCCCCAAACATTCTCCCTACGAAGCCACAACGTCATCAGATAGTTTCAAACATGTCAGTGCCTCTCTCGGCTATGACTTAACTGGGGAAGCTTGCCAATAGACATGTAGGCTTGGCTTATACAGAGCTGCAGTTTGATATTGAGTAAGCATGTATCAATCATGTAATGACTGAACATATAAGAAGCTCTTTTCATGGCATTGAAGTCGGTGATCCCTTGAATTGCCACAGTGATCCCTGGTCACACAACAGACATACTATTCATTAATTTATTTCAACTATCAATGGTGCATTCACTGCTCTTAATGATGCCCCTTTGTGGTCACAGAAAGAGATATTATAGATATGTAAATAACCAAGTACAAGTGTCAATTTAACACAGAAACAATGTATTTTAGCTTGCCAATCTTCATACATATCTGCACCAGTTTCACTCCACACAGCTGTCCCATATACAGTAGAACAGCACTATAGAAACTGGGCCTTATAATCATTAAACACCCACGTCATAAACAAAGCCATACTTGGCACTATCTGTATGTGCTATCAATTTCTCTGTTGACCTTTTTCAAATCACACTGCATCCCACCAGTCACCCAACACTCAAAACTCCTATTCCCCAACCTCCTATCCTCTGTCCCCTTTAGCGTCCAATAATCTACCCACCAGCCTCCTTAAACATTCAACAGTCTGCCCACTCCTCCTTTCACTCCAGACATTCTCCCCATTGTCCCACTTTAAACTCAATACATTTTACCCCGTCTCCCCACTCCTCTCCCCCATCTCCCCCATCCACTGCTAACACTATCCTCCTCTTCAGAAATCCCACAGGAAGTCAGTTAGAGGAAGACTGGAGAGAGTGGGCGGTTCGGCTGGCAGAGAGGCCAGCAAGACAAACTCACTGCTGCCTGCTAACGCACGCACGCACGCACACACACACACACACACACACACACACACACACACACACACACACACACACACACACACACACACACACACACACACACACACACACACACACACACACACACACACACACACACACACACACACACACACACAGAGGTAGAGGTTGGTCTCCTTTTATTTACAAATGCTCTTAGAGAACTATGCCTGTCAAAGGAGGGGGGAAAAGACAACCACAGGTAGAAAAAACAACACATTTCACACATCATTCCAGCAGGAAAAAGCCGCAGTGATTCAGGATTCCCCTATAGGTTGGTTTGAGCAGCATTCCCAAAGCCGTACCGGCTCAGAGTGGAGCAGTACACAGCACAGATAAGGAGGCTGAGCTCTCCCTCCTTAACAGAATCTGAGGACACAGGAGATAAAGACATTGGTTGCCACTTTTCAACCCTACACTGAAAGCTACAGTTAAGTCATGGTAGTCAGTCAGTGCTACAGGTGTAGGATCTTCATTTGAGCCAGTTTGCTACAGCAGGAAAATAATCCTGCAGCAACAGGAAATGTTAATTATTATGTGGATTATAGTTAATGGACATTTTTGTAGGGGTTGATACATTTTTCGTAAGTCAAAGTCAATTTCAAAGTGGAAATTACAAACTTCAGAAGCCTTTTTAAACCTCAAATACACCGTTTTAAAATGTCCTGCATTGCAGGAAGGTTATCCTGCAACAGGGTGATCAAATGAAGATCCTACACCATCTGTAGTGAGTAGAACCTGAACTTTCTCAACTTTTAAATGGGACAGAGTAGTCTGAAAACAGTCTATACTAGGGATGCTTGGAGGGTGGCGATATCAAGGATCACATTGAATTTCTTCCAGTACTGTTCCTGTGTGATTCCAACTACTGCCTTAGTCATTTCCCTATTAACTCACCCTATGCCGCTCTGGACTCACACATCAGTCAGTTGCCCTACAAGGGTTCCCATAAAAATACATAGGCCTTTTCTAAAAGAGACTGAGGTTTTAGTCCGTAAGTTGCATTGTGTTGCTCAGCTCTTACTCACCGTCAGTTTCCCCCCTGGTTAAGGCATTAAACAGACAGACTGGGGGCTTCTCCTATAACCTCCTACTAGTGATGAAGAGTTTCCTTCTCATTCAGTCGCACACACACACACACACACACTGAGGGTAGCTGGCTACTAGCTATGTGACTCAATACAATGACTGCAAGGTCTTTAGCGACTTAGCCTAGCAGAATTAGCCTAGCTGTCTAAGGAGCCCTCAGAATTAACGACACTAAGAAAGGGGGATTTGGTTACATTGTGTCTTGTTTTGGCCCATAGTGTGACCAATTACATTTTCACCGTGAAGCTCAACAGAATTTAGCCATGACTTGCAGATGACACATCAAACTGAAATGCCAGAAATGTGAAAGAGGTGCCAAGAGCTGGAGCTTGGGGTATAATAAAGTAGATTATTCAGCTTGTTAATAATCCTTCGAGTATTTAGAAAACAATCCCCTTCTCTGGAAATGGAGTGAACAATATGACATGACACCTGACTGACATTAAACGCTGTAACACTTCCTTAATGTGAAAAACCACTCTCTCACAGAAACGGCAGCTCATATGGCTTCTATTGTTAGATCCGGAGTGTGTGATGATCCTCTGTGTGACAAAAATACATATCACACATGGATGGTAACGGAAGCCAAAACAATGCCATTGGTTGTTTGAAGTGATCATGGCTGCAGTGCAGAGCGGGGGACAGTTGTTTCAAAGCCGCCCCCTCATCTCACTGGATACAAAGCAGTGCTCTTGGCAGGCACCTCTGGACCTCAGTGCTGAGCGCTGGCTGTCTTGCGTCAGTCATCAAAGGGTCTGGGGCTTTGCGGCCAGGGAATCTTTCCCCTATCAGGGTGCACTGCACTCACTTCTGAGCACTAAGGCCCTGGCTCACAGTCAGTATGGGTGAGACATGCTCTATACTACAGACATACACACAGACCGCTTATAGGAGTGAGTAGCTAGGGAGAAGATATGAAGAACTTGGTCCTATGTCACAATTGTTTGGCTAAAACGGCTAACACGCAGTCCAACCAATGGCATCACAGCATTCTTATTGAGAGATGTGAGTTTTGGATCTAACTCCTCTCAGCAGATGCAATGATGTTTCTTGTTAAAAATGTTGGATGTCTTTAACTTTCCATGTCTTTTCCAGTCCTAGGTTTTGTTGGTGCCAAAACTTCACAACACAGAACTAGGGGTAATTTGACCTGGGAGAACATCACATCCTTTCGCTAAATGCCTGAGATCTAAAGGCTATCCATTGCTTGCAAATCCATTGTTTGCCTCATACAGACAGAGTTGAAAACGAAACAGGGGAAAATGACCCACATACTACCATGACCCAACGGAGTGTTCCCCCTTCGCTGCCAATGGAGATAGCAGCTTGGCTTTCTTCACATGCCTCATGTGTGACTATTTGAAAGCAATTTAACTTGCTTGTGTTGCTCTTTGACCCCCTAAACCAATGTAAGCTTATTCTAATCTTTGGGGCAATATTCTGTGTGGGCGATTATTACTGTGTATGCCCACGGTGGATAATACCTTAATAATACCCAGTGTGACAAGTGCATCCATATTACAAATTCAGAGACTCTCTAGCATAATCAGTTCAGAGTGAGATGGTTGGTACAGTAAACAGAAGTATACTGGGCTTATCCTATTGGAATCAGTCCAACTTTTCACTCCATCTATCATGGAAACCACCATAAACCTCCATTCGGTCCCTAGAACGAATCGTTTCCACTAGACTGAGAGCAGATGAGTTTCCAATAATACCTCTGCTCCAGATGACTCATTATGCTATAATGTCATGCCATGTATGGGATGAAATACACATGGCCTAATATGCTAATGTCAACCAGGTCTCTCTTAAATAGATTCTATCTCAACAAGACTAACCTGGATAAATACAGGTTTAATTGGAAGTAGCCTAACATTGTACGGTCAAAAAATGAGAAATTGAATCATGCCCTGCTCTACAGACGGGAAAATTATGTTCTTTTTATAGGCTTCTGGCTCCTATTATGACATGTGGTCATTAAGTAATTCCGCCTTTTAAAGACCCCCCTCTCTCGGTCTCCCACCAGGAAATTAATTTTAAGTGCAATGAGGCCTCAGTTGGTTGAATCAACAAGACAAGACAGTTAAAAAGGTGGGAGACGGGCAATCGTAATGACACTGACCGGTATCTATTCTCTAACATCAAGTTAGAGACATCAAGAGATAAACTTCACCATGCTATTGATAGTTAATGCAATACCAGTATCTCAAGTTAAACAGACAAAAAACTAATCACAGATCATCTTTATGCTACTGATAGTAAACGATGATACCCACTAGATATCAACAAGCAGATCCTCCCTGTAGTAAAGAACTGTGGATGATAAAACATTGTTCCATAGTCGAGATGCCTCCCCACTGGGCACAGACGTCAATTCAACGCCTATTCCATGTTGGTTCAACGTAATTTCATTGAAATGACGTGGAAAAAACATTGATGTGAGCTTGTAAAGGCTGAACTGGAGGTTGCCTAAACATCAAACTGTTACCATGGTTACCCCATGGTAATTCTGTTTTATATTTTCCCAAATTATGTTTTCTCAGTTTCATTTTTCCTGGTTTTAGATTTTTTTGGTTTTTCACAACTGTTCATAGAGAAACAACTAAATTAGATGTTCTGAATTAGTCTGCAATATTTAGATTTGAGTGTTATTCCCCTTTAAATGCCCATCTGGCCCATTAATTGCATATCTAGTGTGCCGTCTAATGTGCCGGTCTAGTGATGGTTCTGTACTGCTGCTCACTTCATGGCAAAGTTTACAAATAACAAATAATTGATACAAATTATATAGTTACTCATGATATACTTCTGCCAGGTAAGCCTACTTTGCAGTAACATTTAACTGTGAAGGTTTTGGGGAAAGCATTTCTGTCAACCCACAAGACTGTTATCACATCAACTGGCTACTAGTGTTGGGCATTCAAATCAAATCAAATCAAATTTTATTGGCCACATGCGCCGAATACAACAGGTGCAGACATTACAGTGAAATGCTTACTTACAGCCCTTAACCAACAGTGCATTTATTTTTAATAAAAAAAGTAGAATATAACAACAAAAAAGTGTTGAGAAAAAAAGAGCAGAAGTCAAATAAAATAACAGTAGGGAGGCTATATATACAGGGGGGTACCGGTGCAGAGTCAAGGTGCGAGGGCACCGGCTAGTTGAGGTAGTTGAAGTAATATGTACATGTGGGTAGAGTTAAAGTGACTATGCATAAATAATTAACAGAGTAGCAGCAGCGTAAAAAGATGGGGTGGGGGGGGCAGTGCAAATAGTCCGGGTAGCCATGATTAGCTGTTCAGGAGTATTATGGCTTGGGAGTAGAAGCTGTTGAGAAGTCTTTTGGACCTAGACTTGGCACTCCGGTACCGCTTGCCGTGCTGTAGCAGAGAGAACAGTCTATGACTAGGGTGGCTGGAGTCTTTGACAATTTTGAGGGCCTTCCTCTGACACCGCCTGGTATAGAGGTCTTGGATGGCAGGAAGCTTGGCCCCAGTGACGTACTGGGCCATACGCACTACCCTCTGTAGTGCCTTGCGGTCGGAGGCCAAGCAGTTGCCATACCAGGCGGTGATGCAACCAGTCAGGATGCTCTCGATGGTGCAGCTGTATCATTTTTTGAGGATCTGAGGACCCATGCCAAATCTTTTCAGTCTCCTGAGGGGGAATAGGCTTTGTCGTGCCCTCTTCACGACTGTCTTGGTGTGTTTGGACCATGATAGTTTGTTGGTGATGTGGACACCAAGGAACTTGAAACTCTCAACCTGTTCCACTACAGCCCCGTCGATGAGAATGGGGGCGTGCTCAGTCCTCTTTTTTTTTCCTGTAGTCCACAATCATCTCCTTTGTCTTGGTCACGTTGAAGGAGAGGTTGTTATCCTGGCACCACACGGCCAGGTCTCTGACCTCCTCCCTATAGGCTGTCTCATTGTTGTCGGTGATCAGGCCTACCACTGTTGTGTTGTCGGCAAACTTAATGATGGTGTTGGAGTCGTGCCTGGCCATGCAGTCATGGGTGAACAGGGAGTACAGGAGGGGACTGAGCACGCACCCCTGAGGGGCCCCCGTGTTGAGGATCAGTGTGGCTGATGTGTTGTTACCTACTCTTACCACCTGGGGGCGGCCCGTCAGGAAGTCCAGGATCCAGTTGCAGAGGGAGGTGTTTAGTCCCAGGATCCTTAGCTTAGTGATGAGCTTTGAGGGCACTATGGTGCATTCCGAGTCTTTTCTGTGAGCCGGATCATTTTGCTCCGTTCACCTAAAAGAGCCGTTCATTTGGTTCCCAAATGGCTCTTCGCTCAGTAATGCTTCGAAATTGACCTAAAACCATGATTTAAAAAAATTATTAAAGCCTAAAAAGTCAGATCGTGAAATGTGAGTTGAAATACATTTTTACCTGACCAAATTATTAGATGCCCTGCAAAATAAAATGAAGACTGAATGAGGCTCTCTCCTCACTATATTGTTCCTGCACTGAGGAATTACTATCTTCAGAGAATGTTTTTTATAACTTATCTGCAGATAATTGATGTCTGGAGCTCAATAGCAATAGTAAAAGTATGCAAATCAGGGAGCCAAATGAACGGCTCTTTCACATATGCGATTCGGTTCCTGACTTTCACCAAAAAGAGCCTTTCAAAAAGAGCCGTTCATTCACGAACGACCCATCACTACTTTCTAACCAGGGGTGAGATAATGTCAATGTTGCGTCGGCTAGATAGTAGCTGGAAGCTTGCGGTGTCTGATACATTTCTTTATGCCAGTTTGCGGTGCAACACTTGAAAATTGCATGTACTTTCAGAATTGTTTGGTGAGCACCTCATAGGTGGTCTGCGAGCTACTGGTAGCTCATGATCGACCTGTTGGAGACCCCTGCTCTACAAGCCAGAATGTTAAATAAAATGATATTTAGACTTACTTTACCAGGTGTCTGTGCTGTTGGTCCTTTTGACGGTAGGAGGTGGAGATAGTTAAACAACACCTTCCTGTGGATACCCTTACTTTTTGCGGCGCCGGTAGGTTCTGTCACTTGTATTTTCAATGTCCAGACGCATTGCACGTGATGCACAATATGTAAACAATAGCCGAATGTAACCAAACGTA
Source organism: Coregonus lavaretus (assembly GCF_964263955.1). NCBI lineage: Eukaryota > Metazoa > Chordata > Actinopteri > Salmoniformes > Salmonidae > Coregonus > Coregonus lavaretus. The sequence continues at coordinate 12,687,070 of NC_140010.1, read as the reverse complement.
GTCGACCGAATCATGTTTCCTCGCAATCAGCTGGAAGTGTTTGTGAAATTTGCCAGCTGATTGTGTGGGACAATGCTTGGTTTGTGGTTCGGTTAGGCTTAGCCATATTGTGCAAGTGTTTGACGCTGCGAAAAAGCTATATACAGACAAGTGTACTGAAGGTCAGGTTATAACGCTTCTCTGTGGATATTTTGTCTCAAATTACCTCCAACAAGGGAATAAAACAGTGAAAGTAAGTTGAAATGAAGTTTGTTCAACATTCTGACTTGTAATTGGACTATTCGGGAATGCTGAGCAAAGCGTCAATACAGGACTAAGATTTAATCCTACTACACCGGCTCCGACGCTCGTCGGATGTGGCATGGCTTGCAAACTATTACGGACCTCAAAGGGAAACCCAGCCACGAGCTGCCCAGTGACGCGAGCCTACCAGACTAGCTAAATGCCTTTTATGCTCGCTTCGAGCAACACTGAAGCGTGCATGAGAGCACCAGCTGTTCCGGACGACTGTGTGATCATGCTCTCCGTAGCCGATGTGAGCAAGACCTTTAAACAGGTCAACATTCACAAGGCCGCGGGGCCAGACGGATTACCAGGACGTGTAATCAGAGCATGCACGGCCCAACTGGCAAGTGTCTTCACTGACATTTTCAACCTCTACCTGACCAGGTCTGTAATACCTACATGTTTCAAGCAGACCACCATCGTCCCTGTGCCCAAGAAAGCGAAGGTAACCTGCCTAAATGACTACCGGCCCGTAGCACTCAAGTCGGTAGCCATGAAGTGTTTTGAAAGGCTGGTCATGGCTCACATTAACACCATCATCCTGGAAACCATAGACCCACTCCAATTCGCATACCGCCCCAACAGATCCACAGATGACGCCATTTCACTCCACACTGCAATTTCCCACCTGGACACAAGGAACACCTATGTGAGAATGCTGTTAATTGACTACAGCTCAGCGTTCAACACCATAGTGCCCACAAACCTTATCATTAAGCTAATGACCCTGGGACTAAACACCTCCCTCTGCAACTGGATCCTGGACTTCCTGACGGGCCGCCCCCAGGTGGTAAGGGTAGGCAATAACACATCTGCCACGCTGATCCTTAAGACTGGGGCCCCTCAGGGGTGCGTGCTCAGTCCCCTCCTGTACTCCCTGTTCACCCACGACTGCGTAGCCAACACCATCATTAAGTTTGCTGACGATACAACAGTGATAGGCCTGATCACCGACAACAATGAGACAGCCTATAGGGAGGAGGTCAGAGACCTGGCAGTGTGGTGCCAGGACAACAACCTCTCCCTCAATGTGAGCATGACAAAGGAGCTGATCGTGGACTACAGGAAAAGGAGAACAGGCCCCCATTAACATCGATGGGGCTGTAGTGGAGTGGGTCGAGAGTTTCAAGTTCCTTGGTGTCCACATCATCAACAAACTATCATGGTCCAAACACACCAACACAGTCGTGAAGAGGGCACAACAACACCTTTTTCCCCTCAGGAGACTGAAAAGATTTGGCATGGGTCCCCAGATCCTCAAAATGTTCTACAGCTGCACCATCGAGAGCATCCTGACCGGTTGCATCACCGCCTGGTATGGCAACTGCTCGGCATCCGACCATAAGGCACTACAGAGGGTAGTGCGTACAGCCCAGTACATCTCTGGGGCCAGGACCTATATACTAGGTGGTGTCAGAGGAAGGCCCAAAGTGCTGCTAGTCTGGCTATGATGTGCTGCTAGCCTGGCTATGACGTGCTGCTAGCCTGGCTATGACGTGCTGCTAGCCTGGCTATGACGTGCTGCTAGCCTGGCTATGACGTGCTGCTAGCCTGGCTATGACGTGCTGCTAGCCTGGCTATGACGTGCTGCTAGTCTGGCTATGACGTGCTGCTAGCCTGGCTATGACGTGCTGCTAGTCTGGCTAGTGTTGCCTGCTACCCTATCATCATGTCTGTAACTCAAACAGGGATAGGCACTATGTCATCAGGTGCAATGTCTGTAATTTCCTCCCCAGTAACGTATAGTACACGTAGGTAGGGTTTACCAGTTCCCTCCAACAAATGTTGTACTCATATTGTAGTTTTAACATCATGTACCTGCACACTAGTTAGCCTACACTATAACTGCCTATATAAATACTATGTTAATACAAAGCTTTACTGACACAATGTAAAATTGGACTAGTTGCTTTCTTTATGCCTAAATGTTTTATCAGAGAGGTACATCAGCTAAAATCTGGATTATCTTATTATCTGAAAGATTGACCCATCTAAGTGCATTCTCTGGTGCCCATAAATATCAGTCAAGAAACTGGCCTTTCTCCCTGTGTTGACATAGAGCTAAATCACAATGTGTCTAAATGTCATGTCTACTTAGCCATTAACACCCCAGAAGACAGACAAGCCAGTGTCACAGCAGACACCAAAGCGGTGGAGAAAGAACCTTTTGTCCAACGGGGTTGGTGTTTCCACAGAGATGGAGCTATCCATTCAGGGTCGGTCTGTATTTTTGGATCAGAGGCTGGATACAGTTAGCACTCCCTCTCCCTCTCTAGCATATAATAAGTTCATCAGAACATGTAACACCCAAACAGGACAGCACTCAATCTGTAGATGTTACAGACAGACCAGCCGGCCCGTTGAGTAAAGATTGTAGATGTTACAGACAGACCAGCCGGCCCGTTGAGTAAAGATTGTAGATGTTACAGACAGACCAGCCGGCCCGTTGAGTAAAGATTGTAGATGTTACAGACAGACCAGCCGGCCCGTTGAGTAAAGATTGTAGATGTTACAGACAGACCAGCCGGCCCGTTGAGTAAAGCTTGTAGATGTTACAGACAGACCAGCCGGCCCGTTGAGTAAAGCTTGTAGATGTTACAGACAGACCAGCTGGCCCGTTGAGTAAAGCTTGTAGATGTTACAGACAGACCAGCCGGCCCATTGAGTAAAGCTCCTGTTGAGTAAAGCTCTTGGGACCTTGTGTGTGTTTAGTGAATCCAGCCCTCAGAACGAGTCATGTCAAAGGAGGCTGTTGATCAGGAGCCAGGGGGATAACACACATAGCCTACACACACACAAATCGCCATTGCTCTGTCTGTAGGCCTAAAGCATGCATTTACATTTTAGTCATTTAGCAGACACTCTTATCCAGAGGGACTTACAGTTAGTGAGTGCATACATTTTCATACTGGCCCCCCTGGCCCCCCGTGGGAATCAAACCCACAACCCTGGCGTTGCAAGCGCCATGCTCTACCAACTGAGCTACACGGGGCCATGACTTCAGAATGTAGTCAAAGGCCCATGCTTTCAGATTTTAGCTCCCTTGTCAACATTATTCAGACCTGTATTTATTGACAGAAGGGTTTTGACTGAATGAAGCTGGGTGGGGGAGTTACATGTATCACTTGATGGTTGTTCTGTTTAGGCTCTTCTCTTCTCATTACAGGAAGTATCACAGGAACTATCACAAGGAACTATCAAAAGGAACTATCACAGGAACTGACTGTCACAGGAACTATCACAGGAACTGTCTTTCACAGGAACTGTAACAGGAACTGTCACAGGAACACTGACTGTACAGTGAAAATAAATTATAGGGATTTTCTGACTGATTAGGCAGATCGATGGGGGTATAAAATACAAAGTTGTCCAGCTGAAAGTCTCCACAACTCCTGTTCTGTTAGTGTTGGTATTCTGGTAAGATAAATATATTTGCAGTAGAAACAGTAGAATTTCTGAGGGCAATTATATAACGTTATTGGCTCAGGTTTTTTCTTCGGCCATGGCCTTGCAGGAAGCACAATCAGTTGTACTTAAAATGGTGGCACGTTTAGACCAAACAATGGCTGTTCATCTGTAAACAGTCTCTATGCACTGTAAGTAACATTCAAGTAGATAATGGAAAGCTATATAGGCTTTGATCAAAATTTTTACCACACCCATTGAAAGAGAACATGCAATGCCATCATGGGGAAAGATAACATGCCGTACTGCAGTTACATGTCGTCAAGTGATGAAAAGTCACTGACAAGCCATGAATCAACTGTTTGCTCACTCGGTTTTGTAAGACATTTGAGTTCTCCTTACCAAGTTGAGGCAATACAGGCAAGTTAAAATGTGCAGTTTTGTCACACAACAATGCTACAGATGTCACAAGTTTTGAGGGAGCGTGCAATTGGCATGCTGACTGCAGGAATGTCCACTAGAGCTGTTGCCAGAGAATTGAATGTTAATTTCTCTACCATAAGCCATCTCCACTGTCATTTTAGAGAATTTGGCTGTACGTCCAACTGGCCTCACAACTGCAGACCACGTGTATGGCGTTGTATGTGCGAGCGGTTTGCTGATATCAACTTTGTGAACATAGTGCCCGATGGTGGCGGTGGGGTTATGGTACGGACAATGAACACAATTGCATTTTATCGATGGCAATTTGAATGCACAGGGATAACGTGACGAGATCCGGAGGCCTATTCGTGCCATTCATCTGCCGCCATCATCTCATGTTTCAGCATGATAATGCACGGCCCCATGTTGCAAGGGTCTGTACAAAATTCCTGGAAGCTGAACATTTCCAAGTTCTTCCATGGCCTGCATACTTACCAGACATGTCACCCATTGAGCATGTTTGGGATGCTCTGGATCTACGTGTACGACAGTGTGTTCCAGTTCCCGCCAATATCAAGAAACTTCGCACAGCCATTGAAGAGGAGTGGGACAACATTCCACAGGCCACAATCAACAGCCTGATCAACTCTATGCGAAGGAGATGTATCGCGCTGCATGAGGCAAATGGTGGTCACACCAAATACTGACTGGTTAACCTTTTTATTAAGGTATATGTGACCAACAGATGCATATCTATATTCCCAGTCATGTGAAATCCATAGATTAGGGCCTAATGAATTTATTTCAATTGACTGATTTCCTTATATGAACTGTAACTGTTTATTTTTTGTTCAGTAAACTAACCCTAGCCTTAACCCTTATCCTAACCCTAACCCTAACTCTTATTCTAAACCTAACCTTAGCAAGCAGTTTCTTATCAACAGATAGTTTGTTGATAGTATGACAATCTGTAGAGAATCTACAGAAGGACTATTCAGACTATCCAAATAAAGTGTGACTAATATTTCCAGGGGGCAGAAATTGAACCACAGACAGACAGACATATGGCTCTAGCCAAAAGCAGAGCATTATATAGGGGGGAATTTCTCTCTAAGCGTATTCTGACCTTGAACTTAAGCATGAGAATAGCATGCTATTCACCCGCTATTCATTCGGGTAAAGATCGAATAAATGAAGGTGTGGCGGAGGTGTGTCTACAGATACACCATATTCTGACCTTGACTTCATTCCCTCATAATTCCACCACCTTTACGTGCGAGGAAACCATGAATAAGGTCTAGCGAACCTACCAGTTCCAAGTCGCAAAAGCATTTACAGTACTTTATTTTTTCTTTATTTTAAAGAAATAACACCATTCTCCATGCACTGTAATTTACAACTTGATAAGCGCTATTGATTAGAGCTAGGTAAATGAGTAATCCATTTGGATAAGTGAATTATAAATATAAATGACACTTGTTTTAGATATATTTGACCTTATAATAACTGGAGACAAAATTGAAACCAGTCATATGGCAGTAAACTGACGCAGTAAAGTTTATGAAATGCTGTGCCATTATGCAGAATTTAAATTGTATGGCCTTTTAACTTGCAGGGATGGGCACTCTCAAATGTCTTAATTATAGGCTACCCTGACTTTCTCTGTCTCCTTTATCTATTATGTTAGATATCAGTATTGACCATCAGTAGGCCTAATAACCACACATATTCAACTGCCAATTTACTGTTTGTTCCCTTCAGTAGGTACAGTTGAAGTCGGAAGTTTACATACACCTTAGCCAAATAAACTTAAACTCAGTTTTTCACAATTCCTGACATTTAATCCTAGTAAAAATTCCCTGTCTTAGGTCAGTTAGGATCACCACTTTATTTTAAGAATGTGAAATGTCAGAATAATAGTAGAGATAATTATTTATTTCAGCTTTTATTTATTTCATCACATTCCCAGTGGGTCAGGAGTTTACATACACTCAATTAGTATTTGGTAGCATTGCCTTTAAATTGTTTAACTTGGGTCAAATGTTTTGGGTAGCCTTCCACAAGCTTCCCACAATAAGTTGGGTGAATTGTGGCCCATTCCTCCTGACAGAGCTGGTGTAACGGAGTCAGGTTTGTAGGCCTCCTTTTATTTTATTTATTTTATTTTATTTTTAGGGGGTAGATCAGCTTTAATATTGCAGATACAGTGAGGGAAAAAAGTATTTGATCCCCTGCTGATTTTGTACGTTTGCCCACTGACAAAAAAATGATCAGTCTATCATTTTAATGGTAGGTTTATTTGAACAGTGAGAGACTGAATAACAACAAAAAAATCCAGAAAAACGCATGTCAAAAATGTTATAAATTGATTTGCATTTTAATGAGGGAAATAAGTATTTGACCCCTCTGCAAAACATGACTTAGTACTTGGTGGCAAAACCCTTGTTGGCAATCACAGAGGTCAGATGTTTCTTGTAGTTGGCCACCAGGTTTGCACACATCTCAGGAGGGATTTTGTCCCACTCCTCTTTGCAGATCTTCTCCAAGTCATTAAGGTTTCGAGGCTGACGTTTGGCAACTCAAACCTTCAGGTCCCTCCACAGATTTTCTATGGGATTAAGGTCTGGAGACTGGCTAGGCCACTCCAGGAACTTAATGTGCTTCTTCTTGAGCCACTTCTTTGTTGCCTTGGCCGTGTGTTTTGGGTCATTGTCATGCTGGAATACCCATCCACGACCCATTTTCAATGCCCTGGCTGAGGGAAGGAGGTTCTCACCCAAGATTTGACGGTACATGGCCCCGTCCATCGTCCCTTTGATGCGGTGAAATTGTCCTGTCCCCTTAGCAGAAAAACACCCCCAAAGCATAATGTTTCCACCTCCATGTTTGACGGTGGGGATGGTGTTCTTGGGGTCATAGGCAGCATTCCTCCTCCTCCAAACACGGTGAGTTGAGTTGATGCCAAACAGCTCGATTTTGGTCTCATCTGACCACAACACTTTCACCCAGTTCTCCTCTGAATCATTCAGATGTTCATTAGCAAACTTCAGATGGGCATGTATATGTGCTTTCTAGAGCAGGGGGACCTTGCGGGCGCTGCAGAATTTCAGTCCTTCACGGCGTAGTGTGTTACCAATTGTTTTCTTGGTGACTATGGTCCCAGCTGCCATGAGATCATTGACAAGATCCTCCCGTGTAGTTCTGGGCTGATTCCTCACCGTTCTCATGATCATTGCAACTCCACGAGGTGAGATCTTGCATGGAGCCCCAGGCCAAGGGAGATTGACAGTTATTTTGTGTTTCTTCCATTTGCGAATAATCGCACACCAACTGTTGTCACCTTCTCACCAAGCTGCTTGGCGATGGTCTTGTAGCCCATTCCAGCCTTGTGTAGGTCTACAATCTTGTCCCTGACATCCTTGGAGAGCTCTTTGGTCTTGGCCATGGTGGAGAGATTTTTTCCCTCACTGTAGATTGTAACTTCCATCAATGTAATTGTCTGCATCACTTCCAATCCCCCATATGTTTTTTTTGTCGTTTTTTTTCTCGCATATATATATATATATATATATATATATATATATATATATACACCGTTAGGGAAAAAGGTATTTGAGCCCCTGCTGATTTTGTACGTTTGCCCACTGACAAAGAAATGATCAGTCTATAATTTTAATGGTAGGTTTATTTGAACAGTGAGACACAGAATAACAACAAAATAATCCAGAAAAACGCATGTAAAAAAAATTATAAATTGATTTGCATTTTAATGAGGGAAATAAGTATTTGACCCCCTTTCAATCAGAAAGATTTCTGGCTCCCAGGTGTCTTTTATACAGGTAACGAGCTGAGATTAGGAGCACACTCTTAAAGGGAGTGCTCCTAATCTCAGTTTGTTACCTGTATAAAAGACACCTGTCCACAGAAGCAATCAATCAATCAGATTCCAAACTCTCCACCATGGCCAAGACTAAAGTGCTCTCCAAGGATGTCAGGGACAAGATTGTAGATCTACACAAGGCTGAAATGGGCTACAAGACCATCGCCAAGCAGCTTGGTGAGAAGGTGACAACAGTTGGTGCGATTATTCGCAAATGGAAGAAACACAAAAGAACTGTCAATCTCCCTCTGCCTGGGGCTCCATGCAAGATCTCACCTCGTGGAGATGCAATGATCATAAGAACAGTGAGGAATCAACCCAGAACTACACGGGAGGATCTTGTCAATGATCTCAAGGCAGCTGGGACCATAGTCACCAAGAAAACAATTGGTAACACAATACGCTGTGAAGGACTGAAATCCTGCAGCGCCCGCAAGGTCCCCCTGCTCAAGAAAGCACATATACAGGCCTGTCTGAAGTTTGCCAATGAACATCTGAATGATTCAGAGGAGAATTGGGTGAAAGTGTTGTGGTCAGATGAGACCAAAATCGAGCTCTTTGGCATCAACTCAACTCGTCGTGTTTGGAGGAGGAGGAATGCTGCCTATGACCCCAAGAACACCATCCCCACCATCAAACATGGAGGTGGAAACATTATGCTTTGGGGGTGTTTTTCTGCTAAGGGGACAGGACAATTTCACCGCATCAAATGGACGATGGACGGGGCCATGTACCATCAAATCTTGGGTGAGAACCTCCTTCCCTCAGCCAGGGCATTGAAAATGGGTCGTGGATGGGTATTCCAGCATGACAATGACCCAAAACACACGGCCAAGGCAACAAAGGAGTGGCTCAAGAAGAAGCACATTAGGGTCCTGGAGTGGCCTCGCCAAAAAGGGACTTTGCAATTAATTGTAATTCATCTGATCACTCTTCATAACATTCTGGAGTATTCGGCGGTGCCGGGTGTAGCACGAAGCTAGCTAGCTAGCTAACTCACCTCCTGGACTAGCTGGCGAGTAGCTATTAGCAACGGTAGCAACTAAATACAATATCCTTTTAGCCAGCTACAATTGTTCGCAGCGCCGCCGTTATTCAAACAAAGTCAACACAGCAGCCATTGCTAGCTAGCCAACACGACCAGCTAGCTGTACTGTAGCAGCTAAATACAATATATTTGTGCTAGCTAGCCAACGTTTAATTATTGCTGCGTTATGAAAGGAACTAGACACGGACACGAATTATCTGTTTAGTGTGTTAACACACTATTGGTAGTTTGTTGTAACCAAGTATTGGTGCTAAACTGTGTGTTATTGGATGCTAGCATGCTAGTTAGCTATAGCGTCATAGTTAGCTAGCTGAATAAAGTAAGTTGAGTCTATTCCTTGAAACATTGAACCGCTGTAGTTCACAACAATTCTAATTTCTAAAGTGGAAGTTGGGAGAGTTTTATTCGGGTGGTTCAGTGAAACAATTATAGTTTCTGAGGTGAAGTTGGGAGAGTTATATTTGGGAGTTTTGGTTTTTACTCTCTCCTTTCCCAGATGTTTAGTTCATTTCATTCCGATCTCCTCTGCATTATTGTAGCCATTTGCTACAGCCTGTCAACTATGCCTCTGCCTATCCCTGTTCTCTCCTCTCCGCACAGGCTACACAAATGCCTCACACCGCGTGGCTGCTGCCTCTCTAACCTGGTGGTCCCTGCACGCACCCCACACCTGGAGTTCCAGGTCTCAGGCAGCCTCTGGAACTGCCGTTCTGCTGCCAACAAGGCTGACTTCATCCCAGCCTATGCTACCCTCCAGTCCCTCGACTTCCTGGCGCTGACGGAAACATGGATTACCACTGAAAACACTGCTACTCCTACTGCTCTCTCCTCGTCTGACCATGTGTTCTCGCATACCCCGAGAGCATCTGGTCAGAGGGGTGGTGGCACAGGAATCCTCATCTCTCCCAAGTGGACATTCTCAATTTTTCCCCTAACCCATCTGTCTATCTCCTCATTTGAATTCCATGCTGTCACAGTCACTAGCCCATTTAAGCTTAATATCCTTGTCATCTATCGCCCTCCAGGTTCCCTTGGAGAGTTCATCAATGAGCTTGACGCCTTGATAAGTTCCTTTCCTGAGGATGGCTCACCCCTCACAGTTTTGGGGGATTTCAACCTCCCTACGTCTACATTTGACTCATTTCTCTCTGCCTCCTTCTTTCCACTCCTCTCCTCTTTTGACCTCACCCTCTCACCGTCCCCCCCTACTCACAAGGCAGGCAATACGCTTGACCTCATCTTTACTAGATGCTGCTCTTCTACTAATCTCACTGCAACTCCCCTCCATGTCTCCGACCACTACTTTGTATCCTTTTCTCTCTCGCTCTCCTCCAACACTACTCACTCTGCCCCTACACAGATGGTAATGCGCCGCCGCAACCTTCGCTCTCTCTCTCCCACTACTCTATCCTCTTCCATCCTATCATCTCTTCCCTCTGCTCAATCCTTCTCCCTCCAATCTCCTGATTCTGCCTCCTCAACCCTCCTCTCCTCCCTTTCTGCATCCTTTGACTCTCTGTGTCCCCTATCCTCCCGGCCGGCTCGGTCTTCCCCTCCAGCTCCGTGGCTTGATGACTCATTGCGAGCTCACAGAACAGAGCTCCGGGCAGCGGAGCGGAAATGGAAGAAAACTAAACTCCCTGCCGACCTGGCATCTTTTCACTCCCTCCTCTCTACATTTTCTTCATCTGTTTCTGCTGCTAAGGCCACTTTCTACCACTCTAAATTCCAAGCATCTGCCTCTAACCCTAGGAAGCTCTTTGCCACATTCTCCTCCCTGCTGAATCCCCCCCCCCCCTCCTCTCTCTCTGTGGATGACTTCGTCAACCACTTTGAAAAGAAGGTTGACGACATCCGATCCTCGTTTGTTAAGTCTAATGACACTGCTGGTCCTGCTCACACTGCCCTACCCTATGCTTTGACTTCTTTCTCCCCTCTCTCTCCAGATAAAATCTTGCGACTTGTGACTGCAGGCCGCCCAACAACTTGCCCGCTTGACCCCATCCCCTCCTCTCTTCTCCAGACCATCTCCGGTGACCTTCTCCCCTACCTCACCTCGCTGATCAACTCATCCTTGACCGCTGGCTATGTCCCTTCCGTCTTCAAGAGAGCGAGAGTTGCACCCCTTCTCAAAAAACCAACACTCGATCCCACTGATGTCAACAACTACAGACCAGTATCCCTTCTTTCTTTTCTTTCCAAAACTATTGAGCGTGCCGTCTTTAGCCAACTCTCTTGCTATCTCTCTCAGAATGACCTTGTTGATCCAAACCAGTAAGGTTTCAGGACTGGTCATTCAACTGAGACTGCTCTTCTCTGTGTCACGGAGGCTCTCCGCACTGCTAAAGCTAACTCTCTCTCCTCTGCTCTTGTCCTTCTAGACCTGTCTGCTGCCTTTGATACTGTGAACCATCAGATCCTCCTCTCCACCCTCTCCGAGCTGGGCATCTCCGGCGCGGCTCACTCCTGGATCGCGTCCTACCTGACCGGTCGCTCCTACCAAGTGGCGTGGCGAGAAGCTGTCTCCGCACCACGTGCTCTCACCACTGGTGTCCCCCAGGGCTCAGTTCTAGGCCCTCTCCTATTCTCCCTATACACCAAGTCACTTGGCTCTGTCATATCCTCACATGGCCTCTCCTATCATTGCTACGCTGACGATACACAACTAATCTTCTCCTTTCCCCCTTCTGATAACCAGGTGGCGAATCGCATCTCTGCATGTCTGGCAGACATATCAGTATGGATGACGGATCACCACCTCAAGCTGAATCTTGGCAAGACGGAGCTGCTCTTCCTCCCGGGGAAGGACTGCCCGTTCCATGATCTCGCCATCACGGTTGACAACTCCATTGTGTCCTCCTCCCAGAGTGCGAAGAGCCTTGGCGTGACCCTGGACAACACCCTGTCGTTCTCCGCTAACATCAAGGCGGTGACCCGATCCTGCAGGTTCATGCTCTACAACATTCGGAGAGTACGACCCTGCCTTACACAGGAAGCGGCACAGGTCCTAATCCAGGCACTTGTCATCTCCCGTCTGGATTACTGCAACTCGCTGTTGGCTGGGCTCCCTGCCTGCGCCATTAAACCCCTACAACTCATCCAGAATGCCGCAGCCCGTCTGGTGTTCAACCTTCCCAAGTTCTCTCACGTCACCCCGCTCCTCCGCACACTCCACTGGCTTCCAGTTGAAGCTCGCATCTGTTACAAGACCATGGTGCTTGCCTATGAAACTGTGAGGGGATCGGCACCTCTGTACCTTCAGGCTCTGATCAGTCCCTACATCCAAACGAGGGCATTGCGTTCATCCACCTCTGGCCTGCTGGCTCCCCTTCCTCTGCGGAAGCATAGTTCCCGCTCAGCCCAGTCAAAACTGTTCGCTGCTCTGGCACCCCAATGGTGGAACAAGCTCCCTCACGACGCCAGGACAGCGGAGTCACTCACCACCTTCCGGAGACATTTGAAACCCCACCTCTTTAAGGAATACCTGGGATAGGATAAAGTAATCCTTCTACCCCCCCCCCCCCCCCCCCCCTAAAAAAAAAAAAAAAAGATATTGTAAAGTGGTTATCCCACTGGCTATAGGGTGAATGCACCTATTTGTAAGTCGCTCTGGATAAGAGCGTCTGCTAAATGACGTAAATGTAATGTAATGTAAATGTATATGCAAATTGCCATCATAAAAACTGAAGCAGCAGACTTAGTGAAAATTAATATTTGTGTCATTCTCAAAACTTTTGACCACGACTGTACATTATCATTCCATTTAATGACATTGTTTCCTTTACCTTCATTTTTCCTCCTCTTTAAACGCCGACACGGCCGTGTGGTTGTTGTTGAGGATCATTAGAAACAGTTAATAATATACAGTGCATTTGGAAAGTATACAGACCCCCTGACTTTTTTATTCTAAAATGATTTAAATTGTTTTTTTCTCCCCCTCATCAATCTATACACAATACCCCATAACAACAAGGCAAAAACAGGTTTTTATAATTTTTTGCAAAGGTATTAAAAATGCAAAACGGACATATTACATTTTCATAAGTATTCAGACCCTTTACTTTTGGCAGTGATTACAGCCTCGAGTCTTCTTGGGTATGACGGTACAAGCTTAGCATACCTGTATTTGGGGAGTTTCTCCCATTCTTCTCTGCAGATCCTCTCAAGCTCTGTCAGGTTGGATGGGGAGCATCGCTGCACAGCTATTTTCAGGTCTCTCCAGAGATGTTTGATCGGGTTCAAGTCCGGGCTCTGGCTGGGCCACTCAAGGACATTCAGAGACTTGTCCCGAAGCCACTCCTGTGTTGTCTTGGCTGTGTGCTTAGGGTCGTTGTCCTGTTGGAAGGTGAACCTTTGCCCCAGTCTGAGGTCCTGAGCGCTCTGGAGCAGGTTTTCATCAATGATCTCTCTGTACTTTGCGCCGTTCATCTTTCCCTCGATCCTGACTAGTCTCCCAGTCCCTGCCGCTGAAAAACATCCCCACAGTAAGATGCTGCCACCACCATGCTTCACCGTAGGGATGGTGCCAGGTTTCCTCAAGACGTGACGCTTGGCATTCAGGCCAAAGAGTTCAATCTTGGTTTCATCAGACCAGAGAATCTTGTATCTCATGATCTGAGAGTCCTTTAGGTGCTTTTGGCAAACTCCAAGCGGGCTGTCATGTGCCTTTTACTGAGGAGTGGCTTCCGTCTGGCCACTCTACCATAAAGGCCTGATTGGTGGAGTGCTGCAGAGATGGTTGTCCTTCTGGAAGGTTCTCCCATCTCCACAGAGGAACTCTGGAGCTCTCTTAGAGTGACCATCAGGTTCTTGGTCACCTCCCTGACCAAGGCCCTTCTCCCCTGATTACTCAGTTTGGCCGGGTGGCCAGCTCTAGGAAGAGTGTTGGTGGTTCCAAACTTCTTCCATTTAAGAATGATGTAGGACACTGTGTTCTTGGGGAACTTCAATGCTGCAGAAATGTTTTGGTACCCTTCCCCAGATCTGTGCCTCGACACAATCCTGTCTCGGAGCTATATGGACAATTCCTTTGACCTCATGGCTTGGTTTTTGCTCTGACATGCACTGTCAACTGTGGGACCTTATATAGACATGTGTGTACCTTTCCAAATAATTTCCAATCAATTGAATTTACCACAGGTGAAAACCACATACTGTATTTTCATCTTCTTCTCTGTTTTGTTAACTTCCTGTTCTTCGACGGACTCTGGCTGGACTGAAGACAACGCAAAGTTAGAACAATTTTAAAGTATGCAGTGTCTGTCTCGCAACGGAGCCTTCAACTGTAAAGGAGCATTGCGTTTTCACTCTGTTGTGGACGTCTCAATTGAAATGTTGCATTACATCCTACGCAACATAACGGAGTGCTTATGGGTAATGTGAATGAGGCTATATGGCTTGGTCTGCGCTCCATAATGATTTATTTAGCCTACTTTTATTTTTATATGATCAACTTTTACAAACGATCCTCAGAAACAATCACATGACCGTGACGCCGTTTACAGAGGAAACAAATTAGGTAAGGTAAACTAAATAATGTAATTAAATGGAATAATAATGCAGGCTATACCTACTGAAGGGAAATTGGAAGTTTAATGTGTGTGGTTATTAGGCCTACTGAAGGTCGAGACTGATATTTAACATGACAGAAAAAGGAGACAGAGTTCAGGGTAGCCTATAATTAAGACATTTGAGAATGCATAAGCATTTCATCAACTTTAATGCTTCAGTTTCCTGCAATATGACTGGTTTCACATTTGTCTCCAGTGATAAGGTAAAATATATCTAAAACAAGTGTCATTTATATTGACAATTTCCTTATCCATTCGGATTTCTCATTTACCTAAATCTCTTATCAAGTTGTAAATTACAGTGCATTGAGAATGGTGTTATTTCTATGGGAACTAGATGCTTTTTCCACTTGGAACTGGTAGGTTCGCTTGACCTTATTCATGGTTTCCTTGCGAGGTAAGGTGGTGGAATTATCAGGGAATGAAGTCAAGGTCAGAATACGGGCATATCTGTAGACACACCTTTGCCACACATTCATTTATTCGATTTCCACCCCAAACAAATTGCGGGTGAATAGCATGCCACTCTCATGCTTATGTTCAAGGTCAGAATACGCTAGAGAGAAAAGTGCATATAAAAGGGAATTACGTTCCATTTACGCGCGCTTAAGTCAGGTCAGAATTGGGGCCAGAGTGAATAGGGATTCCTCATAATCAAGATATCATAAAACAAGCAGCAAACCTAGAACTAGAACCGGAAGGGAAATTAGAAGGGAAACATTCCGAATCTCAATCTAGATTCAGAACAGATGGGAGAATGAATTTACATATAAAAGTGTACAGTGCATTCAGAAAGTATTTGACTTTTTCCACATTTTATTACATTACAGCCTTATTCTAAAATGTATTACATTATTTTTTCCCCTCATCAATCTACATTTCATTACAGTCATTTAGCAGACGCTCTTATCCAGAGCGACTTACAGGAGCAATTAGTGTTAAGTGCCTTGCTCAAGGGCACATCGACCAATTTTTCACCTAGTCGGCTCGGGGATTAGAACCAGCGACCTTTCGGTTACTGGCACAACGCTCTTACCCACTAAGCTACCTGCCGCCCATGACACTTCAGAGAGGTGCTTGGGCATAAAAGAGCCGTGATTTTTCGTAGGCTTAATTGAGCACCTGTCTATACCTTCAAATATGTAATTGTCTATTGAAAATGTGTTGGATCCTTTGATGATAATTCAGAATTACGCAGGAGTGGCTTCGGGACAAGTCTCTGAATGTCCTTGAGTGGCCCAGCCAGAGCCCGGACTTGAACCCGATCGAACATCTCTGGAGAGAGCTGAAAATAGCTCTGCAAAAACACTTTCCGAATGCACTGTAGGCTATGTGAACTAATGGAGCAGGTCAGATAGGACCCATCACAAACATGATAAATGAATGACAAACATGAGACTCATGTAGAGATTTCATATAACCATGTAGTTTATTAGACCGATGGCAGGACCACACAGGAACACACTAAATGGTATTAGGAAAGCGCACCCATTATTGAAATCAAACAACCACCTCCCTTGATCTAGCCCTGAGGAAGGTTTGGAGAAGGGAAGACACTTTGTTTGGTTAGTGGAACCATTGTTCTCTTGCCAATGGGGATTCCCTTTTTGTGCAAGCCATATTCCACAGAAATGTTCTGGTTAAAGACCCAAGAGTAGGCTTGTAACTAAAGTTGCCACACCTAGAGTGATGAGAAAATTAGAAATTCCAGACTGTGGTATCGAAATGTGATATATGTTAGGGAGTGAATAAAGTTGACTGACTATGATAGGCAACTGTGGGATGGCAAGGAAATAAAGTCAAGAATCCGTAGCCTGGCTGACAAGTAACCCACGTAGAGAGGCTGATGTTAGCAAGACAAAAAAATATGACCCTGTCTTTCTGAAATTTGTGCATCTTTGATTTTCCTGTTTTTATTCTATGATTCTCTCCTTGATCTGTTCATCTTGTCTATCTCTCTGTCATCTTTCAACAACACACATAATTTGTATAACCATACGCAAATGAATATGCACAATAACAAAAAGGTATGAATATTTATATCCTTTGCAAACCACCGTAGGGTAAATGTGCATTGTATTTTTAGGTGATCAAATCTTCCTTTTTTGGTCAAAAGAGAAGAAAGATGAGTCACTTATTCAGCTGTTGAAGACCAAGGTTTAGTTGTGAGATGAGTCAAGATGAGAAAGAGCGAGAGAGAAAGAGCGAAAGAGAGAAAGAGAGAGAGAGGGTGAGAGACCCACAGGAAAGGCCTAAGCCACAATGGAAAATGCATTTATTTGCCACTTTCCATCTTTACGTACTACTTCTGTTTGGATAAACCATTTCAGTGCTTTCAGCCAACCAAGCAGACAAAAAACAAGCAGGGGAACTGGAAGTTGCTTTTTCAATTAGCTGACATCAATATGGTATTATTGGCATACAACCCCTTTTGCACTTATGGCTCTGGTCTCGTCTCTTTTACAACACAGAGGGACAACTGCCAATGTTTGTGCCATTATTGCTGTTCAATATTTGAATAGCTGTTTGCTGCTGTATATTGATGCAGGCCTACTGTTATGCCACATTTATAGATCATGCAACAACATATACAAATATTGTAAGTTATCTGTGTGTTGTATTAATGGATATTGGGAGTGCTTTTGCTTATGGGGAAGACAACATTTATATTCAGTCAAAGCATTCAATTCACAATCTGTATTATCTGATAAACTTTGTTATTGGTAAAATATGGCTTAAATGCAATAATTATAAGAAGAACTCAAGTGAACAGTGGGCTGTTTTCCTGGTACACGAGACTGGCTGCACCTGTTGAGATGGTAAGATAGCAGCAGGTCCTTCAGCTAGTTTTTCCAGCCTAAATTAATGCGTCTCTTTCCACTGGAGCCTCTCACACAGCCACAGGTGACCCACTGGATCATGGAAAGGCTGAAAAAGAACTCCATGACTCTGTTACCATGTCCAAACAAAGAAATCAGCTCAATGAGTAACTACATGCAGACAAAGTCACTTTTCCCATGCATATCTTCAGCATTCTACATTGGTGATGACATAGTAGTCTACATAGGGATACAAACAGTTATTTATTGATAATCAACTGTAAGTGTGTCTGTGTGAGAGAGGGACAGGGACTTTGTTCAATAATTTCCATCACTGAAATCACTATTGACCATCTGCTATGCCTAACAGCACAGAAACTGCTTATCATGACATGTATTGATTCATTTCCATGACAGCAAACATGAACAGAAGCCAGATTAATGATAACAAGCTGGCATTAATGATGTCCTAATGACAGAATGGAAATCAAGAATTACAATGGGGCTCCTATAGCTTCAGTTTATGATAGTGCTGAGCGATTAACTAAAAATCCCGTTTATTTTTTTTAAACAACTAATTGACCTTTTGGTGAGCTCAATGCGCACATTGCACAGTTTCTCTAGAGATAAATCAGATCAAGCCCGAACTGTGCGATGTAGTAGGGAATTGTAGTTTCCAACAGGCCAATATTCTACATACACTGAACAAACATATAAATGCAACATGCAACAATTTCAAAGATTTTACTGAGTTACAGATCATATAAGGAATTCAGACAATTGAAATAAATTCATTAGGACCTAATCTATGGATTTCACATGACTGGGAATACAGATATGCATCTGTTGGTCACAGATACCTTAAAAAAAAGGTAGGGGTGTGGACCAGAAATCCAGTTAGTATCTGGTGTGACCACCATTTGCCTCATGCAGCGCAGCATCTCCTTTGAATAGAGTTGATCAGGCTGTTGATTGTGGCCTGTGGAATGTTGTACCACTCCTCTTCAATGGCTGTGCAAAGTTGCTGTATATTGGCAGGAACTGGGACATGCTGTCGTACTTGTCGATCCAGAGCATTCCAAACATGCTCAATGGGTGACATGTCTGGTGAGTATGCAGGCCATGAAAGAACTGGGACATTTTCAGCTTCCAGGAATTGTGAACAGATCCTTGCGACATGGGGCTGTGCATTATCATGCTGCAACATGAGGTGATGACGGCGACAATGGGCCTCAGGATCTCGTCACGGTATCTCTGTGAATTCAAATTGCCATCGATAAAATACAACTGTGTTCGTTCTCCGTAGCTTATGCCTGCCTATACCATAACCACCATAGGGCACTCTGTTCACAACGTTGACATCAGCAAACCGCTCGCCCACATGACGCCATCTGCCTGGTACAGTTGAAACCGAGATTAATCCGTGAAGAGCACACTTCTCCAGCGTGCCAGTGGCTATAGAAGGTGAGCATTTGCCCACTGAAGTCGGTTACGACGCCGAACTGCAGTCAGGTCAAGACCCTGGTGAGGACGACGAGCATGCAGATGAGCTTCCTGAGTTTGTGCAGAAATTATTCAGTTGTGCAAACCCACAGTTTCATTAGCTGTCCGAGTGGCTGGTCTCAGACGATCCCGCAGGTGAAGAAGCCGGATGTGGAGGTCCTGGGCTGGCGTGGTTACACGTGGTCTGCGATTGTGAGGCCGGTGGATGTACTTCCAAATGATCTAAAATGACGTTGGAGGTGGCTTATGGTAGAGAAATTAACATTAAATTCTCTGGCAACAGCTCTGGTGGATATTACTGCAGTCAACATGCCAATTGCACGCTCTCTCAAAACATCAGACATCTGTGGCATTGTGTTGTGTGACAAAACTGCACATTTTAGAGTGGCCTTGTATTGCCCCCAGCACAAGGTGCACCTGTGTAATGATAATGCTGTATAATCAGCTTCTTGATATGCCACACATCAGGTGGATGGATTATTTTGGCAAAAGAGAAATGCTCACTAACAGGGATGTTAGAGAAATAAGCTTTTGTGCATATGGAACATTTCTGGGATCTTTTATTTCAGCTCATGAAACATGGGACCAACACTTTACATGTTGTGTTTGTATTTTTGTTGAGTATAGTTAGCGCTAATTGATCCGAACTCAAACAGCACTAATCGCTCAGCACTAGCTTATGAACACATCAGTGGAGGCTGCTGAGGGGAGGACGGCTCATAATAATGGCCAGAACGGAGCAAATGGAATGGCATCAAACACATGGAAACCATGTGTTTGATGTATTTGATACCATTCCCCCTATTCCGCTCCAGTCATTACCACGAACCCATCCTCCCCAATTAAGGTGCCACCAACCTCCTGTGGAACACATACAGTGATATTTCTAACAGCACTTCAAGACCAGATATGGCCTAGAACTAGGGCTGTGATGATACCAGTATCACAATATGTTTTGAAAAACACGAAGCAGATCAACTCTTTGGTCCTTTAAATACCTGCTGTATGTAAAATATTGTGTGCTATAGCTTGGAAAATAAATACATGTGACTCTGGCTGACAACATAATGATGTTTGTTTCCAACATTAGTTAAATCCGTTTTTTTTCCCGTTTCCTTGCCACGATACTAACGAGTATCGTGACACTGGTATCGTCCCGGCCCTACCTAGAACCACAGCTGGGTGCCCCTGCTCATGTCGGCCATAGATCACAGTGCTCACCAGAGGTATATAGGTGTTGCTTCCTGGATACCTGCAATCTACAGAGACACCATTGTCCCTCTGTGAAACCGTACTCCAAATGTAATCTCTCTCTGCCACTGAGGTTGGGTAGTTTATCAAAGAGAGTAGCAGAAACAGAGAGTGCGTTTTCCCCCAGCAGCCAGCCAGCAGTTAGCTCTCATGGCCACGCTCCAGAAGCCATATCCACAACAATGGCTTGAGAAATCTGGGAAGGTCATCAGAAAACACACTTGGGTTCAAATGGTGTTTGTTTTCTTTCAAACGCTTTAGCTGCCCTTGAATGAGCTTGGCCTGGCGCAATTGAAACAATGGGGTAGTCCCGAAAGTGCAATCCCCTCACATCTGGCACTCTAAGCAGGGCTCAATCAAACACTCAAAAGTATTTGAAAGAAAACCAATACTGTTTGAACTCAGGTCTGTCCGAGAGGCTACAATAACCAGGCAAGCACCCCCTAGATTCTACTGAACAGCACGGCTGAGATTCTAGTGTTACTGAAGTATTGTAACCTATATTTCACATCTGATCCTAAAGAGTGGGCCTTAATGAAAATAAAATCCAATGTTTTTTCTGAAATGATGGAAAACAATAGATGATGGATGGAGAGAATAGAGAGATGTTGGTTGGTTGGATTGCAACAGAGAACATGAAGTGTTATGGAAGATTATAAGGTTTCTGGTATGGTGTAGTGTAGTGGCACTGAGGTATGATCATATAAGGTGTGCAAGAAGGCCAGTGGTAAAAAAAAAAGGCTAGTAAGCACAATGCAATCTATGCTTTAATGACAATATTTTATCCCTTAGGTCTTCATCAGGTCAGACCTGAACATAGTCTTTGACCTCCAGCACCTGCTGTGCCAATATGTAATATTATCTTATACAAGAATAGGAGAGATACATTAGTCTGAATATACGATACTATTCACACAGCTTCATTAAAAGATAGCAGTTTGGCTGTGGCACTTTCACTGGACATTTACCTACACGTCTCACATGCTCTCACTCAACCAGACCTACAGTCATACAAGAGCTCCAGTAATCTATTAACCGGGAATAGCAGAATATTGCAGCATATTGATACAAGCGGGTTTGGTAAATTGTTCCCACGCAGGCCTTGCTTTTCAGGCAGCCTGATTAAGGATTTAGCTGCAAACATGTCCCTATGATTAGACTGATCTGTCACAGGTCATCTTTTATTATCTCTAGACCCACAGAGACAGATAGAAAGGCCCTGAGGGGACCTCTTCCTACTCCATATCTCTTCTCTCTCTGACAGCTTGGCATGGGGAGAGATGTGATGAGATGACACATCAAAAAGATAGGATACATTTTTAGGACTGCCTGCAATAAGAAAAATGTCAGCTATCTGCAAATTCAATGTGTTATCTCTACCCATCAAAAAACGGAATTTTGGGGTGACTGCAACAAGAACCATCTCAACCATCTCCGAATTCTCCAAATAGAGATCCACTGGAAGACACATTGACTGAAATGCATTCGAGCCCAATAATGTATAATTGCTGGAGTGATTGCTTCTGGGTGGATGATGAGGATCATTATATGGGTTATATTAGCGTCCTCTCAGAAGATAACAGTTTATTATCATTGATACCAATGACGTGCAGTAAGAAACATCAGATAATCTCTCAGATCTTTCAGAATATTATTTTTTACCTTATATTGTAGGCAGGCCCTTGGCTAGAGTCCATGGATATTGATTTAGGGACCCCGCCAGTGAAAAACTATCTAGGGGAAACTCTGTGCCAACGTAGCCTGTTTGGCATGACGATGACAGCAATGGAGTTGGCAAGACAGTGCAAACAGATCTGGGACCAGGTCAGGACCAACTTGCAGGAAGAAACATTGGACGATGTCCCTCAACACTAGTTCTACCTAAATCCCACCACCAGCAGCACTAAATGGGGTGCCGGGCCCAGGCTGTCACAGTAGGACTGGCAGAACTGACAGGGCCCCCTTCCTGTGGGAGATGGGTAATTGCTGCTAAATGCATTATCAACATCTCCCATTCATCTCAAATATGGAATAAGGAGCACAGCAGCCCACTGCCTCGCCTTGATGTCTTCCCCAAGCATACAGGATAACAACCTCTACTAAATACATTCAGATACCCAGTGCAAACTCAGGCAAGACTTTCAGTTCTTATTGTCACTCATTTAGGAAGAACAGTACTGTGGAGGTTTGTTAGTGTTTTTCTCCCACCAGTTCAACACTGACATTTATCCCCAGGAGAGAAATAGAATAGTCTATCTAGAATTGTAGTGAAATCCACTAGTTTTGAGTACATTTCAAAAGAGGAGTTGAATGGGAAAGACAAGGTACAACCTGAACCTCATTAACATATTGTGACATTCTTCTCTCTCTACTGAGTAACTCACATCACTTTATGTGTAACCACCAACACTCATCTTTGCAATCCGAACTTCTCAGCTACTTTTATCACACATACAGGAGCTGAAACATTTCAGATTGTTGTTTTGACATCAGCCAAAATGAGGAGAATTATGTAAAATTAACAGACTATAACATACTGTAATTTCGCAACATGTTCATACTGGATTTAATATTTTGGAAATTGTGAGTGTGTGTCATTAAAAAGTTGTGCGTAAAATAAACATCTGTCACAGCCCGTGGCCAAAGAACAAAAACAAAACCATTTTTGCCTTCATCCTCTTAAACCATATGTCAGGACTTGAACTTCTGTGAAATTCTATGTAACACCAGCTTTCTAAACGTATGTTCTATGTACTGAAACTTAAAAAGACAACTTCTCCAGTCCAGTGACTATTTCTTTGGTTTTCTCTCTTTTTATTGACTCTCTAAAAGCCTAATTTAGGGTCCTTTCACAACAGGGGCCCAATGTGCGCTGTCCGGTTTGTTTAGCTGCTCTGAAATATTTAGGAAATCTGTCTTTTGGCTCACAAACACGCCTGCCTTGTTATGATTCTGTGAACACCGGCTGGGACTGGGAGAGGAGAGGATCTTAATTACTGATGGGGGGGGGGGGGGGATCGATACAGTTACATATCGGGATATTATTTTTGACGATATATCATATTGTTTTGACAATATCGCAATATAATTGTTTTTTTTGTTGCCAGTACCTTTACCAAAATTATTTTTTCCTCCAAAACTTGTTCTCGATCTTCTTTTTAAATAGGGAGCCAATTTATTTTTACACTTTTATTTCCCTGACTGATGATCAAAACTAGTTTTCTCATGCTCTCTCTTGTCTCTCTGAGGCAGACATATGGTGAGCAATATGTTTAAAACATCGAATCGCAAAAAAATCCCAGTATCGTATCGCAATACATATAGAATCGTGAGAATCGCAATACATATTGTATCGGCACCCAAGTATCGTGATAATATCATATGGTGAGGTTCCTGGCAATTCCCAGCCCTAAACTTAGTAGAACCGGCTGATGAAACCGGTTGCAATTGGGACTAGTCAGGAACTATGTTTTTTTGCCACCTAGTTTGAGTGCATTTATTGTAAATCGCTCTAAATAAGAACATCCGCTAGCTAACCTACATGACTCAAATGAAACATAAATGTTTTGATCTCAATAAAGATTTTTTTCCACGATATTGCCACCACAAAAGAATCAATTTGCCTTCTTGTCAGCTGAGGGATAACATGTACTTCACTGGATGTTTGTCTTATTGCCTCCTGGTTTACTCTGGTTTATTCTGGTTTACTCTGGTTTATTCTGCCTCAAAGCTTCTGTTTACTTAGTCTATTCAGGCTTACTGAGAATGCAAAATAAATGGTGGCAGAAGTCATACATGTTGTATAGAGAAAGTCCCACCAACCAAAACACCTTTAATGTGACATGTAACTAAACTAATTTGTCTACTTTAGAATCATTACAATGGTATTGTAGTGAACTTGTGTTTATAAGCGCAGATATCGACTCTGCCGCATGCTTTTGTGGAAGCACGCTGGGCTACGGGCCAGAAGGTTGGGGGTTTGAATACCACCGCGGACAAGCTCACTCTCCCTGCTTGTTTCATTACACACTGGTGTCCGAAGTGGTTAAAAGTAAATCTATAATGGTTGAAGAATACAGACAAAGAACATTGTTTAGAGGAGCATCCATAACAGCTCCACTTGTCTCTAGTTTGAAAAATAATAGGCTACGTTCATTTTAATGACCTTTAAAACAAGGCCATGAGAATGTATCTACTTCAAAAGACCTTCACTGCTTTCTCTACAGTAAACCTGATTCCTCCATAAATGTAATATATTCTTTGATGTTTATTAATAGAAGCAGAAAAAGCTGTTGACTTGTCAGTGTTTAATTCAGATAAAGGCTATTTAAAACAGAAGATGTTCTGAGGTGTGTACAGTGGCTGAAAATGCATATGAGGTGTCAAAAGTACATAGTAGGGAGAGCAATAAATACCCAAAGATAAGAAAATGTTAACGTCAAGTCTAAAATGTGAAGTCCAAAGAACAGGAGAGAAGAGTGGTCAAATGGCAACTGACTGAGTAAAGCAGAACAATCACCACCTGGAGTTTCTCAAAGCTAATGCACAAATCATCCAGCAAGTAAAGTCAGTGGCATACTGGCATACTCAAACAACCACATCTGATGAATATGTGTCTATGGAGATTGCATGGCTGTGTGTTCGATTTTATACACCTGTCAGCAACGGGTGTGGCTGAAATAGGAGAATCCACTAATTTGAAGGGGTGTCCACATACTTTTGTATATATAGTGTATGTTTGATGGGACATCACTCAATCTACCATCGGTCACCAGAGGATGCTGCAGCAATGGTCAAAATAAAAAACCTACACTACCAGTCAAAAGTTTGGACACACCTACTCATTCAAGGGTGTTTTTTTTTAAACCTTTATTTAACCAGGCAAGTCAGTTAAGAACAAATTCTTATTTACAATGACGGCCTACACATATGGAGCCATGTAGTAAACAAAAAAGTGTTAAACAAATCAAAATATATTTTATATTTGAGATTCTTCAAATAGCCACCCTTTGCCTTGATGACAGCTTTGCACACTATTGGCATTCTCTCAACCAGCTTCACCTGGAATGCTTGTCCAACAGTCTTGAAGGAGTTCCCACATAGCACAGCACTTGTTGGCTGCTTTTCCTTCACTCTGCCGTCCGACTCATCCCAAACCATCTCAAATTTTCCGTATTGACTGACCTTCACGTCTTAAAGTAATGATGGACTGTCGTTTCTCTTTGCTTATTTGAGATGTTCTTGCCATAATATGGACTTGGTCTTTTACCAAATAGGGCTATCTTCTGTCACAACACAACTGATTGGCTCAAACATATTAACGTTTAAGAAGGCACACCTGTTAAATGAAATGCATTCCAGGTGATTATTATTATTATACTACCTCATGAAGCTGGTTGAGAGAATGCCAAGAGTGTGCAAAGCTGTGATCAAGGCAAAGGGCGGCTATTTGAAAAATCAAAAATATATTTTGATTTGTTTAACACTTTTTTGGTTACTACATGATTCCATATGTGTTATTTCATAGTTTTGATGTCTTCACTATTATTCTACAATGTAAAAAATAGTAAAAATAAAGAAAAACCCTTGAATGAGTAGGTGTGTCCAAACTTTTGACTGGTACTGTATGTCAATTAAGTATGCACAAAAACATATTCTCCAACATACACTATATATACAAAAGTATGTGGACACCCCTTCAAATGAGTGGATTTGGCTATTTCAGTCACACCCGTTGCTGACAGGTGTACAAAATCGAGCACACAGCCATGCAATCTCCATAGACAAACATTGGCAGTAGAATGGCCTTACTGAAGAGCTCAGTGACTTTCAACGTGGCACCGTCATAGGATGCCACCTTTCCAACAAGTCAGTTTGTCAAAAGTATGCCCTGCTAGAGCTGCCCTGGTCAACTGTAAGTGCTGTTTTGTTAAGTGGAAACCTCTACGAGCAACAGCTGCTCAGCCGCAAAGTGGTAGGCCACACAAGCTCACAGAACAGGACCGCCGAGTGCTGAAGCGCGTAAAAATCGTCTGTCCTCGGTTGCAACACTCACTACCGAGTTCCAAACTGCCTCTGGAAGCAACGTCAGCACAATAACTGTTCTTAGGGAGCTTCATGAAATGGGTTTCCATGACCGAGCAGCCGCACACAAGCCTAAGATCACCATGCGCAATGCAAAGCGTCGGCTGGAGTGGTGTAAAGCTCGCCGCCATTGGACTCTGGAGCAGTAGAAACGCGTTCTCTGGAGTGATGAATCACGCTTCACCATCTGGCAATCCGACGGACGAATCTGGATTTGACGGATGCCAGGAGAATGCTACCTGCCCCAATGCATAGTGCCACCTGTACATTTTGGTGGAGGAGTAATAATGATCTGGGGCTGTTTTTCATGATTCGGGCTAGGCCCCTTAGTTCCAGTGTAGGGAAATCTTAACGCTACAGCATACAATGACATTCTAGACAATTCTGTTCTTCCAACTTTGAACTTGTTAAGAAACTAATAGCCAACAAGCTGTGTCAACCATAAACTAAAAGTACAGCTACCATGCTTGTAAATAAATTATAGTATTCAATAAACATATGAATAGATTGCTTTTTATAAATAATGTTTTGTTGTTGCATTTAACTGCTGAAAATGCTGTTATTGAGGTCATTTCCTTAGTAGGTGACATCAGAGGTCAGCATGTGGGAGAAGTCGGAACTCAGGGATGATAGACAAGTTTCCCGCTAGTAATTACCAGTTTGAGGGGGGTTCAAGTGGATTTTTCCCATTCTTATGTGGTAAATACCACCTTCCCACTTGGTTATGAACGCAGTATACGTTCTTCGTTTCGCATGGGATGCGTACTGTAGTTGCGCTATAGTGGTCTATTGGTCCATGTTTGTGTTTGTGTTCCTTGGCACCTCAAACAGGACCTACTATGACAGTCTATCATCGAACTTTCTTTACATTTAGGCAATCATAATATACCTTGAGTTAACTATTTTTCACAAGTGGGCTACATAGTCCCAGACAAGTAATAACCAGGAAGAGTTCTTCACTACTGGATTCTTTCCCGTGCTGGTTGTCTGGAGTTTCTAAATGAAATATAAGCACATTAAAGTTCGTTGTCTTACCTTTCTTTTCCGGCAAAGCATATGAGCCCAAGGATACCAAAGAGGTGAAAATGATCCAGATTTGAAACTGTGTAGCCATGGTATTTTTTAAACTCGTCTTCATTCTTCCTCCCCGAATGTATGAAAACATGTCAGTCCATACTAATTCTGCATAAAATTCAACTAACTTTACATTAAAACTGTGAGGTGGCGTCAACTGAAGGACTTTTCTTTACTTGTAAGTTTGACAGCTCCTTCTCCTCCTGTATATCCCAACAGTACGAGGCGTTCGAAGGAAAGCAAGAGAAACCGAAGGGATTTCTGACGTCATCGGCAGGGAGGAACATTGGTGTAAATTCTCATGTATCCTCTCAGGTAAGCGGGTCACCAGATAAGAAATCCCTTTCCAATTTTAAGGGTCCCTTTCCAATTTTTCTATATGAAGCTACATATTCTAATGTAATTTGCATGATTAACGAAAATAAGACTTATAATTAATTTGATAGTCTATATAAATGGTTCACTACAATTTACATGCATAAGCCTTTAGTTAGATAGAGGCATAGCTTCTTCTAATGCATTATGAAGAGGGTATTCATAGGAAGTGTTCCTTTGACTAAAACCATATCAACAATATATTGCAATCTTATCACCCTCAGTCTTCCTCACTTATTTTTTCAACATAAAACAAACAACTGATTACAGTAACACAGTCAGGGGCTGACAAGTTAATGGACAATTAATAGCATGTGCAGACAATTGTTGGTCAGCCGGGTCAAAGTGATCTAAATGGTGGGGGGTTTGTTTTTCTATACACAGAGCAGACTCTATGGGGACAGGAGTGATAGAAAACATTTGTCACATCAGTCGTTATCTAATTATGCTGGAGTCTAATGGCTCTGCAAATTGTCTTTGGTTGCAGGACGGAGGAGGAAGAGGATATCATGTTTATTGGTGAAGTTATTACCATTTCCACACTCCTCACAGTGTGAATAGGTAGTGTTTAATTTTTTATGCTATGTTGAGAATGTGGATGTGTGTTGCAACTGTTTCTTAGGAAAAAGGAATCCTTATTTTTTTAAATATTTTTTTTACACAGTCCGTATTGACCCTGTTCTGGGTCCAGATCCGGACCGCGGTCCACCTGTTGAGTATGGCTGGTCTATGGCATATGGGGTTTGTAGTTTATGGCAGCCTACCCTGAACACAATTGAACCTGATATGAGAGGTCAGGACTCACCTTGCTGTGTTGGACCTCTGTAACCTTCAGTTTCTCCTGGATCTGCTGTTGCCTTCACATTCTTCAGCTGTGGACAGAGAGGAACATCAAATCAAATGAAATCATATTGTATTTGTGACATGCGCTGAATACAACAGGTGTAGACCTAACAGTGAAATGCTTACAAGCCCTTAACCAACAATGCAGTTTTTTGGAAAATAAGTGTTAAGTAAAAAATAGATAAGTAAAAAAAAAAGAAGAAGAAAAATAGAGAAATAACAAATAATTAAAGAGCAGCAGTAAAATATCAGTAGGGAGGCTATATACAGGGGGTACCAGTACAGAGTCAATGTGTGGGGGCACAGGTTAGTCGAGGTAATTGAGGTAATATGTACATGTAGGTAGAGTTAAAGTGACTATGCATAGATAATAAACAGAGAGTAGCAGCAGCGTAAAAAAGGGGATGGGGGGGTGGGAACAATGCAAATAGTCTGGGTAGCCATTTGATTAGCTGTTCAGGAGTCTTATGGCTTGGGGAGTAGAAGCTGTTAAGAAGTCTTTTGGACCTAGACTTGGCGCTCCGGTACCGCTTGCCATGTGGTAGCAGAGAAAACAGTCTATGACTAGGGTGGCTGGAGTCTTTGGCAATTTTTAGGGCCTTCCTCTGACACCGCCTGGTATAGAGGTCCTGGATGGCAGGAAGCTTGGCCTCAGTGATGTACTGGGCTGTACGCACTACCCTCTGTAGTGCCTTGCGGTCGGAGGCCGAGCAGTTGCCATACCAGGCGGTGATGAAACCAGTCAGGATGCTCTCGATGGTGCAGCTGTAGAACTTTTTGAGGATCTGAGGACACATGTCAAATCTTTTTAGTCTCCTGAGGGGAAATAGGCTTTGTCGTGCCCTCTTCACGACTGTCTTGGTGTGTTTGGACCATGATAGTTTGTTGGTGATGTGGACACCAAGGAACTTGAAGCTCTCAACCTGCTCCACTACAGCCCTGTCGATGAGAATGGGGGCGTGCTCGGTCCTCCTTTTCCTGTAGTCCCAAATCATCTCCTTTGTCTTGATCACGTTGAGGGAGAGGTTGTTATCCTGGCACCACACGGCCAGGTCTCTGACCTCCTCCCTAAAGGCTGTCTCATCGTTGTCGGAGATCAGGCCTACCGCTGTTGTGTCATCGGCAAACTTAATGATGGTGTTGGAGTCGTGCTTGGCCATGCAGTCATGGGTGAACAGGGAGTACAGGAGTGGACTGAGCACGCACCCCTGAGGGGCCCCCGTGTTGAGGATCAGCGTGGCAGATGTGTTGTTACCTACCCTTACCACCTGGGGGCAGCCTGTCAGGAAGTCCAGGATCCAGTTGCAGAGGGAGGTGTTTAGTCCCAGGGTCCTTAGCTTAGTGATGAGCTTTGAGGGCACTATGGTGTTGAACGCTGAGCTGTAGTCAATGAATAGCATTCTCACGTAGGTGTTCCTTTTGTCCAGGTGGGAAAGGGCAGTGTGGAGTGCAATAGAGATTGCATCGTCTGTGGATCTGTTGGGGCGGTATGCAAATTGGATTGGGTCTAAGGTTTATGGGATAATGGTGTTGATGTGAGCCATGACCAGCCTTTCAAAGCACTTCATGGCTACAGACTTGAGTGCTATGGGTCGGTAGTCATTTAGGCAGGTGACCTTAGTGTTCTTGAGCACAGGGACTATGGTGTTCTGCTTGAAACATGTTGGTATTACAGACTCAGTCAGGGACAGGTTGAAAATGTCAATGAAGACACTTGCCAGTTGGTCAGCGCATGCGCGGACTACACGTCCTGGTAATCCTTGTGAATGTTGACCTGTTTAAAGGTCTTACTCACATCGGCTACGGAGAGAGTGATCACACAGTCGTCCGGAACAGCTGATGCTCTCATGCATGCTTCAGGGTTGCTTGCCTCGAAGCAAGCATAGAAGTAATTTAGCTCGTCTGGTAGGCTTGTGTCACTGGGCAGCTCGCGGCTGTGCTTCCCTTTGTAGTCCGTAATAGTCTTTCGAGTGGACTACACTCCAACTACTTGTTTTATAGGAAGGTACTTATTGTTGCACAGGAGGTTGGTGGCACCTTAATTGGGAGGACGGGCTCGTGGTAATGGCTGGAGCGGAATCAGTGGAATGGTATCAAATGCCATTCCATTTGCTCCGTTCCAGCCATTATTATGAGTCGTCCTCCCCTCAGCAGCCTCCACTGTATTGTTATGCCTTATATTATCTCTTTCCAGTCTCCCAGATGGTTTGTCTTTAATACTCATTGACCTCTTTCTTCCAGATGGTTTGTCTTGGGATGGGTCTAGGGCAGGGGCTGTGGCTTGAGTTCGGGATAGGGCTATGGCTGGGGCTGGGACTAGGGCTGGGGTTGGGTCTATGGCTGTGGCAGGGCCTGGAGCTCGGACTGGGACTAGGGCTTTGGCTGGGGCTATATGGTTATCAACAGACTCTCTGATTGTTATGTTGACATATAGCTCAGGTCTTCTGTGGAATATCTCCAGACAGAGTGGACATTGGTACTACATTTTACATTTTAGTCATTTAGCAGACGCTCTTATCCAGAGCGACTTACAGTGAGTGCATACATTTTTTCATACTACTAGTCGCTGCTGTCCCAGTTTTCACTAATACAGGTCTTGCAGAAATGCAGAAATCGTATCCACATGGAATGGAGACTGTCTCAGTCAACACATCCAGACAGATGGAGCACTGTGTATCTTCAGAAAGGTCACTGCTATAGGCAGGGGCGCAACATTCACTGGGGACGGGGGACATGTCCCAACCCCCCCCCCCCACATTATGAATTTGCATTTTTGCAAATGGCTGGACGAACCCATATCTGGGAATAAAGACAGAAGTAGAGCCAACACAAGTCTTCAGGTCTCAGGGTACTCATCACATGAGCATATAGACATGAGTATACACTCCCTTATGTATTCATTTGGACAGTGAAGCTAAAACGTTCAATTTGGCTTTATACTCCAACATTTTGGATTTGAGATCAAATGTTTTATATGAGGCAACAGTACAGAATGTCACCTTTTATTTCAGGGTATTTTCATACATATCTGTTTTACCGTTTAGAAATTAATGCACATGATGTATCTAGTAGCCCTATTTGAAGGTATAAGTATTTAGACAAATTCACTTATAGTGTATTACATTGTCAAAAGTTTAGTATTTGGTCCCATGTCCCTAGCGCGCAATGACTACATCAAGCTTGTGACTCTACAAACTTGCTGGACGCATTTGTAGTTTGTCTTGGTTGTGTTTCTGATTATGTTGTGCCCAATATAAATGAATGGTAAATAATGTCAAAATTATTTCAAGTCAAAATGTTTAATCTACGGAACATTGCCAGGTTACGGCCTATGCCATCATAACCTGCAGCTGAGCCACTTATCCACGCCTTTATTTCATCCCGTCTGGACTATTGTAATGCCCTTTTTGTTGGCGTATCTGCCAAGTGCCTAAACAGGCTACGATTTGTCCAAAACTGTGCTGCACGTGTCCTCACCCACACCTCCTCCGGCGAGCACATAATTCCAGTGCTGTTCAACCTCCACTGGCTCCCCATATGCTCATGCATCGACTACAAAATCCTGGTCAACACCTACCAAGCTATCCACAACTCTGGACCCAAGTACCTGTCTGACCTTATTCTACCCTCCTGCCCCACACGCACCCTTCGCTCCTCCAGGTCCGTCTCCCTTCTGCAGCCCCACAGCAGACTAAAAACTATGGGTGACGGCTGTCAGTTGCACGGCTCCGTGGCTGTGGAACACACTTCCAGACACTATTAGAGTGTCTGGAAGTGCAGAGTCTATGTCCTCCTTTAAGGCACAGCTAAAGACCGTGCTGTTCAGAAAAACTTTCAAGGACCTCTGCTATTTCTGTTCTCATTTTGGTAGGTTACAGCCTTATTCTAAAATTGATTCAATTGTTTTTTTTCCTCATCAATCTACATACAATCCCCCATAATGACAAAGCAAAAACAGGATTTTAGAAATGTTATCTAAATTATTAAAAATAAAAAACTGAAATATCACATTTACATAAGTATTCAGACCCTTTACTCAGTACTTTGTTGAAGCACCTTTGGCAGCGTTTACAGCCTCGAGACTTCTTGGGTATGATGCTACAAGCTTGGCAAACCTGTATTTGGGGAGTTTCTCCCATTCTTCTCTGCAGATCCTCT
This sequence comes from Coregonus lavaretus, assembly GCF_964263955.1. NCBI lineage: Eukaryota > Metazoa > Chordata > Actinopteri > Salmoniformes > Salmonidae > Coregonus > Coregonus lavaretus. The sequence goes on along the minus strand of NC_140010.1, from coordinate 12,654,352 downwards.
CAAGCTCTGTCAGGTTGGATGGGGAGTGTTGCTGCACAGCTATTTTCAGGTCTCTCCAGAGATATTCGATCAGGTTCAAGTCCGGGCTCTGGTTGGGCCACTCAAGTGGGCTGTCATGTTCCTTTTACTGAGGAGTGGCTTCAATCTGGCCACTCTACCATAAAGGCCTGATTGGTGGAGTGCTGCAGAGATGGTTGTCCTTCTGGAAGGTTCTCCCATCTCCACAGAGGAACTCTAGAGCTCTGTCAGATTGACCATCGGGTTCTTGGTCACCTCCCTGACAAAGGCCCTTCTCCCCCGATTGCTCAGTTTGGCCGGGCGGCCAGCTCTAGGAAGAGTCTTGGTGGTTCCGAACTTCTTCCATTTAAGAATGATGGAGACCACTGTGTTCTTGGGGACCTTCAATGCTGCAGAAATGTTTTGGTACCCTTCCCCAGATCTGTGCCTCGACCCAATCCTGTCTCGGCGCTCTATGGACAACTCCTTCGGCCTCATGGCTTGGTTTTTGCTCTGACATACACTCTCACTGTGGGATCTTATATAGACAGGTGTGTACTTTTCCAAATCATATCCAATCAATTGAATTAACGACAGGTGGACTCTAATCAAGTTGTAGAAACATCTCAAGGATGATCAATGGAACCAGGATGCACCTGAGCTCAATTTCGAGTCTCATAGCAAATGGTCTGAATACTTATGTAAATAAGGTATTTCTGTTTTTTATTTTGTATAAATTTGCAAAAATGTCTAAAAACCTGTTTTCACTTTGTCATTATGAGGTATTATGTGTAGATTGATGAGGCTTTTAAAAAAAAATCAATTTTAGAATAAGGCTGTAACGTAACCAAATGTGGAAAAGGTCAAGGGGTCTGAATACTTTCCGAATGCACTGTAAATGTATGGCCATATTGAAAACATGTTGTTGTGACAGGTCCTTCTAATCAACCTGTCATAAACCCCCTTACTATGTTAACCCTTTATCAGAGCACGCCCCAACATTCCCTATCTGGTACCCTACACTGCTCTGCTCTCCCTCAGGCTGTTGTTGTGGTGTAGACCCTACTGTAATCTACTCAGAGCCCCAGCCCCAGCCCTATACAACAGCTGTCAGCCAAGCAGAAACTCCAAACAAACACAACATAATGACCAGCTAGTCTACTGGGGATTCCTCTGAAAGGGAGAGGGTGGCTGAATGAAGGTAGTGGCTGGTCATCCCTTCTTGCTTTCACTCATCAACTTTCAATTTAGCCCCTCCTCAGGTATTCAAGACCTGCTCCTCAGGGAATGACCTGTTGGAGGAGAAACACGTTTTTCATATAAAGGAGGGAGACGTTGTTAAGGAGCAGGTCTATAGCCTACACACAAAGTCGACTGAAGAAGGTATTAGCAGCATCTACAGTAACTAAAAGAGAAGCAACCCAACTATGATAGCTACCTGTCCATCAAGGAAAATGTAACACCTAATTATTAAACAATAACCGGACAAAGAAGTCAAACCAATTAAGTGGTTCATTGAAGCAGAGCGAGAAGTGATGTGACTGTGTCCGTGATGTGAGGGAGGTACCCTCCAGGTCTCAGGGCTCTGCTCTGCATCACAGGAAACATCTGGACCAGGGGCCTCTCTCATCTCACTAGGTTATTCATTTAATGTACCAAAACACTTTAAACCCTAATAATACACAGAGTCCCCTCCCCAATCCTCCTCAGAGAGAGAAGTATCTTGGAGGAGGTGGGTGGAGACAGGCACATAGAGGAGGAGGAGGAGATACTGTACAGTACCGTAAACACCATATGGTATATCATATATGAGGATCCTGTGTCAGTTTGAGGCTATATACAGTGAGGGAAAAAAGTATTTGATCCCCTGCTGATTTTGTACGTTTGCCCACTGACAAAGACATGATCAGTCTATAATTTGAATGGTAGGTTTATTTGAACAGTGAGAGACAGAATAACAACGAAAGAATCCAGAAAAACGCATGTCAAAAATGTTATGAATTTATTTGCATTTTAATGAGGGAAATAAGTATTTGACCCCTCTGCAAAACATGATTTAGTACTTGGTGGCAAAACACTTGTTGGCAATCACAGAGGTCAGACGTTTCTTGTAGTTGGCCACCAGGTTTGCACACATCTCAGGAGGGATTTTGTTCCACTCCTCTTTGCAGATCTTCTCCAAGTCATTAAGGTTTCGAGGCTGACGTTTGGCAACTTGAACCTTCAGCTCCCTCCACAGATTTTCTATGGTATTAAGGTCTGGAGACTTGCTAGGCCACTCCAGGACCTTAATGTGCTTATTCTTGAGCCACTCCTTTGTTGCCTTGGCCGTGTGTTTTGGGTCATTGTCATGCTGGAATACCCATCCACGACTCATTTTCAATGCCCTGGCTGAGGGAAGGAGGTTCTCACCCAATATTTGACGGTACATGGCCCTGTCCATCGTCCCTTTGATGCGGTGAAGTTGTCCTGTCCCCTTAGCAGAAAAACACCCCCAAAGCATAATGTTTCCACCTCCATGTTTGACGGTGGGGATGGTGTTCTTGTGGTCATAGGCAGCATTCCTCCTCCTCCAAACACAGCGAGTTGAGTTGATGCCAAAGAGCTCGATTTTGGTCTAATCTGACCACAACACTTCCACCCAGTTCTCCTCTGAATCATTCAGATGTTCATTGGCAAACTTCAGACAGGCCTGTATATGTGCTTTCTTGAGCAGGGGGACCTTGCGGGCGCTGCAGGATTTCAGTCCTTCACGGCGTAGTGGATTACCAATTGTTTTCTTGGTGACTATGGTCCCAGCTGCCTTGAGATCATTGACAAGATCCTCCCGTGTAGTTCTGGGCTGATTCTCATGATCATTGCAACTCCACGAGGTGAGATCTTGCATGGAGCCCCAGGCCGAGGGAGATTGACAGTTCTTTTGTGTTTCTTCCATTTGCGAATAATAGCACCAACTGTTGTCACCTTCTCACCAAGCTGCTTGGCGATGGTCTTGTAGCCCATTCCAGCCTTGTGTAGGTCTACAATCTTGTCCCTGACATCCTTGGTGTCAAAAGAACCGATGTGGATGTGGTGGAGGAGTCAGGCGCAGGACACAGAGGATTCGTCCAAAAAGACTTTACTAGTCCAAAGTGCAACAAAACAATACACGACCTCGACAACAAACGGAGGCGAGGGAATTACGCAACATGCGTAAAACAATAAACAAAACTAACAGAGCGCAAACACGCAGCTCCGCACGACAGGCAAACAACAACACACAATCTAACTAATACAAAACAGGGAACTTATAGGACACGTAATCAGAACACAAACAGACACAGGTGTACAAGACAGACTAAAGCAATCACACCACGAAACATACAACGGTGGCAGCTAGTACTCCGGGGACGGCGAACGCCGAAGCCTGCCCGAACCAGGAGGAGGAGCAGTCTCGGACGAAACCGTGACAGTACCCCCCCCTTGATGCGCGGCTCCAGCCGTGCGCCGACCCCGGCCTCGGGGACGGCCAGGAGGACGCGGACCTGGGCGCGTGGGATGCCCACGGTGGAACTCAGTCAGGAGGGATGGATCGAGGATGTCCCTCCTAGGCACCCAGCACCGTTCCTCCGGACCGTACCCCTCCCACTCCACGAGATACTGGAGACCACTCATCCGGCGCCTCGAGTCCAAGATGGTCCGGACCCTGTATGCCGGGGCCCCCTCGATGTCCAAAGGGGGCGGAGGGGTCTCTCCTATCTCATCTTCTTGGAGTAGGCCAGCTACCACCGGCCTGAGAAGAGACACATGGAACGAGGGGTTAATATTTTTGTATTCAATAGGCAGTTGTAACCTGTAACACACCTCGTTCAATCTTCTCAGGACTTTGAAGGGCCCCACAAACCGCCGACCCAGCTTCCGGCAGGGCAGGCGGAGGGGCAGGTTTCGAGTCGAGAGCCAGACTCGATCTCCCGGTGCGTACACCGGTCCCTCACTGCGGTGGCGATCGGCGCTCGCCTTTTGTTGACGGATGGCCCGCTGCAGATGGACATGGGCAGCGTCCCACTCGTCCACCGCAGGGGCCTCGATCTGGCTCTCGTGCCACGGTGCCAGGACCGGCTGATACCCTAAAACACACTGGAAAGGTGTTAAACCGGTGGAGGAGTGGCGGAGAGAGTTCTGGGCCATCTCGGCCCAGGGGATATACCTGGACCACTCCTCCGGCCGGTCCCGGCAATAGGACCTCAAAAACCTACCCACATCCTGGTTGACTCGTTCAACCTGCCCATTGCTCTCTGGGTGGTACCCCGAGGTAAGGCTCACCGAGACCCCCAAGCGTTCAATGAACGCCCCCCAGACTCTGGAGGTAAACTGGGGACCTCGGTCAGACACAATATCCTCGGGGACCCCATAGTGCCGGAACACGTGGGTAAATAGGGCCTCGGCGGTCTGTAGGGCAGTAGGGAGACCCGGCATTGGGAGGAGACGACAGGCCTTGGAAAACCGATCCACAACGACCAAAATGGTGGTATTCCCCTGGGAAGGGGGTAGGTCGGTCACAAAATCCACCGAGAGGTGGGACCATGGTCGTTGTGGAACGGGCAGGGGATGTAACTTACCCCTGGGCAAATGTCTAGGCGCCTTACACTGGGCGCACACCGAGCAGGAGGAGACATAAACCCTCACATCCTTAGCTAACGTTGGCCACCAGTATTTCACGCTAAGGCAGTGCACTGTCCGGCCAATACCTGGATGTCCAGAGGAGGGTGATGTATGAGCCCAATAAATAAGACGATCACGAACCTCGAGCGGAACGTACTTCCGCCCCACAGGACACTCGGGGGGAGTAGGGTCGGCACGCAGTGCCCGCTCGATCTCCGCATCGACCTCCCACACCACCGGAGCCACCAGACAAGACTCCGGCAGTATGGAAGTGGGCTCAATGGACCTCTCCTCTGTGTCATACCGCCGGGACAGGGCGTCTGCCTTACCGTTCTGGGACCCTGGGATGTATGTGATCTTAAAAACAAACCGGGTCAGGAACATGTTCCACCTAGCCTGACGAGGGTTCAATCTCCTAGCTTCCCGGATGTACTCCAGGTTACGGTGATCGGTCAGAATGAGGAAAGGGTGTTGAGCCCCCTCAAGCCAATGCCTCCACACCTTTAGGGCCTGGACTACAGCTAACAGCTCCCTGTCCCCAACGTCATTATTGCGCTCTGCCGAGCTGAGTTTCTTAGAGTAGAACGCACAGGGGCGGAGCTTAGGTGGCGTGCCGGACCGTTGTGACAGGACTGCCCCAATACCGGTCTCGGACGCGTCTACCTCTACTTGGAATGGTAAATAGGGATCCGGATGCGCCAGCACCGGGGCCGAGGTGAACAGGTTCTTCAGTTTGACAAATGCCCTGTCCGCCTCAGCTGACCACTGCAGACGAACCGGACCCCCCTTTAACAGGGACGTAATGGGCGCTGCAACCTGTCCAAAGCCCCGAATAAACCTCCGGTAGTAATTAGCAAAACTCAAGAACTGCTGCACCTCTTTTACAGTGGTTGGAGTTTGCCAATTACGCACAGCCGACACACGGTCTACCTCTATCTCCACACCAGACGCGGACAACCGATAACCCAAAACTCCGGACTCCTGGAAGAACAGGCATTTCTCTGCCTTGACATACAAGTCATGCTCCAACAGTCTTCTCAACACTCAGCGCACCAGGGCTACATGCTCGGCTCGTGTAGAAGAGTACACTAGGATGTCGTCGATGTACACTACCACACCCTGCCCATGCATGTCCCGGAAAATCTCGTCAACAAAGGATTGGAAGACTGAAGGAGCATTCATTAGCCCGTATGGCATGACGAGATACTCGTAATGACCCGAGGTGGTGCTAAATGCCATTTTCCATTCATCCCCCTCCCTAATGCGCACCAGATTGTACGCGCTCCTGAGATCCAACTTTGTGAAGAACTGCGCTCCGCGTAATGACTCCGTCATAGTCGCAATCAGTGGAAGAGGGTAACTGTACTTAACCGTGATCTGATTGAGACTACGGTAATCAATACACGGGCGCAAACCCCCGTCCTTCTTCTTCACAAAGAAGAAACTTGAGGAAACCGGGGAAGTGGAGGACCGTATGTATCCCTGTGCCAAGGACTCGGCTATGTAAGTCTCCATAGCCGCTGTCTCCTCTTGAGACAGGGGATACACACGGCTCCGCGGAAGAGCCGCTCCTGTTTGGAGATTTATCGCACAGTCCCCCTGTCTATGAGGTGGTAGCCGTGTTGCCCTCGTCTTGCTGAACACGAGTGCTAAGTCCTCATACTCAGGGGGAATGTGCATTGCGGGCACTTGGTTCGGACTCTCAACCGAGGTCGCCCCTAAGGAAACACCTAGACATCTCCCTACACACTGGGCAGACCACTCCATAAGAGCCCTCTGTTGCCACGCAATGGTAGGATCATGGGTGCTTAACCAGGGAAGCCCCAACACCACGGGGTACGCAGGAGAGTCAATCAGATAAAACTGAATGATCTCCTCATGACCCCCCTGCGTCGTCATAGTAAGTGGTGCTGTGACTTCTCTGATCAGCCCCGACCCCAACGGCCGGCTGTCTAAGGCGTGGACAGGAAAGGGGGCTTCTACCGGCCGAAGGGGAATTCCAAACCTATAACAAAATGCCCGATCAATAAAATTCCCAGCTGCGCCTGAATCTACTAGCGCCTTATGCTGGGAATGAGGTGCCACCTGTGGAAATCTCACAGGAATACTCATGTGACCAACAGAAAGCTCTGGGTAAGTGGGGCGCCTACTCACCTGAAATGACTCCCCAGTGCGTGACCTGTTGTCCCCTCTCCCAGGAGACCCTCCCCAGCACCTGGCCGCGGTGTGTCCTCCACGGCCACAGTTGGTGCAGGGGGTGGCCCCCCTCGGGTTCTCTCTCCTCCTCTCTCTAGCGCCAGCACCCCCGAGCTCCATGGGAATCGGCTCGGAGGTGCTGGAGGGTGGAATGGTCGACCCCCACTCGGGACGTCCGCGGGTAGCCAGCAGGGTGTCGAGACGTATGGAGATGTCCACCAACTGGTCGAATGATAGGTTGGTGTCCCTGCAGGCCAGCTCACGACGAACGTCCTCTCGTAGGCTGCACCGGTAATGGTCGATGAGGGCCCTCTCATTCCACCCCGCATCCGCCGCTAGCGTCCGGAACTCCAGTGCGAACTCCTGTGCGCTCCTCTTCCCCTGTCGGAGGTGGAACAGACGCTCCGCTTTCCCTTCAGGTGGGTGATCGAAGACAGCCCTGAAGCGGCGGGAGAACTCCGCGTAGGTGATGGTAGCGGCGTCTATTCCCCTCCATTCGGCGTTGGCCCACTCCAACGCCTTGCCGGATAGACAGGAGATGAGGGCGGAGACGCTCTCGTATCCCGAGGGCGCTGGGTGTATGGTAGCCAGGTAGAGTTCCACCTGCAGGAGGAACCCCTGACACCTGGCTGCAGAACCGTCATATGCCCTCGGGAGCGAGAGCCGAATGCCACTGGGTTCCGGTGCTGAGAGAGGAGGACTGGCCGTTGGTGATGGGATGGAGTAAGAAGGCGTAGGCACCTCTCCAGTCACCAACCGGCGCAGAGTGTTGGACACCTCGTCCATGGCGGCCCCAAGTTGCCGGATCATGGTGTCTTGATAGCTGATCCGCTCTTCCATCGACTTGGGTGCCGCCGCTGCTCCTGCTGACTCCATAGTTGGTGTGTTGTTCTGTCAAAAGAACCGATGTGGATGTGGTGGAGGAGTCAGGCGCAGGACACAGAGGATTCGTCCAAAAAGACTTTACTAGTCCAAAGTGCAACAAAACAATACACGACCTCGACAACAAACGGAGGCGAGGGAATTACGCAACATGCGTAAAACAATAAACAAAACTAACAGAGCGCAAACACGCAGCTCCGCACGACAGGCAAACAACAACACACAATCTAACTAATACAAAACAGGGAACTTATAGGACACGTAATCAGAACACAAACAGACACAGGTGTACAAGACAGACTAAAGCAATCACACCACGAAACATACAACGGTGGCAGCTAGTACTCCGGGGACGGCGAACGCCGAAGCCTGCCCGAACCAGGAGGAGGAGCAGTCTCGGCCGAAACCGTGACACTTGGAGAGCTCTTTGGTCTTGGCCATGGTGGAGAGTTTGGAATCTGATTGATTGATTGCTTCTGTGGACAGGTGTCGTTTATACAGGTAACAAGCTGAGATTAGGAGCACTCCCTTTAAGAGTGTGCTCCTAATCTCAGCTCGTTACCTGTATAAAAGACACCTGGGAGCCAGAAATCTTTCTGATTGAGAGGGGGTCAAATACTTATTTCCCTCATTAAAATGCAAATCAATTTATAAAAATGTTTACATGCGTTTTTTTGGATTATTTTGTTGTTATTCCGTCTCTCACTGTTCAAATAAACCTACCATTAAAATTATAGACTGATAATTTCTTTGTCAGTGGGCAAACGTACAAAATCAGCAGGGGATCAAATACTTTTTTCCCTCACTGTAGCATCTGGCAGATTGACCCATCAATCCATTAAAGTAACTGTCTAGTGAAAATCTCACTTTTAAAAGTTCATATTCTGTTAACACATACCGAAATAATATCGTTGACTCGTCCTGTGCTCGTATTTGTGGCCAAAGCATAAATTGGACAAGAAACACTTCAAAAACCCCACCTCAAATGTGTATCTCAAACAGACCGTTTCAAAAATGCTTGCTATTTCCTCATAGAGTATGATGCCATAAAAAAAGAAGAATCAACAATAGCCCACATTAATAGCCCTCATTAACATATGTAGCCTAAGAAACAATGTTCATGAAATTGATAACTTGTTAGTAACAGATAACATTAATATACTGCCAATCTCTGAAATTCACTTAGATAATACCGTTTGATGATACAGTGGTAGCAATACATGGTTACAACATCTATAGAAAATACAGAAATGCCAATGGGGATCGTGTTGCGGTTTATATTCAGAAAGTATATTAATGTAAAGCTTAGAGAGGATCTCATGTCAAATGCTGAGGAAATATTATGGCTACAGGTTCACCTGGCTCACCTAAAGCCCGATCTTGTGGGATGTTGCTATAGACCACCAAGGACCAACAGTCAGTATCTGGATACTGTAATATGTGTGAAATTCTTGATAATGTATTTGATATCAACAGAGAGGTATATTTTCTGGGTGACCTAAATATTGACTGGCTTTCTTAAAGCTGCCCACTCAAAAAAAAGCTTCAAAGTGTACCCAGTGCCTGCAACCTGGTTCAGGTTATCAGTCAACCTACCAAGGTATTTACAAACAGCACAGGAATTAAATTATCCACATGTATTTACTAATTCTGCAGAAATCTGCTCTAAAGCAGTATACACATCCATTGGATGTAGTGATCATAATATAGTAGCCATATCTAGGAAAACCAAAGTTTCAAAGGATGGGACTAATATAGTGTATAAGAGGTCATACAAGAGGTTTTGTAGTGTCACGACTTCCGCAGAGGCTGCCTCCCCTCCTTGTTCGGGCAGGTTTCGGCGTTCGTCGTGGAGCTGGGTGGAGCCGCCGGCCGAGAGAGTGGAGGAGGACAACGACAGTGCCACTCTGGTGGCACGAAGGGACAATCCACCACACGTCGTAGTCAACGTTCTTTTGGGCCTGGAGGCGGCAGGCAGGGCACTCACGCATCACCCCAGGTATCGAACACCCACACTTGTTCAGAGCCCTCTGTTGCGCACTGTACCCTATCTATTCACTTTCCCGATCACATGGTAGTTCCCCAGTGTAAGGCGCTAGTCGATTCAGGCACAGCTGGGAACTTTAAGGATAGGGCATTCACACGCCGTTAAGGCATTTCATTGGTTCCCCTCTCCATTCCACGTCCCCTCAGAGCACTCGATAGTCGACCATTAGGGTCCGGATTTGTTATGGAAGTCACTATACTAGTCACCATGATCACCCAGGAGAATCATTTTAAGCATGTGATTTTTTCGATTATTGAATCTCCTGCTTTCCCTGTGGTATTAGGTATCCCTTGGTTAGCACTCCACAACCCCACCTTCTCATGGCCGCAGAGGACTCTCACGGGGTGGTCGCGTGAGTGTCAGGGTAGGTGTCTGGATGTTTCTGTTGGTGCAACCACGGTGGAAAGTCCAGATAGTACCTCCACTGTGCGCATTCCCCCTGAATACCGTGATCTGGCACAAGCGTTCTCTAAAACGCAGGCGACTAGGTTACCACCTCACCGGGCGGGGGATTGCGCGATAAACCTCAGGGTAGACGCTGTACCTCCCAGGAGTCATATATACCCCCTGTCACAGGCGGAAACGGTGGCTATGGAGACATATGTCACCGAGTCCCTGAGTCAGGGGTATATACGTCCCTCCACTTCATCTGCCTCCTTGAGTTTCTTCTTTGTGAAGAAGAAGGACGGAGGTCTGCGCCCGTGCATTGATTATCGACCACTGAACAGGGAGACGATAAGATTGAGTTATCCTCTCCCCCTCATTCCTTCAGTGATTGAATCAATGCATGGGGCGCGCTTCTTCACCAAATTAGATCTCAGGAGTGCATACAACCTGGTGCGTATCCGAGAGGGAGATGAGTGGAAGACAGCATTCAGCACAACCACGGGGCATTATGAATACCTGGTGATGCCCTATGGTTTGATGAATGCTCCCTCAGTTTTCCAGTCCTTTGTGAACGAGGTATTTCGGTGACATCCTTGTGTATTCCGCTACGCGTGCCGAGTATGTGTCCCTGGTTCGCAAGGTGCTGGCCCGACTGTTGGAAAATGACCTTTATGCTAAGGCAGAGAAGTGTATGTTTTTTACCAGCAGTCCGTCTCCCTCCTTGGATACCGCATTTCCACCTCAGGTGTGGAGATGGAGGGAGATCGCATTTCAGCCGTGCGTAATTGGCTGACTCCAACCACGGTTAAGGAGGTGCAGCGCTTCCTTGGCTTTGCCAACTACTATCGGAGGTTTATACGGGGCTTTGGCAAGGTCGCAGCTCCCATTACCTCCCTGTTGAAGGGTGGGCCGTCCCGGCTCCGCTGGTCTGCTGAGGCTGACCTGGCCTTCAGCAAACTGCGGGGTCTGTTCACCTCAACCCCAGTACTGGCCCACCACGATTCATCACTACCGTTCGTAGTGTAGGTGGATGCGTCTGAGGTTGGGATAGGAGCTGTTCTGTCTCAACACTCGGGTACGCCACCCAAGCTCCGCCCCTGTGCATTCTTCTCGAAGAAGCTCAGCCCGGCGGAGCAGAACTACGGCGTTGGTGATCGGGAGCTGTTGGCTGTTGTCCGAGCCTTGACCGTGTGGAGGCATTGGCTACAGCGAGCAAAACACCCTTTCCTCGTCTGGACGGACCACCGTAACCTGGAGTACATCCGGGCAGCGAGGAGGCTGAATCCTCGCCAGGCCAGGTGGGCCCTATTCTTCACCCGGTTTGATTTTACATTGTCATACATTCCGGGTACGAAAAACGTGAAGGCAGACGCACTGTCCCGGCTGTATGACACAGAGGAGAGGCCCAGAGACAACACCCCCATACTCCCGTCCTCCTGCATTGTGGCGCCGGTAGTATGGGCAATGGACGCGGATATAGAGCGGGCATTACGCACAGATCCATCTCCACCGCAGTGTCCAGCTGGGCTGCAGTACGTGCCTGCTCTTATCCGTGATCGTCTGATCTTCTGGGCACACACGTTACCCTCCTCTGGTCACCCAGGTATCGGTCGTACAGTGCGCTGCCTGAGCGGAAAGTACTGGTGGTCTACCTTGGCTAAGGACGTGAGGGTGTACGTCTCCTCCTGCTCGGTGTGCGCCCAGAGTAAGGCACCTAGGCACCTCCCAGCGGGTAAGCTACAACCGTTACCAGTTCCACAACGACCATGGTCTCACCTTAGCATTGATTTTCTGACTGATCTTCCCCTCTCCCAAGGTAACACCACCATCCTGGTCGTTGTGGACTGCTTCTCAAAGTCCTGCCGCCTCCTTCCTCTGCCCGGTCTCCCCACGGCCCTGCAGACTGCGGAGGCCCTGTTTACTCACGTCTTCCGGCACTACGGGGTACCAGAGGATATAGTGTCTGACCGAAGTCCCCAGTTCACGTCCAAGGTCTGGAAGGCGTTCATGGAATGTCTGGGGTTCTCGGTCAGCCTGACCTCTGGTGGAACAGGTAAATCAGGACGTGGGTAGGTTCCTGCGGTCTTACTGCCAGGACTGGCCGGGGGAGTGGTCTGTGTTCTTGCCATGGGCAGAATATGCCCAGAACTCTCCACCACTCCTCCACTAACCTAACGCCTTTCCAGTGTGTTCTAGGTTACCAACCGGTTCTGGCACCGTGGCACCAGAGCCAGACTGAGGCTCCTGCGGTGGATGACTGGTTTCGGCGCGCGGAGGAGACATGGGATGCTGCCCACGTTCACCTCCAATGCGCCGTGCATCGTCAGAAGGCCAACGTGACCGCCACCGCAGTGAGGCCCCCGTCTTTGTACCGGGGGATCGGGTCTGGCTCTCGACCCGGAATCTGCCCCTCCGCCTGCCCTGCCGGAATCTGAGCCCGTGGTTTGTGGGGCCGTTCAAAGGAGGGGGTACTGTCACGACTTCCGCCGAGGCTGCCTCCCCTCCTTGTTCGGGCAGGTTTCGGCGTTCGTCGTCACCGGCTTACTAGCTGCTGCCGATCCATTTATCATCACTCCACTTGTCTTGTCTAATTAATCATACACACCTGGTCCATATCCCCAATTAGTCATTGTATAAGTGTTCCCTCTGCTTCCTTGTCTGTGTGGGTGATTGTTTGTAGTGAGCTGTGTGTAGCTCGGTTGAGCTACCCTTACCTTGTTGTTGCCAGGGTAGATATTTCCCCTGTGCCTGAGTTTTGTTGTCGCATGCTTGCGCAACTGTTTATCGACGGAATAAACTCTTTGGATGCGTATTACTCTCCTGCGCCTGACTCCTTCTATCACACGCATCACATGTAGTGATTCCTATGTTGAAGATGTAAATAATATTTGCTGGTCTGTGGTGTGTAATGAGGAGCAACTAGATGCTGCACTTGACACATTTATGACATTGCTAATTCCAGTTACTAATAAGCATGCACCCATTAAGAAAATTGCTGTAAAAACTGTTAAATCCCTGTGTATTGATGAGGAATTGGAAAATGTATGGTTGAGAGGGATGAGGCAAAAGGAATGGCAAATAAGTCTGGCTGCACAGCCGATTGGCAAATGAAATCATGTGACTATTCATGTGACTAAATTGAACAAAAAGAAGAAGAAACTGCACTATGAAACAAAGATAAATTATATAAAGGATAATAGTAAAAAGCTTTGGAGCGCCTTAAATTACATTTTGGGCAAAAAGGAGAACTCGGCTCCATCATTCATTGATTCAGAAGGCTCATTCATTCATCACAAAACCCACTGATATTGCCACTACTTTAGTACTTTTTTTCATTGGCAAAATTAGCATGACATGCGAACAACAAACTCTGAACCTACACATCCATGCATAACTGACCAAATTATGAAAGACAAGCATTGTAATTTTGAAGAGGTTAATTGTTTTTTTTCTGTCAACAATGACAAGCCACCTGGGTCTGACAACTTTGGTGGAAAATTACTGAGAATGATAGCAGACTATATTGCCACTCCTACAGTATTTGCCATCTCTTCAATATGAGCTTACAGGAAAGTGTGTGCCCTCAGGCCTGGAGGGAAGCAAAAGTCATTCCGCTGCGCAAGAATAGTAAAGCACCCTTTACTGGCTCAAACAGCCAAACAATCAGCCTGTTACCAACCCTTAGTAAACCTTTTGAAAAAATTGTGTTTGGCCAGATATAATGCTATTTCGCAGTAAACAAATGAACAACAGACTTTCAGCATGCTTATATGGAAGGGCATTAAACATGTACGGCACTTACACAAATGACCGATGATTGGCTGAGAGAAATTGATAATAATAAGATTGTGGGAGCTGTTTTGTTAGACTTCCGTGCAGCTTTTGACGTCATCGATCATAATCTGCTGCTGGAAAAACATATGTGTTATGGCTTTACATCCCCTGTTATATTGTGGATCGAGACATACCTGTCTAACAGACCACAGAGGGTGTTCTTTAATGGAAGCCTCTCCAACATAATCCAGGTAGTCAGGCATTCCCCAGGGCCCCTTACCTTTTTCAATCTTTACTAATGACCTGCCACTGGCACTGAGTAAAGCCTTTGTGTCTATGTATGCTGATGAATCAACACTCTATACGTCAGCTTCGACAGCAAGTGAAGTCACTGCAACACTTAACAAAGAGCTGCAGTCAGTTTCAGAATGCATGGAAAGAAATAAGCTAGTCCTAAATATTTTTTAAAAACTAAAATAATTGTATTTGGGACAAATCTTTCACTAAACCCTAAACCTCAACTAAATCTTGTAATGAATAATGTGGAAATTGAGCAAGTTGAGGAGACTAAAATGCTTGGTGTAACCCTGGATTGTAAACTGTCATGGTCAAAACATATTGATGCAACGGTAGCTAAGATGGGGAGAGGTCTGTCCGTAATAAAGCGCTGCTCTGCTTTCTTGGCATCGCTATCAACAAAATAAGTCCTACAGGCCCTAGTTTTGTCTCACCTGGACTACTGTTTAGTCCAGTGGAGGCTGCTGAGGGGAGGATGGCTCATAATAATGGCTGGAATGGAGTGTTATGGCTGGAATGGAGTGAATGGAATGGTATCAAACACATGGTACCGTTCCATTTACTTAATTCCAGACATTATTATGAGCCTCCTACCCTCAGCAGCCTCCACTGCTCCAGTCATATGGTCAAGTGCCACAAAGAGGGCTATTTACAATTGGCCCAGAACAGAGCAGCACAGCTGGCCCTTAAAGGTACACAAAGCTAACATTAATAATGTGCATGTGACTCAAAGTAGAGGAGAGATTGACTTCATCACTACTTGTATTTGTGAGAAGTATTGACATGTTGAATGCACCGAGCTGTCTGTTTAAGTGACTAGCACACAGCTCAGACACCCATGAATACCCCACAAGACAATGCTGCAGAGGTCTCTTCACAGTCCCCGAGCCCAGAACAGACTATGGGAAACGTACAGTACTACATAGAGCCATGACTACAGGTAACTCATGCAAGCAGTCAAATCAGATTTAAAAAGCAGATAAAACTACACGTTATGGAACAGTGTGGATTGTGAAGAGAGGCACACAAGCACAGGCACTATGTTGTAGTAATATGTAATGATGCGTTGTGAAGTGTATGTTTTAACTGTATGTAAATGGCCTTAATATTGCTGGACTCCAGGAGGAGTAGCTTCTGCCTTTGGCATCAGCTAATGGGGATCCATAATAAAAAAAAAAAAAAAAAAAAAAAAATACCCCTGAGGAGGATGAGCTGGCCAATCAGCAGTCTAGAGGAGGATGAGCTGGCCAATCAGCAGTCTAGAGGAGGATGAGCTGGCCAATCAGCGGTCTAGAGGAGGATGAGCTGGCCAATCAGCAGTCTAGAGGAGGATGAGCTGGCCAATCAGCAGTCTAGAGGAGGATGAGCTGGCCAATCAGCAGTCTAGAGGAGGATGAGCTGGCCAATCAGCGGTCTAGAGGAGGATGAGCTGGCCAATCAGCTGTCTACTTGCGTGAATATTTTTAATGACCGGTATACAGGGGGAGAGGTACGTTGGCTTACGCCCACACAATTCCAACACAGAAAAGCTGCTTACCATTTTTTGAAAGGAAAACTATTTCACTCATACAGTGAGGGAAAAAGGTATTTGATCCCCTGCTGATTTTGTATGTTTGCCCACTGACAAAGACATGATCAGTCTATAATTTTAATGGTAGGTTTATTTGAACAGTGAGAGACAGAATAACAACAAAAAAATCCAGAAAAACGCATGTCAAAAATGTTATAAATTGATTTGCATTTTAATGAGGGAAATAAGTATTTGACCCCTCTGCAAAACATTATTTAGTACTTGGTGGCAAAACCCTTGCTCGCAATCACAGAGGTCAGACGTTTCTTGTAGTTGGCCACCAGGTTTGCGCACATCTCAGGAGGGATTTTGTCCCACTCCTCTTTGCAGATCTTCTCCAAGTCATTAAGGTTTAGAGGCTGACGTTTGGAACTCGAACCTTCAGCTGCCTCCACAGATTTTCTATGGGATTAAGGTCTGGAGACTTGCTAGGCCACTCCATGACCTTAATGTGCTTCTTCTTGAGCCACTCCTTTGTTGCCTTGGCCGTGTGTTTTTGGTCATTGTCATGCTGGAATACCCATCCACAACCCATTTTCAATGCCCTGGCTGAGGGGAGGAGGTTCTCACCCAAGATTTGACAGTACATGGCCCCGTCCATCGTCCCTTTGATGCGGTGAAGTTGACCTGTCTCCTTAGCAGAAAAACACCTGTTTGACGGTGGGGAGGGTGTTCTTGGGGTCTTAGGCAGCATTCCTCCTCCTCCAAACACGGCGAGTTGAGTTGATGCCAAAGAGCTCCATTTTGGTCTCATCTGACCACAACACTTTCACCCAGTTCTCCTCTGAATCATTCAGATGTTCATTGGCAAACTTCAGACGGGCATGTACAGTGGGGGAAAAAGTATTTAGTCAGCCACCAATTGTGCAAGTTCTCCCACTTAAAAAGATGAGAGAGGCCTGTAATTTTCATCATAGGTACACGTCAACTATGACAGACAAAATGAGGAAAAGAATTCCAGAAAATCACATTGTAGGATTTTTAATGAATTTATTTGCAAATTATGGTGGAAAATAAGTATTTGGTCAATAACAAAAGTTTCTCAATACTTTGTTATATACCCTTTGTTGGCAATGACACAGGTCAAACGTTTTCTGTAAGTCTTCACAAGGTTTTCACACACTGTTGCTGGTATTTTGGCCCATTCCTCCATGCAGATCTCCTCTAGAGCAGTGATGTTTTGGGGCTGTCGCTGGGCAACACAGACTTTCAACTCCCTCCAAAGATTTCCTATGGGGTTGAGATCTGGAGACTGGCTAGGCCACTCCAGGACCTTGAAATGCTTCTTACGAAGCCACTCCTTCGTTGCCCGGGCGGTGTGTTTGGGATCATTGTCATGCTGAAAGACCCAGCCACGTTTCATCTTCAATGCCCTTGCTGATGGAAGGAGCTTTTCACTCAAAATCTCACGATACATGGCCCCATTCATTCTTTCCTTTACGCGGATCAGTCGTCCTGGTCCCTTTGCAGAAAAACAGCCCCAAAGCATGATGTTTCCACCCCCATGCTTCACAGTAGGTATGGTGTTCTTTGGATGCAACTCAGCATTCTTTGTCCTCCAAACACGACGAGTTGAGTTTTTACCAAAAAGTTCTATTTTGGTTTCATCTGACCATATGACATTCTCCCAATCCTCTTCTGGATCATCCAAATGCACTCTAGCAAACTTCAGACGGGCCTGGACATGTACTGGCTTAAGCAGGGGGACACGTCTGGCACTGCAGGATTTGAGTCCCTGGCGGCGTAGTGTGTTACTGATGGTTGGCTTTGTTACTTTGGTCCCAGCTCTCTGCAGGTCATTCACTAGGTCCCCCCGTGTGGTTCTGGGATTTTTGCTCACCGTTCTTGTGATCATTTTGACCCCACGGGGTGAGATCTTGCGTGGAGCCCCAGATCGAGGGAGATTATCAGTGGTCTTGTATGTCTTCCATTTCCTAATAATTGCTCCCACAGTTGATTTCTTCAAACTAAGCTGCTTACCTATTGCAGATTCAGTCTTCCCAGCCTGGTGCAGGTCTACAATTTTGTTTCTGGTGTCCTTTGACAGCTCTTTGGTCTTGGCCATAGTGGAGTTTGGAGTGTGACTGTTTGAGGTTGTGGACAGGTGTCTTTTATACTGATAACAAGTTCAAACAGGTGCCATTAATACAGGTAACGAGTGGAGGACAGAGGAGCCTCTTAAAGAAGAAGTTACAGGTCTGTGAGAGCCAGAAATCTTGCTTGTTTGTAGGTGACCAAATACTTATTTTCCACCATAATTTGCAAATAAATTCATTAAAAATCCCACAATGTGATTTTCTGGAGAAAAAAAATCTCAATTTGTCTGTCATAGTTGACGTGTACCTATGATGAAAATTACAGGCCTCTCTCATCTTCTTAAGTGGGAGAACTTGCACAATTGGTGGCTGACTAAATACTTTTTTCCCCCACTGTATATGTGCTTTCTTGCGCAGGGGGACCTTGCGGGCGCTGCAGGATTTCAGTCCTTCACGGCGTAGTGTGTTACTAATTGTTTTCTTGGTGACTATGGTCCCAGCTGCCTTGAGATCATTGACAAGATCTTCCCGTGTAGTTCTGGGCTGATTCCTCATCGTTTTCATGATCATTGCAACTCCACAAGGTGAGATCTTGCATGGAGCCCCAGGCCGAGGGAGAATGACAGTTCTTTTGTGTTTCTTCCATTTGCGAATAATCACACCAACTGTTGTCACCTTCTCACCAAGCTGCTTGCCGATGGTCTTGTAGCCCATTCCAGCCTTGTGTAGGTCTACAATATTGTCCCTGACATCCTTGGAGAGCTCTTTGGTCTTGGCCATGGTCGAGAGTTTGGAATCTGATTGATTGATTGCTTCTGTGGACAGGTGTCTTTTATACAGGTAACAAGCTGAGATTAAGAGTGTGCTCCTAATCTCAGCTCGTTACCTGTATAAAAGACACCTGGGAGCCAGAAATCTTTCTGATTGACAGGGGGTCAAATACTTATTTCCCTCATTAAAATAAAAATCAATTAATAAAAATTTTGACGCGTTTTTCTGGATTTTTTTGTTGTTATTCTGTCTCTCACTGTTCAAATAAACCTACCATTAAAATGATAGACTGATCATTTCTTTGACAGTGGGCAAACGTACAAAATCAGCAGGGGATCAAATACTTTTTTCCCTCACTGTATTGTAATTTTACATCATATTTCATAGAAATCTGGAGACACTGGACAATTACTTTAAGAGAGGTATTGTTATGGATTTGGGTTGATATGAGCATTGTAAGAACATGTCGGTTCTTGTTCCAACCTTTAGGTTTTGTTGTTCCTACCTCTAGGTTTTGTTGTTCCTACCTCTAGGTTTTGTTGTTCCTACCTCTAGGTTTTGTTGTTCTTGCCTCTAGGTTTTGTTGTTCTTGCCTCTAGGTTTTGTTGTTCTTGCCTCTAGGTTTTGTTGTTCTTGCCTCTAGGTTTTGTTGTTCTTGCCTCTAGGTTTTGTTGTTCTTGCCTCTAGGTTTTGTTGTTCTTGCCTCTAGGTTTTGTTGTTCCCGCCTCTAGGTTTTGTTGTTCTTGCCTCTAGGTTTTGTTGTTCCTGCCTTGGCCCCTTTTCTTTTCAGAACTGTAGGATAACACTAAAATGTAGAGCGCACACACAGCAGACTTTAAGTGCTGAAAGTGTTAACTGAATCCTATTGTCAGTGGTAGCCTGGTTAAGCCAGACTGAATACTCAGAAATGGTTCATTCACAAATGCTGAGCGCATTATTCAGTCTGGTTTAACCAGGCTATGTCAACGATACAGTGATATAAGACGGCTCCAGGCATGGTGAACAAACAGCCTAACGCCAATGAATGAAGAGTTAATTAGTAGAGCTGCAGAGATTACAGTGCACCACTTGATATCTCTAAAGCATCTGCTTTCCTCAAGGCATTTCCATTGTGTTCACACAGCTAAGACTAGCTAATATTTGGATGTGCAATGGGGACTTATTTCACAAGATGAACAATATTTTCACTGGTAGATTCCGCAACTGTTAATGGCAACAACACTGTTTTGTGGTGGATAGTTAATGGGATAGAATATGCAGGTACGCGTGTGCCGTTGGAGCCTGCTGAGGGGAGGACGGCTCATAATAATGGGTTGACCGGAGCGATTGGAATGGCATCAAACCACGTGTTTGATGTATTTGATACCATTCAACTCATTCCACTCCAGCCATTACCAGGAGCCTGTCCTCCCCAATTAAGGTGCCACCAACCTCCTGTGGCGTGTGCACACAAAAACACACACACACACTTTTGTGCTGACACAGTGAAGCTAGACTTGCACAGTACTGTACATGTGCAATTGCATGGTGGTGGTTTTACCATTTCCCAACGATCTCCCCAGGCCAATACAGCTCTTGTTAGAGCATGTGGTCTCCATAGCAGCCCATTGGGTTATACAGTAAACACTCAGGCTAAATGAATGAACCTGCTAACTTTAATCCAATAGGAATCCCTTTAAAAAGTGGTACACTAGTCATGTCCTGTTTCAACCCTTACAGAATGTCCATCATATGGTATTGTGAGTAATCAATCGCATTTCATCATGAAAAGGTGTGAAAGATTTGGGGTGATTTTCCATGGAATGTGTTGGTTTAAAATAGCCTCATATTGGAGTATCTATATATTTATCCGACCATCATCAGCAATGTTTCATAAACACTAGGAAGCATCTAAACATAGTCTGTTTATTTTTATTTTTATATGGCTACATTGACTTTTTAATGAGAGAGAGAGAGAGAGAGAGAGAGAGAGAGAGAGAGAGAGAGAGAGAGAGAGAGAGAGAGAGAGAGAGAGAGAGAGAGAGAGAGAGACTTTCATATCTAATGAGTAGGGTGGGGATATTGTACACCATATAATGATTTAATTAAGATATGTTTGGCTTGTCTCAGTATATTTATCTTGACCCCATTTGAATAGTAGTATGGAACCTGTTTCTCAATAGAACACTACCACCTTGTGGTTAAAGTACAGTATCTCTGTCTCGTGCAGATTCCTGACTTTGGTACCCAGATGAGGTTTCTTGTCTCCATGCGTTTGTTCACCAATCACCATGAACCTGCTAATGGAGTATTTCCAAGAGTGGTCTAGTCTACGTTTAGGCAACAGCAGGGTTAGGGTAGGCCTGTAACGACTTACGATCCCCCCCGAATGGGTTAACCCTTAATGGAGCAGTGGTTAGCAGGTTTACGGACTAGGAGACCCGCGTTTGAGACCTGCAATGGGCGTTACACTGTCGCTGTTCGCAACGATCGCTACGTTGGTGGCAGCGGTTGGATGGTGCCTTTGGGGCCATCGGAGAGGCGTGCACACGCGAGGTACTTGGTATAGTGAATCGTGAAGTACTTGGTATAGTGCAGCGTGGGGACACGCTCTCCCGACCGGAGGGGATAGTGTAATGAGCCTTGCCTAGGTAGGCATCTTAAGATCCCACGCCCAACTGGAGCAGTCGTTAGCTAGGAGACGAGGGTTAGAGACCCGCAAGGGGCGTTCTTCTCACTGAATATCATATGTGTATCTTCATGAATAGGCCATATGATTAATACTGTTAATATGCCCGTTATTACATACCATTGTTATAAACGTTTAATAGTCTATACTTGAATGATATCGGTGCATATTGAAAGATGATTGCTCCATCTGTCTCAGGCTATTTCTATTCTCACGGTACATACAGAATTTTATACCAGGGTACATTACATGACGTTGGTCTTTACGCCGTCAAGGGGAGTGTTGCGCTGATGGAGACATCAAAGCGCAGGCGTAGACTCGAAGGTATGCTTACTGTACATGGCCATTGATGCCGCTGGATAAACTAAACCAGCTATGTAAATAACAGCGACGGGGGCAGTGGAGCTAACATGCCGAATTCTATCACAGCTTAACATGAGAAAATAATACATGTCATCTGGGTTTACTTTATCCGGTTGACAAAACCACCGCGGCCGTCCTTTTATGCACGTCACCGAATTTGGCTTTGACAGCTCGCCCGATGGTTTTCTTCATTTGACGCACGAACCAAATCAGACGACGGGCGGTTTTTCCTAATAACCCATTTGGGAAAAACGGGTCATTATGACCTTAGTATCCTCCTCTAAAAGAAAACCATTGGATTGTTTTTACGCAGCAGCGTTCTGCTTGCATTTCTTGCTGTGGATTTTATGCGCCGCATCCGGAGAAGAGCTTCATCAGTTCAGCGTTGAGGTAAGATGAATGGCCTGCTAGTGCTTCGCCGTGGCTCATCATAAATGACCGTGCACTCTCCTCTGCTCGAGTGGCAGAGCATTGCGTGGAAACAAATCATTGACTGTGGACGAGGGTTGCTGTTATTTATCTGGCTACATTATAACCGGAGCATGACTGGATGACATAGCAACATTGTATCTGATGCATGTTTCAAGATGCACGGAACGTCGAAATTATTATCCGTTCTATAATTTTTGACAGGTCAGAAAAACAACATCCGATGCTTTTTCCATTGCTTTGGACGGCGGGTGAGAGGGAGGATGGGCGACCATGAACGAGATGGTCCAGCGCCCATCCTCTCAGTCGATCTCACTGCAATATTTGTTATCATAATACAGTGCCTTGCGTATTCAGACCCCTTGGATTTCTTCACATTTTATTGTGGGATAAAAATGCATTAAATTGTCATTTTTTGTCAACAATCTACACAAAATACTCTGTAATGTCAAAGTAGGATATTTTATTATTTATTTTTACGATAAATACAAAATTCAGAACCAAAATATAGTCGTTATGTAAGTATTCAGCCCCTTTGTTTAGGTAAGCCTAAATTATTTCAAGAGTAGAATGTGGCTTAACAAATCACATAATATGTTATGTGGACTCATTCTGAGTGAAATAATAGTGGTTGACATGATTTTTTAATGACTAACCCTTCCTCTGTCCCCCATACATACAACAACTGGAAGGTCCTTCATTCAAGTATTACATTTCAAGCACAGATTGGCATTTCCAAGCATGGTGGTGGCTGCATCATGGTATGGGTATGCTTGATATCGGCAAATACTGGTGAGTTTAAGGATAAAAAGTAACGGGATGGAGCTAAACACAGAAATCCAAGAGGAAAACCTGCTTCAGTCTGCTTTACACTAGAGACTGGGAGAGGAATTCACCATTCCGCAGGACAATAACCTACAACACAAGGCCAAACCTACACTGGAGTTGCTTACCAAGAAGACAGTGAATGTTCCTGAGTTGCCAAGTTACAGTTTGGACTTAAATCTGCTTGAAAATCTATGGCAAGACTTGAACATTGCTGTCTAGCCATGATCCCCAACATCTTGACAGAGCTAGAATAATTTTTTAAAGAATAATGGGCAAATATGGCACAATCCAAGTGCGCAAAGCTCTTATAGACTTACCAATGGTGCAGTGGTGCCTGGAGAAGTGGGTATACTCTAATTTTGGAAGTGGGCATACTCTAATTTTGCCAAACATTTCCCAAACGGCCCCTATGGCGGGGGAAAGGCACCCAGTGTGAAAAATTATATGACAAACAGTGACATAGGCTATGCTCCTAAAATGATGAATCGCATATTGGTCTTTCACAGTCAGGCCAACCCAAACTGTACTGTGCAAGTAGGTTAATACTTGGCCTACTATTGAAATAGATAAATTAGGCTGTCAACTGAGTCAGAAATTCACAGGTTTTCAAGATTTTTCAGTTTTCGCGCTCAAAGTCATTTTCTTTCCATAGAAAAACAACTAAATTGGATGTTCTAAGTCCACAACAATGCTTAAACCACATCAGGAGACCACTTTTTAGGTCTGGGAAAAATAAAATACCTAAAAAATGATCTCCTGATGTAGTTACCCTTTAATTCAACTGCTCAGTTGTTTGGTTATTTCTATAGCGCACATGAGATGGAGTTTGAAAAACAAATGGCCACTGGATTGATGTAAATAATCATAATATCATTCTGCCAGGTAGGCATGGGCTACTTTGTAGCTAGTTAACATTTACAATGCATTCGGAAAGTATTCAGACCCCTTGACCTTTTCCACATTTTGTTACGTTACAGCCTTATTCTAAAATGGATGAAATTAAATAAAATATTGTCTATCTACACACAATACCCCATAATGACAAAGTGAAAACAGGTTTGTAGACATTTTTGCAAATGTATTAAAAATAGAAATAAACATAAATACCTTATTTACATAAGTATTCAGACCATTTGCTATGAGACTCGAAATTGAGCTCAGGTGCATCCTGTTTCCATTGATCATCCCTGAGATGTTTCTACAACTTGATTGGAGTCCAACTGTGGTAAATTCAATTGATTGGACATGATTTGGAAAGGCACACACCTGTCTATATAAGGTCCCACAGTTGACAGTGCATGTCAGAGCAAAAACCAAGCCATGAGGTCAAAGGAATTGTCCTCCGAGACAGGATTGTGTCGAGGTACAGATCTGGTGAAGGGTACCAAAAAATGTCTGCAGCATTGAAGGTCCCCAAGAATACAGTGGGCTCCATCATTCTTAAATGGAAGAAGTTTGGAACCACCAAGACTCTTCCTAGAGCTAGTCGCCCGGCCAAACTGAGCAATCGGGGGAGAAGGGCCTTGTTCAGTGAGGTGACCAAGAACCCGATGGTAACTCTGTCAGTGCTCCAGAGTTCCTCTGTGGAGATGGGAGAACCTTCCAGAAGGACAACCATCTCTGCAGCACTCCACTAATCAGGCCTTTATGGTAGAGTGGCCAGACGGAAGCCACTCCTCAGTAAAAGGCACATGACAGCCCGCTTGGAGTTTGCCAAAAGGCACCTAAAGGACTCTGACCATAAGAAACAAGATTCTCTGGTCTTGATGAAACCAAGATGGAACTCTTTGGCCTGAATGCCAAGTGTAATGTCTGGAGGAAACCTGGCACCATCCATATGGTGAAGCATGGTGGTGGCAGCATCATGCTGTGGGGATGTTTTTCAGCGGCAGGGACTGGAAGACTAGTCAGGATCGAGGTAAAGATGAACGGCGCAAAGTACAGAGAGATCCTTGATGGAGACCTGCTCCAGAGTGCTTCCAACAGGACAACGACCCTAAACACACAGCCAAGACAACGCAGGAGTGGCTTCAGGACAAGTCTCTGAATGTCCTTGAGTGGCCCAGCAAGAGCCCGGACTTGAACCCGATCGAACATCCCTGGAGAGACCTGAAAATAGCTGTGCAGCGACACTCCCGATCCAACCTGACAGAACATGAGAGGATCTGCAGAGAAGAATGGGAGAAACTCCCCAAATACAGGTGTGCCAAGCTTGTAGCGTCATACCCAAGAAGACTTGAGGCTGTAATCGCTGCCAAAGGTGCTTCAACAAAGTACTGAGTAAAGGGTCTGAATACTTGTTATATTTCCGTTAAAAAAAAACACAAAAATCATACATTTGCAAAAAAAAATCAAAAATCTGTGTTTGCTTTGTCATTATGGGGTATTGTGTGTAGATTGATGAAGGGAAAAAACGATTTAATCAATTTTAGAATAAGGCTGTAACATAACAAAATGTGGAAAAAAGTAAAGGTGTCTGAATACTTTCCAAATGCACTGTAATTGAGAAGGTTTTTGGGAAAGCCTTTCCATCTACCAGAAGACAGTTAGGCCTATCATTAGCATCGTTATATTTTTCCTGTTCCTTAATTGTTTGAGATCTGGATGTTTTACTTCATATTATGAGGCCTGTCTTACCTTGCTTCAAATTTGCCTATAGCCCAAATCCCACCATAGAAAGGTGGAAGCAATTATTTTGTAAAGACTCAAATCAACTTTCTTTCATTGTCTAGCAGCCAAAGGCATTCTCCTAATCATATTAGCAACCCATGATAGTTGTTGCATCTTTAGATATCATGGCTTTCTAAATTTCTAATGGATATTTCCATCTCTGTCCATGAAACCTCTAGCATGTGTGGCTCGCATTTTAGAATGTTTTTTCCCCCTCAAATTGTATTTTGGAACATTTGCACTACTTTGATACGCATCATGGGGATTAAGAAGTGGGTATATGCAATGCCCACAAAAAAAAGTGGGTATATGGCTTATACCTGCGTATACCCTCCGCTACACCACTGAGACTTACCCAAGAAGACTCAAAGCTGTAATTGATGCCAAAGGTGTTTCTAACATGTATTGACTCAATACTTATGCAACGACTATATTTTAGTTATTACATTTTTATTAATGTTATTTTGTGTAGATTGTTGAGAAAAAAATTACAATTAAATCAATTTGAATCCCACTATGTAACACAATAAAATGTGAAGAAATCCAAGGGGTCTGAATACTTTTGCAAGGCACTACTATGCTATGAATTACTATTATTCGTCAAGGGAAATTTGGTGGGTTTATGGTTGTGCAGATTAAGATGTGATCCAAGTTGCATAATAGGATAGGGTTGAATATCTTGTACCATATTAATTGCTGCTGTCATATTATCTGTATAGGCCTAGCCTACTGTAGGCTATTCTCTCTCATCCCATCCCTCAAGTCAAATGGCACAATCAAATTTGTTATTCAGTCCTTTGTGCTGTGAACCAGAACCTGGGCCTTAGCTATATACAGACAAAGCAAACAACCAACCAACCAACCATTGGCTACATCTGATTAAGGGATAGTGGTAAGATGGACAAACAACAACAAGATGTTTGGCTCAATGAGGAGTGGAGAGTGAGCGATAGAGAAACAGGGATTGAGAGAGGGAGGGATGGAGGGAGAGATAGATGGAGGATTAGCGGGAGCATCTCATAGGCTGGGTAATGATGGTGATGGCGACGCAACAGCAGCTGGTTGGCGTGTGGACAGCTGTGGTGGAGCATGGCCGCCTGCCTAGCTGCCTTGTGGCTCTCGGATCCCATCAACAGGGATTGGACCTAAAAATGACCCCTGGACGACACTCAATCTATACTGAATGAAGGAGTGGCAGTGTCACTCTGTGTGGGTGGCAGATTATGGTTATAGGCAGAAACACTGAGTGAATGTTACTGGAAAGGATGTGGGTAACTGAGCATAGCCATATGGGTTACAATGTTCATCCTTGAATACTGGACTTCTGTCCATCCTAATATGCAGAAAATATTAACCTGAACTAGGCCCTTTCTCTGTCAGTGTCACTGTGTGTGAGTGGCAGCTTTGAGCAGTGGTTGTTATAGATAACAAGTGTTACTGAAACTCTGGAAGGCATGTGGGTATAATGTAGGATGTGGCTAACAATGTTCAGGTTGGAACAGAGGTACTTCTATCCTGAGAGTTCTCCATCAATGATGAACCTGAACTGTATGATGCAGAGATTCTCTGTATGATAGGCTACTGAACAGCTTCTACCCCCAAGCCATAAGACTGCTGAACAGTTAATCAAATAGCTAGCCGGACTATTTGCATTGACCCACTTAAAAAAAAAAAAAGTGCACTGACTCTCTTGCACTGGCTCTATGCACACTCACTAGACTCT
Organism: Coregonus lavaretus; assembly: GCF_964263955.1. Classification (NCBI taxonomy): domain Eukaryota; kingdom Metazoa; phylum Chordata; class Actinopteri; order Salmoniformes; family Salmonidae; genus Coregonus; species Coregonus lavaretus. The sequence goes on along the minus strand of NC_140010.1, from coordinate 12,627,073 downwards.
ACCCCCACACACATACCACACTGACACCCCAACACACACATACACACACACACACACACACACACACACACACACACACACACACAAACTACATACGCTCACACACACAAAACCCACCCATGCATATTAACGCCACACACATACACACATAGACACACTTTCACACTCTTTCACTCTTTTCACAGATGCTGCTACATGTACATACTACCTCAATTACCTCCACTACCTCGTACCCCTGCACATTGACTCGGTACCACTACTCCGTTATTGTTATTTTATTGTGTTACTATTTCCTTTTTTAATTAGTAAAAAAATTGTCTTACTTTTAAACTCTGCATTGTTGGGGAAGGGCTCGTAAGTAAGCCTTTCACTGTAAATTCAACACCTGTTGTATTCGGCGCATGTGACAAATAAAAAGTTATTTGATGCAGAGATCAGTTTGACTCATACTAGAGACTTTATGAACAAGGACAGACCTTTCTCACTCTCATTTTTCTCTTGGTGACAATTACCAAAATGTAGCTTTGTTATAACTCATGTAATTTGTCAGCTTTCTTTCAGATATGAATAAGGACAGCAATGCATGAATCTCTCCCTCTCTCCTCCCCTCCTGTCTCCTGTAGGGATGGCTACAGAAGTATGGCTACCTGCCCCACACAGACCCCAGAATGGCTGTCCTGCGCTCAGCCCAGACCATGTACCAAGCCATTGCAGCCATGCAGCGCATCTATGGCCTCAATGTTACAGGGACACTGGATGAGAAGACCACAGAGTGAGTAGATAAACATACAGATACACATGTACTGTACACCACATTGATGACATATACGCACACACACACACACACACACACACACACAAACAAACAAAAAGACACATGCACACACACATGGACACATGCACATATAAACACATCTACACTCACATTGAGGACCATTGAGTCATCTAAATCACAATAAACCATTTTTCATTACTTAAAATCAGAATGGAACTGAATATATCAGTGAAAGTAGGAACACAAAAAAAATTCTTATCACCAATGATAAATATCTGTAGCCTACACTGATTTACCCGAATTAGCTCCAACACCTCTAACCAGCAGTCCAGTGCCAAGTGAGATTTTAACACTTTTCATTCTTCCCCTTCTTGCTTAATTGATGAAGTGATATCACACTAAGGTGAGGCTCTATCATTTACATATTATGTGTGAGCACAGTATTCCATATGTGTTACATGGGTTTGAATGGAAATAGATCAGTCGTTGAAGCCTGGCCAACACTCAGTCTCACCACTTTTTCTCAGAATGGAAAGAACCATTTCATTCAACTAGATGTCACATTTTTATGGTAATACATTAACTTTTGTGGAGTACTATAATATGAAAGGGTTTATTTCCAAAACGTGATAAACGCCAATTTTTCTCATTTGTATGTTTTCTTCTGAATTGAATGCTCATGGTTCCCTTTCTATGTGTATGAATTGTGGCTGTTCTCATACTTTTAAAACATTTACTTTAGGTGTGCTTTAGAATTTGTTAGTTTTTTGTTCAATGAAATAACCAACACACTTGTTTCATACCAGAGCCATGTGTTTAGAGAGATGGGACATTGAGGTTTATGCATTAGGATGCATTTACATGACACTACATGACACTATGGCAGCTATGTTAGCTCCCTTTAACAGAATTTGCATTATGAGGCATTTACATGACACTTCAAAATTCTATGGCAGCCATGTTAGCGATCCATTAACATTACATGGGGAATATAAAAAATAGACATTTACATTTACATCATTTAGCAGACGCTCTTATCCAGAGCGACTTACAGTTAGTGAGTGCATACATTTTTCATACTGGCCCCCCGTGGGAATCGAACCCACAACCCTGGCGTTGCAAGCGCCATGCTCTACCAACTGAGCTACAGGAGGGCAAAAGCTATGTAACTGAATATCTAGAATTAGAACAATATTTAAAAAATCTTTCTGGCTATATCCACTGTCCAGATAGATGGAACGTTCGATATGGTTTTTGCCGCTTCCGCAAAAGTCAGTCATTTAGCGAATAATTTCCATTATATTTGTCTGTTCAGTTGTAAGTTAGGTTTCGCGAAATATTTTTGCCACACTTAGGAATGTAATCAGAACCTTATTTTATTAATTTAGGCTAACCTCTGGCTTAGTCAGCCAGATGCGGTCATAGACCGCTGTCACTCTCAGCTGTTCCTGTGCTGGCTACCTAGCGTTACGTTAGCTTTGAGCTCTTGAGTGTCGTGGACCTTTTGGTTATGAATCCCCTTGACAGTTTGGAGCCTGTGATTTCTGTTCCTGTTGGCCCAAAGAGGAAACTTTCTACAATAAGAATCAATCCATCCTTGACCGTCAAAATTAATTGCAACAGACTTTCAATGTCCTTATTATTCCTTAAATCCTTCCCTAATGTGTATATAATCAAACTGAAAAAGCTTCCCTTTATCCTAACGAAAAAACCTCTACCCCCCCAAAAAAAGTTACTTAAATTCACCCTCTGGATACAATAAACTGGCTATGTGATATTTGCACAATATAGTTTAAACAAATTGATTATTTTAATATTTATTTATGTATTGATACTGTCTGAAACCCAATCGGGATACTTTTTCTATTGGAGTTCTATTGTTTGGGGTGGATTTATAGTGTTTTACCACAAAACATGATTATTTGTCTCTCTAAAATAAAATTACCTTGCAATATATTTCAAAAAATCATCGTTGTCTTTTGACTAGCCCATTTCGTGGTAAGATGAAAAAAGTATATCTCTATCGCTTTCACAAGATATGTCTGAAAATGGATATATCGCGTTTTGGAATGAAACTCTTCATGTGTTTTTGTTTGGCACTCAAAAACGTAATATGTATTCCAGTGTTCCCCAAATGGTGATTTTATTTGGCCCCCAAAGTTTTCTGAGCCAAAAATAAATAAAATACGTTCATTGTTTTATTTGTTTTACTGTTGGACAATAAAAAACCCAGCAAACCAGCTCCAAGTCATTTACATTTTGGAAATCTGTTCCAAAGTATTCCCACGCATAATAGAGAGATATATGTGATCTTATACAAAGCAAGGTTTGAAATGATTATGTTTTAGTGAAATATTATATCTGTTTCGGCTTCTTGCGGTCAGTTTGCAGTGTACAAATTATTTCTAATTATGTTCCGGCCCCATGACCATCTGCTCCAGAAAAAATCAGCCCGCGGCTGAATCTAGTTGATGATCTCTGATATACAGTATACTTTTGAAAAAGGTATATACTGTATGTAGTAGGGTTATTAGGGGTAGTAGGAAGCAGCTCTATTTTACAGCGGGAACCACTTGTCCCATTGTCCACTGAACTGCAGTATGTAAGGCAATATGTAGGGTATTCTAGTTCAGAGTAGTGCTTGTTATGGCATCAAATATAACCAGTTAAACATCCTGTAGGTATATGTGTGTCACCACATTCTTGTGCTTATCTAACCAACTCTTGTCCTTCCCCATCCCTTATTTTTCCTTCTCCTCTTCAACCTCCACTTCCTGCCTCCTTCTTAGTTGGATGAAGAGGCCGAGGTGTGGGAATTCAGACAAACTAAAGGGCAACTCGAGGTCGCGGAAGCGGAGGTACGCGCTGACGGGGCAGAAGTGGCAGCGAACACACATCACTTACAGGTGAGAGACGTAGGCCGGCACAAGCACATACACATATCACCTACAGGTGAGCGACGTTAGTCAACGGTTATTATAGGGTTCCATGTTTGTCAGTGTAGCTATTAATTTGTGCTCTCTTCCTTTCTCTTCCTCTTTATTCCTCTCTCTTCCTCTCTCTTCCTCTCACTTCCTCTCTCTTCCTCTCTCTTCCTCTCTCTTTCTCCTTGGTCTCATATGCCCTCTGCATTGCCTTGGAGACAGCACATACGGGCACACACACATACACACACACACACACACACACACACACACACACACACACATACAAACACACACACAAATTGATATACACAGAAGAAAAGTTGTTTGTGGGTAAATAGAAGTCAAGTCAGAGAACAGAATAAAGTGATGGAATGTTTTTCAACCTTCTTCTTCCTTGCATTCCTTTGCAGTTAGCTTTCGTTTGCATTTTAAGAATACCAGCAGACAAACTGCCTCATTTTAATAGCAAGGATGATCGAGGATGAGGACAACTTTTCTCTCGTCCAATTCTCTCTAAAATCCTCTATGTAAATCATCCAATAATCTTAACCAAAATATTCAAATTCCCCATCTTATCACGTGTGATTGCTAATGGGATCTGAGAGAGCAGGATGAGGGGTCCTCCTCAGTGCAGTGGGAAATTGACAGGTTACAGCCGTCATAGACGATAATACTCTGTCAATTTATTCAAATCCTTCCTTCCTTCTTGCATGTGAATTGATGAGGCACCTCTTCTAATGGAATGTCAGTCAGCTTGGCTGTGCTGTCTGGCTGCACTCTCTCTGTGAAAATGAGTTGGGGAGAGAAAATGAGGGGAAGAAGATTTCTCTCTCTTTCTCGCTCTCTCTCGCTCTCTCTGTCTGCAAACGACTGATAACGACAGCTATGTTAAAAGTGCAGTGAAAGCTTCTGGGCTTGTTGGAATAGTTTAAAAGTGAAACTTTTAGAGTGCCTCATCATCCATTTTAGAGAATTTTCTCTCCAGGCAATAGTGCGAGAGGTGGTTTGAATTTGGGCAGATATGTGCTGCTGTCGGTTTCTTTCTATATTTAAAATGCTGTATTTGTGGGGGGCTGCTTTGTGTTAAAGCTTCGTCTTCATGATGTGAAATGTAGCAAGGAGTTAAATATCTTCTTCCAATTACTGTCAATCTCTTATATTTTCTTACCAACTGGCTCTTGTCTAACTGGTGGTACCATCCAACCCTCACTCTTGTCTCCTTTTTTCTCCTAACATCTATTTCTCTCCTAACATCAGGGCCCAGATTCACAAAACACTTCTTATGCAAAAACTTAAGAAGATTCTTAAGAAAAAAAAAGAAGTTAATAAGTGCAATTCCTCAACAATATCTTAAGATTGAATGATTTTCTTACGAACTTCTCAAATATCTTCTTACGAATCTTCTTAAGATGTTTGTTGCTAGGCAACCGTTTTAGCTAGCTATCTAGCTAGCAATGGCAATCATGCTAGCATATTTCGTACTGAGATCACGGTTCTAAAACATGTTCTTGGGTTTAAAATAATCAATACTGAAACTTTCAGATGAAGTTTGTGAGTGAATTAAACATGTTCAATTGCTTTCATGAGCTTTTTCTCTCACTGCCCTTAGTTTAAGACAAGGGTTTAGCTATCTTGGAATTAAGAACATTTCCAATAACGTTATTTTCAATAATCTAATTTCTTCTTAACTTGTTGCTTAAAGAGAAACATAAGAAATTGCGCAAGAACATTTCCAATAACTTTTTGGAGGAATAGCAACTTTGCTTAACTTTCTTCTTAAGTCTATAGTTAAGGAAAAAATGGCAGTTCAGAAGACATTTCTTCTTAACAAGGTTTTGTGAATCTGGGCCCAGGTCTTTATTGTAAAAACATGCCGTCAATGTAAATACAAATATATTATTAATTGACTCACCCCCTCTTCCTCCCTCAGCATAAAGAACGTCACGCCCAAAGTGGGCGCCAGAGAGACCCACGATGCCATCCGGCGTGCGTTCGATGTGTGGCAGGGGGTGACGCCGCTCCGCTTCGAGGCCGTCCCCTACAGCGCCCTGGAGAGCGGCCGGCGTGACGTGGACATCACCATCATCTTCGCCTCAGGTGAGAATTGTATTGAATGGTGCTGGGGAGAGGAAACTGTATCTGAGTGTACAAAACATTAGGAACACCTTCCTAATATTGAGTTGCACCCCCTTTTGCCCTCCGAACAGCCTCAATTTGTCGGGACATGGACTTTACAAGGTGTTGAAAGCATTCCACAGGGATGCTGGCCCATGTTGATTCCATTTCTTCCTACAATGCTTCCCATTGTTGATACACACAGGAAACTGTTGCGCGTGAAAAATCCAGCAGTGTTGTAGTTCTTGACACACTCAAACCAATGCACCTGGAACCTACCTCCATACCTCGTTCAAAGGCACTTAAATCTTTTGTCTTGCCCATTCACCCTCTGAATGGTACACAACACAATATGTCTCAATTGTCTTGAGGCTTAAAAATCATTCTTTAACCTGTCTCCTCCCATTCATCTACACTGATTGAAGTGGATTTTACAAGTGACATCAATAAGGGAACATAGCTTTCACCTGGATTCATCTGGTCAGTCTATGTCATTGAAAGAGTTGGTGTTCCTAATGTTTTGTGTACTCAGTGTATGTCAGTGTTGCCCTAATTCCGTTCTCCTAATGTAGACTTTGAAGTTAAAATACATTGATCTCACCTCAGGTTTCCACGGTGACAGCTCACCCTTCGACGGCGAGGGGGGGTTCCTAGCCCACGCCTACTTCCCGGGCCCTGGGATCGGAGGGGACACCCACTTCGACTCAGACGAACCCTGGACACTGGGGAACCCCAACCATGATGGTGAGTGAATGAGGGGGGGGGGGGGGGGGGCTAGGAGAGACAGAGAGCGGAACAGATGGAAAAAGGAATATGGTTGTGAAAGAATCATATCAAAGACTCACGTGTCATAGAAATTAATTAATTGAAAACAATTTATGGATACAGTCTGCATTTGATCAGGCTGAATTGCACAACACCAGGGCCCAGGTTCACAAAACATTCTCAAAAAATGTCTTCTTAAAGGTGCTACACAGTTTTTGCATTGTAATTTCAGAAAATGTTAATAATATACAGTACATGTATCTGGCGCTAATAGTGGAATGATAGTGTTTCACAGTATTACTTAGTGTTGTGATTGGCTGTAATATTAGCCTACTGATTTTTTCCGCCTGAGTGGCATCTGTTGTCAAAATGGGAAAGCGGTTCTGACTTTGTGGCTGTGTTATCTAGTGGAAATTGCTTTGTCAGTTCCCAGTTGCTAAAATTCTACACTGTTCCCTCAATTTCAGTTTAGGCAGGACAAAGTTGATTTACTGTTTAACAGAATTTGTTTCTAGAAAAGTGAGGCGAGCGAGCCCAAAAATAAATAATCCCCCCCAAAATAAAATGGACTCCAAATTGATACCAAGTGAGAGGGTTTTTCATAAGTAGTGGAGAAGGAATAAATGAGTACTTTACCACATTGTCCTACGCACCTGTGCAAGATCTGAGCCTAATGTGGGCTTCAAGAGTTATATTATTCCAAACAAAAACCTACGCTAGGAAATCCTTCCTGTGTTATTTTGAAAAAGAATGCAGATGATGTTACAATGTTAGTTGTTAAAATCATGAGAAATGAAACACAATGGGCAGTATATCTTATGACAGTTTCTTTATTCTGAACATATCTCTGAACATCAATAACAGTATTATTAACATATTATGTATAATAGAATACAATATAAAAGTGTTTTTTCTAATAAAAAAATATCAACAAAATGTGTAATCATTGAATTACTTAAATATAGCCTTACTAGGCTTTAACAAAAATATGAATACAATACAAATATTAAAAGGCCTATCATAGACCACACTTTATAGGAGAAATAGGCTGCTTCATATAAAGAGGGACAATAATTCAAGTTAGGTCTGTCAAATGAATGCAGATCTGGAAAAAGTGCAATCCAATCCCTATCATCTACAGGATAAAAAGTTAATTTAATGTCATGTATATAGGGTAACAGATTAGAATATTAGTGTTTTTCTAATTTAAGAAATAATTGTCATCAAATGAAATGTTAATGTATAATGAGTGCATTACCTGAATATATCCTATAGGCTTTAACAAAATATTAATACAAATATGAATAGGCCTATCATAGACTAGGCGTTTACTTTGAAGAAAGAGGGACAATCATTCAAGTTAGGTCTGTCAAATGAATGTAGCCTTGGGGAAAAAAAGCATCAATCCATTACAGAGCAAGCTTGACTAAATACGAGGCCAGTAGGCCTATACAGTCAATATGCGAGCTGTTCTCGGCGGCGCATAACTTCAAACACATTCCGTCTTGGTGTTGTCTGTCGGCCTACTACAGGCAGTAGGCTACGGGTAAAATGTAGGTTATGAATCAAAAATCACCATACATCTGAGCCTGACACACTTCGATGTCATCACTCACGTTGACTTCCATCTGGTTGTCCAAAATACTATCAGCTTGCATTGGGTCTGTTGAGGAATGCCCTGATCTCTTGCCAGTCGTTTGGTTCGATGATGGCATTGTTGTTTCAGGTATCAATTGCTTCTAATAGGTCAGAAAATTATGCATTAAGCATGATTACAACTGTTTTGAATTTGTGCCAACGAGAGAAATTAAACATTTGCACATACAGGTCCAGAGCGTGTGTGTCACTGTCCAATCAGAGGCCCAAATATAAGTGTGATCTGAGGTAGCTTGGTCTTTGATTCTCGTGCATCAGCTTGGTAAATCCTCAAGGGACAGCAGACAGTGCATTATATGAACAACTCACTGCATAAATTGGCCAAAAAAGAATACATATTTTTTAAACAATATGATTTATTTTTTGGGGGCGTGGGTAGAAAAGTGAAGCGGGGCATCCGTTAAACAGTAACGTTTGTCTGGCCTTATGTGAGAAAATAAGCACTGAATAGTGTAGAGAATCACTCATATAAATCGCTGTGAAATATTTTTTCAATAACAAACAATATCGTTTTTACAGCTGTTTGAAGCTGGTGGACCAAAACCGAAAGTAAAAGGCTCAACTCACGATTGAAATTGAGCAAACACTGTGTCATTTTAGCAACCAGGAAATTACAGACCGATTTCCACCAGATAACACAGCAACAACGTCAGAATAACTTTCCCATTTTGACAACAGATGGTGCTCCTGCAGGAGAAATCAATAGGCGAATATCAAAGCCAATCACAACACTGGTGGGTGAGTATCACTATTTCTACAGATATATTATGGACATTTTCTGAAATTGCAACGCTAAAATTAAAAAATATACATCTTATGTTTCTTCTTAAGCAAAAAGTTAAGAAGAAATTTGATTCTTGAAAAGAAAGTTATTGGATTTGTTCTTGGAAATGTTCTTAATTCCAAGATAGCTAAACCCTTGTCTTAAACTCAGGGCAGTAAGATAATAAGCTAATGAAAGCAATTGGACATGTTTAATTCACTCACAAACTTCATCTGAAAGTTTGAGTATTGATTATTTTAAACTCAAGAACATGTTTTAGAACAATAACCTCAGTATGAAATAGATAGCTAGCTAAATCGGTTGCCTAGCGACAATCATCTTAAGAAGATAGCTAAGAAGTTCGTAAGAAAATCATTAAATCTTAAGATATTGTTGAGGAATTGCACTTACGAACTATCTTCTTAAGTTTTTGCGTAAGTAGTGTTTTGTGAATCTGGGCCCAGGTCATAGTTCAGAGCCCATCCCTGCTGTTATAAACAGTCACATTTCTATTGTGTTATGGTGAGGGAGTGTATTGTACTGTAGCTGCAGAGCAGGGCAGGGTGGAGGGTGGATCCAGCCTGCAGCCCTGGAGAGCTGCAGCTTGAAGACGGTAATCAGATCCCTCTCTCAGCCCTGTCGGCCTCCATCTATCCACCATCAGGCAGCACTTTACTTTAATTACCCTGCTGCCAACCTGCTCTGCTCTGGCTTCTGTTAGTGCTGCCTGCGGGACAGCACATCTAGAGGGCTGTCAAAGCCAGAGGCCCGTCAGGGAGCACTAACCGCATCCAGGGCAGCCAGAATGGATATGTGCACAGCACAACACTGCCACTTAGATAGACACTCCCCTCCTAGGCCGCCTGCCTGTCAGTGTGAAAAGGATAATAGCAGCCAATGTCTTGTTTGCTTTGTTTGTTGGTTTTTTTGTTGGTTAGGCTTTCTGTCCTTTAGTCCCCTATCAGTTCTCCTCAGTCTCTTCTAGTTAATATCTCTGATTCAGATTCAGATTATTCTCTGTTGAACCATCATGGCTACCAATGCAGAATAGACTATGGTTCAACCATTTGCCTCAGCTTGTTTGTGTAAATCAATGACTTTAAAGGGTGTAAAACAGAGCTGTCCAATAAGGGGTTAGCTGCATGTCGAGAAGTGTTTAATGGGTTTTCAAAGTGGTGTGTGTAAATGTAAATGTGTGTGTATGTGTTATGGTGAATGTTGAGTGTTGACATGTGTGTTAATTGTGGCCTGGGCTAGTTGTGTAGATAGGATAGATGGAGTAGTGGGTAGGGGGTAGGATGGCTAGTTGTGTAGATAGGATAGATGGTGGTGGGGGGGTTAGGATGGCTAGTTGTGTAGATAGGATAGATGGTGTGGTGGGAGGGGTTAGGATTGCTAGTTGTGTAGATAGGATAGATGGTGGGGGGGGGGGGGTTAGGATGGCTAGTTGTGTAGATAGGATAGATTGTGTGGTGGGGGGTTTGGATGGCTAGTTGTGTAGATAGAATATATGGTGTGGTGGGGGGGTTAGGATGGCTAGTTGTGTAGATAGGATAGATGGTGGGGGGGATTAGGATGGCTAGTTGTGTAGATAGGATAGATGGTGGTGGGGGGGTTAGGATGGCTAGTTGTGTAGATAGGATAGATGGTGTGGTGGGAGGGGTTAGGATGGCTAGTTGTGTAGATAGGATAGATGGTGGTGGGGGTGGTGGGGGGGTTAGGATGGCTAGTTGTGTAGATAGGATAGATGGTGATGGGGGGTTAGGATGGCTAGTTGTGTAGATAGGATAGATGGTGGTGGGGGGGTTAGGGTGGCTAGTTGTGTAGATAGGATAGATGGTGTGGTGGGGGGGTTAGGATTGCTAGTTGTGTAGATAGGATAGATGGTGGGGGGGTTAGGATGGCTAGCTAAATGACTAAAATGTAAATGTAAATGTAGTTGTGTAGATAGGATAGATGGTGGTGGGGGGGGGGGTTAGGATGGCTAGTTGTGTAGATAGGACAGATGGTGGTGGGGGGGGGTTAGGATGGCTAGTTGTGTAGATAGGATAGATGGTGTGGTGGGGGAGGTTAGGATGGCTTGTTGTGTAGATAGGATAGATGGTGGGGGGGGGTTAGAATGGCTAGTTGTGTAGAAAGTGTAGATAGGATAGATAGAGTGGTGGGGGTGGGGGGTTAGGATGGCTAGTTGTGTAGAAAGGATAGATGGAGTGGTGGGGGTGGGGGGTTAGGATGGCTAGTTGTGTAGAAAGGATAGATGGAGTGGTGGGGTGGGGGGGTTAGGATGGCTAGTTGTGTAAAAAGGATAGATGGAGTGGTGGGGGTGGATGGGGTTAGGGTGGCTAGTTGTGTAGAAAGGATAGATGGAGTGTTAGGGGTGGGGGGGTTAGGATGGCTAGTTGTGTAGAAAGGATAGATGGAGTGGTGGGGGTGGGGGGTTAGGATGGCTAGTTGTGTAGAAAGGATAGATGGAGTGGTGGGGGTGGGGGGGTTAGGATGGCTAGTTGTGTAGATAGGATAGATGGAGTAGTGGTGGGGGGTTAGGATGGCTAGTTGTATAGATAGTATAGATGGAGTAGTGGAGGGGTTACGATGGCTAGTTGTGTAGATAGGATAGATGGTGATGGGGGGGTTAGGATGGCTAGTTGTGTAGAAAGGATAGATGGAGTGGTGGGGGTGGGGGGGTTAGGATGGCTAGTTGTGTAGAAAGGATAGATGGAGTGGTGGGGGGGGGGTAGGATGGCTAGTTGTGTAGATAGGATAGATGGTGGTGGGGGGGTTAGGATGGCTAGTTGTGTAGATAGGATAGATGGTGTGGTGGGAGGGGTTAGGATTGCTAGTTGTGTAGATAGGATAGATGGTGGGGGGGGGGGGGGTAGGATGGCTAGTTGTGTAGATAGAATAGATTGTGTGGTGGGGGGTTTGGATGGCTAGTTGTGTAGATAGAATAGATGGTGGTGGGGGTGGGGGGGGTTAGGATGGCTAGTTGTGTAGATAGGATAGATGGTGATGGGGGTTAGGATGGCTAGTTGTGTAGATAGGATAGATGGTGGTGGGGGGGTTAGGATGGCTAGTTGTGTAGATAGGATAGATGGTGTGGTGGGGGGGTTAGGATTGCTAGTTGTGTAGATAGGATAGATGGTGGGGGGGTTAGGATGGCTAGCTAAATGACTAAAATGTAAATGTAAATGTAGTTGTGTAGATAGGATAGATGGTGGTGGGGGGGGGGGGTTAGGATGGCTAGTTGTGTAGATAGGACAGATGGTGGTGGGGGGGGTTAGGATGGCTAGTTGTGTAGATAGGATAGATGGTGTGGTGGGGGAGGTTAGGATGGCTTGTTGTGTAGATAGGATAGATGGTGGGGGGGGTTAGAATGGCTAGTTGTGTAGAAAGTGTAGATAGGATAGATAGAGTGGTGGGGGTGGGGGGTTAGGATGGCTAGTTGTGTAGAAAGGATAGATGGAGTGGTGGGGGTGGGGGGGTTAGGATGGCTAGTTGTGTAGAAAGGATAGATGGAGTGGTGGGGTGGGGGGGTTAGGATGGCTAGTTGTGTAAAAAGGATAGATGGAGTGGTGGGGGTTGATGGGGTTAGGGTGGCTAGTTGTGTAGAAAGGATAGATGGAGTGTTAGGGGTGGGGGGGTTAGGATGGCTAGTTGTGTAGAAAGGATAGATGGAGTGGTGGGGGTGGGGGGGTTAGGATGGCTAGTTGTGTAGAAAGGATAGATGGAGTGGTGGGGGTGGGGGGGTTAGGATGGCTAGTTGTGTAGATAGGATAGATGGAGTAGTGGTTGGGGGTTAGGATGGCTAGTTGTATAGATAGTATAGATGGAGTAGTGGGGGGGTTAGGATGGCTAGTTGTGTAGATAGGATAGATGGTGATGGGGGGGTTAGGATGGCTAGTTGTGTAGAAAGGATAGATGGAGTGGTGGGGGTGGGGGGGTTAGGATGGCTAGTTGTGTAGAAAGGATAGATGGAGTGGTGGTGGTGGGGGGTTAGGATGGCTAGTTGTGTAGATAGGATAGATGGAGTAGTGGGGGGGGTTAGGATGGCTAGTTGTGTAGATAGGATAGATGGAGTGGTGGGGGGGTTAGGATGTTAGTTGTGTAGATAGGATAGATGGTGGTGAGGTGGGGGGGTTTAGGATGGCTAGTTGTGTAGATAGGATAGATGGTGATGGGGGGGTTAGGATGGCTAGTTGTGTAGATAGGATAGATGGAGTGGTGGGGGTTTGGATGGCTAGTTGTGTAGATAGGATAGATGGTGTGGTGGGAGGGGTTAGGATTGCTAGTTGTGTAGATAGGATAGATGGTGGGGGGGGGGGGGTTAGGATGGCTAGTTGTGTAGATAGGATAGATTGTGTGGTGGGGGGTTTGGATGGCTAGTTGTGTAGATAGAATAGATGGTGTGGTGGGGGGGTTAGGATGGCTAGTTGTGTAGATAGGATAGATGGTGGGGGGGATTAGGATGGCTAGTTGTGTAGATAGGATAGATGGTGGTGGGGGGGTTAGGATGGCTAGTTGTGTAGATAGGATAGATGGTGTGGTGGGAGGGGTTAGGATGGCTAGTTGTGTAGATAGGATAGATGGTGGTGGGGGTGGGGGGGTTAGGATGGCTAGTTGTGTATATAGGATAGATGGTGATGGGGGTTAGGATGGCTAGTTGTGTAGATAGGATAGATGGTGGTGGGGGGGTTAGGATTGCTAGTTGTGTAGATAGGATAGATGGTGTGGTGGGGGGGTTAGGATTGCTAGTTGTGTAGATAGGATATATGGTGGGGGGGTTAGGATGGCTAGCTAAATGACTAAAATGTAAATGTAAATGTAGTTGTGTAGATAGGATAGATGGTGGTGGGGGGGGGGTTAGGATGGCTAGTTGTGTAGATAGGACAGATGGTGGTGGGGGGGGGTTAGGATGGCTAGTTGTGTAGATAGGATAGATGGTGTGGTGGGGGAGGTTAGGATGGCTTGTTGTGTATATAGGATAGATGGTGGGGGTGGTTAGAATGGCTAGTTATGTAGAAAGTGTAGATAGGATAGATAGAGTGGTGGGGGTGGGGGGTTAGGATGGCTAGTTGTGTAGAAAGGATAGATGGAGTGGTGGGGGTGTGGGGGTTAGGATGGCTAGTTGTGTAGAAAGGATAGATGGAGTGGTGGGGTGGGTGGGTTAGGATGGCTAGTTGTGTAAAAAGGATAGATGGAGTGGTGGGGGTGGATGGGGTTAGGGTGGCTAGTTGTGTAGAAAGGATAGATGGAGTGTTAGGGGTGGGGGGGTTAGGATGGCTAGTTGTGTAGAAAGGATAGATGGAGTGGTGGGGGTGGGGGGGTTAGGATGGCTAGTTGTGTAGAAAGGATAGATGGAGTGGTGGGGGTGGGGGGGTTAGGATGGCTAGTTGTGTAGATAGGATAGATGGAGTAGTGGTGGGGGGTTAGGATGGCTAGTTGTATAGATAGTATAGATGGAGTAGTGGGGGGGTTAGGATGGCTAGTTGTGTAGATAGGATAGATGGTGATGGGGGGTTAGGATGGCTAGTTGTGTAGAAAGGATAGATGGAGTGGTGGGGGTGGGGGGGTTAGGATGGCTAGTTGTGTAGAAAGGATAGATGGAGTGGTGGGGGGGGGTAGGATGGCTAGTTGTGTAGATAGGATAGATGGTGGTGGGGGGGTTAGGATGGCTAGTTGTGTAGATAGGATAGATGGTGTGGTGGGAGGGGTTAGGATTGCTAGTTGTGTAGATAGGATAGATGGTGGGGGGGTTAGGATGGCTAGTTGTGTAGATAGAATAGATTGTGTGGTGGGGGGTTTGGATGGCTAGTTGTGTAGATAGAATAGATGGTGTGGTGGGGGGGTTAGGATGGCTAGTTGTGTAGATAGGATAGATGGTGGGGGGAATTAGGATGGCTAGTTGTGTAGATAGGATAGATGGTGGTGGGGTGGTTAGGATGGCTACTTGTGTAGATAGGATAGATGGTGTGGTGGGAGGGGTTAGGATGGCTAGTTGTGTAGATAGGATAGATTGTGGTGGGGGTGGGGGGGGTTAGGATGGCTAGTTGTGTAGATAGGATAGATGGTGATGGGGGTTAGGATGGCTAGTTGTGTAGATAGGATAGATGGTGGTGGGGGGGTTAGGATGGCTAGTTGTGTAGATAGGATAGATGGTGTGGTGGGGGGGTTAGGATTGCTAGTTGTGTAGATAGGATAGATGGTGGGGGGGTTAGGATGGCTAGCTAAATGACTAAAATGTAAATGTAAATGTAGTTGTGTAGATAGGATAGATGGTGGTGGGGGGGGGTTAGGATGGCTAGTTGTGTAGATAGGACAGATGGTGGTGGGGGGGGTTAGGATGGCTAGTTGTGTAGATAGGATAGATGGTGTGGTGGGGGAGGTTAGGATGGCTTGTTGTGTAGATAGGATAGATGGTGGGGGGGTTAGAATGGCTAGTTGTGTAGAAAGTGTAGATAGGATAGATAGAGTGGTGGGGGTGGGGGGTTAGGATGGCTAGTTGTGTAGAAAGGATAGATGGAGTGGTGGGGGTGGGGGGGTTAGGATGGCTAGTTGTGTAGAAAGGATAGATGGAGTGGTGGGGTGGGGGGGTTAGGATGGCTAGTTGTGTAAAAAGGATAGATGGAGTGGTGGGGGTGGATGGGGTTAGGGTGGCTAGTTGTGTAGAAAGGATAGATGGAGTGTTAGGGGTGGGGGGGGTTAGGATGGCTAGTTGTGTAGAAAGGATAGATGGAGTGGTGGGGGTGGGGGGGTTAGGATGGCTAGTTGTGTAGAAAGGATAGATGGAGTGGTGGGGGTGGGGGGGTTAGGATGGCTAGTTGTGTAGATAGGATAGATGGAGTAGTGGTGGGGGGTTAGGATGGCTAGTTGTATAGATAGTATAGATGGAGTAGTGGGGGGTTACGATGGCTAGTTGTGTAGATAGGATAGATGGTGATGGGGGGGTTAGGGTGGCTAGTTGTTTAGAAAGGATAGATGGAGTGGTGAGGGTGGGGGGGTTAGGATGGCTAGTTGTGTAGAAAGGATAGATGGAGTGGTGGTGGTGGGGGGGTTAGGATGGCTAGTTGTGTAGATAGGATAGATGGAGTAGTGGGGGGGTTAGGATGGCTAGTTGTGTAGATAGGATAGATGGAGTGGTGGGGGGGTTAGGATGTTAGTTATGTAGATAGGATAGATGGTGGTGAGGTGGGGGGGTTTAGGATGGCTAGTTGTGTAGATAGGATAGATGGTGATGGGGGGGTTAGGATGGCTAGTTGTGTAGATAGGATAGATGGAGTGGTGGGGGTTTGGATGGCTAGTTGTGTAGATAGGATAGATGGTGTGGTGGGGGGTTAGGATGGCTAGTAGTGTAGATAGGATAGATGGTGGGGGGGTTAGGATGGCTAGTTGTGTAGATAGGATAGATGGTGGTGGGGGGGTTAGGATGGATAGTTGTGTAGATAGGATAGATGGTGTGGTGGGGGGGTTAGGATGGCTAGTTGTGTAGATAGGATAGATGGTGTGTTGGGGGGGTTAGGATTGCTAGTTATGTAGATAGGATAGATGGTGATGGGGGTTAGGATGGCTAGTTGTGTAGATAGGATAGATGGTGTGGTGGGGGGGTTAGGATGGCTAGTTGTGTAGATAGAATAGATGGTGGTGGTGGGGCTAGGATGGCTAGTTGTGTAGATAGGATAGATGGTGTGGTGGGGGGGTTAGGATGGCTTGTTGTGTAGATAGGATAGATGGTGGGGGGGGTAGGATGGCTAGTTGTGTGGAAGGTGTAGATAGGATAGATGGAGTGGTGGGGTGGGGGGGTTAGGATGGCTAGTTGTGTATAAAGGATAGATGGAGTGGTGGGGGTGGGGGGGTTAGTATGGCTAGTTGTGTAGAAAGGATAGATGGAGTGGTAGGGGTGGGGGGGTTAGGATGGCTAGTTGTGTAGAAAGGATAGATGGAGTGGTGGGGGTAGGGGGGTTAGGATGGCTAGTTGTGTAGAAAGGATAGATGGAGTGGTGGGGGTGGTTGGGGTTAGGATGGCTAGTTGTGTAGAAAGGATAGATGGAGTGTTAGGGGTGGGGAGGTTAGGATTGCTAGTTGTGTAGAAAGGATAGATGGAGTGGTGGGGGTGGGGGGGGGTTAGGATGGCAAGTTGTGTAGATAGGATAGATGGAGTAGTGGGGGGGTTAGGATGGCTAGTTGTGTAGATAGGATAGATGGAGTAGTGGGGCAGGGGTTAGGATGGCTAGTTGTGTAGAAAGGATAGATAAAGTGGTGGGGTGGGGCGGTTAGGATGGCTAGTTGTGTAGAAAGGATAGATGGAATGGTAGGGGTGGGGGGGTTAGGATGGCTAGTTGTGTAGAAAGGATAGATGTGGGGGTGGGGGGGGTAGGATGGCTAGTTGTGTAGATAGGATAGATGGAGTGGTGGGGGGGGTTAGGATGGCTAGTTGTGTATATAGGATAGATGGAGTGGTGGGGGTGGGGGGGGGGTTTAGGATGGCTAGTTATGTAGATAGGATAGATGGTGGGGGGGTAGGATGGCTAGTTGTGTAGATAGGATAGATGGTGGTGGGGTGGTGGGGGGTTTAGGATGGCTAGTTGTGTAGATAGGATAGTTGGAGTGGTGGGGAGGGTTAGGATGGCTAGTTGTGTATATAGGATAGATGGAGTGGTGGGGGTGGGGGGGGGGGTTTAGGATGGCTAGTTATGTAGATAGGATAGATGGTGGGGGGGTAGGATTGCTAGTTGTGTAGATAGGATAGATGGTGGGGGGGGGGGGGGTTAGGATGGCTAGTTGTGTAGATAGAATAGATGGTGGTGGGGGGGGTTAGGATGGCTAGTTGTGTAGATAGGATAGATGGTGTGGTGGGAGGGGTTAGGATTGCTAGTTGTGTAGATAGGATAGATGGTGGGGGGGGGGGTTAGGATGGCTAGTTGTGTAGATAGGATAGATTGTGTGGTGGGGGGTTTGGATGGCTAGTTGTGTAGATAGAATAGATGGTGTGGTGGGGGGGTTAGGATGGCTAGTTGTGTAGATAGGATAGATGGTGGGGGGGATTAGGATGGTTAGTTGTGTAGATAGGATAGATGGTGGTGGGGGGGTTAGGATGGCTACTTGTGTAGATAGGATAGATGGTGTGGTGGGAGGGGTTAGGATGGCTAGTTGTGTAGATAGGATAGATGGTGGTGGGGGTGGGTTAGGATGGCTAGTTGTGTAGATAGGATAGATGGTGATGGGGGGTTAGGATGGCTAGTTGTGTAGATAGGATAGATGGTGGTGGGGGGGTTAGGATGGCTAGTTGTGTAGATAGGATAGATGGTGTGGTGGGGGGGTTAGGATTGCTAGTTGTGTAGATAGGATAGATGGTGGGGGGGTTAGGATGGCTAGCTAAATGACTAAAATGTAAATGTAAACGTATTTGTATAGATAGGATAGATGGTGGTGGGGGGGGGGGGGGTTAGGATGGCTAGTTGTGTAGATAGGAAAGATGGTGGTGGGGGGGGGGTTAGGATGGCTAGTTGTGTAGATAGGATAGATGGTGTGGTGGGGGAGGTTAGGATTGCTAGTTGTGTAGATAGGATAAATGGTGGGGGGGGGGGTTAGGATGGCTAGTTGTGTAGATAGGATAGATTGTGTGGTGGGGGGTTTGGATGGCTAGTTGTGTAGATAGAATAGATGGTATGGTGGGGGGGTTAGGATGGCTAGTTGTGTAGATAGGATAGATGGTGGGGGGGATTAGGATGGTTAGTTGTGTAGATAGGATAGATGGTGGGGGGGATTAGGATGGTTAGTTGTGTAGATAGGATAGATGGTGGTGGGGGGGTTAGGATGGCTAGTTGTGTAGATAGGATAGATGGTGTGGTGGGAGGGGTTAGGATGGCTAGTTGTGTAGATAGGATAGATGGTGGTGGGGGTGGGGGGGGGTTAGGATGGCTAGTTGTGTAGATAGTATAGATGGTGATGGGGGGTTAGGATGGCTAGTTGTGTAGATAGGATAGATGGTGGTGGGGGGGTTAGGATGGCTAGTTGTGTAGATAGGATAGATGGTGTGGTGGGGGGGTTAGGATTGCTAGTTGTGTAGATAGGATAGATGGTGGGGGGGTTAGGATGGCTAGCTAAATGACTAAAATGTAAATGTAAATGTATTTGTGTAGATAGGATAGATGGTGGTGGGGGGGGGGGTTAGGATGGCTAGTTGTGTAGATAGGATAGATGGTGTGGTGGGGGAGGTTAGGATGGCTTGTTGTGTAGATAGGATAGATGGTGGGGGGGGTTAGAATGGCTAGTTGTGTAGAAAGTGTAGATAGGATAGATAGAGTGGTGGGGGTGGGGGGTTAGGATGGCTAGTTGTGTAGAAAGGATAGATGGAGTGGTGGGGGTGGGGGGGTTAGGATGGCTAGTTGTGTAGAAAGGATAGATGGAGTGGTGGGGTGGGGCGGTTAGGATGGCTAGTTGTGTAAAAAGGATAGATGGAGTGGTGGGGGTGGATGGGGTTAGGGTGGCTAGTTGTGTAGAAAGGATAGATGGAGTGTTAGGGGTGGGGGGGTTAGGATGGCTAGTTGTGTAGAAAGGATAGATGGAGTGGTGGGGGTGGGGGGGTTAGGATGGCTAGTTGTGTAGAAAGGATAGATGGAGTGGTGGGGGTGGGGGGGTTAGGATGGCTAGTTGTATAGATAGTATAGATGGAGTAGTGGGGGGGGGGTTAGGATGGCTAGTTGTGTAGATAGGATAGATGGTGATGGGGGGTTAGGATGGCTAGTTGTGTAGAAAGGATAGATGGAGTGGTGGGGGTGGGGGGGTTAGGATGGCTAGTTGTGTAGAAAGGATAGATGGAGTGGTGGGGGGGGGGTAGGATGGCTAGTTGTGTAGATAGGATAGATGGTGGTGGGGGGGTTAGGATGGCTAGTTGTGTAGATAGGATAGATGGTGTGGTGGGAGGGGTTAGGATTGCTAGTTGTGTAGATAGGATAGATGGTGGGGGGGGGTTAGGATGGCTAGTTGTGTAGATAGGATAGATTGTGTGGTGGGGGTTTGGATGGCTAGTTGTGTAGATAGAATAGATGGTGTGGTGGGGGGGTTAGGATGGCTAGTTGTGTAGATAGGATAGATGGTGGGGGGGATTAGGATGGCTAGTTGTGTAGATAGGATAGATGGTGGTGGGGGGGTTAGGATGGCTAGTTGTGTAGATAGGATAGATGGTGTGGTGGGAGGGGTTAGGATGTCTAGTTGTGTAGATAGGATAGATGGTGGTGGGGGTGGGGGGGGGGGTAGGATGGCTAGTTGTGTAGTTAGGATAGATGGAGTCGTAGGGGTGGGGGGGTTAGGATGACTAGTTGTGTTGAAAGGATAGATGGAGTGGTGGGGGTGGGGCGGTTAGGATGGCTAGTTGTGTAGAATGGATAGATGGAGTGGTGGGGCTGGGGGGTGGTTAGGATGGCTAGTTGTGTAGATAGGATAGATGGAGTATTGGGGGGGTTAGGATGGCTAGTTGTATAGATAGGATAGATGGAGTAGTGGGGGAGGGTAGGATGGCTAGTTGTGTAGATAGGATAGATGGAGTGGTGGGGGGGTTAGGATGGCTAGTTGTGTAGATAGGATAGATGGTGATGGGGAGGTTAGGATGGCTAGTTGTTTAGATAGGATAGATGGGGGTGGTGGGGGGTTAGGATGGCTAGTTGTATAGATAGGATAGATGGAGTAGTGGGGGTGGGGGGTTAGAATGGCTAGTTGTGTAGATAGGATAGATGGAGTGGTGGGGTGGGGGGGTTAGGATGGCAGTTGTGTAGATAGGATAGATGGTGATGAGGGGTTAGGATGGCTAGTTGTGTAGATAGGATAGATGGTGTGGTGGGGGGGTTAGGATGGCTAGTTGTGTAGATAGGATAGATGGAGTAGTGGGGGGGGTTAGGATGGCTAGTTGTGTAGAAAGGATAAATGGAGTGGTGGGGTGGGGGTGTTCGGATGGCTAGTTGTGTAGATAGGATTGATGGAGTAGTGGGGGTGTTAGGATGGCTAGTTGTGTAGAAAGGATAGATGGAGTGGTGGGGGTGGGGGGGTTAGGATGGCTAGTTATGTAGAAAGGATAGATGGAGTGGTGGGAGTGGGGGGGGGGGGTTAGAATGGCTAGTTGTGTAGAAAGGATAGATGGAGTGGTGGGGGGGGTAGGATGGCTAGTTGTGTAGATAGGATAGATGGTGGTGGGTGGGTTAGGATGGCTAGTTGTGTAGATAGGATAGATGGTGTGGTGGGAGGGGTTAGGATTGCTAGTTGTGTAGATAGGATAGATGGTGGGGGGGGTTAGGATGGCTAGTTGTGTAGATAGGATAGATTGTGTGGTGGGGGGTTTGGATGGCTAGTTGTGTAGATAGGATAGATGGTGGTGGGGGGGTTAGGATGGCTAGTTGTGTAGATAGGATAGATGGTGTGGTGGGAGGGGTTAGGATGGCTAGTTGTGTAGATAGGATAGATGGTGGTGGGGGTGGGGGGGGTTAGGATGGCTAGTTGTGTAGATAGGATAGATGGTGATGGGGGGTTAGGATGGCTAGTTGTGTAGATAGGATAGATGGTGGTGGGGGGGTTAGGATGGCTAGTTGTGTAGATAGGATAGATGGTGTGGTGGGGGGGTTAGGATTGCTAGTTGTGTAGATAGGATAGATGGTGGTGGGGGTGGGGGGGGGTTAGGATGGCTAGTTGTGTAGATAGGATAGATGGTGATGGGGGGTTAGGATGGCTAGTTGTGTAGATAGGATAGATGGTGGTGGGGGGGGTTAGGATGGCTAGTTGTGTAGATAGGATAGATGGTGTGGTGGGGGGGGTTAGGATTGCTAGTTGTGTAGATAGGATAGATGGTGGAGGGGTTAGGATGGCTAGCTAAATGACTAAAATGTAAATGTAAATGTAGTTGTGTAGATAGGATAGATGGTGGTGGGGGGGGGGGGGGGTTAGGATGGCTAGTTGTGTAGATAGGATAGATGGTGTGGTGGCGGAGGTTAGGATGGCTTGTTGTGTAGATAGGATAGATGGTGGGGGGGGTTAGAATGGCTAGTTGTGTAGAAAGTGTAGATAGGATAGATAGAGTGGTGGGGGTGGGGGGTTAGGATGGCTAGTTGTGTAGAAAGGATAGATGGAGTGGTGGGGGTGGGGGGTTAGGATGGCTAGTTGTGTAGAAAGGATAGATGGAGTGGTGGGGTGGGGGGGTTAGGATGGCTAGTTGTGTAAAAAGGATAGATGGAGTGGTGGGGGTGGATAGGGTTAGGGTGGCTAGTTGTGTAGAAAGGATAGATGGAGTGTTAGGGGTGGGGGGGTTAGGATGGCTAGTTGTGTAGAAAGGATAGATGGAGTGGTGGGGGTGGGGGGGTTAGGATGGCTAGTTGTGTAGAAAGGATAGATGGAGTGGTGGGGGGGGGTAGGATGGCTAGTTGTGTAGATAGGATAGATGGTGGTGGGGGGGTTAGGATGGCTAGTTGTGTAGATAGGATAGATGGTGTGGTGGGAGGGGTTAGGATTGCTAGTTGTGTAGATAGGATAGATGGTGGGGGGGTTAGGATGGCTAGTTGTGTAGATAGAATAGATTGTGTGGTGGGGGGTTTGGATGGCTAGTTGTGTAGATAGAATAGATGGTGTGGTGGGGGGGTTAGGATGGCTAGTTGTGTAGATAGGATAGATGGTGGGGGGAATTAGGATGGCTAGTTGTGTAGATAGGATAGATGGTGGTGGGGTGGTTAGGATGGCTACTTGTGTAGATAGGATAGATGGTGTGGTGGGAGGGGTTAGGATGGCTAGTTGTGTAGATAGGATAGATTGTGGTGGGGGTGGGGGGGGTTAGGATGGCTAGTTGTGTAGATAGGATAGATGGTGATGGGGGTTAGGATGGCTAGTTGTGTAGATAGGATAGATGGTGGTGGGGGGGTTAGGATGGCTAGTTGTGTAGATAGGATAGATGGTGTGGTGGGGGGGTTAGGATTGCTAGTTGTGTAGATAGGATAGATGGTGGGGGGGTTAGGATGGCTAGCTAAATGACTAAAATGTAAATGTAAATGTAGTTGTGTAGATAGGATAGATGGTGGTGGGGGGGGGTTAGGATGGCTAGTTGTGTAGATAGGACAGATGGTGGTGGGGGGGGTTAGGATGGCTAGTTGTGTAGATAGGATAGATGGTGTGGTGGGGGAGGTTAGGATGGCTTGTTGTGTAGATAGGATAGATGGTGGGGGGGTTAGAATGGCTAGTTGTGTAGAAAGTGTAGATAGGATAGATAGAGTGGTGGGGGTGGGGGGTTAGGATGGCTAGTTGTGTAGAAAGGATAGATGGAGTGGTGGGGGTGGGGGGGTTAGGATGGCTAGTTGTGTAGAAAGGATAGATGGAGTGGTGGGGTGGGGGGGTTAGGATGGCTAGTTGTGTAAAAAGGATAGATGGAGTGGTGGGGGTGGATGGGGTTAGGGTGGCTAGTTGTGTAGAAAGGATAGATGGAGTGTTAGGGGTGGGGGGGGTTAGGATGGCTAGTTGTGTAGAAAGGATAGATGGAGTGGTGGGGGTGGGGGGGTTAGGATGGCTAGTTGTGTAGAAAGGATAGATGGAGTGGTGGGGGTGGGGGGGTTAGGATGGCTAGTTGTGTAGATAGGATAGATGGAGTAGTGGTGGGGGGTTAGGATGGCTAGTTGTATAGATAGTATAGATGGAGTAGTGGGGGGTTACGATGGCTAGTTGTGTAGATAGGATAGATGGTGATGGGGGGGTTAGGGTGGCTAGTTGTTTAGAAAGGATAGATGGAGTGGTGAGGGTGGGGGGGTTAGGATGGCTAGTTGTGTAGAAAGGATAGATGGAGTGGTGGTGGTGGGGGGGTTAGGATGGCTAGTTGTGTAGATAGGATAGATGGAGTAGTGGGGGGGTTAGGATGGCTAGTTGTGTAGATAGGATAGATGGAGTGGTGGGGGGGTTAGGATGTTAGTTATGTAGATAGGATAGATGGTGGTGAGGTGGGGGGGTTTAGGATGGCTAGTTGTGTAGATAGGATAGATGGTGATGGGGGGGTTAGGATGGCTAGTTGTGTAGATAGGATAGATGGAGTGGTGGGGGTTTGGATGGCTAGTTGTGTAGATAGGATAGATGGTGTGGTGGGGGGTTAGGATGGCTAGTAGTGTAGATAGGATAGATGGTGGGGGGGTTAGGATGGCTAGTTGTGTAGATAGGATAGATGGTGGTGGGGGGGTTAGGATGGATAGTTGTGTAGATAGGATAGATGGTGTGGTGGGGGGGTTAGGATGGCTAGTTGTGTAGATAGGATAGATGGTGTGTTGGGGGGGTTAGGATTGCTAGTTATGTAGATAGGATAGATGGTGATGGGGGTTAGGATGGCTAGTTGTGTAGATAGGATAGATGGTGTGGTGGGGGGGTTAGGATGGCTAGTTGTGTAGATAGAATAGATGGTGGTGGTGGGGCTAGGATGGCTAGTTGTGTAGATAGGATAGATGGTGTGGTGGGGGGGTTAGGATGGCTTGTTGTGTAGATAGGATAGATGGTGGGGGGGGTAGGATGGCTAGTTGTGTGGAAGGTGTAGATAGGATAGATGGAGTGGTGGGGTGGGGGGGTTAGGATGGCTAGTTGTGTATAAAGGATAGATGGAGTGGTGGGGGTGGGGGGGTTAGTATGGCTAGTTGTGTAGAAAGGATAGATGGAGTGGTAGGGGTGGGGGGGTTAGGATGGCTAGTTGTGTAGAAAGGATAGATGGAGTGGTGGGGGTAGGGGGGTTAGGATGGCTAGTTGTGTAGAAAGGATAGATGGAGTGGTGGGGGTGGTTGGGGTTAGGATGGCTAGTTGTGTAGAAAGGATAGATGGAGTGTTAGGGGTGGGGAGGTTAGGATTGCTAGTTGTGTAGAAAGGATAGATGGAGTGGTGGGGGTGGGGGGGGGTTAGGATGGCAAGTTGTGTAGATAGGATAGATGGAGTAGTGGGGGGGTTAGGATGGCTAGTTGTGTAGATAGGATAGATGGAGTAGTGGGGCAGGGGTTAGGATGGCTAGTTGTGTAGAAAGGATAGATAAAGTGGTGGGGTGGGGCGGTTAGGATGGCTAGTTGTGTAGAAAGGATAGATGGAATGGTAGGGGTGGGGGGGTTAGGATGGCTAGTTGTGTAGAAAGGATAGATGTGGGGGTGGGGGGGGTAGGATGGCTAGTTGTGTAGATAGGATAGATGGAGTGGTGGGGGGGGTTAGGATGGCTAGTTGTGTATATAGGATAGATGGAGTGGTGGGGGTGGGGGGGGGGTTTAGGATGGCTAGTTATGTAGATAGGATAGATGGTGGGGGGGTAGGATGGCTAGTTGTGTAGATAGGATAGATGGTGGTGGGGTGGTGGGGGGTTTAGGATGGCTAGTTGTGTAGATAGGATAGTTGGAGTGGTGGGGAGGGTTAGGATGGCTAGTTGTGTATATAGGATAGATGGAGTGGTGGGGGTGGGGGGGGGGGTTTAGGATGGCTAGTTATGTAGATAGGATAGATGGTGGGGGGGTAGGATTGCTAGTTGTGTAGATAGGATAGATGGTGGGGGGGGGGGGGGTTAGGATGGCTAGTTGTGTAGATAGAATAGATGGTGGTGGGGGGGGTTAGGATGGCTAGTTGTGTAGATAGGATAGATGGTGTGGTGGGAGGGGTTAGGATTGCTAGTTGTGTAGATAGGATAGATGGTGGGGGGGGGGGTTAGGATGGCTAGTTGTGTAGATAGGATAGATTGTGTGGTGGGGGGTTTGGATGGCTAGTTGTGTAGATAGAATAGATGGTGTGGTGGGGGGGTTAGGATGGCTAGTTGTGTAGATAGGATAGATGGTGGGGGGGATTAGGATGGTTAGTTGTGTAGATAGGATAGATGGTGGTGGGGGGGTTAGGATGGCTACTTGTGTAGATAGGATAGATGGTGTGGTGGGAGGGGTTAGGATGGCTAGTTGTGTAGATAGGATAGATGGTGGTGGGGGTGGGTTAGGATGGCTAGTTGTGTAGATAGGATAGATGGTGATGGGGGGTTAGGATGGCTAGTTGTGTAGATAGGATAGATGGTGGTGGGGGGGTTAGGATGGCTAGTTGTGTAGATAGGATAGATGGTGTGGTGGGGGGGTTAGGATTGCTAGTTGTGTAGATAGGATAGATGGTGGGGGGGTTAGGATGGCTAGCTAAATGACTAAAATGTAAATGTAAACGTATTTGTATAGATAGGATAGATGGTGGTGGGGGGGGGGGGGGTTAGGATGGCTAGTTGTGTAGATAGGAAAGATGGTGGTGGGGGGGGGTTAGGATGGCTAGTTGTGTAGATAGGATAGATGGTGTGGTGGGGGAGGTTAGGATTGCTAGTTGTGTAGATAGGATAAATGGTGGGGGGGGGGGTTAGGATGGCTAGTTGTGTAGATAGGATAGATTGTGTGGTGGGGGGTTTGGATGGCTAGTTGTGTAGATAGAATAGATGGTATGGTGGGGGGGTTAGGATGGCTAGTTGTGTAGATAGGATAGATGGTGGGGGGGATTAGGATGGTTAGTTGTGTAGATAGGATAGATGGTGGGGGGGATTAGGATGGTTAGTTGTGTAGATAGGATAGATGGTGGTGGGGGGGTTAGGATGGCTAGTTGTGTAGATAGGATAGATGGTGTGGTGGGAGGGGTTAGGATGGCTAGTTGTGTAGATAGGATAGATGGTGGTGGGGGTGGGGGGGGGTTAGGATGGCTAGTTGTGTAGATAGTATAGATGGTGATGGGGGGTTAGGATGGCTAGTTGTGTAGATAGGATAGATGGTGGTGGGGGGGTTAGGATGGCTAGTTGTGTAGATAGGATAGATGGTGTGGTGGGGGGGTTAGGATTGCTAGTTGTGTAGATAGGATAGATGGTGGGGGGGTTAGGATGGCTAGCTAAATGACTAAAATGTAAATGTAAATGTATTTGTGTAGATAGGATAGATGGTGGTGGGGGGGGGGGTTAGGATGGCTAGTTGTGTAGATAGGATAGATGGTGTGGTGGGGGAGGTTAGGATGGCTTGTTGTGTAGATAGGATAGATGGTGGGGGGGGTTAGAATGGCTAGTTGTGTAGAAAGTGTAGATAGGATAGATAGAGTGGTGGGGGTGGGGGGTTAGGATGGCTAGTTGTGTAGAAAGGATAGATGGAGTGGTGGGGGTGGGGGGGTTAGGATGGCTAGTTGTGTAGAAAGGATAGATGGAGTGGTGGGGTGGGGCGGTTAGGATGGCTAGTTGTGTAAAAAGGATAGATGGAGTGGTGGGGGTGGATGGGGTTAGGGTGGCTAGTTGTGTAGAAAGGATAGATGGAGTGTTAGGGGTGGGGGGGTTAGGATGGCTAGTTGTGTAGAAAGGATAGATGGAGTGGTGGGGGTGGGGGGGTTAGGATGGCTAGTTGTGTAGAAAGGATAGATGGAGTGGTGGGGGTGGGGGGGTTAGGATGGCTAGTTGTATAGATAGTATAGATGGAGTAGTGGGGGGGGGGTTAGGATGGCTAGTTGTGTAGATAGGATAGATGGTGATGGGGGGTTAGGATGGCTAGTTGTGTAGAAAGGATAGATGGAGTGGTGGGGGTGGGGGGGTTAGGATGGCTAGTTGTGTAGAAAGGATAGATGGAGTGGTGGGGGGGGGGTAGGATGGCTAGTTGTGTAGATAGGATAGATGGTGGTGGGGGGGTTAGGATGGCTAGTTGTGTAGATAGGATAGATGGTGTGGTGGGAGGGGTTAGGATTGCTAGTTGTGTAGATAGGATAGATGGTGGGGGGGGGTTAGGATGGCTAGTTGTGTAGATAGGATAGATTGTGTGGTGGGGGTTTGGATGGCTAGTTGTGTAGATAGAATAGATGGTGTGGTGGGGGGGTTAGGATGGCTAGTTGTGTAGATAGGATAGATGGTGGGGGGGATTAGGATGGCTAGTTGTGTAGATAGGATAGATGGTGGTGGGGGGGTTAGGATGGCTAGTTGTGTAGATAGGATAGATGGTGTGGTGGGAGGGGTTAGGATGTCTAGTTGTGTAGATAGGATAGATGGTGGTGGGGGTGGGGGGGGGGGTAGGATGGCTAGTTGTGTAGTTAGGATAGATGGAGTCGTAGGGGTGGGGGGGTTAGGATGACTAGTTGTGTTGAAAGGATAGATGGAGTGGTGGGGGTGGGGCGGTTAGGATGGCTAGTTGTGTAGAATGGATAGATGGAGTGGTGGGGCTGGGGGGTGGTTAGGATGGCTAGTTGTGTAGATAGGATAGATGGAGTATTGGGGGGGTTAGGATGGCTAGTTGTATAGATAGGATAGATGGAGTAGTGGGGGAGGGTAGGATGGCTAGTTGTGTAGATAGGATAGATGGAGTGGTGGGGGGGTTAGGATGGCTAGTTGTGTAGATAGGATAGATGGTGATGGGGAGGTTAGGATGGCTAGTTGTTTAGATAGGATAGATGGGGGTGGTGGGGGGTTAGGATGGCTAGTTGTATAGATAGGATAGATGGAGTAGTGGGGGTGGGGGGTTAGAATGGCTAGTTGTGTAGATAGGATAGATGGAGTGGTGGGGTGGGGGGGTTAGGATGGCAGTTGTGTAGATAGGATAGATGGTGATGAGGGGTTAGGATGGCTAGTTGTGTAGATAGGATAGATGGTGTGGTGGGGGGGTTAGGATGGCTAGTTGTGTAGATAGGATAGATGGAGTAGTGGGGGGGGTTAGGATGGCTAGTTGTGTAGAAAGGATAAATGGAGTGGTGGGGTGGGGGTGTTCGGATGGCTAGTTGTGTAGATAGGATTGATGGAGTAGTGGGGGTGTTAGGATGGCTAGTTGTGTAGAAAGGATAGATGGAGTGGTGGGGGTGGGGGGGTTAGGATGGCTAGTTATGTAGAAAGGATAGATGGAGTGGTGGGAGTGGGGGGGGGGGGTTAGAATGGCTAGTTGTGTAGAAAGGATAGATGGAGTGGTGGGGGGGGTAGGATGGCTAGTTGTGTAGATAGGATAGATGGTGGTGGGTGGGTTAGGATGGCTAGTTGTGTAGATAGGATAGATGGTGTGGTGGGAGGGGTTAGGATTGCTAGTTGTGTAGATAGGATAGATGGTGGGGGGGGTTAGGATGGCTAGTTGTGTAGATAGGATAGATTGTGTGGTGGGGGGTTTGGATGGCTAGTTGTGTAGATAGGATAGATGGTGGTGGGGGGGTTAGGATGGCTAGTTGTGTAGATAGGATAGATGGTGTGGTGGGAGGGGTTAGGATGGCTAGTTGTGTAGATAGGATAGATGGTGGTGGGGGTGGGGGGGGTTAGGATGGCTAGTTGTGTAGATAGGATAGATGGTGATGGGGGGTTAGGATGGCTAGTTGTGTAGATAGGATAGATGGTGGTGGGGGGGTTAGGATGGCTAGTTGTGTAGATAGGATAGATGGTGTGGTGGGGGGGTTAGGATTGCTAGTTGTGTAGATAGGATAGATGGTGGTGGGGGTGGGGGGGGGTTAGGATGGCTAGTTGTGTAGATAGGATAGATGGTGATGGGGGGTTAGGATGGCTAGTTGTGTAGATAGGATAGATGGTGGTGGGGGGGGTTAGGATGGCTAGTTGTGTAGATAGGATAGATGGTGTGGTGGGGGGGGTTAGGATTGCTAGTTGTGTAGATAGGATAGATGGTGGAGGGGTTAGGATGGCTAGCTAAATGACTAAAATGTAAATGTAAATGTAGTTGTGTAGATAGGATAGATGGTGGTGGGGGGGGGGGGGGGGTTAGGATGGCTAGTTGTGTAGATAGGATAGATGGTGTGGTGGCGGAGGTTAGGATGGCTTGTTGTGTAGATAGGATAGATGGTGGGGGGGGTTAGAATGGCTAGTTGTGTAGAAAGTGTAGATAGGATAGATAGAGTGGTGGGGGTGGGGGGTTAGGATGGCTAGTTGTGTAGAAAGGATAGATGGAGTGGTGGGGGTGGGGGGTTAGGATGGCTAGTTGTGTAGAAAGGATAGATGGAGTGGTGGGGTGGGGGGGTTAGGATGGCTAGTTGTGTAAAAAGGATAGATGGAGTGGTGGGGGTGGATAGGGTTAGGGTGGCTAGTTGTGTAGAAAGGATAGATGGAGTGTTAGGGGTGGGGGGGTTAGGATGGCTAGTTGTGTAGAAAGGATAGATGGAGTGGTGGGGGTGGGGGGGTTAGGATGGCTAGTTGTGTAGAAAGGATAGATGGAGTGGTGGGGGTGGGGGGGTTAGGATGGCTAGTTGTGTAGATAGGATAGATGGAGTAGTGGTGGGGGGTTAGGATGGCTAGTTGTATAGATCGTATAGATGGAGTAGTGGGGGGGTTAGGATGGCTAGTTGTGTAGATAGGATAGATGGTGATGGGGGGGTTAGGATGGCTATTTGTGTAGAAAGGATAGATGGAGTGGTGGGGGTGGGGGGGTTAGGATGGCTAGTTGTGTAGAAAGGATAGATGGAGTGGTGGTGGTGGGGGGGTTAGGATGGCTAGTTGTGTAGATAGGATAGATGGAGTAGTGGGGGGGGTTAGGATGGCTAGTTGTGTAGATAGGATAGATGGAGTGGTGGGGGGGTTAGGATGCTAGTTGTGTAGATAGGATAGATGGTGGTGAGGTGGGGGGGTTTAGGATGGCTAGTTGTGTAGATAGGATAGATGGTGATGGGGGGTTAGGATGGCTAGTTGTGTAGATAGGATAGATGGAGTGGTGGGGGTTTGGATGGCTAGTTGTGTAGATAGGATAGATGGTGTGGTGGGGGGGTTAGGATGGCTAGTTGTGTAGATAGGATAGATGGTGGGGGGGTTAGGATGGCTAGTTGTGTAGATAGGATAGATGGTGTTGGGGGGGTTAGGATGGATAGTTGTGTAGATAGGATAGATGGTGTGGTGGGGGGTTAGGATGGCTAGATGTGTAGATAGGATAGATGGTGTGGTGGGGGGGTTAGGATTGCTAGTTGTGTAGATAGGATAGATGGTGGGGGGGGTTAGGATGGCTAGCTGTGTAGATAGGATAGATGGTGGTGGGGGGGGTTAGGATGGCTAGTTATGTAGATAGGATAGATGGTGATGGGGGTTAGGATGGCTAGTTGTGTAGATAGGATAGATGGTGTGGTGGGGGGGTTAGGATGGCTAGTTGTGTAGATAGAATAGATGGTGGTGGGGGGGTTAGGATGGCTAGTTGTGTAGATAGGATAGATGGTGTGGTGGGGGGGTTAGGATGGCTTGTTGTGTAGATAGGATAGATGGTGGGGGGGGGGTAGGATGGCTAGTTGTGTGGAAGGTGTAGATAGGATAGATGGAGTGGTGGGGTGGGGGGGTTAGGATGGCTAGTTGTGTAGAAAGGATAGATGGAGTGGTGGGGGTGGGGGGGTTAGTATGGCTAGTTGTGTAGAAAGGATAGATGGAGTGGTAGGGGTGGGGGGGTTAGGATGGCTAGTTGTGTAGAAAGGATAGATGGAGTGGTGGGGGTGGGGGGGTTAGGATGGCTAGTTGTGTAGAAAGGATAGATGGAGTGGTGGGGGTGTTGGGGTTAGGATGGCTAGTTGTGTAGAAAGGATAGATGGAGTGTTAGGGGTGGGGAGGTTATGATTGCTAGTTGTGTAGAAAGGATAGATGGAGTGGTGGGGGTGGGGGGGGTTAGGATGGCAAGTTGTGTAGATAGGATAGATGGAGTAGTGGGGGGGTTAGGATGGCTAGTTGTGTAGATAGGATAGATGGAGTAGTGGGGCAGGGGTTAGGATGGCTAGTTGTGTAGAAAGGATAGATAAAGTGGTGGGGTGGGGCGGTTAGGATGGCTAGTTGTGTAGAAAGGATAGATGAAATGGTAGGGGTGGGGGGGTTAGGATGGCTAGTTGTGTAGAAAGGATAGATGGAGTGGTGGGGGTGGGGGTGGGGGGGGTAGGATGGCTAGTTGTGTATATAGGATAGATGGAGTGGTGGGGTGGGGGGGGTTTAGGATGGCTAGTTGTGTAGATAGGATAGATGGTGGGGGGGGGTAGGATGGCTAGTTGTGTAGATAGGATAGATGGTGGTGGGGGTGGTGGGGGGGTTAGGATGGCTAGTTGTGTAGATAGGATAGTTGGAGTGGTGGGGAGGGTTAGGATGGCTAGTTGTGTAGAATGTGTAGATAGGATAGATGGAGTGGTGGGAGGGGGTTAGGATGGCTAGTTGTGTAGATAGGATAGATGGTGGTGGAGGGGGGTTAGGATGGCTAGTTGTGTAGATAGGATAGATGGAGTGGTGGGGGGGGTTAGGATGGCTAGTTGTGTAGAAAGTGTAGATAGGATAGATGGAGTGGTGGGGGTGAGGGGGTTAGGATGGCTAGATGTGTAGAAAGGATAGATGGAGTCGTTGGGGTGGGGGGGTTAGGATGACTAGTTGTGTTGAAAGGATAGATGGAGTGGTGGGGGTGGGGGGGTTAGGATGGCTAGTTGTGTAGAATGGATAGATGGAGTGGTGGGGGTGGGGGGTGGTTAGGATGGCTAGTTGTGTAGATAGGATAGATGGAGTAGTGGGGGGGTTAGGATGGCTAGTTGTATAGATAGGATAGATGGAGTAGTGGGGGAGGGTAGGATGGCTAGTTGTGTAGATAGGATAGATGGAGTGGTGGGGGGGTTAGGATGGCTAGTTGTGTAGATAGGATAGATGGTGATGGGGGGGTTAGGATGGCTAGTTGTGTAGATAGGATAGATGGGGGTGGTGGGGGGTTAGGATGGCTAGTTGTGTATATAGGATAGATGGAGTGGTGGGGTGGGGGGGGTTTAGGATGGCTAGTTGTGTAGATAGGATAGATGGTGGGGGGGGTAGGATGGCTAGTTGTGTAGATAGGATAGATGGTGGTGGGGGTGGTGGGGGGGTTAGGATGGCTAGTTGTGTAGATAGGATAGTTGGAGTGGTGGGGAGGGTTAGGATGGCTAGTTGTGTAGAATGTGTAGATAGGATAGATGGAGTGGTGGGAGGGGGTTAGGATGGCTAGTTGTGTAGATAGGATAGATGGTGGTGGAGGGGGGTTAGGATGGCTAGTTGTGTAGATAGGATAGATGGAGTGGTGGGTGGGGTTATGATGGCTAGTTGTGTAGAAAGTGTAGATAGGATAGATGGAGTGGTGGGGGTGAGGGGGTTAGGATGGCTAGTTGTGTAGAAAGGATAGATGGAGTCGTTGGGGTGGGGGGGTTAGGATGACTAGTTGTGTTGAAAGGATAGATGGAGTGGTGGGGGTGGGGGGGTTAGGATTGCTAGTTGTGTAGAATGGATAGATGGAGTGGTGGGGGTGGGGGGTGGTTAGGATGGCTAGTTGTGTAGATAGGATAGATGGAGTAGTGGGGGGGTTAGGATGGCTAGTTGTATAGATAGGATAGATGGAGTAGTGGGGGAGGGTAGGATGGCTAGTTGTGTAGATAGGATAGATGGAGTGGTGGGGGGGTTAGGATGGCTAGTTGTGTAGATAGGATAGATGGTGATGGGGGGGTTAGGATGGCTAGTTGTGTAGATAGGATAGATGGGGGTGGTGGGGGGTTAGGATGGCTAGTTGTATAGATAGGATAGATGGAGTAGTGGGGGTGGGGGGGTTAGAATGGCTAGTTGTGTAGATAGGATAGATGGAGTGGTGGGGTGGGGGGGTTAGGATGGCAGTTGTGTAGATAGGATAGATGGTGATGAGGGGTTAGGATGGCTAGTTGTGTAGATAGGATAGATGGTGTGGTGGGGGGGTTAGGATGGCTAGTTGTGTAGATAGGATAGATGGAGTAGTGGGGCAGGGGTTAGGATGGCTAGTTGTGTAGAAAGGATAAATGGAGTGGTGGGGTGGGGGTGTTCGGATGGCTAGTTGTGTAGATAGGATAGATGGAGTAGTGGGGGTGTTAGGATGGCTAGTTGTGTAGAAAGGATAGATGGTGGTGGGTGGGTTAGGATGGCTAGTTGTGTAGATAGGATAGATGGTGTGGTGGGAGGGGTTAGGATTGCTAGTTGTGTAGATAGGATAGATGGTGGGGGGGGGTTAGGATGGCTAGTTGTGTAGATAGGATAGATTGTGTGGTGGGGGGTTTGGATGGCTAGTTGTGTAGATATAATAGATGGTGTGGTGGGGGGGTTAGGATGGCTAGTTGTGTAGATAGGATAGATGGTGGGGGGGATTAGGATGGCTAGTTGTGTAGATAGGATAGATGGTGGTGGGGGGGTTAGGATGGCTAGTTGTGTAGATAGGATAGATGGTGTGGTGGGAGGGGTTAGGATGGCTAGTTGTGTAGATAGGATAGATGGTGGTGGGGGTGGGGGTGGTTAGGATGGCTAGTTGTGTAGATAGGATAAATGGTGATGGGGGGTTAGGATGGCTAGTTGTGTAGATAGGATAGATGGTGGTGGGGGGGTTAGGATGGCTAGTTGTGTAGATAGGATAGATGGTGTGGTGGGGGGGTTAGGATTGCTAGTTGTGTAGATAGGATAGATGGTGGAGGGGTTAGGATGGCTAGCTAAATGACTAAAATGTAAATGTAAATGTAGTTGTGTAGATAGGATAGATGGTGGTGGGGGGGGGGGGGTTAGGATGGCTAGTTGTGTAGATAGGATAGATGGTGTGGTGGGGGAGGTTAGGATGGCTTGTTGTGTAGATAGGATAGATGGTGGGGGGGGTTAGAATGGCTAGTTGTGTAGAAAGTGTAGATAGGATAGAAAGAGTGGTGGGGGTGGGGGGTTAGGATGGCTAGTTGTGTAGAAAGGATAGATGGAGTGGTGGGGGTGGGGGGTTAGGATGGCTAGTTGTGTAGAAAGTGTAGATAGGATAGATGGAGTGGTGGGGGTGAGGGGGTTAGGATGGCTAGATGTGTAGAAAGGATAGATGGAGTCGTTGGGGTGGGGGGGGTTAGGATGACTAGTTGTGTTGAAAGGATAGATGGAGTGGTGGGGGTGGGGGGGTTAGGATGGCTAGTTGTGTAGAATGGATAGATGGAGTGGTGGGGGTGGGGGGTGGTTAGGATGGCTAGTTGTGTAGATAGGATAGATGGAGTAGTGGGGGGGTTAGGATGGCTAGTTGTATAGATAGGATAGATGGAGTAGTGGGGGAGGGTAGGATGGCAAGTTGTGTAGATAGGATAGATGGAGTGGTGGGGGGGTTAGGATGGCTAGTTGTGTAGATAGGATAGATGGTGATGGGGGGGTTAGGATGGCTAGTTGTGTAGATAGGATAGATGGGGGTGGTGGGGGGTTAGGATGGCTAGTTGTGTATATAGGATAGATGGAGTGGTGGGGTGGGGGGGGTTTAGGATGGCTAGTTGTGTAGATAGGATAGATGGTGGCGGGGGTAGGATGGCTAGTTGTGTAGATAGGATAGATGGTGGTGGGGGTGGTGGGGGGGTTAGGATGGCTAGTTGTGTAGATAGGATAGTTGGAGTGGTGGGGAGGGTTAGGATGGCTAGTTGTGTAGAATGTGTAGATAGGATAGATGGAGTGGTGGGAGGGGGTTAGGATGGCTAGTTGTGTAGATAGGATAGATGGTGGTGGAGGGGGGTTAGGATGGCTAGTTGTGTAGATAGGATAGATGGAGTGGTGGGGGCGGTTAGGATGGCTAGTTGTGTAGAAAGTGTAGATAGGATAGATGGAGTGGTGGGGGTGAGGGGGTTAGGATGGCTAGTTGTGTAGAAAGGATAGATGGAGTCGTTGGGGTGGGGGGGTTAGGATGACTAGTTGTGTTGAAAGGATAGATGGAGTGGTGGGGGTGGGGGGGTTAGGATTGCTAGTTGTGTAGAATGGATAGATGGAGTGGTGGGGGTGGGGGGTGGTTAGGATGGCTAGTTGTGTAGATATGATAGATGGAGTAGTGGGGGGGTTAGGATGGCTAGTTGTATAGATAGGATAGATGGAGTAGTGGGGGAGGGTAGGATGGCTAGTTGTGTAGATAGGATAGATGGAGTGGTGGGGGGGTTAGGATGGCTAGTTGTGTAGATAGGATAGATGGAGTAGTGGGGGTGGGGGGGTTAGAATGGCTAGTTGTGTA
Organism: Coregonus lavaretus; assembly: GCF_964263955.1. Lineage (NCBI taxonomy): Eukaryota > Metazoa > Chordata > Actinopteri > Salmoniformes > Salmonidae > Coregonus > Coregonus lavaretus. The sequence goes on along the minus strand of NC_140010.1, from coordinate 12,591,157 downwards.
GATAGGATAGATGGAGTGGTGGGGTGGGGGGGTTTGGATGGCAGTTGTGTAGATAGGATAGATGGTGATGAGGGGTTAGGATGGCTAGTTGTGTAGATAGGATAGATGGTGTGGTGGGGGGGTTAGGATGGCTAGTTGTGTAGATAGGATAGATGGAGTAGTGGGGCAGGGGTTAGGATGGCTAGTTGTGTAGAAAGGATAAATGGAGTGGTGGGGTGGGGGTGTTCGGATGGCTAGTTGTGTAGATAGGATAGATGGAGTAGTGGGGGTGTTAGGATGGCTAGTTGTGTAGAAAGGATAGATGGTGGTGGGTGGGTTAGGATGGCTAGTTGTGTAGATAGGATAGATGGTGTGGTGGGAGGGGTTAGGATTGCTAGTTGTGTAGATAGGATAGATGGTGGGGGGGGGTTAGGATGGCTAGTTGTGTAGATAGGATAGATTGTGTGGTGGGGGGTTTGGATGGCTAGTTGTGTAGATATAATAGATGGTGTGGTGGGGGGGTTAGGATGGCTAGTTGTGTAGATAGGATAGATGGTGGGGGGGATTAGGATGGCTAGTTGTGTAGATAGGATAGATGGTGGTGGGGGGGTTAGGATGGCTAGTTGTGTAGATAGGATAGATGGTGTGGTGGGAGGGGTTAGGATGGCTAGTTGTGTAGAGAGGATAGATGGTGGTGGGGGTGGGGGGGGTTAGGATGGCTAGTTGTGTAGATAGGATAGGTGGTGATGGGGGGTTAGGATGGCTAGTTGTGTAGATAGGATAGATGGTGGTGGGGGGGTTAGGATGGCTAGTTGTGTAGATAGGATAGATGGTGTGGTGGGGGGGTTAGGATTGCTAGTTGTGTAGATAGGATAGATGGTGGTGGGGGTGGGGGGGGTTAGGATGGCTAGTTGTGTAGATAGGATAGATGGTGATGGGGGGTTAGGATGGCTAGTTGTGTAGATAGGATAGATGGTGGTGGGGGGGTTAGGATGGCTAGTTGTGTAGATAGGATAGATGGTGTGGTGGGGGGGTTAGGATTGCTAGTTGTGTAGATAGGATAGATGGTGGAGGGGTTAGGATGGCTAGCTAAATGACTAAAATGTAAATGTAAATGTAGTTGTGTAGATAGGATAGATGGTGGTGGGGGGGGGGGGTTAGGATGGCTAGTTGTGTAGATAGGATAGATGGTGTGGTGGGGGAGGTTAGGATGGCTTGTTGTGTAGATAGGATAGATGGTGGGGGGGTTAGAATGGCTAGTTGTGTAGAAAGTGTAGATAGGATAGATAGAGTGGTGGGGGTGGGGGGTTAGGATGGCTAGTTGTGTAGAAAGGATAGATGGAGTGGTGGGGGTGGGGGGTTAGGATGGGTAGTTGTGTAGAAAGGATAGATGGAGTGGTGGGGTGGGGGGGTTAGGATGGCTAGTTGTGTAAAAAGTATAGATGGAGTGGTGGGGGTGGACAGGGTTAGGGTGGCTAGTTGTGTAGAAAGGATAGATGGAGTGTTAGGGGTGGGGGGGTTAGGATGGCTAGTTGTGTAGAAAGGATAGATGGAGTGGTGGGGGTGGGGGGGTTAGGATGGCTAGTTGTGTAGAAAGGATAGATGGAGTGGTGGGGGTGGGGGGGTTAGGATGGCTAGTTGTGTAGATAGGATAGATGGAGTAGTGGTGGGGGGTTAGGATGGCTAGTTGTATAGATAGTATAGATGGAGTAGTGGGGGGGTTAGGATGGCTAGTTGTGTAGATAGGATAGATGGTGATGGGGGGGTTAGGATGGCTATTTGTGTAGAAAGGATAGATGGAGTGGTGGGGGTGGGGGGGTTAGGATGGCTAGTTGTGTAGAAAGGATAGATGGAGTGGTGGTGGTGGGGGGGTTAGGATGGCTAGTTGTGTAGATAGGATAGATGGAGTAGTGGGGGGGGTTAGGATGGCTAGTTGTGTAGATAGGATAGATGGAGTGGTGGGGGGGTTAGGATGCTAGTTGTGTAGATAGGATAGATGGTGGTGAGGTGGGGGGGTTTAGGATGGCTAGTTGTGTAGATAGGATAGATGGTGATGGGGGGTTAGGATGGCTAGTTGTGTAGATAGGATAGATGGAGTGGTGGGGGTTTGGATGGCTAGTTGTGTAGATAGGATAGATGGTGTGGTGGGGGGGTTAGGATGGCTAGTTGTGTAGATAGGATAGATGGTGGGGGGGTTAGGATGGCTAGTTGTGTAGATAGGATAGATGGTGGTGGGGGGGTTAGGATGGATAGTTGTGTAGATAGGATAGATGGTGTGGTGGGGGGTTAGGATGGCTAGATGTGTAGATAGGATAGATGGTGTGGTGGGGGCGTTAGGATTGCTAGTTGTGTAGATAGGATAGATGGTGGGGGGGGGTTAGGATGGCTAGCTGTGTAGATAGGATAGATGGTGGTGGGGGGGGTTAGGATGGCTAGTTATGTAGATAGGATAGATGGTGATGGGGGTTTGGATGGCTAGTTGTGTAGATAGGATAGATGGTGTGGTGGGGGGGTTAGGATGGCTAGTTGTGTAGATAGAATAGATGGTGGTGGGGGGGTTAGGATGGCTAGTTGTGTAGATAGGATAGATGGTGTGGTGGGGGGGTTAGGATGGCTTGTTGTGTAGATAGGATAGATGGTGGGGGGGGGGGGGGGTAGGATGGCTAGTTGTGTGGAAGGTGTAGATAGGATAGATGGAGTGGTGGGGTGGGGGGGTTAGGATGGCTAGTTGTGTAGAAAGGATAGATGGAGTGGTGGGGGTGGGGGGGTTAGTATGGCTAGTTGTGTAGAAAGGATAGATGGAGTGGTAGGGGTGGGGGGGTTAGGATGGCTAGTTGTGTAGAAAGGATAGATGGAGTGGTGGGGGTGGGGGGGTTAGGATGGCTAGTTGTGTAGAAAGGATAGATGGAGTGGTGGGGGTGGTTGGGGTTAGGATGGCTAGTTGTGTAGAAAGGATAGATGGAGTGTTAGGGGTGGGGAGGTTATGATTGCTAGTTGTGTAGAAAGGATAGATGGAGTGGTGGGGGTGGGGGGGGGTTAGGATGGCAAGTTGTGTAGATAGGATAGATGGAGTAGTGGGGGGGTTAGGATGGCTAGTTGTGTAGATAGGATAGATGGAGTAGTGGGGCAGGGGTTAGGATGGCTAGTTGTGTAGAAAGGATAGATAAAGTGGTGGGGTGGGGCGGTTAGGATGGCTAGTTGTGTAGAAAGGATAGATGAAATGGTAGGGGTGGGGGGGTTAGGATGGCTAGTTGTGTAGAAAGGATAGATGGAGTGGTGGGGGTGGGGGTGGGGGGGGTAGGATGGCTAGTTGTGTATATAGGATAGATGGAGTGGTGGGGTGGGGGGGGTTTAGGATGGCTAGTTGTGTAGATAGGATAGATGGTGGGGGGGGTAGGATGGCTAGTTGTGTAGATAGGATAGATGGTGGTGGGGGTGGTGGGGGGGTTAGGATGGCTAGTTGTGTAGATAGGATAGTTGGAGTGGTGGGGAGGGTTAGGATGGCTAGTTGTGTAGAATGTGTAGATAGGATAGATGGAGTGGTGGGAGGGGGTTAGGATGGCTAGTTGTGTAGATAGGATAGATGGAGTGGTGGGGGTGGGGGGTTAGGATGGCTATTTGTGTAGAAAGGATAGATGGAGTGGTGGGGTGGGGGGGTTAGGATGGCTAGTTGTGTAAAAAGTATAGATGGAGTGGTGGGGGTGGACAGGGTTAGGGTGGCTAGTTGTGTAGAAAGGATAGATGGAGTGTTAGGGGTGGGGGGGTTAGGATGGCTAGTTGTGTAGAAAGGATAGATGGAGTGGTGGGGGTGGGGGGGTTAGGATGGCTAGTTGTGTAGAAAGGATAGATGGAGTGGTGGGGGTGGGGGGGTTAGGATGGCTAGTTGTGTAGATAGGATAGATGGAGTAGTGGTGGGGGGTTAGGATGGCTAGTTGTATAGATAGTATAGATGGAGTAGTGGGGGGGTTAGGATGGCTAGTTGTGTAGATAGGATAGATGGTGATGGGGGGGTTAGGATGGCTATTTGTGTAGAAAGGATAGATGGAGTGGTGGGGGTGGGGGGGTTAGGATGGCTAGTTATGTAGAAAGGATAGATGGAGTGGTGGTGGTGGGGGGGTTAGGATGGCTAGTTGTGTAGATAGGATAGATGGAGTAGTGGGGGGGGTTAGGATGGCTAGTTGTGTAGATAGGATAGATGGAGTGGTGGGGGGGTTAGGATGCTAGTTGTGTAGATAGGATAGATGGTGGTGAGGTGGGGGGGTTTAGGATGGCTAGTTGTGTAGATAGGATAGATGGTGATGGGGGGTTAGGATGGCTAGTTGTGTAGATAGGATAGATGGAGTGGTGGGGGTTTGGATGGCTAGTTGTGTAGATAGGATAGATGGTGTGGTGGGGGGGTTAGGATGGCTAGTTGTGTAGATAGGATAGATGGTGGGGGGGTTAGGATGGCTAGTTGTGTAGATAGGATAGATGGTGGTGGGGGGGTTAGGATGGATAGTTGTGTAGATAGGATAGATGGTGTGGTGGGGGGTTAGGATGGCTAGATGTGTAGATAGGATAGATGGTGTGGTGGGGGCGTTAGGATTGCTAGTTGTGTAGATAGGATAGATGGTGGGGGGGGGTTAGGATGGCTAGCTGTGTAGATAGGATAGATGGTGGTGGGGGGGGTTAGGATGGCTAGTTATGTAGATAGGATAGATGGTGATGGGGGTTTGGATGGCTAGTTGTGTAGATAGGATAGATGGTGTGGTGGGGGGGTTAGGATGGCTAGTTGTGTAGATAGAATAGATGGTGGTGGGGGGGTTAGGATGGCTAGTTGTGTAGATAGGATAGATGGTGTGGTGGGGGGGTTAGGATGGCTTGTTGTGTAGATAGGATAGATGGTGGGGGGGGGGGGGGGGTAGGATGGCTAGTTGTGTGGAAGGTGTAGATAGGATAGATGGAGTGGTGGGGTGGGGGGGTTAGGATGGCTAGTTGTGTAGAAAGGATAGATGGAGTGGTGGGGGTGGGGGGGTTAGTATGGCTAGTTGTGTAGAAAGGATAGATGGAGTGGTAGGGGTGGGGGGGTTAGGATGGCTAGTTGTGTAGAAAGGATAGATGGAGTGGTGGGGGTGGGGGGGTTAGGATGGCTAGTTGTGTAGAAAGGATAGATGGAGTGGTGGGGGTGGTTGGGGTTAGGATGGCTAGTTGTGTAGAAAGGATAGATGGAGTGTTAGGGGTGGGGAGGTTATGATTGCTAGTTGTGTAGAAAGGATAGATGGAGTGGTGGGGGTGGGGGGGGGTTAGGATGGCAAGTTGTGTAGATAGGATAGATGGAGTAGTGGGGGGGTTAGGATGGCTAGTTGTGTAGATAGGATAGATGGAGTAGTGGGGCAGGGGTTAGGATGGCTAGTTGTGTAGAAAGGATAGATAAAGTGGTGGGGTGGGGCGGTTAGGATGGCTAGTTGTGTAGAAAGGATAGATGAAATGGTAGGGGTGGGGGGGTTAGGATGGCTAGTTGTGTAGAAAGGATAGATGGAGTGGTGGGGGTGGGGGTGGGGGGGGTAGGATGGCTAGTTGTGTATATAGGATAGATGGAGTGGTGGGGTGGGGGGGGTTTAGGATGGCTAGTTGTGTAGATAGGATAGATGGTGGGGGGGGTAGGATGGCTAGTTGTGTAGATAGGATAGATGGTGGTGGGGGTGGTGGGGGGGTTAGGATGGCTAGTTGTGTAGATAGGATAGTTGGAGTGGTGGGGAGGGTTAGGATGGCTAGTTGTGTAGAATGTGTAGATAGGATAGATGGAGTGGTGGGAGGGGGTTAGGATGGCTAGTTGTGTAGATAGGATAGATGGTGGTGGAGGGGGGTTAGGATGGCTAGTTGTGTAGATAGGATAGATGGAGTGGTGGGGGGGGTTAGGATGGCTAGATGTGTAGAAAGTGTAGATAGGATAGATGGAGTGGTGGGGGTGAGGGGGTTAGGATGGCTAGATGTGTAGAAAGGATAGATGGAGTCGTTGGGGTGGGGGGGTTAGGATGACTAGTTGTGTTGAAAGGATAGATGGAGTGGTGGGGGTGGGGGGGTTAGGATGGCTAGTTGTGTAGAATGGATAGATGGAGTGGTGGGGGTGGGGGGTGGTTAGGATGGCTAGTTGTGTAGATAGGATAGATGGAGTAGTGGGGGGGTTAGGATGGCTAGTTGTATAGATAGGATAGATGGAGTAGTGGGGGAGGGTAGGATGGCTAGTTGTGTAGATAGGATAGATGGAGTGGTGGGGGGGTTAGGATGGCTAGTTGTGTAGATAGGATAGATGGTGATGGGGGGGTTAGGATGGCTAGTTGTGTAGATAGGATAGATGGGGGTGGTGGGGGGTTAGGATGGCTAGTTGTGTATATAGGATAGATGGAGTGGTGGGGTGGGGGGGGTTTAGGATGGCTAGTTGTGTAGATAGGATAGATGGTGGGGGGGGTAGGATGGCTAGTTGTGTAGATAGGATAGATGGTGGTAGGGGTGGTGGGGGGGTTAGGATGGCTAGTTGTGTAGATAGGATAGTTGGAGTGGTGGGGAGGGTTAGGATGGCTAGTTGTGTAGAATGTGTAGATAGGATAGATGGAGTGGTGGGAGGGGGTTAGGATGGCTAGTTGTGTAGATAGGATAGATGGTGGTGGAGGGGGGTTAGGATGGCTAGTTGTGTAGATAGGATAGATGGAGTGGTGGGGGGGGTTAGGATGGCTAGTTGTGTAGAAAGTGTAGATAGGATAGATGGAGTGGTGGGGGTGAGGGGGTTAGGATGGCTAGTTGTGTAGAAAGGATAGATGGAGTCGTTGGGGTGGGGGGGTTAGGATGGCTAGTTGTGTAGAAAGGATAGATGGAGTGGTGGGGGTGGTTGGGGTTAGGATGGCTAGTTGTGTAGAAAGGATAGATGGAGTGTTAGGGGTGGGGAGGTTATGATTGCTAGTTGTGTAGAAAGGATAGATGGAGTGGTGGGGGTGGGGGGGGGTTAGGATGGCAAGTTGTGTAGATAGGATAGATGGAGTAGTGGGGGGGTTAGGATGGCTAGTTGTGTAGATAGGATAGATGGAGTAGTGGGGCAGGGGTTAGGATGGCTAGTTGTGTAGAAAGGATAGATAAAGTGGTGGGGTGGGGCGGTTAGGATGGCTAGTTGTGTAGAAAGGATAGATGAAATGGTAGGGGTGGGGGGGTTAGGATGGCTAGTTGTGTAGAAAGGATAGATGGAGTGGTGGGGGTGGGGGTGGGGGGGGGTAGGATGGCTAGTTGTGTATATAGGATAGATGGAGTGGTGGGGTGGGGGGGGTTTAGGATGGCTAGTTGTGTAGATAGGATAGATGGTGGGGGGGTAGGATGGCTAGTTGTGTAGATAGGATAGATGGTGGTGGGGGGGTTAGGATGGCTAGTTGTGTAGATAGGATAGTTGGAGTGGTGGGGAGGGTTAGGATGGCTAGTTGTGTAGAATGTGTAGATAGGATAGATGGAGTGGTGGGAGGGGGTTAGGATGGCTAGTTGTGTAGATAGGATAGATGGTGGTGGAGGGGGGTTAGGATGGCTAGTTGTGTAGATAGGATAGATGGAGTGGTGGGGGGGGTTAGGATGGCTAGATGTGTAGAAAGTGTAGATAGGATAGATGGAGTGGTGGGGGTGAGGGGGTTAGGATGGCTAGATGTGTAGAAAGGATAGATGGAGTCGTTGGGGTGGGGGGGTTAGGATGACTAGTTGTGTTGAAAGGATAGATGGAGTGGTGGGGGTGGGGGGGTTAGGATGGCTAGTTGTGTAGAATGGATAGATGGAGTGGTGGGGGTGGGGGGTGGTTAGGATGGCTAGTTGTGTAGATAGGATAGATGGAGTAGTGGGGGGGTTAGGATGGCTAGTTGTATAGATAGGATAGATGGAGTAGTGGGGGAGGGTAGGATGGCTAGTTGTGTAGATAGGATAGATGGAGTGGTGGGGGGGTTAGGATGGCTAGTTGTGTAGATAGGATAGATGGTGATGGGGGGGTTAGGATGGCTAGTTGTGTAGATAGGATAGATGGGGGTGGTGGGGGGTTAGGATGGCTAGTTGTGTAGATAGGATAGATGGGGGTGGTGGGGGGTTAGGATGGCTAGTTGTGTATATAGGATAGATGGAGTGGTGGGGTGCGGGGGGTTTAGGATGGCTAGTTGTGTAGATAGGATAGATGGTGGGGGGGGGTAGGATGGCTAGTTGTGTAGATAGGATAGATGGTGGTGGGGGTGGTGGGGGGGTTAGGATGGCTAGTTGTGTAGATAGGATAGTTGGAGTGGTGGGGAGGGTTAGGATGGCTAGTTGTGTAGAATGTGTAGATAGGATAGATGGAGTGGTGGGAGGGGGTTAGGATGGCTAGTTGTGTAGATAGGATAGATGGTGGTGGAGGGGGGTTAGGATGGCTAGTTGTGTAGATAGGATAGATGGAGTGGTGGGGGGGGTTAGGATGGCTAGTTGTGTAGAAAGTGTAGATAGGATAGATGGAGTGGTGGGGGTGAGGGGGTTAGGATGGCTAGTTGTGTAGAAAGGATAGATGGAGTCGTTGTGGTGGGGGGGTTAGGATGACTAGTTGTGTTGAAAGGATAGATGGAGTGGTGGGGGTGGGGGGGTTAGGATTGCTAGTTGTGTAGAATGGATAGATGGAGTGGTGGGGGTGGGGGGTGGTTAGGATGGCTAGTTGTGTAGATAGGATAGATGGTGGTGGAGGGGGGTTAGGATGGCTAGTTGTGTAGATAGGATAGATGGAGTGGTGGGGGGGGTTAGGATGGCTAGTTGTGTAGAAAGTGTAGATAGGATAGATGGAGTGGTGGGGGTGAGGGGGTTAGGATGGCTAGTTGTGTAGAAAGGATAGATGGAGTCGTTGTGGTGGGGGGGTTAGGATGACTAGTTGTGTTGAAAGGATAGATGGAGTGGTGGGGGTGGGGGGGTTAGGATTGCTAGTTGTGTAGAATGGATAGATGGAGTGGTGGGGGTGGGGGGTGGTTAGGATGGCTAGTTGTGTAGATAGGATAGATGGAGTAGTGGGGGGGTTAGGATGGCTAGTTGTATAGATAGGATAGATGGAGTAGTGGGGGAGGGTAGGATGGCTAGTTGTGTAGATAGGATAGATGGAGTGGTGGGGGGGTTAGGATGGCTAGTTGTGTAGATAGGATAGATGGTGATGGGGGGGTTAGGATGGCTAGTTGTGTAGATAGGATAGATGGGGGTGGTGGGGGGTTAGGATGGCTAGTTGTATAGATAGGATAGATGGAGTAGTGGGGGTGGGGGGGTTAGAATGGCTAGTTGTGTAGATAGGATAGATGGAGTGGTGGGGGGGGTTAGGATGGCTAGATGTGTAGAAAGTGTAGATAGGATAGATGGAGTGGTGGGGGTGAGGGGGTTAGGATGGCTAGATGTGTAGAAAGGATAGATGGAGTCGTTGGGGTGGGGGGGTTAGGATGACTAGTTGTGTTGAAAGGATAGATGGAGTGGTGGGGGTGGGGGGGTTAGGATGGCTAGTTATGTAGAATGGATAGATGGAGTGGTGGGGGTGGGGGGTGGTTAGGATGGCTAGTTGTGTAGATAGGATAGATGGAGTAGTGGGGGGGTTAGGATGGCTAGTTGTATAGATAGGATAGATGGAGTAGTGGGGGAGGGTAGGATGGCTAGTTGTGTAGATAGGATAGATGGAGTGGTGGGGGGGTTAGGATGGCTAGTTGTGTAGATAGGATAGATGGTGATGGGGGGTTAGGATGGCTAGTTGTGTAGATAGGATAGATGGGGGTGGTGGGGGGTTAGGATGGCTAGTTGTGTATATAGGATAGATGGAGTGGTGGGGTGCGGGGGGTTTAGGATGGCTAGTTGTGTAGATAGGATAGATGGTGGGGGGGTAGGATGGCTAGTTGTGTAGATAGGATAGATGGTGGTGGGGGTGGTGGGGGGGTTAGGATGGCTAGTTGTGTAGATAGGATAGTTGGAGTGGTGGGGAGGGTTAGGATGGCTAGTTGTGTAGAATGTGTAGATAGGATAGATGGAGTGGTGGGAGGGGGTTAGGATGGCTAGTTGTGTAGATAGGATAGATGGTGGTGGAGGGGGGTTAGGATGGCTAGTTGTGTAGATAGGATAGATGGAGTGGTGGGGGGGGTTAGGATGGCTAGTTGTGTAGAAAGTGTAGATAGGATAGATGGAGTGGTGGGGGTGAGGGGGTTAGGATGGCTAGTTGTGTAGAAAGGATAGATGGAGTCGTTGTGGTGGGGGGGTTAGGATGACTAGTTGTGTTGAAAGGATAGATGGAGTGGTGGGGGTGGGGGGGTTAGGATTGCTAGTTGTGTAGAATGGATAGATGGAGTGGTGGGGGTGGGGGGTGGTTAGGATGGCTAGTTGTGTAGATAGGATAGATGGTGGTGGAGGGGGGTTAGGATGGCTAGTTGTGTAGATAGGATAGATGGAGTGGTGGGGGGGGTTAGGATGGCTAGTTGTGTAGAAAGTGTAGATAGGATAGATGGAGTGGTGGGGGTGAGGGGGTTAGGATGGCTAGTTGTGTAGAAAGGATAGATGGAGTCGTTGTGGTGGGGGGGTTAGGATGACTAGTTGTGTTGAAAGGATAGATGGAGTGGTGGGGGTGGGGGGGTTAGGATTGCTAGTTGTGTAGAATGGATAGATGGAGTGGTGGGGGTGGGGGGTGGTTAGGATGGCTAGTTGTGTAGATAGGATAGATGGAGTAGTGGGGGGGTTAGGATGGCTAGTTGTATAGATAGGATAGATGGAGTAGTGGGGGAGGGTAGGATGGCTAGTTGTGTAGATAGGATAGATGGAGTGGTGGGGGGGTTAGGATGGCTAGTTGTGTAGATAGGATAGATGGTGATGGGGGGGTTAGGATGGCTAGTTGTGTAGATAGGATAGATGGGGGTGGTGGGGGGTTAGGATGGCTAGTTGTATAGATAGGATAGATGGAGTAGTGGGGGTGGGGGGGTTAGAATGGCTAGTTGTGTAGATAGGATAGATGGAGTGGTGGGGTGGGGGGGTTAGGATGGCAGTTGTGTAGATAGGATAGATGGTGATGAGGGGTTAGGATGGCTAGTTGTGTAGATAGGATAGATGGTGTGGTGGGGGGGTTAGGATGGCTAGTTGTGTAGATAGGATAGATGGAGTAGTGGGGCAGGGGTTAGGATGGCTAGTTGTGTAGAAAGGATAAATGGAGTGGTGGGGTGGGGGTGTTCGGATGGCTAGTTGTGTAGATATGATAGATGGAGTAGTGGGGGTGTTAGGATGGCTAGTTGTGTAGAAAGGATAGATGGAGTGGTGGGGGTGGGGGGGTTAGGATGGCTAGTTATGTAGAAAGGATAGATGGAGTGGTGGGAGTGGGGGGGTTAGGATGGCTAGTTGTGTAGATAGGATATATGGAGTAGTGGTGGGGGGTTAGGATGGGTAGTTGTATAGATAGGATAGATGGAGTAGGGGGGGGGTTAGGATGGCTAGTTCTGTAGATAGGATTGATTGTGTGGTGGGGGGGGGTTAGGATGGCTAGTTGTGTAGATAGGATAGATGGTGGGGGGGGTAGGATGGCTAGTTGTGTAGATAGGATAGATGGTGATGGGGGTGGGGGGGTTAGGATGGCTAGTTGTGTAGATAGGATAGATGGAGTGGTGGGGGGGTTAGGATGGCTAGTTGTGTAGATAGGATAGATGGTGGTGGGGGGGTTAGGATGGCTAGTTGTGTAGATAGGATAGATGGTGGGGGGGTTAGGATGGCTAGTTGTGTAGATAGGATAGATGGTGGTGGGGGGGTTAGGATGGCTAGTTGTGTAGATAGGATAGATGGTGGTGGGGGGGTTAGGATGGCTAGTTGTGTAGATAGGATAGATGGAGTGTTGGGGGGGTTAGGATGGGTTTTTGTGTAGATAGGATAGATGGTGGTGGGGGGGTTAGGATGGCTAGTTGTGTAGATAGGATAGATGGTGGTGGGGGGGGGTTTAGGATGGCTAGTTGTGTAGATAGGATAGATTGTGGTGGGGGTGGGGTTAGGATGGCTAGTTGTGTAGATAGGATAGATGGTGGTGGGGGTGGGGTTAGGATGGCTAGTTGTGTAGATAGGATAGATGGAGTAGTGGGGGTGGGGTTAGGATGGCTAGTTGTGTAGATAAAATCTTAGTGTAGTAACCTTTTAACTGCTGGCAGAGGGTCAGCTGCTGCTGTTGTTACTGTGTTCTCTGTGTTCCTGGCTCTCTGTGCTCCTGGATCTCTGTGATGCTGGCTCTCTGTGCTCCTGGCTCTCTGTTCTCCTGGCTCTCTGTGTTCCTGGCTCTCTGTGCTCCTGGCTGGAGTAGATATCATGTTGTTAAGGGCAGCCATTTCCCAGGGATATCTTCAGTCACATGCTATAGAGAGAAACTGTATGTTGTAGATTTTTCCAAAGCGAACACAAAATCAACCTGACACTATTATTACACTGAATGTTGACAGTACCGTGGAGTCATGCACGTATTACTGTGGTCCTGATGCTGTGTGTGTGTGTGTGTTGTGCACGTGTGTTGTATAGCAGGACATGATGAGTGTTCCATTGCCCTGGGCAGGGACCACTCTTCTCTGTGTAAGCTGTGGCTCCCTGTAGACGTCTCCCAGCCTCAATAGCCTCTTTCTAACCTTGCAGTACATAATAGAGCAGAATCCCCAGGTGAAAAACACAAAACCGTATGAATTCTAGCCCAATAAAGTCAGACTATAGTAAATGTCAGCAGTGTGATTTACATGGTGATACACATCTGTACAAATTCAACTGGAAATGTGCCAGCTTCGTACGGATGTGTGTTTGTGCGTGTGTGTATCAGTGGAGGCTGCTGAGGGGAGGACGGCTCATAATAATGGCTGGAACGGCGCAAATGGAATGGCATCAAACACGTGGAAACCATGTGTTTGATGTATTTGATACCATTCCACTCATTTCACTCCAGTCATTACCACGAGCCTGTCCTCCCCAATTAAGGTGCCACCAACCTCCTGTGGTGTGTGTGTGTGTGTGTGTATCTAATCCATAGTCTCTATTGCCCTTCCCAGGTAATGACCTGTTCTTGGTGGCAGTCCATGAGCTGGGCCACGCCCTGGGTCTGGAGCACTCCAACGACCCCACAGCCATCATGGCTCCCTTCTATCAGTACATGGACACAGAGAACTTTAAACTACCTCATGATGACCTTCAGGGCATCCAGAAAATCTATGGTACTGTGTCTATCTATGGTACTGAATTTCCTACATTTTATTTTATTATATTAGAAGAATGCCCTCAAAATCTGTTTATTACACTAAATCTTCACCAAGTAGTATGTTAATATTTGTCTTGTGTATATGTTTTTTAAAGTGAGTTTCATTGTTTTCATTGAAGGAACAAATGTTCAATGATAATGTTCAATGACAAAATAATTACAATGATAATATGTAATTTTTTGATGCCCTTAGCTAGTTAGCTGGCTATGCTAATGTAGCCCATTCATCTCCAGGTCCACCAGACAGGTCCGCCCAGCCCACCAGAGCCCCACCCACGGCCCCTCCCCCACGCTTCCACCCCCCCTCGGAACCCCGTAAGCACGACCGCCAGGTCCGGCCACACCGCCCTCCTCAGGGCGCAAAACCCTCCAACCCCAATGCCAAACCCAACATCTGTGACGGAGGCTTCAACACCCTGGCCATCCTCAGACAAGAGTTGTTCGTATTCAAGGTAGGTTGGCATGTACAGATACTGTATGATGTACACTTGTCTACCCTATATAATCTCATGAACACAGTGTTAAAAAGGTATGTTTGCATGAGGAGGTAGAGATTGGCACTGAAGGGTTTCAGTGGAATCAATCACTGCTGGTATTAGACAACAAAGCAGGTTTCAGAGTTTGGGTAATATTACAGTAGAGAGAAGGGGACGAATATGAGGAAAAATATCAAGTGTTTTGGTCTATGTGTGTAGGACCAGTGGTTCTGGAGGGTGAGGGACAACTCGGTGGTCCCTGGCTACCCCATGGAGATCAACTTCTTCTGGAGAGGCCTGCCCGCCAAGATCGACGCCGTCTACGAAAACAGCGAGGGGAAGTTTGTCTTCTTCAAAGGTGAGAGAAAGAGAGTAATGAGAGTTGGAGGAGAGGAGAGAATAAGAGAGAGGGGGGGAGATAAAGAGAGAGGGGGGGAGGAGAGAAAGAAAGAGAGGGGGGAGAGAAAGAGAGAGAGGGGGGAGAGAAAGAGAGAGGGGGGGAGAGAAAGAGAGAGGGGGGGGAGAGAAAGAGAGGGGGGGAGAGAAAGAGAGAGGGGGGGAGATAAAGAGAGAGGGGGGGGAGAAAGAGAGAGAGGGGGGAGAGAAAGAGAGAGAGGGGGGAGAGAAAGAGAGAGGGGGGAGAGAAAGAGAGAGGGGGGGAGAAAGAGAGAGGGGGGGAGAGAAAGAGAGAGAGGGGGTAGAGAAAGAGAGGGGGGGGGGAGAAAGAGAGAGAGGGGGGAGAGAAAGAGAGAGGGGGGGAGAGAAAGAGAGAGAGGGGGGAGAGAAAGAGAGATGGAGGAGACGAAAGGGAGCTTATTTTACTCTTATATCAGCAGAAGGTAGCATTAGGTTTGAAGGTTAGTTAGAGGAGAGCAATTTAGAGAGAAAGACAGAGCAAAGTATTTTGTTTGTGGTCATCACAGTGTCATACACTGTAAAAAAAATTAAAATCTAGTTGTTTCAGCTACATATTATTAAGTAAATGGTTCCACAGCCTTGTTTACTCAACTTTTCAGTCAAAGTGTTACCAGAATGTAACATTTTTAGTTCCAACATGAGAGAACGTAGGCAAAATTTTTGTTTTTGCTCAATTTGTCTCATATGTTCATTCAACTAGAAATTATTATTTTACCCCCAGAAAATGCTGTGGAACTAGTAACACACACAGTGCTTTTAACTTAACACACATTGACAAACATGATTACATTGTGCATGTTCATTTATACAGTAATTAGTATTCAACATGTCCTCACCTGGGATTTGAACTCACAACCTCTTGGTTGATGTCATTCCGATCTTCCTGCTACGCCACCACGTCTGTGTCAGTGACTGCTTTCACCTGTATTGCTACACTTCAAAGTAAATCTCAGTTCTGTTAAAAGTACACTCAAGAAAAATGATTTTATTTATCATAGTGATTAATGGGTAACATTAAAACAAAGTATATGCCCCACCAACATTAGACAACTATACAGAAAAACCTAAAATGGCTTAAATAAGTAAATCAAATGAATGATGAGAGAATAGTCAGATTAGCTGATAATTGACACAGACGTGGTGGCGTAGCAGGACGATCGGAATGACATGAACCAAGAGGTTGTGAGTTCAAATCCCAGGTGAGGACATGTTGAATACTAATTACTGTGTAAATGAACATCCACAATGTAATAATGTGTGTCAGATATGTAAGTTGAAAACATTGTATGTTAAAAGCGCTGTGTAAAGAGTTCCACAGACTTTTCTTTTGTAAGATGCCAAAAATATAAATTTCTAGTTGAATGAACATATGAGACAAAGTACACATAATTTAAAGTGGATCTAATTTTTGCGTACGTTTTCTCATGTTGAGCAAACTAAACATTTTAAGTTCAGGTTACACTTTGTCCGAAAAGTTGGCTAAACAAAAAAAAGGCTGTGGAACCAGTTTCTTACTAATAATTAGCTCGATTTGTGGGTGTATTTTTTTTTTTTTTTTTTTTACAGTGTATTAATAAGTATACAAGAGAATGCTACTTCAATTAGTAGAAATATTGCTTATATGTTCTAAATAGCATCCATTTTGTTCTGTATGATATTGTACTGTATAATAATGGGTGAGAGTTCAGCCCCTTCTCCATCCCTCCTTCCCTCCATCCATCATTCCCTGCATCCCTCCATCAGGCAGATTAACATGACATCTGTCCTCCAGCAGGATCACAAAGAGTCTCATGCTTTATTTATTCGCTGATGGAGGAGCTACTTGCTGGACTTGACTCACTCACAACTCTATAGTTGCCCCTTACTGTATTCACTATAATAACATTACTGTAGAGTGGCTCTTTAATACACTCATAAGACTATTATTAGCTCTTTAATATACTCCAACACTATCTTAGCGCTAATATACTCACAACACTATCTTAGCTCTAATATACTGTACTCACAACACTATCTTAGTGCTAATATACTCACAACACTATCCTAGCTCTAATATACTCACAACACTATCCTAGCTCTAATATACTCACAACACTATCTTAGTGCTAATATACTCACAACACTATCCTAGCTCTAATATACTCACAACACTATCCTAGCTCTAATATACTCACAACACTATCTTAGCTCTAATATACTCACAACACTATCCTAGCTCTAATATACTCACAACACTATCTTAGCTCTAATATACTCACAACACTATCCTAGCTCTAATATACTCACAACACTATCCTAGCTCTAATATACTCACAACACTATCCTAGCTCTAATATACTCACGACACTATCTTAGCTCTAATATACTCACAACACTATCCTAGCTCTAATATACTCACAACACTATCCTAGCTCTAATATACTCACAACACTATCTTAGCTCTAATATACTCACAACACTATCCTAGCTCTAATATACTCACAACACTATCTTAGCTCTAATATACTCACAACACTATCCTAGCTCTAATATACTCACAACACTATCCTAGCTCTAATATACTCACAACACTATCTTAGCTCTAATATACTCACAACACTATCCTAGCTCTAATATACTCACAACACTATCTTAGCTCTAATATACTCACAACACTATCTTAGCTCTAATATACTCACAACACTATCCTAGCTCTAATATACTCACAACACTATCTTAGCTCTAATATACTCACAACACTATCTTAGTGCTAATATACTCACAACACTATCCTAGCTCTAATATACTCACAACACTATCTTAGCTCTAATATACTCACAACACTATCTTAGCTCTAATATACTCACAACACTATCCTAGCTCTAATATACTCACAACACTATCTTAGTGCTAATATACTCACAACACTATCTTAGCTCTAATATACTCACAACACTATCCTAGCTCTAATATACTCACAACACTATAGTAGCTCTTTACGTCTGTGTGAACGATGCTAATAAGGCCTCATTATTAGACTGAATTTAGCAGCTATATGGCAATTATGCTCATCGTGTTACAGCAAAAAGCAAGGGATATTTCCTAGCAAAAGTGTAAAACATAATGTTTGGACCCAGGCTCTGTTTTTGAATAATGGACAATTATGAGCACTGATCCATTTGTGACTGTGTTTGTTTTAGGGAACCGGTTCTGGGTGTTCAAGGACACTACTTTGCAGCCCACCTACCCGCAGGACATCTCTCTGTTTGGGAGTGGGATGCCCACCCAGAGTATAGAGACTGCTGTGTGGTGGGAGGACGTAGCCAAGACATACTTCTTCAAGGGAGACAGGTCTGTTTGACTTTTTTATTTATCCATTACATTACATTGGTTTTATCCATAGTGAAGGTAGTGTAGCTGATTATATAATTATCCATCTATCCGTTAAATTACATTGGTTTTATCCATAGTGAAGGTAGAATGTAGCTGATTATAGAATTATCCATCTATCCATTACATTACATTGGTTTTATCCATAGTGAAGGTAGAATGTAGCTGATTATATAATTATTTATATAACTGCTACAAAACATTGGTTTTATCCATAGTGAAGGTAGTGTAGCTGTTTATAGAATGATCCATCTATCTGTTACGTTACATTGGTTTTATCCATAGTGAAGGTAGAATGTAGCTGATTATAGAATTATCCATCTATCCGTTAAATTACATTGGTTTTATCCATAGTGAAGGTAGAATGTAGCTGATTATAGAATTATCCATCTATCCATTACATTCAATTGGTTAGATTGTGAATTGTAGGTTATACATTATACTGTATTAGTTTTGTCAATGACAATGATCATTGGCGTTTCACACACCCTTGCAGCCCCCGCAATGCGGGGGGTCCCACGAGCTCTGGGGGCCCCCTGGAGGTTGGGCCCCCTCCCCAGATAGCATATGAAAACGTCATAAGCCGTAGCAAAACGTTTAGAATTACAGGAAATTAGCTCTAAAACTGCAAAATATTATTTTAGCCTCATGGCAAAATGTGTAGAATAGTATGAGATTAGCTTTAAAACTACAAATGTTTCGCCAAACTGCGGTACGCCACTCAATCAATCAATCAATTTTATTTTATATAGCCCTTCTTACATCAGCTAATATCTCGAAGTGCTGTACAGAAACCCAGCCTAAAACCCCAAACAGCTAGTAATGCAGGTGTAGAAGCACCTGACAGTGATACAGGCTAGCTGATATAAAGTTGACTGTGAGAGGATAAGATGCTATAATTAGTACATTATTTATTGTATACCAATGTGACTCAAACATTTGGTGCAGCTGTCATGATAGATCAAGTCATACGAGGTCCTAACCCTGTTGTGAGAGCAGATAAAATGCTTTGTCATCATTCAGCAGCAAACTGTTGCATATCACGGATATTATGTTCTGTCGAACATGACTTCATCCCTCTGTGTTTGACAGAATTCCATTGTCTTGATCCTAAAGAGATGTGTGTACGTGTAGTAGATCATGAGATTATAATGTTGGTGCGTGTGACTGTGTGTGTGTGTGTATGTGTGTGTGTGTGTGTGTGTGTGTGCGTGTGAGTGTGTGCATGCATGCATCCATGTGTGTGTAGTCTTTATGGATATTGACCGTAGTGTTTCTTTCCTACCTGGCATTAGATATTGGAGGTACAATGAAGACATGAGAAACATGGACCCTGGTTACCCCAAACCCATCACGGTGTGGAAGGGCATCCCTGACTCTCCTCAGGGGGCGTTTGTGGACAAGGCCAACGGTAGGCCATCCAATCCTCCCTCTATACCTCTCCAACTCAACTCTGGACCTCGAAGCCTGTTCCATAGCATTTTTTCATTGTTCCCCTCTAATCAGGGACTAATTTAGACCTGGGACACCAGGTGGGTGAAATTAATTATCAGGTAGAACAGACAACCAGCAGGCTCCGGACCTCGTAGGGTAAGAGTTGAATACCCCTGCTCTATATCATCCTCCATCTCTGCATCACATCTCTTTCTAATGACTAAAATAGGCCTCTATATAATCTATTTATGCCTTGCTTCTCAGTACAGGAAGTAAAGATTGGTTTCTAAAACTAGCAAACCAAAGTTAAGGAGAAACTTTTGGGCACTTTCTGGGACAAGTCATTTTATTAGCTTGTATGAATGTTTAAATGTTACGTTTTTTTCCTCCTCCTGTGAACAGGATTCACCTACTTCTACAAGGGGAAGGAGTACTGGAAGTTCAACAACCAGCGGTTGCGTGTGGAGCCGGGCTACCCCCGCTCCATCCTGAGGGACTTCATGGGCTGCGACGGCCTACCGGCCGACCCTGACTGGGACTGGAGCCCTCCGGAGGTGGAGGAGCGCCACTACGACAGCAGCAGTGGTGACGTGGACATCATCATCAAGCTGGACAGCACGGGGGGCACGGAGAAGGCCGTGGCTATCGCCATCCCCTGTATCCTGGCGCTGTGCATGATGGTCCTGCTCTACACCGTGTTCCAGTTCAGGAGGAAGAGCACGCAGAGACACATACTGTACTGCAAGCGCTCTATGCAGGAGTGGGTCTGAGCTAAACCTGAGAGGGGACTGGAACTGTAGAGGAGGTGTATGGAACTCCCACTACGGACTGTAAGGAAGAGTTATCAAACTCATATTGTTCTGTAGTTGTTGAACTAAGCCCTTCTGTGGATGGACAGTATATACAGTACAGTAGAGGAGTCCTCCTAACATGGTCAAAACTGTGTTTTGCCCTCTTTGTGACAGACAAGGTGGATTGAAGCTAGCCCTCTTCATTCAACACTATGAGGGACTGTGGCTGCCAATTCCAACTGAGAGCTGTCTGCTTTGACTCTTGACTATCTTTGGGTACACTCAGTAGTTATTGGAGAAAGAGGAAAGCTGTGTGGGACCTATGTCTATCTCTGTCTCTGTACGCCCACAACAAGCCCTTACTAACTACAGTACAGTGGATCATTTAGTAATAGGTTACTACTTTTGATGTGTCCTAGTAAAGTTCAAGTTGCCCAGACTGTGCTTTTTTAATTGAATTCTCTTTAAAAGATTAGTACTTGTGAGGTGGACTGTCTGATACCCAAACCAAATATGACCTTCCCAGAGAGGATTACGACTCCGAGATTCTTCGTTGGGATGTTTAATTCTAATCCATGGATCTAACATCATCATGACATTACATCACGCTCACGTTTTCTTTGGCCATGTCTTTTCCATATCTGCCTGTGACCATCCGTCTGGTGTGCTCTGGTCTGGTCTGGTGTGCTCTGCTCTGGTCTGGTGTGCTCTGGTCTGGTGTGCTCTGCTCTGGTCTGGTCTGGTGTGCACTCTGTCAAGTTTGAAGTTTTATTTGTCACATGCACAAGTACAGTGAAATGCTTAACTTGCAAGCCCTACCCAACAGTGCAATATTCAATATCAAAAGAGGATAACTAATAAAAAATACAATAAATATAAAAACAGGAGAAATAAGAAATAAGAGAGGAAGCTGTATACAGGGTCAGTGCCAGTACCAAATTTACAATGTCTATGGGAAGCAGCAGCAGTTGAACAATTTAGGAGCACACAAAGACATTTAGGAGCACACAAAGACATTTAGGAGCACAATAAAAAATATTTGAGGTAACAATTGTTTGAGGTAGTAATTGTGCAAGCATGATGGTCATGAATCTGCTCTCAGTTTATTCTCCATGGCACTCGGCCTGTGGTACAGTGAAGTAATCATTGCAACAATTATCATCTGGTTGATTTGTTTCTAGGCGCACTTTAAAATTAAAATTCCAGGTTGCACAGCCAAATATGTAGGCACATATGCGAGTAAAATGGTCGCACTGTAGAGCTCTGTGATGTCACGTTCCTCTTGACGTGTGTGAGATGACTCCTTATGTGAGATTCCCGGTGAATGTGAAAAAAATTATATTAGCATTTTTAGGGATTAGAGTTTTCCACATTTGTGGTAAAAACTATGTTTTACTTACAAAGGATATGGTCTCTTATAGAATCAGGATATTGAACTCCAAATCAACAGCTATATCAATACTATATCTTAACCCTTCGAAATCATAAAACGAAAGGGCTCTTATCAAACCATAAGACTAATGTGTAATAACATGTTATAACTATCTTATAACAACCAGTTCATTTCTCATTGTTGTTCTCCATGGATCATTTAAAAGGGTCATAACGAATTGCTATTCATGAACTACAATACTGATGGTAATTGTAGTTTTGTATTTGATTTACATGGCAGAGACATTATTTTTTTCTAAACCATGTTAAATGGTCTGCTCCCCAGACCTCTCCTCATTTGAAGGCCATGAAATATTATGTTCACATTGGCAGATACGTTCTAAAGGGATATCTCTACTTTCTTCAAACATCCAATTGCTGTTGGTTATACATTCTCATATGATTTAAGCTGGAAGAAGAAAGCTTGCCTGCACTCCATGTTGTCCTACATGTTTTAATGGTAAGTGTGTTTGTGGTGAGGGTCTGAAAGACAGGTCTGAAAGCATGGCAGGGTTGGGGTCAATTCCATGTCAATTCGTGAAGTATGCTGAAATTTCAATTCCAATTTTCCTCAATGAGAACTTGGAATTCTGTGTACTTCCTGAATGGACTGAATTGAATTGAAATAGAACCCAACTCTGAAGCAGAGCCAGTCAGGCTAGTTCAGTTCAGTCAGTACTGTATTTATTGGTGTATTTATTCCTCTGTGCTCATCAGCACCTTAATCTCGTTGCATTGTTCTGAGGGCAAGATAAAATCTGTCAATAAAGTGGATTTTAAAATGCAATGCAGCGTTTGGTCATCCCCGTGCTTGTTTTTGGCATTGTACAGCACAGTCACATCATTCTTGTAAATGTTATTTTCATTATAAGTGTTTAAATCTAAGAAAATGATATTTCTAAGTTATCATACAATAAAATAAAGCATTAGTAGTATCAACAGAAATTATGATTGAATAAAATACTATATTTGAAAGCAGAGAGCTCAAAAGAGAACATTTGAAAAAAGGCAAAACCAAAAGGATGAATACGCCGTTTAAAAAAAGGCTTTGCCATTGAAGCCTGTTTGGTTATAGAGAATTCCATAAGTGTATACAAAGGATCAGCATCAATGCCAAACAAGCCAAAACACTATAATTATATAGTCAACTAACATGAGATCTTCTCCACTAAGGGCAAAGGAGAATGTTATAAAAATCAGGAGCATTAAATGTTAAAACTGCCTGGCATGATTGCCAGCTCTGTCTGTCTGGAAGTAGATAAGTGTTGTCTTCACCAGTCTCTTGAGTGCCTCTCTCTCTGCTGCTTTGACACATGCTGTTAAGCCATTAGGGATCATTTGGAGTGCCATTAATAGAAGTGGGTAGAGCCAATTACACAGCATTCGATAAAAGAGACGTGACTTTTGAGAGAGAGAAAGAGAGAGAGGTGAAAGGTGCACTCTTTGGTTGGGGGGAGGGGGGGGGGGGGGGGGGACTGTCATAGTAAGTCTATGGTGACGTTTACCTGACGACCCTATGGCTTTACCCAAAAGCAAAATTCTAGGAGAATTTAAACAGACACACACGTACAGGCGCGCATGCACACACACAAACACACCCACACAGCACAGACCCATATATTAATACCCATCTGTTTTGTCCTTGACAGTTGATGAGATTCAACAAACCAAAAAACTAAAAGCACACTGTGAAAGCAGTGTGATGGGATGATTACAGCAAAACCATATGCTAATTAGTTAAAGTCAAAGTCAAATGGTGAACATAAGGTTTGAGATATGTATTGTCCAGGGGTGTTACAGTAGTACAGCAGCAGGTCCTACATCTCTGATTAACAGTGACAGGTAGCAGATGAATCAGGCTGGGGTCATTTGACATGCATCACGGGACAGAGGCGTATAAGAGGATCATATCATCCTCACAGAACCAATTATTAATGGCTGTACTGCATGGGACACATTATTAATGTCACAGCCGTTTCGTCCCTTGACCGAACACCATATAATATAGTGAATGATAAATAATCCATGGAAATGATCATACCAGGCCCAACAGAGTGCAGACTCCTCAAATGGCGTATCATCCAATTTGTGAATGATTATGAATGAATGGAGAATATCCATGACCCCTTTAGAGAGGTGGATCAGTAAAGTAAACTAGTTGCACACAGCCTACACACAGTCTTCTGTGATCTGACACCCCTCCTTTACAGAATGACACTGAGGCCTCTATGGTGTATGTCTTAGGCTGTGTTTAGACAGGCAGACCAATTCTGATCTTTTTTCTATTAATTGGTCTTCTGGCCAATCAGATCAGCTCTGAGAAAGATCTGATGTGAAAATATGTGATGTGATTGGTCAAAAGACTAATTAGTGGGAAAAATATCAGAATTGGGCTGCCTGTCTAAATGCAGCCTTAGCTGCAGTGAGTTGAGGTTGGGTTGCACAATTCCAGGAACTTGGAGGATTCCCAGAATCAGGAGGGAATAAGCAGGAAATCCGGAATCCTCCAACCAGGATTTCTGGAAAAACAGCAGCAAGGTTAGGCTGCAATGATAGTGGCTACAAACAATGACAGACAACATTTTTGTTTGTTTCACAAAAGTAGCTAATTGTACAGTTCCATAATAAACAACACTGGACAGGTACATCACCCTTGTCGCATTTACCCCTAATACACTGCTCAAAAAAATAAAGGGAACACTAAAATAACACATCCTAGATCTGAATGAATGAAATAATCTTATTAAATACTTTTTTCTTTACATAGTTGAATGTGCTGACAACAAAATCACACAAAAATTATCAATGGAAATCAAATGTATCAACCCATGGAGGTCTGGATTTGGAGTCACCCTCAAAATTAAAGTGGAAAACCACACTACAGGCTGATCCAACTTTGATGTAATGTCCTTAAAACAAGTCAAAATGAGGCTCAGTAGTGTGTGTGGCCTCCACGTGCCTGTATGACCTCCCTACAACGCCTGGGCATGCTCCTGATGAGGTGGCGGATGGTCTCCTGAGGGATCTCCTCCCAGACCTGGACTAAAGCTTCCGCCAACTCCTGGACAGTCTGTGGTGCAACGTGGCGTTGGTGGATGGAGCTCAATTGGATGTGCTCAATTGGATTCAGGTCTGGGGAACGGGCGGGCCAGTCCATAGCATCAATGCCTTCCTCTTGCAGGAACTGCTGACACACTCCAGCCACATGTCTAGCATTGTCTTGCATTAGGAGGAACCCAGGGCCAACTGCACCAGCATATGGTCTCACAAGGGGTCTGAGGATCTCATCTCGGTACCTAATGGCAGTCAGGCTACCTCTGGCGAGCACATGGAGGGCTGTGCGGCCCCCCAAAGAAATGCCACCCCACACCATGACTGACCCACTGCCAAACCGGTCATGCTGGAGGATGTTGCAGGCAGCAGAACGTTCTCCACGGCGTCTCCAGACTCTGTCACATCTGTCACATGTGCTCAGTGTGAACCTGCTTTCATCTGTGAAGAGCACAGGGCGCCAGTGGCGAATTTGCCAATCTTGGTGTTCTCTGGCAAATGCCAAACGTCCTGCACGGTGTTGGGCTGTAAGCACAACCCCCACCTGTGGACGTCGGGCCCTCATACCACCCTCATGGAGTCTGTTTCTGACCGTTTGAGCAGACACATGCACATTTGTGGCCTGCTGGAGGTCATTTTGCAGGGCTCTGGCAGTGCTCCTCCTGCTCCTCCTTGCACAAAGGCGGAGGTAGCAGTCCTGCTGCTGGGTTGTTGCCCTCCTACGGCCTCCTCCACGTCTCCTGATGTACTGACCTGTCTCCTGGTAGCGCCTCCATGCTCTGGACACTACGCTGACAGACACAGCAAACCTTCTTGCCACAGCTCGCATTGATGTGCCATCCTGGATGAGCTGCACTACCTGAGCCACTTGTGTGGGTTGCAGACTCCGTCTCATGCTACCACTAGAGTGAAAGCACCGCCAGCATTCAAAAGTGACCAAAACATCAGCCAGGAAGCATATGAACTGAGAAGTGGTCTGTGGTCACCACCTGCAAAACCAGTCCTTTATTGGGGGTGTCTTTTTAATTGCCTATAATTTCCACCTGTTGTCTATTCCATTTGCACAACAGCATGTGACATTTATTGTCAATCAGTGTTGCTTCCTAAGTGGACAGTTTGATTTCACAGAAGTGTGATTGACTTGGAGTTACATTGTGTTGTTTAAGTGTTCCCTTTATTTTTTTTTAGCAGTGTATATACAACAATCAATCCCTAATATATAAAAGACAATCACAATATGACACACCATAGGCACCAAAAGCCAGCCCATATGCTAAGCTGTGCATTTTCTTCTCATCCATGTTTTGAGACATGCTACTATTTAGCAATTTTTTCAGTGAGAACTTGAAACCGACCATGAATTAAAAATTATTTGGAAGACTATTCCAAAGAATGGCAGCTGACTACAAAAAGGTTTCTTTCCCCATACCAATCTTAAATCTGAAAGGAACAACGTTGGTTTTACTCCTTCTAGTGGAATAGTTATGGTTATCCCTGACCAAGGTAAAGTAGTTACATAGGTACTTGGGGACCATAAAATACAAGACACAATTTCATCTGAGAGAATCTACTTTGAGCTTTCACAGTGGGAATGGTCAAATTGAGTAATAACTTATAATTATTTTTATTCATTGATAAGTAGAAATATACAGTACATTATATTAACATGGTATGCAATATTTTTGTATTTTTTTAGTCTTTCACAGCATGGCTCTGCGATACTATTGTATGAAAATACTGGGCTAGGAAAAATCTGGGATGATGCGCCATTTTTCGATTGACATTGAAAATGTCTGATTTACCGACACCCGGCAGCCCATAGTTATCTCGATAGAGGACATGGAGGTAATCTGGAGACGTGGTTGGCTGTTATCTTTACTGGAGAGGCTGATGTCAGAAAGACCAGTGTTTATTAACTTACGTGTAATGTTGCACTGTTTTAAATTGTTATAAACTGCACCAGTTGTGGAATTGTGAGCTATGATTTTAGAGGATATATTAAAGCACAGTGCAGTCAAAAACATGCTTTTCCTGTGTTTTATATACACTGAGTCTACAAAACTGCTCTTTCCATGACACAGACTGATCAGGTGAATCCAGGTGAAAGCTATGATCCCTTATTGATGTCACGTTAAATCCACTTCAATCAGTGTAGATGAAGGGGAGGAGACAGGTTAAAGAATGATTTTTAAGCCTTGAGACAATTGAGACATGGATTGTGTATGTGTGCCATTCAGAGGGTGAATGGGCAAGACAAAAGATTTAAGTGCCTTTGAACAGGGTATGGTAGTAGGTGCCAGGCGCACCATTTTATGTCAAGAATTGCAATGCTGCTGGGTTTTTCACGCTCAACAGTTTCCCGTGTGTATCAAGAATGGTCCACCACCCAAAGGACATCCAGCCAACTTGACACAACTGTGGGAAGCATTGGAGTCAACATGGGCCAGCATCCCTGTGGAACACTTTCGACACCTTGTAGAGTCCATGCCCCGGCGAATTGAGGCTGTTCTGAGGGCAAAAGGGGGTGCAACTCAATATTAGGAAGTTGTTCCTAATGTTTTGTACACTCAGTGTTTAGTGTAGATATATATATAACTGCTGCAGTAATGTGACTATATTCATTAGACATGGTATGTTTTCAATCTACTTATTGTACTGTTAGTTTTTAATTAATTTCCCCAAAGCATCATCCTCATCTTAGTTATTAACACAATTCCAAACTACTCAAGATGCTACTATGACAGAGACAGACTAACATACAATGAACTGTTAGTTGAAAGGATTCAGAGATCAGTGAGACTTTACCAGACCACATTGCAGAATGTATGGATGGGTGCAGCAGTTGAGATCATAGCAGATGCTAGGAGTAAACTTTTCACAGAGATGATGGAGTTGGTTTGGCATCTTCTTCAGTAGTTGCTGGTTGCTGGCTTCTTGGGAAGCGTGTCTGATGTCTGTGTGTGTCATAGCAGTGCAGACCCAGGCTTTATAGAGGACGCTTCCCAAACTTCTTCAACACAATAGGCCTGCCATGTGTAACAGAAAATAGATAAGCGCAAGATGGATTTGTAAGACAATGGCATGCATGATGTCTTGGTATTGGGAAGGTTTTGCTTGATCTTTCCCAGTTTTGTTAAAGATCATTTTCTCTAAATGGCCATTGGCCTGTCATGTACGGTCGGCCTAATGACGGTCGGCCTAATGAAGGGAGCAGCACAGCATGAATTAGTCAGACCAACAGCCAGGAGCCAGGAGCAAGGAGCAAGGAGCAAGGAGCCAGGAGCCAGGAGCCAGGAGCCAGGAGCCAGGAGCAAGGAGCAAGGAGCCAGGAGCCAGGAGAAAGGAGCAAGGAGCCAGGATCTTCCTGATTTTGGGACAACATGACCTCTTTGTTTTGGGACAGTTTAGGTGGCTTGCAGCTTAAGAAAGCAAACATTCACCCCTCATGCAATTTTCTTATTAGTTTGCATTTGTTTTGTTGCCAACGTTTAAGTATCTAAAAATGTTTTATGTACACAACCTACTCCATACATCAAAGGGGGTAACTTATAGCAATAGTTTAAGAGTTTTATGGAATAAAATTGAGAATGATTGGTCATTAGACTAATGCCTGACTGTGTCATGAGCTGATGGGTTTATGATGACTTAATAAAGTCACATCTTTTTGTTAGAACTGCAGCCTGACCCCATCTTTGAGCCTATGTTGCTTCTGTGTAAATGCTGACCCCATCCTTGTCTTAATTTTTACATAAGATATGAGTCATCCCCATAAATCATGGACTATTCAAATGTTACACCAGGAAATGTTTGCATTTTCGTTATACTGGATGGACCAGATGCGCTATAGTAGGGTATAATAGGGTATACAGTTGAAGTCGGAAGTTTACATACACCTTAGCCAAATACATTTAAACTCAGTATGTTAATCTCTAGGAGACAGAACGCGTCTCCTTCCTGAGCGTTATGACAGCTGTGTGGTCCCATGGTGTTTATACTTGTGTACTATTGTTTGTACAGATGAACGTGGTCCCTTCTGGTGTTTGGAAATTGCTCCCAAGGATGAACCAGACTTGTGGAGGTCTACACATCTCGGCTGATTTCTTTTGATTTTCCCATGATGTCAAGCAAAGAGGCACTGAGTTTGAAGGTAGGCCTTGAAATACATCCACAGGTACACCTTCAATTGACTCAAATTATGTAAATTAGCCTATCAGAAGCTTCTAAAGCCATGACATCACTTTCTGGAATTTTCCAAGCTGTTTAAAGGCACAGTCAACTTAGTGTATGTCAACTTCTGACCCACTGGAATTGTGATACAGTGAATTATAAGTGAAATAGTCTGTCTGTAAACAATTGCTGGAAAAAGTACTTGTGTCATGCACAAAGTAGATGTCCTAACCGACTTGCCAAAACTATAGTTTGTTAATAAGAAATTTGTGGAGTGGTTGAAAAACGTGTTTTAATGACTTCAACCTAAGTGTATGTAAACATCCGACTTCAACTGTAGTAGGCTATAGTTGGCTATAGTAGGGTATAGTAGAGTATAGTAGGGTATAGTAGACTATAGTAGGATATAGTAGACTATAGTAGGATATAGTAGGCTATAGTAGGCTATAGCAGGGTATAGTAGGCTATAGTAGGGTATAGTAGGGTATTATAGGGTATAGTAGGGTATAGTAGACTATAGTAGGCTATATTAGGGTATGGTAGGCTATAGCAGGCTATAGCAGGGTATAGTAGACAATAGTAGGGTATAGTAGGGTATAGTAGGTAATTGGGTTACCTGGTTTAGAAAGAATTTAAGCTGTATCATCGCCATCTAGTGGCCACAATAAATGAATGACACAAGATTTGGTTCAGAAAGAAAAGAAGAGGAAATGGGACTACTTAAAAATGGAGATGGTGCTGCCGTTGCTCTCACAGATGCCATAATGGGTCAGATACAAAGATGAGTCATCTAACTAATTCTATGGTCGTACCAAGAAAAGAGTGGCTTTTGAGTAGTGTAATTCTGTCATAAATAACTACTTATTTTACCTAAATGTTATATTCTGTCATAAAGAACATGTGTTCCACTTCATAGAAGAAAGAAATCTCACCTCAAAAGGTTAAATTAAGAAAAATGCCAATTAAAGTAACAGGGAAAGTGCTGATTAAAGTAACAGGGTTGACCATAACAGCGTTGACGATTTCTTTAATCAGCCATAACTCCTTGTGACAGGGGAAATGGAAGCGTGTTGTGTGCAATTGAATGCAAGCTTAACAAAACATTTAGACTTGGTCAAACATTTCTAGTCCATCTACATATAACAGGATTGATGTGTTATGCTTGACGCTCTCAGTTTTCTACCACAAAACATCAGATAATGGCTAAAAAGAGCAGAGCCACCTCACCTGCTTTTACACTATGACTAAATTTAAAAAGGAATAGTTTCACCATATTCAAATGAGAGTTCAGTTCACATTACCGGGTTGACCTTAAAATGAGTGACAAAAATCACATGCAATAAATTACTTTGACAAAGCAACAAAATAACTGGGCTTTAAAATTAAAACTTTAGGAAATTTGGGGGGTAAGTGGATTAGAATCTTCCTAGAAGTCAGAAAAACATGATGTGTGACATGCCAAAATTTTCAGAGAAAACAAATCATTTATTTGAATGAAAACACACTACTATTGGATTTTTTTAAAATATGGTTTAGTTTAGTTAGAACATACCTGTATGTGATACAACTGTTAAGGCTACTACTTACTTATAACCTGACATTAGACAAACTTCATGGATCTGCATTTCAAAAAGTACATTAATATATTTTAAGTGGGCCAAAAAAGACAGGCTCTTGCAATTAGTGAAAGAGCGATTCGGGTCTGGGAAAAGGGACCCAATGTCTATATAGAGAGTCTGGATCTTGGTTTAATATCTCATCTAAAGCCTTGTTTATACCTGGTGCTGACATGCACCTTTGTCCTGATTTTGTCCACATTCTGATTGTACACAAATGTTTAGGTGTATAAAAATGGAGGTAGTCAAGCACACATGGTGTCTGGATATCAATCAAGTGTAAACAGATCTGGATGGTCAAACCATTAAATCATCATTATACTGTCCTCTAAAATCATTGACAGGTAGCATCATGGACTTATGGCATCAGTAATTGTGTTAAAACAAATTAATTCATATTATTTTGAAAGAATATGTCCAATAATTTGCATACAGGGAGGCACCAGCTAATCTGATTACAATGTGGACACAGTAGACGGATAAGAGACACATTCTAATACAGTGTGTAGACGCGACAAACCTTGATCAGATAGTGATTGGATCATATTGATCAGATCACGAAACTCACATGTTGGTGCACATGTTAAGAATAGCACTATTAGCAGCACACAGTGTCCCAGATCATTCCTCAGTAATATCTGGAACTCTATATAATAGACTGAAAGTGCACCAGATGGGAAATTCAAATGATAGCCAAATGATAGCCTTTAGTTCTTTGTCGCACCTGGCTACTGTTCAGTCGTGTGGTCAGGTGCCACAAAGAGAAAATTGCAATTGGCTGAGAACAGGGCAGTGTGGCTGGCCCTTAAATGTACACGGAGAGCTAACATTAATGATATGCATGTCAATCTCTCATGGCTCAAAGTGGAGGAGAGATTGACTTCATCACTACTTGTTTTTGTAAGAGTGTGTTGACATGCTGATTGCACTGAGCTGTTTAAACTACTAGCACACAGCTCAGACATCCATGCATACCCCACAAGACAGGCCACCAGAGGTCTCTTCACAATCCCCAAGTCCAGAACAGACTGTGGGAGGCACACACTACTACATAGAGCCATTGCTACATGGAACTCTATTCTACATCAGGTAACTGATCCAAGCAGTAGAATCAGATTTTTTTTTAACAGATAAAAATACACCTTTTGGAACAGCGGGGACTGTAAAGAAACACACACAGGTACAGTCACACGCATATGCAAACAAACGCTAGCACATGCACTCTACATACACATACAGTGGGGAGAACAAGTATTTGATACACTGCCGATTTTGCAGGTTTTCCTACTTACAAAGAATGTAGAGGTCTGTAATTTTTATCATAGGTACACTTCAACTGTGAGAGATGGAATCTAAAACAAAAATCCAGAAAATCACATTGTATGATTTATAAGTAATTAATTTGCATTTTATTGCATGACATAAGTATTTGATCACCTACCAACCAGTAAGAATTCCGGCTCTCACAGACTTGTTAGTTTTTCTTTAAGAAGCCCTCCTGTTCTCCACTCATTACCTGTATTAACTGCACCTGTTTGAACTCGTTACCTGTATAAAAGACACCTGTCCACACACTCAATCAAACAGACTCCAACCTCTCCACAATGGCCAAGACCAGAGAGCTGTGTAAGGACATCAGGGATAAAATTGTAGACCTGCACAAGGCTGGGATGGGCTACAGGACAATAGGCAAGCAGCTTGGTGAGAAGGCAACAACTGTTGGCGCAATTATTAGAAAATGGAAGAAGTTCAAGATGACGGTCAATCACCCTCGGTCTGGGGCTCCATGCAAGATCTCACCTCGTGGGGCATCAATGATCATGAGGAAGGTGCGGGATCAGCCCAGAACTACACAGCAGGACCTGGTCAATGACCTGAAGAGAGCTGGGACCACAGTCTCAAAGAAAACCATTAGTAACACACTACGCCGTCATGGATTAAAATCCTGCAGCGCACGCAAGGTCCCCCTGCTCAAGCCAGCACATGTCCAGGCCCGTCTGAAGTTTGCCAATGACCATCTGGATGATCCAGAGGAGGAATGGGAGAAGGTCATGTGGTCTGATGAGACAAAAATTGAGCTTTTTGGTCTAAACTCCACTTGCCGTGTTTGGAGGAAGAAGAAGGATGAGTACAACCCCAAGAACACCATCCCAACCGTGAAGCATGGAGGTGGAAACATCATTCTTTGGGGATGCTTTTCTGCAAAGGGGACAGGACGACTGCACCGTATTGAGGGGAGGATGGATGGGGCCATGTATCGCGAGATCTTGGCCAACAACCTCCTTCCCTCAGTAAGAGCATTGAAGATGGGTCGTGGCTGGGTCTTCCAGCATGACAACGACCCGAAACACACAGCCAGGGCAACTAAGGAGTGGCTCCGTAAGAAGCATCTCAAGGTCCTGGAGTGGCCTAGCCAGTCTCCAGACCTGAACCCAATAGAACATCTTTGGAGGGAGCTGAAAGTCCGTATTGCCCAGCGACAGCCCCGAAACCTGAAGGATCTGGAGAAGGTCTGTATGGAGGAGTGGGCCAAAATCCCTGCCGCAGTGTGTGCAAACCTGGTCAAGACCTACAGGAAACGTATGATCTCTGTAATTGCAAACAAAGGTTTCTGTACCAAATATTAAGTTCTGCTTTTCTGATGTATCAAATACTTATGTCATGCAATAAAATGCAAATTAATTACTTAAAAATCATACAATGTGATTTTCTAGATTTTTGTTTTAGATTCCGTCTCTCACAGTTGAAGTGTACCTATGATAAAAATTACAGACCTCTACATGCTTTATAAGTAGGAAAACCTGCAAAATCGGCAGTGTATCAAATACTTGTTCTCCCCACTGTACATTGTAATATTGTTGTATGGTGGTATTAAACATTTTGTGTTGTGGATATGAGGGGGTGTGACAGTGTTATATGATGTACTGTTTTATCTTTTGTTTTACGTGTAATGTAAGTGTCTTAATGTGTTTGGACCCCAGGAAGAGTAGCTGCTGCCTTGGCAAGAAGCAATGGGGATCCTTAATAAATACAAATACAAATACTTAACAGGATGACCACCTCTTCTTATATAGTTGTTTTCAGTGGATCTATAATACATTTGAACACATAAAAATGTTAAGAGATGTATTTTGTGGTTTGCAGTGGTAATGTTTATCCACTGATCAACGGCTGCAGCACTAATCATTGACCAGAGAATGTATATTGATTAGCATGATGGTCTTGAAAAAATAGTCTTAAACTTCTCATATGGGTCACGGGGATGGTCCCCTATGACATGGGAGTGGTCTGCTATTACAGTGCTGTCTTTGTTATAGAAAAACTCACAACTAACAGCTGCTGTACTAATCTGGGAAAGGGGGGGACCAATGTATGGGGGAATCATAGTGATATTCACATTTAACTCCTAACCACCGTTTTTCACTCATTTTCTAAATGTTTCTCTCCTGTCTGTGATCATCCTTGCAGTCTATGAATTTACTTTTGGATCATTGAATAGTCAGTTTGCATGCAGCTCTCCATTTCCACCCACAGATGGCCCTGGAATCTAATAGTTAACCCAGAGGAGCTTTCAGCAGGACATTTTGTTACGTTCAGATAGAAGTATGCTATGTACAACGAACATGCCTCTGACATGTAGAATAAAGAATAACGCCGGCTCTAGTCATAGCGTTCCTATCTGCAATGTTCCAAAACGTTTTCGTTCTGAACAAGGCCCAGTATCCTCCCTTCCAGCATGAGAAGAGAGCTTTTTAAACGTAATAAACAATAGCATGAAGCGAGTGATAGCCGATTTGTCAATTCATTTACTCATCTATGACAGTATTTTTCAATTGCTAACATGCATTGGTCAAAACTGAAGTCACATTGTCAAAACTCTTCACACAGTCAGCGAAACAGAAGTGTACGGTGCCTTGCAAAAGTATTCATCCCCCTTGGCGTTTTTCCTATTTTGTTGCATTACAACCTGTAATTTAAATGGATATTTATTTGGATTTCGTGTAATAGACATACACAAAATAGTCCAAATTGGTGAAGTGAAATAAAAAATAAAAAATATATTTTTTTAATAACGGAAAAGTGGTGCGTGCATATGTATTCACCCCCTTTGCTATGAAGCCCCTAAATAAGATCTGGTGCAACCAATTACCTTTAGAAGTCACATAATTAGTTAAATAAAGTCCACCTGTGTGCAATCTAAGTGTCACATGATCTGTCACAGGATCTCAGTACACAGTTGAAGTCGGAAGTTTACATACACCTTAGCCAAATACGTTTAAACTCAGTTTATAAATTGTTTAACTTGGGTCAAACATTTCGGGTAGCCTTCCACAAGCTTCCCACAATAAGTTGGGTGAATTTTGGCACATTCCTCCTGACAGAGTTGGTGTAACTGAGTCAGGTTTGTAGGCCTCCTTGCTCACACATGCTTTTTCAGTTCTGCCCACTACATCTTCTATAGGATTGAGGTCTTTGTGATGGCCACTCCAATACCTTGACTTTGTTGTCCTTAAGCCATTTTGCCACAACTTTGGAAGTATGCTTGGGGTCACTGTCCATTTGGAAGACCCATTTGCGACCAAGCTTTAACTTCCTGACTGATGTCTTGAGATGTTGCTTCAATATATCCACATAATTTTCCTTCCTCATGATGCCATCTATTTTGTGAAGTGCACCAGTCCCTCCTGCAGCAAAGCACCCCCACAGCATGATGCTGCCAGCCCCGTGCTTCAGGGTTGGGATGGTGTTCTTCGGCTTGCAAGCCGCCCCCTTTTTCCTCCAAACATAACGATGGTCATTATGGCCAAACAGTTCTATTTTTGCTTCATAAGACCAAAGGACATTTCTCCAAAAAGTACGATCTTTGTCCCCATGTGCAGTTGCAAACCGTAGTCTGGCTATTTTATGGCGGTTTTGGAGCAGTGGCTTCTTCCTTGCTGAGCGGACTTTCAGGTTATGTCGATATAGGAGTCGTTTTACTGTGGATATAGATACTTTTGTACCTGTTTCCTCCAGCATCTTCACAAGGTCCTTTGCTGTTGTTCTGGGATTGATTTGCACTTTTCGCACCAAAGTACGTTCATCTCTAGGAGACAGAACGCGTCTCCTTCATGAGCGGTATGACGGCTGCGTGGTCCCATGGTGTTTATACTTGTGTACTATTGTTTGTACAGATGAACATGGTACCTTCAGGCGTTCGGAAATTGCTCCCAAGGATGAACCTGACTTGTGGAGATCAAAAAAATAATCTGAGGTCTTGACTGATTTCTTTTGATTTTCCCATGATGTCAAGCAAAGAGGCACTGAGTTTGAAGGTAGGCCTTGAAATACATCCACAGGTACACCTCCAATTGACTCAAATGATGTCAATTAGCCTATCAGAAGCTTCTAAAGCCATGACATCATTTTCTGGAATTTTCCAAGCTGTTTAAAGGCACAGTCAACTTAGTGTGTGTAAACTTCTGACCCACTGGAATTGTGATACAGTGAATTATAAGTGAAATAATCTGTCTGTAAACAATTGTTGGAAAAATTACTTGTGTCATGCACAAAGTAGATGTCCTAACCGACTTGGCAAAACTATAGTTTGTTAACAAGAAATGTGTGGAGTGGTAGAAAAACAGTGTATGTAAACTTCCGACTTTAACTGTATATACACCTGTTCTGAAAGGCCCCAGAGTCTGCAACACCACTACGCAAGGGGCACTACCAAGCAAGCAGCACCATGAAGACCAAGGAGCTCTGCAAACAGGTCAGGGACAAAGTTGTGGAGAAGTACAGATCAGGCTTGGGTTATAAAAAAATATCTGAAACTGAACATCCCACGGAGCACCAGTTAAAACCATTAATAAAAGATGGAAAGAATATGTAATCACATCAAACCTGTCAAAAGAGGGCCGCCCACCAAAACTCACAGACCAGGCAAGGAGGGCATTAATCAGAGAGGCAACAAAGAGACCAAAGATAACCCTGAAGGAGCTGCAAAGCCACAGCGGAGATTGGAGTATCTGTCCATAGGACCACTTTAAGCCGTACACTCCACAGAGCTGGGCTTTATGGAAGAGTGGCCAGAAAAAAGCCATTGACACGTTTAGTGTTCACCCAAAGGCATGTGGGAGACTCCCCAAACATATGGAAGAAGGTACTCTGGTCAGATGAGACTAAAATTGAGCTTTCTGGCCATCAAGGAAAACGCTATGTCTGGCGCAAACCCAACACCTCTCATCACCCCGAGAACACCATCCTCACAGTGAAGCATGGTGGTGGCAGCATCATGCTGTGGGGATGTTTTTCATCGGCAGGGACTGGGAAACTGGTCAGAATTGAAGGAATGATGGATGGCGCTAAATACAGGGATATTCTTGAGGGAAACCTGTTTCAGTCTACCAGAGATTTGAGACTGGGACGGAAGTTCACCTTCCAACAGGACAATGACCCTAAGAATACTGCTAAAGCAACACTCAAGTGGTTTAAGAGGAAACATTTAAATGTCTTGGAATGGCCTAGTCAAAGCCCAGACCTCAATCCAATTGAGAATCTGTGGTATGACTTAAAGATTGCTGTACACCAGCGGAACCCATCCAACTTGAAGGAGCTGGAGCAGTTTTGCCTTGAAGAATGGGCAAAAATCCCAGTGGCTAGATGTGCCAAGCTTATAGAGACATACCCCAAGAGACTTGCAGCTGTAATTGCTGCAAAAGGTGGCTCAAAAAAGTATTGATTTTGGGGGGGTGAATAGTTATGCACGCTCAAGTTCTGTTTTTTTGTCTTATTTCTTATTTGTTTCACCCCCAAAAATATGTTGCATCTTCAAAGTGGTAGGCATGTTGTGTAAATCAAATGATACAACCCCCCAAAAAATTTTATTCCAGGTTGTAAGGCAACAAAATAGTAAAAATGCCAAGGGGGGTGAATACTTTTGTAAGCCACTGTATGTGGACCAAACTGTGAATAATTTTTTATTGCTTTCACACAAAATGCATTCAATGACCACATTCTCCGAAATCCATGAACTCTTTTCTCATTCATACTCCACCACCTGCTAAACGTTATATTTGCAGCACGTTTTCAAATGCTAACACACCGTTTCCAAAACTGTTAAAAACACATTCAAAACAGAATGATGGCAAATGTCGTGCATTTCTGCAGTAACCAGATTGAAACATGTAGAAAAACTCAGCAGAATATTTAATAATTCCAAACACAGCTGTGTCCTGTTTTTAGTCTCGTTACCAAACAGACAAAAGAGGACAGCTTCGGAATGATTTAGTTTGGAAACATGGATCAAGGAAGACAGGTTGGTGGGGAAAGAAGAGTGGCAGGGTGAGGGAGAATGCGTGGAGGACAAAGGAGAGGAAGACCAAGAGCGGTGGTCTCTGATGAGATAAGGGCCACAATTATTGACCATGTTGTAAACCGTGGTCTCTCTTTGAGAGAGGCCGGTTTAAGGGTGCAACCAAATCTGCAGCGTTCAACAGTTGCATCAATAGTACACATTTTCCGGCAAAACAACAGGTGAGATGTGCATCCTTCAATGATAATTGAAGTACATATTACAGTACAATACAGTATGTTCACATTTTTACATGTACTGACATTTTGAAATATATTGATTGTTTTGTGTTTTTCTATAGGATCCAAAGGTTGCCTCCCACAGGAGGGAGAGCCAGAATGTTATCAGATGCGCAGGAAATTGCCATTGTTGACATGGTAATTGGCAACAATGCAATAAAACTGCAGGAAATTCGGGACAGAGTGCTGGCAGACAATATCACTTTTGGGAATGTGAATACGGTCAGCACAACGACAGTTGCCAGAGTCGTAGAGAAACATAAAATAAGGATGAAGCAGTTGTACACTGTCCCTTTGAGAGAAACGGTGAACGTGTGAAAGTACTCCGGTATCAACATGTCCAGGTAAGATGTCTGTTCAATAACCAAACAGGGTACATACACAGCTATGCATAGTGTAAAGTACTGTAAAACTGTGGATTTACTGTATTTTAGAGAGTAATGGAGATGAAAGCCAGGCAAACTGCTCATACATTCATCTTTGTGGATGAAGCTGGATTCAACCTGGCAAAAACACGCCGCAGGGGAAGAAATGTGATTGGACAGAGAGCAACCATGGATGTCCCAGGCCAGAGAGGAGCTAACATCACAATGTGTGCAGCACTGTCCAATGATGGTTTGCTGTTACACAAACCGCTCATTGGCCCCTACAATACAGAGAGGATCATTTATTTTCTGGATGACCTGCATAATCGACTTGTGCCAGCGGAGGAGAGAGGGTCAAGAAACTCCCCTACCTTCGTTGTTGTGTGGGATAATGTGGCATTCCACCACTCTGCTGCAGTCACAGACTGGTTTGCTCCACATCCCAGGATGTCAGTACTATTCCTGCCTCCATACTCCTTCCTAAACCTCATAGAGGAGTTTTTCTCTGTGTGGAGGTGGAAGGTTCATGACCAGATGTCCTTACTGGATGCCATGAATGCGTGGTGTGGAGACAATTCCAGGGTTGGATTAGACGTTCCAGAAGATACTTTCCAAGATGCATCGCCAGAGAAGAAATAAGATGTGATGTTGATGAGAACTAGTGGCCAAATGCAGGAGAGAGGGAGACTAGAACCCTCACAGTACTGTACAGTATGAGTGATTATACTATACATGTTGATGATGTTTTTTTTTGTAATTATTATTGCAGCCCTGGAATTTCAGGATTTTGTTTTTTGTTTCAACTTTTTATTTTTCACAAGTGACTATATGCAAAGATATAGAAAAAAAGGCTTTTGAAGTAAATTGCTGCATTTCTGAATCATTCTTGTTACATATACTTTAGTACAATCGATAAAGTGAAAAGGTGTTATTCTTATTCTATAATGAAATACTGATTTATGTGAAAAATCATTCAAACTTCAAAGAGAAAAGTTAATCATTTATGTAATGCTCCCTGTTGTTAGTGTTTTTTAGGTCAGTGTGTTATGAGTGACAATGTATGCTTTCTGAGTGAGAATTGCTGCCAGTGTTATGGTCGAACGGGCTTATTTTGAGACATGTATGAAGTGTTTTGGTGGTTTGAGTGAGTTTTGGAGGTGAGATTAACTGTTTGGCCAAGATGCATGTTGGTAATGCAGACTGTGTGAAGAGTTTTGAAAGTGGCTTCAGTATTGACTGATGCTTGTTAGCGATTGAAAAAAACTGTAATGCAGGAAATCATCTAAATGCTAAATACGATAACAGTAAAATATTAACATGAGTTTTGATGTCTTTTATATTTTTTGACCTCTTTTTGTCTGAAAACCAAGACCTCATGGGTTGCAACACCAGCCTACACCCAACTCACAATAATACAAAAATGGCAATGAACAACGACTAGTATCATCAAATCACCTCCAACCCTCGACTCTCTGTCCCACTGAGATTCCTCCTAAATAAATGAGTTGTCTACAGAGGTCTCGGTGGATATCAGGCCTTGCTTCTGTCATCTCTCTTTGTCAGACTCCCCCATGCCTCTGTGTGAGTGTGTGTATGTGTGTGTGTGTGTGTGTGTGTGTGTGTGTGTGTGTGTGCATGCGTGCATGCGTGCATGCGTGTGCTTGCATGCGTGCGTGTGTGTGTGTGTGTGTGTAGCAGAGCAGAGTCAGGGTGACTGATGACAGTGACAGGACAGAGGTTCAGTAATGAGGGAACCTGGAGCGAGGAGCATGTTGGGTCATGTGTAAAGCTGCTGTAACACTGTGCACAGGGCAAGGAACCTCTAGTCTAAGTTTTCAGTCATCTTTAGGGCCTTGAGTTTTTTCTGATCTGAGCCCCAGTTATAGACAATAAGCAGGGTAAAACGTTTATTTTGATTGTACATCAGAAATATTACTCATCATAGCCTCTCTCTCTCTCTCTCTCTCTCTCTCTCGCTGTCCCTTCTGCTACATGACACTGTTGAGAGGTCATCATTTTGCATAGCCTACAGATGGAGAACAGCCGTAGTCAATCATTTGCTCAACTATTGGCATTTCTCAAAACCAAATGCTGGAGAACATAAGTGTAACAGATTCTGCAAAAGCGTGTTCGGAGAGAGCACAGAAGTTGGCCCTAACTCCAACTGTAGCCTATGTCAGACTCTCTGCAATGATCTCACATGCTGTATGAGTGCACATCCACTGGGCTGGTCACTGAGTGACAGCTGGAGAATGATAAACTGGGGTTACCTAATCCATCTGTCTTTCAGCCTGTTCAAGAAATGGGCTATGTAAAAATGAAAGGGGGGGATAGAGAGAGGAAATGTTGGTGGTCTGAGAAAAATAGAGACACACCAACCAGGACAATGTGAAAACATGCTCAAATTGCAATCAATCCTTTAGAGATAGATTGTGGTGTTTTGTTCTCTCATAGCATACATAGAGCTGTTAAAGGCAAGAAGGTCAATTATATTTCTGGCACAATTTGCAGTGAGTTAATAGCTTATCTGTTGCTCCTCCTGAGGGTTTAATGAACATAATGGAGAAGAACTCTTGTCACATCTGATCAAATCAAAGTAGCCTACTCTCAGGATGGGGTTGTGGTGGACTCTCGAAAGAGAAGCGTGCTAAGCAACTCAATTTATGACTGAGACCAGATCTTTTCTGAGGCTCTTATCAAGATTACGCCTTTAAAAAAAAGAAAAACATTTGTTGGTATTAATACTTAGTTCTTTAAACCCATGGTAAAATAGGCTATTCTTGTCGGGTGCAGTGTTATGTTAATGACTTCATGAGCAATGTCATTATGATGATAAATTGCATCAAATGATATGCTTATGATATATTCTGGCAGTGGCCTATTATACTTTGTATCAGTCGTATTCTCGCTATAGTATACAACTACTTAATCACGCCGGCGGTGCGACTTGTTGCTTCTGGGTTTTGGTAAACAACTCCGATTCTCGAAATTGCAAAATGGCGGAAATGGATGTGGAGCTTGAATCCGATAGCGGTGGGAAAATAGATGTGGAGCTTGAATCCGATAGCGGTGGGAAAATGGATGTGGAGCTTGAATCCGATAGCGGTGGGAAAATGGATGTGGAGCTTGAATCCGATAGCGGTGGGAAAATGGATGTGTAGACTTTTGTCCAAAACAAAATGAAAAAGGAGCAAAATAGTTTGTGAAAATACGTCTCGTGCTGCAGATACCCCATCGTATCT
This sequence comes from Coregonus lavaretus, assembly GCF_964263955.1. Classification (NCBI taxonomy): domain Eukaryota; kingdom Metazoa; phylum Chordata; class Actinopteri; order Salmoniformes; family Salmonidae; genus Coregonus; species Coregonus lavaretus. The sequence continues at coordinate 12,550,013 of NC_140010.1, read as the reverse complement.
AGTCGTCTAGTGCTGCAGACACCCCATCGTATCTAGTCGTCTAGTGCTGCAGATACCCCATCGTATCTAGTCGTCTAGTGCTGCAGACACCCCATCGTATCTAGTCGTCTAGTGCTGCAGATACCCCATCGTATCTAGTCGTAATGCGTTTTTGGGGCAACTTAGTGGATCCATTTGAAATATCAAAACTGGTAGAGAAAGCAATAGGTCAAGTTAAATCTGTGAAAATCAGGAGAAGTGGACTTCTTTTAATTTCTTCCCAGCAAACCAAGATTGGTTCTGTGAAAGTTTCCAGAACATTCATTAGGCTGTGGCAAATGTTCTCATAACACAAAAACTGTCCAACTGTGTTGATGATTATAGAATGTTTGTATAAAAAATGTGCCTGATGTTAGAAGAGCGTTCCTAGAACACATTTAATTGACTGTTCAACTTTTTTTTAAACGCACCCAATATAATTCCTACTTTGAGATGCTTGACATGGTCCCCCCTGTCTTATTTTTCACGATCTGAAAAGCAAAAGTGATCCTAGATTAGCACTCATAGTCTTGGATACCTTGTAAATATGGGCCCAGAAGTATGCAGCATATAAAGAGGATGGGTGAAGTGATTGCGAATAACCCAGTTACCAGTATATCCCTGGGTTAGTTATGTCTAAGAAGGCTGAAAAGGAAGCATGGACTTCCCGATTGATCATACTGCCATAGCTGTACACTGAAAAAATTAAATGTAAGAGCGCTTCCCTGATGGCGCAGACGATAAAATACCTGGCTTGGAAACCAAACATTGCAGATTGTCAACAGTTAAAGTGTAAAACATATGGTTGTGTTTGTATGATTAAATGCTGTTCAAATGTCCTATGAATGAAATTAAAATGCTGTGTGCCTACATCCCCATGTGGTGGGCTTACAATACAGTCCTCAAATGTGTGTTGCCATTATATCTGGAGAGAAACATAATGGGTATGTATTCAAATCTGCTTTAAGGAGCTTACATTTGCATACTAAGAATGGGGTGGTAGTATTAGGTCAAACTTAAATAGAAAATGTTCTGAGTACCTCCAAGGCTGTTCTGTCAACATTATCTGAATGTCAGCACAACTGGACAGTTTTAGTGTTTTGGGAACCTATTGCTTGTCATATGCCCACAATGTTCTCACAACCTTAAGAAGCATTCTGGGAACTTTAGAGAACAGGGGGAAAAAAATTCTGGGAACGTTCTTGTAACATCAGGTGAATGTTTTTTGCACCCTAAAAGAAACATTGTAGAATAATCTGCACAACTGTGTTTTGGGAACATATCTTTTGTGATGTCTCCACAATGTTCTCACCAGACTGTTCCCACAACCTAATGAAACATTCTGGGAACCTTTAAAGAACATATTCAATGTGTTCTAGGAACGTTCTTGCAAGACTGGACAATTTTTGTGTTTTAACGAACATTTGCCACAACCTAACGAATGTTCTGGGATCTTTTGGTTTGCTAGGAAAACTTTACTGGTACATTATTACATTACCTGTAAACATAATGATAACTTTTGGGGAATGTTCTGTGGTTGTTGTTGCAGATGTTGTGCACAGCATTTTAGTGAATGGTAGGAGAACATTCAAAAGATATTTCATTTAAAACATTTGTTGAAGAAAAGAAGATTTTGTTATCAAAAACATTATTTGAATGTTTGGATGTTATCCTAATGTTAGATAAAACCCTAACTAGAAATTAATGGGAATCTTAGCTTATGTTCTGGGAATGTTCCGATTTGCTGGGTTGTGTATCTGTTGATCAGAAGAAAAGTGTTAGATCTCACTCGAACTGATGGATATGATGTGTCATGCTTTGATCTACGAAGCAGGGCACCTGTCAAAGGAGTAATATCTGGAGTAGCGAAATCATTCGACATTGCTCTACTGAAGAAGATTCATGGAGTGGTCGATGCACATAGAATGAATCGCGTGGTAAATGGGAGGAAAGATAAGAGTTGGTTTGTTCTTGAGTTTCTCCCTATCCGAGTGTAGCTGGGATATGTGAACTACAGTGGCGATCGCTGCCGTTTAAGATGAGGGAGGACCTTTTTTTTTTTCTATGATAATTTATTGTCCGTGATGGAATGTACTTTTATTATTTTCTTTTTCCCCCGTCCCTTCCAGTTGGTGGCAGCAATACAGCAATTGTTGTGGTATGCCATAAAACCTCAGAGAAGAGGACTTGTTTCGTGTACTGCTGAATCGAAGAAAGACTTCCAGGTCTTGTATCATTTTGGATACATCGTAGTGTCATGATCTCGTGAACAATCGATGCACATTCTTCACCAATGAACTGAATAGCTGTTGCATTTGCAGACACCACAGTTGCTTGTTTCAGCCCGCTAAATTTGCTAAACTCAATCACAGCCAAAGGATTGCCAGTAAAATTATTTGAGATCAGCACCATATGATTGTGCTGCAAAATTTAAACCTAAGCATTATTTTTCCTTTGCCATGTTACTGATGTGGGATATCATAACACTTGCAAAACTGAAAACAATCAATGATATTTACTCACATCAGAGACTGCAGTAGGCTATAGCAGGTCATGTGAGTCAAAATAGGAGCTTGATCTCTTGCAGAGGAGGCTGGTGGGAGGAGCTATAGGAGGACGGGCTCATTATAATCTGTTTGACTCCGTTCCATTTATTCCATTCCAGTCTTTACAATGAGCCCATCCTCCTATAGCTCCTCCCACCAGCATCCTCTGATCTCTTATATACAACCATTGGTCGGTCCAAAGGTCTCTTCAGTGTGCACCTGTCTACGCCCTGATCAGACCGACAGCGTCATTGTGTTTTGGTACACCAGAAGTACATTCATTTCCAATGGAATGCTACGTTTGCCTTGCAGCATTGCATTACAGAGGCAGTGTCAGTGCATTCTGTGTGGTGCATATGTTGGATTTATCCAACGTATGCATCAAATTCTATGCATAGATTTGACAGAAATAGTAGCAAAAGGTGAATGTTGAACTTTTGTTGCACACATATCCACAAAAATATTGGGATTACATAAAGAAAAAAGTTTGACTGCAGAATTTATTACGCAGCATTGATGCAACGACGATGTCTGTCTGATCGAGGAATACTAGCGAGTACATCCCTGGGGCAGAGCTCCCTGCCATCCAGGACCTCTATACCGGGTGGTGCTAGAGGAAGGCCCAAAAAAGACTCCAGCCACTCAAGTCATAGGCTGTTCTCTCTGCTACTGCATGGCTAGCGGTACCAATGCACCAAGTCTGGAACCAACAGAACCAAATAGCTACCCGGACTATCTACATTGACCCCTTTGACTCATCACATATGCTGCTGCTACTGTTTATTATCAATCCAGTTGCCTAGTCACTTTACCCCTACCTACTGTATATGTACATATCTACATGAAATTATGACGTGGATGTCGATTAAGGCAGCACCCCAGCACCTCTCTCATTGACTCAGTACTGGTACCTCGTGTATATAGCCAAGTTATCGTTACTCATTGTGTATTTATTCCTTGTGTTATTATTTTTCAATTATTTGTCAATTGTTCTCTGCATTGTTGGGAAGGGCCCATAAGTAAGCATTTCACTTTTAGTCTACACCTGTTGTTTACGAAGCATGTGACAAATAACATTTGATTAGATTAGACATCCAAATTGAGGCTGTTCTGAGGGCAAAAGGGGGTGTAACTCAATATTAGGAAGGTGTTCCTAAGGTTTTGTACACTCAGTATAAGCGAGAAATAATTGTTCAAATACTGAAGATACCCTTAATGTATGCAGTTTAGGAAAGTTGCACCTGGCTGTATTTTCAAGAACACCGCATCCAACCGAGACTGCACATCCTCCCCTCCCCTCAAGTTCAAATGGTAACACTTTACTTGACACCCAGTGTCATAACACGTTATCACATGGTCATAACCATGTCATAATATGTCATAACAGCTGACATAACTTGTCATAACCTGTCACCATATATGTACACCTGTTGTGACCTATTGCGTTATTTTATGGATGGTTATGACACCTACATAAGATAGTCAAAACCCACATTTATTCAAATTAGTTTTTCCCTGCCAATAAGTTTTCTTTCGTTTGAAAGTTTTTTCTTAAATCCTTTGTTATTGTTGTAATGAATTCTTTACAGTCATGTTTTTTTCATCATGTTTTAAATAACTTGATGAAAATATGCTTTATGACACTGTCATGAAGCATTATGACCATCCTGTGTCACTTTACTTGGACTAAGAAAATACACTTTATGACACTGTCAAGAAACATTATGACCATCATAATTATATAAGCTAGATAGGCCCTTATATCAGTCATCAGTCAAAAAGAGGGTGTCTTGTCCTGCTCCTGAAATCTGCTCCTACGTTCATTCCAGGCATAAGCAACAGAGCATTGGGGTCGGTACATGTCTGACATGTGTGCAATTACAATGATAATTTAATATGGTCAATAAAAAAACTAAAGAATATAACACAAACGTACTGTTGACACGTATGCTATGGTGTAATGGAATGTTTTGCCTTCTGTGGTAGGTTTTGTGCGTTTTGGCACTCTTATGTAGATGTCATAACCAGCCATAAAATAACTACCGTGGTAGGTTCAGTGGGTTTTTACACTTATGTAGGTGTCATAACCAGCCATAAAATAACGGAATATATATCACAACAGGTCTAAATACGTGTCATGACAGTGTTATGACATATTATGACATGGTTACGACTGTGTCATAATATGTTATGATGCTGGGTGTCAGTCAAGTAAAGTGTTACCGTTCAAACGTCTCCAATGGAACGTAACTGGGGAGGAAGTTTCATACCTCGGCTGGGGGCTGTTTTTGACAATTCTGCCGGGTGCAACCAGGATGCAACTTTGCTAAGCTGCATATAGTAAGTGTATCTTTTGTATTCCAAAGGTTTTCAAAACCGTATTGCAAGCGAGGATAATTAACATTTCTAAATGTTGAAACAGAGTGTCGGAATTGTAGTTAATTGATCCAGCTGTAGTCCATATGTTCAATTGAGAACTCAAGGGCAGGGAACCCATTGGGTTCTCGAGAGCTAGGAGTAGTCATACATATTCATGTGAAAGAGGTGTGTCCTAAATGCATGCACAGTTGCTTGCTATCTCTGTATTTTGCTGCTGGTCTCAATCAATTCAGCAATCCATGGAACTATACATCAACCAAATGGATTTGTTTTTCCAGTACTGGAATAGCTCAATAATAATATGTTATGTGTAATGTAGTAATAATAACATCTTCTATTCTGCAGGATCTTAACCCCAGAGACTCATCCATTCCAACATGTCAGCACTGAGTTGTAAGGTCCAGACAGTGTTGGGTCCGATAGAACCCGACCAGCTTGGTTGAACCATGACCCACCTTTACAGCAGGTAGTCTAGAACCTTTACAGCAGGTAGTCTATAACCTTTATAGCAGGTAGTCTAGAACCTGTACAGCAGATATAACCTTTACAGCAGGTAGTCTAGAACCTTTACCACAGGTAGTCTAGAAACTGTACAGCAGGTAGTCTAGAACCCATACAGCAGGTAGTCTATAACCTTTACTGCAGGTAGTCTAGAACCTGTACTGCAGGTAGTCTAGAACCCTTACAGCAGGTAGTCTACATCAGGTAGTCTAAAACACTTACGGCAGGTAGTCTAGAACCCATACAGCAGGTAGTCTAGAACCGTTACAGTAGGTAGTCTATAACCCATATAGCAGGAAGTGTTCTAGAACCCGTACAGCAGGTAGTCTAGAACCCATACTGCAGGTAGTGTAGAACCCATAGAGCAGGTAGTCCAGAACCCATACAGTAGGCAGTTTTCTAGAACCCGTACAGCAGGTAATCTAGAACTAATACAGCAGGTTGTCTAGAACCCATAGACCAGGTAGTCCAGAACCCATACAGTAGGCAGTTTTCTAGAACCCATACAGCAGGTAATCTAGAACTAATACAGCAGGTAGTCTAGAACCCATAGAGCAGGTAGTCCAGAACCCATACAGTAGGCAGTTTTCTAGAACCCTTACACAGGTAGTCTAGAACCCATACAGAAGGCAGTCTAGAACCTGTTAAATCTCTGTGGCAATGGACAATAAAGTATTCGTCTTCATCATCTTCCTCTTTAGCCATGAGAACCTGCTTCTGCTGCAGGAGACCAGAGCTGTGCGGGAAGCGTTGCGTGAGTACCAAAAGGCAGGAGGGGGAACCATCAGAGAAAGCACTACCCAGGGTATTGCCCAGCCTCAAACAGCTGTCCAAGGATACAGGTCTACATGTCATAGGAGGGGCGGGGGACTATGTGGATGCCACCCACTCTGAGGACATCAGGAAGATGACAGTGGAGAAGGTCGGGAAGGTTTATTACATTTTTTACATTTTAGTCTTTTAGCAGACGCTCTTATCCAGAGCGACTTACAGGAGCAATTAGGGTTAAGTGCCTTGCTCAAGGGCACATCGACAGATTTTTCACCTAGTCGGCTCGGGGACTAGAACCAGCGACCTTTCGGTTAATGGCACTACGCTCTTAACCACTAAGCTACCTGGTGGTGTCGTGTAGTTTGTGTCTGATGTGTACTGGCCTATTTGTAGGAGCCACTGTCTCAGTAAGAATCTTCCAAGTGGCTTTGGTCAGCTGTCTCCCACCTGAAGGAGTTATGGCCAGTTTGTGTCCATTGTCTTGTTTCTCTAACTTCATAGCACGTGAAGCTAGCTTGCAGAGCAGCTAGCTAAAAGCTAGGCTAGGTTCAAGATACCACTGTACCTAGCGACCTCCATCTAATAATTATCATTTCACGAATTTAAGGACCAGACATTGAGATCGCTTTAGAATATTTATTGCGGGAATGTAATGGATTCAGGAGGGGAATTGGGAATGGGCCGGATGAAGCTGAAGGCTGCAGATGAAGGATCCGGGGGGTGGACTCTAGAGTTTGGCTTGGAGTCTCAGGTAGACATCATCGTCAGGCCTGTGGGAGTTAGGCTGCTTCCAGGAGATCCTTGGAAGAACCTAAGAGATACTAGATAGAAGGGGGGATGCAAAACTTGATAAGGTTAGTAATGCACAGTGTCGTGCAACGCAACATGCACTGCAGAAGACAGAGGAGGAATATTAGTTTGTTCAGATTTAAGTATGGTGGCAGTGGTGATTAAGGAGAGTGAGGACAGGTGTCGAGGCTGATTAGCAATGAGTTGCAACTAATGCTGTTGAGGAGCTGTGTTCACGGCAACTAGTTAAAGTGTTGCAAAAGGCATGGAAACTGATTGGCAGTTAGTAGCAGCAGGTGCTTGTTAAGTTAGTAGGGAGCTGCATTCAAGGCAAATACAGTAGTTAAAATGTTGCATTCAAGTCTGGTCCTCTCTCCATCAAAAAGAAACAACATTACCATTACAATAAACATAAACGGGAGGCAGTCATATAATTGGCTTACCAGCCAATGTGTATTACTTAACATTACTATTAAAATAGTACTCACTTATAGGAATGGGTCATTGTTTACAAGCTGCTAGCTATCCCATAAAGCCAAAACCGAAAACCACATATTTTATCAACGGATTCTAGCTGGACTGAAGACAATGCAAAGTTTTGAAAAATTCAAACTTTGTTCAAGGGGGCGTTACGATTCCACTGCGTTGTGGACAACCCCATTGAAATGAATGACATCTGGCGCAATGTAACTGAGTGCCTATGGTTAATGTGAACGAGGCATGACACAGACAACAGCGTTAGCGAGGTGCTCCAGGGGGCGGACGGGACCGAGGTCGGCTGCAGCTGGCCAGTCATGGACAGTGAGAAGAAGTTGCTGCAGGCCACTGCACACGCTCAGACCAAGCTGGGCTGCCCAGTCATCATCCACCTGGGATGGAACCCTGGAGCCCCGCTGAAATAGTCTACCTCCTGCAGGAGGCTGGAGGTGACATCAGCAAGACCGTCATGTCACACCTGGACAGGTGAGGGTTCTCAGGACCCAGACTGGACTGGATATGGAGTGGTGACAGGACTACGGCTAAGAGTTTTTCCTGGTCAGTCACATAGTCTGGAAAAACTCTGGGCCCTACATGGGTTTATAATATAGTATAAACAATTATACTTATAAAGCAAGCTTCTATATAGCTGTTATGTTCAGCAAGGTAATAATGCTTATTGTGGAGCATTTGAATCTGCTGATGACTCAAAGGTACAGTAGCTTCAGTGATGAGTGACTGTAAATTATTTATATTGGTTTTTTTCTAACACAGGACCATATTTGACAATGGAGAGCTGCTGGAGTTTGCTAAAATGGGGAATAACCTGGAGTACGACCTGTATGGAACAGAGATGCTGAACTATGCCTATAACCTGGAGATGGACATGCCCAGTGACAGCCAGAGTCAAAGTGTGAGTACTCTTTATGTTGCTACCAAACTACCTACAGATTTAGGATCTTAATTTGACCCTGATTCCCACAGCATGAACATAATCCTGCAACAACAGGAAATGTGAATTATAATTAATTGACATATTTGTAGGCATTGGAAAATCAAGTCTGAACATTTAAAGTTGAAATTACAAACTTTAGAAGCCTTTTAAAACCTCAAATACACTGCAAGTTTGCATTTGCTGCAACAAAAGGGTGATCAAATGAAGATCCTACATATGTACTAGACAACCACAGCTAAACAAAGTCCATGTGGTTGTCTCTATATAATTCACGATACTTTACTAAATGTAAACAGCAAAATAACACCCATAGATCTGTTTTGATGTGTGTGTATGTGCGTGGGTGCGAGTGTGTACCTCCCTCTCTCCAGCTTGGCGTTCCTGGTCCAGGAGGGTTATGAGGACAACATTGTCATCGCCCATGACATCCACACCAAGAACCGTCTCACCAAGTACGGAGGCCAGGGCTACTTACACATCCTGAAGAACATTGTGGCCAAGATGCTGAGCAGAGGGATCAACCAGACCCAGGTGGACAAGATCGTCATAGACAACTCTAAACGCTGGCTCACATTCAAATGAAGGATCCGAATCAGATTACCCAGAACAGAGGAAGGCTGCTCCTTGGCCTTTAGCTTTGCATCAGCTATTGAACACAGTAAAAAAAAAATGTTTTATACATTTTATATTACTTGCAGATCACCAAACATAATTGATGTCAGAGGTTGACACTTTTTATTCTTGCTACTTCGCTGTGATGTACTGAATTGAAATGTATTATGGAGAAGTAAATAAGGGAAAAAACTTGAATTGTTGAACACTAACAATATTCTGACAGCTGAGTGAGGAAGTTATTCAATTTATTTCACATAAGAGCCATGAGTGAATCAAAGCTTCAATTAATGTTTGTAATTAATCATTAATACCATAAGCAAATTAACAAAACCATCCTGCTAGGCAGAGTGCTCCTCAATAGCTATAGCCTTGGTCGCACAAAAGGCCACATTTCCTTCAAAAATTCTCAGTTTGAAAATACTAAATGTAAATGCGGCGCCAACACAAAAGCCCAATGTAATTCAACAAGGTAAAGCAACAATTTCTGCCCAATCAAACTCAACGACATGGTCTGCACATGGTGCTTTACTTGTAAATATGGTGCTGATTAGTTGTATTGAAAGCAGTAGCAGCTTTGTCAGTAGTAATGACATTTCACAAACAGTCTTTGTGAAAAGTAGTAGCATTACTAAAAAATATATTTCCTATTTGATATTTTTTAATTGCTAATAGATATTAGGGTACCAAAAGAGCACTGAAAGAGCTAACTCTTTCAAGGTTTTCTTAATCAGTATACTGTGCACTCAAAGCTTGTTAGAAGAGTTGTTGTGAGGTCACACGGTGGGGTGGCTATGGGAGGGAGCTGGTTGGCTGGTGGGTCGTCCTGAAGGACATGGTCTCTCCTGGGAACAGGTGGCATCACAGTGACTTCACCACATGAGCAATGACATCACAGCAGACAATACATAACTATTATGTCACTTCAGGACAGTGTGTGATAGGATGAAAAAGTTAGGAAGTGCAGGTACAGTAGGAAAGTCTTGTGTTCTGATACATCACCAAATGGAACATAGTGGCAGCCTACCATTCAGATGAAAAATGTGACCAAGGAAAACATTTTTACCATTTTCAAAGCTCTGTTTAAATTAGAATTGACCTGTTGATTATTTATTTTTTGAAGAACAGGAATACTGTGCAGAAATCATTTTCTCTGATGGCATGTTTTTCTTCCAGATAATATAGATTTTCCATATCAAATACCGGCTGTAGGCCTAATCAGTCTTAGTCAAGCACTGAGCACTTAATTAATTTTTCCAGGAAAATCTTGAATTTGACTTTACATTTACATTTTAGTCATTTAGCAGATGCTCTTATCCAGAGCGACTTACAGTTAGTGCATACTTTATTTTCCTTCATTTTTGTTTTTTTCATACCCCCGTGGGAATCGAACCCACAACCCTGGCGTTGCAAGCGCCACGCTCTACCAACTGAGCTACACGGGGCTTTATAAGACATTTATAGACATTATGATCATGATAGCTCTTTTACACTCATGCAGTAGTCTGATAAAACAGTAGTAATGGTTAGAAAAACACTGCAGTAACCCACGGTAAAGTAAGAAGATGCAGACAGAAACACACCAATCATGACTTCCTACAGTACACTTTTAATCACCTCTATGAGTTGCCTATTTTTTCCTATTCCATGGACTCTAACATGAACTGAGATGCATTACAAGACCAATTGAAACATTCATTAATTGACCCAATGGCAAAAGCAATGAACAGCAATGAAGCATTAATACCATTCCTGTTTAACCTGTTGTACATAATATGGGTTTATACACATGCAACTTTCACTCATCTCCTTCCATGTTTCCAAGTTCATCTTTGGACATTGCATAATTTGGGGTTTTACGCACGAAAGGAAATATATATTTACGCATGTTAATGTTCACTTCTGCGTCAAGATCCCCCAGTCTCTCTGTAACCACTTCTTAACGACAGCGGTGTAACCAATCCAAAGGAGAGAATAATAGCAGATGAAGACGCAGTGAACAGCCTAGTGTAGAATATATGGTGTTCTGTTAATCGGCATAGACAATGAAGCCGGAGAAGGTGCTGTACTTGTTGTTGTTGCCCCCGTGCGCCTTGCCCCCGTCCAGCTTGATGTAGATCTCATCGCCGGGCTCGAGATGCAGGACAACACTGTTGCTGGCATAATCGTAGTTCTGGTCGGCGTCTTGGGCGATAGCGCTCGCGCGCACCTGGAGAACAATATTATTAGTCACCAATCTTTCTGATACCACGTTTTTATTTATGTTTTTATCAATGTGGTATTATTTAGTCATGTTAGTGAATTGGAGTTTCAGTAATGAAAGGGGCGCAGGGCTGGAACTTCAGCACCACTGACAGCGCCGCTTTAATGAAAGTGGAGTACGTGGGTAAAACGCAGTTTACGTGTGCTAAAATTGTAGCCTAAACTGTTTTCTAATGTTTTGAATCTTAATAAAAAATTACAAATTATAGATGAGAAAGAAGTGCTATGTTTCAGTTTCATTTGATTGCACAAGTCAGTATATGGCTCACCTGGTTGTTTTTACAAAGATCAGCCCACATACTGGTGCCATCCCCGCCTCGCATCAGCACATGGTAAACGAAGAAGTAGATGCCCGGTATCGAGCAGGTGAATTTCCCGGTCGTGGGGTCGTAGTGGTTGCCAAGGTTGGTGACTACGTCGTCAAATTTCAGCACTTCGTAGCCCTCATGCTGTTTTTTCAGCCCGGCATAGAAAGCTATCTTTGGAACGGTGTTGTATGTGGCTGCGCTTATGGCACCTGTGGCTCCGTTATCTCCGGGCGTTCCGGGTAGTCCTGGCGGACCAGGCTCTCCTCTCTCCCCAGGCGGGCCGACAGGTCCGGGTGGTCCTGGCTCTCCAAGAGGACCCCTAGGGCCAATTCTTCCCGTGCGTCCGGGCTCCCCTTTAGGACCTTGGATTAAGGTTGGTAGAGACTGGACCAAGCGGCTGTCTCTGATAGTATTGGCTTTGTCCGTGGCCGTGGACTTGGTCCCGTGGGGATCACACACCATCTGACAGGATCCGAGCATTTCGTAGCGCGCGGATGTCCCGGCTGAGTTGACCAGCACCGGAATCAGGATAACCAACACTAGCACCATGACTACTCCACAAACACCTGTTACGATCATCCGCGTCCTTCCGGCCAACCTCCGAAGTGGACGGTCTTCCAGTCTGCTTCTGGACGAAATCTTGCCGGATGAGAGGGGTTCTTGTTGCCGGTGCACTTTAACGATCAGAAAATAAGAAAACAACGAATAAATTTGTGTGCGTAATCTATACAAGGCGGGCTATTGAAATGTTGTCCCGTGTCCTGGTCTTGAAGTGGTATTGATTAATTCAACTTTTACGCGCCACAAAGTCCATTCTTTTTTCCCCTCTCCGCGCTGGTATGGCTCAATAACATCACATTGTATTAAAATAACACTCGCAATAGTTTATAGATTTAGCATCCACTTGCTGCCTACGCTTTGCGCCAATTGGGATAAAGCATACATACAAGTTTACCTACCACCATGCTACGATGTCCTCGAGATGGTCACAGCGATTACCTGTGCGTGAGTGTTTGGAGAGGGGAGGGGAGGAGGCTAGCTCTGATATCAGATGGATGTTGAGGGAAAGGTACTCCAATTCATCTATTATGTAATCTCCTCCATCAACGGAGAGAGAGAGAGAGAGAGAGAGAGAGAGAGAGAGAGAGAGAGAGAGAGAGAGAGAGAGAGAGAGAGAGAGAGAGAGAGAGAGAGAGAGAGAGAGAGAGAGAGAGAGAGAGAGAGAGAGAGAGAGAGAGATATTTTTGCAATCTCATATTTGAATGTCCACTAACAGAGGCATGTTGTTTGTAGAATGGCCTTTCTGTATGGCCACAGAGGACATAGGCTGTACGCTTAGTATCTGGTCACACCTCAGCTCCCCCTGTGTCCAATTAATCATTCTGGAGGAAATCAATAAAGTCAAAGAGACGGAGGGCATTGGGTTGGGGGTGGGCGTAGATGATGTGTCCCCATACACATTGAAAGGTGAAATGAAGGGATACCTCTGAATGATAACGCAACCAACTGAGAGACATTTCATTTATTGAGGTTGTTCAGATGTCAGATTCAGTATTGGGATGAGACGTTAAACCGATGTTCTATCTCACCGTGGTAATTAAAGATCCCATGGCATGGATGTGAGGCAACTTTAGAACCACAAAAGGTGGGTTGGAGTGTTGTTTGACTGATGAAGATCTAATTGGTGCAGTCGGGGAGGGACGATGATAGGATGTTGCCATGGGTTACCATGGGTCTTGTGGCTGCGGAGAGGCAGAGGAAAGACAGATTTGGAGAAGAACGGCATTGCAACAACAATGCAGTTAGGGTGATATTGATTTTGTAACTTTTCAAATACTCAAGGTAGTCGAATATAGGCAACTTTTTTATTTGATATTCAAATAGAGGTCTCATAAAAAATATATATATATATTTGAAAGTATTTTGAACACCTCTCAGAAAACCAAATCATATTTGAATAAATGCAAGTTATTTGAAGAAAAAAAAAAAATTTACTTGATGGCTGCCAAATATTTAATGAAGAATCAAAAACTTCAACAGTTAGTTGAATTAGTCTAAATACTGTATATTATTATAAGCACATGGTTTGGAGGGCTCTTAGATATTAATCTTAACATAGCCTTTATCCTAGAATTAAATACATGAGGGACATGGAATCACCTCAACATCAGAGTAGACCACTTTTGCAGCTTCAAAATGACAAACAAATATATGTTCATAATGAGTGAGACAAGGTAATCCAGTAACACTTGACATCCAGTTCTTATGCATGTGTAGTAACTTGGTGATTATTGCAATAGCAACATTGTTGTTACATAGGACTTTAGAAATTGTTTTATGATTGCATAATAATGGAGTTATTACATAAGTGGAATAAAGAACAGTCACTATTCCTTTTGTGTACAGTAGTTACAAAAACTCACAGCTAATTTCTATGCAATTAAAATGCAATTACCGAAGTATTATGTAACAACATGCTAATAAAATCTTGTTCCAAAAGTAATTACAGTTTGATTACACATGCACAATAACAATTTAATGTTAAGTGTTACTGAGAATGCTAATGGTAACAAAATATGGCTGTTAAGTGTCGAAAGGAAACAAAATATCCCAAAACTGCATTCTTGAATCAACTACAGCTAAGGCAGGTTGAAAATCATGTTAGTTTGTATTCTCAGTCAACTATCCCTTTAAAGATGGCATAGTGTGTGTTTGAAACAAGAACACTTACCCTCAGATACCTCCTCCCTCTGCAGTATTTTCAGGCATCATACAATTAATTTAAGCTTTCAACCTTTTCAGTGGCATGTTGAAAGAGTCATACAGTAGTTGAGTGTTACAACTTATTTATACTTATCTGGACAAAATATCATAGGTTAATTGGTTTGACTTGAGTATGTACACCTGGGGCAATGGACATTCAGGAGAATGGCCATTTAGATAATGTTCAGATATAAAATTATTGTGTAGATCAAATATAACTGTCAGGGAGATTGGAATAGTATAGGAGATTGTGTGTTCTCTATTCATTATATTTCTGTCTTCAACATGCAGTTCCAGATACAGCCCTGCCATTAGTTAAAAGCAGCCAATCAAATCGTTTCAGAAAACTAATCACTTCCTGAGATCTGTATTCAAATATTTAAAAAAAGTAGTTGCTTTCTGAGATCTGTATTCAAATAGTATTGAAAAGTAGTCACTTTCTGAGATCTGTATTCAAATAGTTTTGAAAAGTAGTCACTTTCTGAGATCTATATTCAAATCGTTTTAAAAAGTAGTACTTTTTTGGGATCTGTATTCAAATAGTTTTAAAAAGTAGTACTTTTTTGGGATCTGTATTCAAATAGTAATCTCCAAAGTAACTATTTGTTCCACCGGAAAAATAGTTACTTTCCAAAAAGCATAGTTAATACTATAGTTATCCCAGGTCTGCATTACAGTACATCACAGTGACATTACAGTGATATAGTAGCCTACTATAGTCTAATTTAAACTCATGATCTTTTAGTCACACTGAGTCACAGAAGGCCCATGCCAGCACGGGGGGAAGAGGCCAGCCTGCAACAAGTGTTCACTGACTCAGCCTCTATATGTGGGTGTGTGGGTGTGTGTGCACATGCTCACGTGTGTGTGTTCATGTGCATCTATATGCAAGAATGTATATGTGTCTAAGGGTATCCAACCCAGAATGTTGTTCAGTTCATAAGAACTCCTTTGCTGTAGACTATTAAAATATTCAGTGTGTAAGATATAAAAACAAGGCTTAACGCTGAGCTTTGACAGGTTGTTTGGAGACTTCAGACTTTGCAATTTGCAGTTCATTTACAATCAGCCTGGGACAGTGGTGGGGGAGGTCTCCTTCAAAGGATGAATGAATAAAACATCAAGCCAATTGACCAAGATCGAGACCTTTTTAGTATTCTAATGAGATATGAGGTGCGCTGTCAGTTCACCTAAACTTCTCTTTGTCAGTTAGTGAGAGAGTTCCATGAAATATGAATGACAGGTGGATAACCTGCCTAGAGTGGCAAAATAGTATTCAATGCTGCCTGAATCAATACAACTCTATATGCCTATAAAAATTATCAAGTGGATAACATTGGAGTCTAAATAATTTCGTAATTACTATTCTACATGTTTGGATAGCAAAATATACAATCGTATACAATATATTCTTCAAGTAAGGGGCCATTAAGAATCTCATGCCAATGACACAAATGTCTGTGTGTCAAAGTCAAGGTATTGAGTAAATGAGTCATTTGATCAATTAATACTCTGTCCTGTTTGTTGGATCTCTGCATGTTTCAAAGGATGCTTTTCACACATTCTGCTCTTTCTGCAGAATCTCTTTGTAAATGTTAACTTTTTTCCTCCATACAACAGTGAATGGCAGAGAGATAACAGTTGAACTCAGCAGGGAGGAAAAGCAAGCGTGACCACACCACCACCCCCTCAAAGCGTGTCCTATACCAAAGTGTGTCCTGTAGCTTACCAGGCTAGCTGATCAATGGTGGTTACGTCACCTCTAGAACCTATCAAGTCTCATCACTGATTTAGACAGGCTCCTGAAATAGAAGCATCTCAAAGACAAAATAACTGGTATTGGTAATATATTTAGAGAATGCATTTTGGGGTCTTAGCTGATTATGCATTCTGGCATTGAAAATGAGGTGCTACACAGACTTTAAAGCAGGAACTTGCACACCCTAACTGCAAAGGCATGTTACAGGTAGACACTAGACAAAAACAAATCCACCAAATTAAAAAGAGAGGATGGATTCTTAGAGAGAGGCACCGATCAATGCTTCGCTTGCTGGTGACATCAGGGAGGCGGGGTGTCACACTCTCTGCCAATGAGATTGAGCGGTGGCGAGGAGCTTAGTAGCAAATGAGATGGAGGATTGTAAACACGCCAGGGGAACACAGAGACACTGATCGATCAGCCCAGTCTGGGATTGATTAATTACTCTGGCTGCGAGAGCTTCTGAGGTGCAGCTGGAGTGACAGAGAAACCCAATCAGAAAAAGATAGATCACCTCCCACCAATCTCCACTAGCTCTCTCACGCTTTATATTTTTTACCCCTTTCATTAGGTAGAACTCTAGGTAGAATTAGAGGAATTATAGAGTGATAGGTAGATTAGGTAGAATAATACATGTTATTCAAAAATATAGAGTCATTGGGCTATCATGTTAACGTATGATGGCAGAGGTTTATGAATGAGTGTGAATGGAGAGGAGGAAAACAAAAAGTGAGGGAAGGAGGGATGCTACCAAAAAAGGATGACAAGAGGGGTGTGGCTGGGGGAGTGAACAGAGGTGAGTGGGGAAAGCATGCAGAGTGAGAGGGATAGATGAGGCAAGAGCAAGAGAAAAGACAGAAAGAGGCAAACACAAATTGGACTTAAAAAGAGAAAGCCAAAGAGGGGATGATAGAAGTTGTGGATGAAGGTCTCGGTTTGAAGGCAAGCCCTCGTCCTTCAC
Organism: Coregonus lavaretus; assembly: GCF_964263955.1. Taxonomy (NCBI): domain Eukaryota; kingdom Metazoa; phylum Chordata; class Actinopteri; order Salmoniformes; family Salmonidae; genus Coregonus; species Coregonus lavaretus. The sequence continues at coordinate 12,532,912 of NC_140010.1, read as the reverse complement.
TGTCAGAGAAGAAGCCTGTTGCTTTCCAGGCTGGTCCCATAGACGTAACGTAGTAACCAAAAATCCGGGACACTCAAATTAGTATGATATGTTACGTTTGGTATGGTTACATAAGACAGAAGGTTACTTAAGGAAAAATAAGGGTGGTTGGTCGTAGTGGATGGGTAGAGGTATAACGCGAACGTCTAGCAACCCAAAGGTTGCGTGTTTGAATCTCATCATGGACAACTTTAGCATTTTAGCTAATTAGCAACTTTGCAACTACTTTTTAGCTACTTTGCAACTTAGCATGTTAGCTAACCCTTCCGTTAACGCCTAACCCTAACCTTTACCCTAATCTTAACCCCTAACCCTATCCCCTAGCCTAGCTAACATTAGCCACCTAGCTAACGTTAGCATTAGCCACCTAGCTAATGTTAGCCTCAACAAATTGGAATTCGTAACATATCATACGTATAGCAAATTTGTAACATATCGTACGAATTGCAATTTGTAACATAACATGCGAATTGTAATTCGTAACATCATACAAAATGGATGATGGACATCCACAAATTAATACATACCATACCAAACGTAACATATCATACTAATTTGAGTGTCCCAGATTTTCGTTTACTATGTTACATCTACGAGAGAGAGAGAGAGAGAGAGAGAGAGAGAGAGAGAGAGAGAGAGAGAGAGAGAAAGAGTGAGAGCGCAAGAAAGAGAGAGTGGCAAATAATACATAAACAACAATTATAGGAAAAACACAAATCACAATCAGAAGTTAATTGCTTTCCCCTCTCATTCACTCTTCAAGTCATTTACACTTTAGTTCAGTTCATTAATCGCTCCACCACACCCTCTCTGATTGCAACATGAGTTGTGTCTACATTTGGGTTAGGTCCTAGCTCTGACAGTAGTCACGCTTAGCAAACTACACCATCATCCGTCGCACATGACCTTGAATAAGCATGGACGAGCACAATGGAGTCCCTGATTGAAGATGAGAGTGTTCTGTCCAACAGTTGATCTGAGTTCCCACAATGCAACAGGCAGCACATCTCTTAGCGCAGCTTTAATTGCACTAAAATTACTACATGCAGTGAGAGTAGAGGAAATCATAGATTGGACCAGGGCTCTAGTACTAGGGGCAGAGAAACCGATACAGTGTCATCAAGAGACAATTGCTAGTTAAGCTTGTGTTTTCTTGTGTTCAAGAGCCTGCAATATAGGGATTTCTGTCATCTTGTATGGCTATATAAAATAGTTTGGTAGTGGTTGTGAAAATGTTTTGAAGTTCATCTGTAAGTTAACATTATTACATGGTTATTACATGTTATTATTCAAACGTATACATGTAGATAGTATGGCAACATAGGTTATGGTCAGATATAAAGGTTAGATAATCCACTGGGAATCAATCAATCCTTATCTGAATTTGTCATATTTGAACAATAGTACTAAAAGTGTTTCATATTACAACTAATGATGTACTCCCAGAGCAATAATCAAAGTATTAATCATGACACTCATGTTGTTGACATCCCATTGCTCTACTTGTGAGTTAATACCATGTAGCTAAATGCCATCCAATATCAGGACATCTGCTGGACACGGAGAAAAGGCTTTCTGGCCAGATGGTCCCCCTCAGTCTCTCTCTCTCTCTCTAATTATTTATTTCAAACTTGTTGGCTTGATTGTTTCAATCACTTATTCACCCACTTGAATATCTGAATTCAGTGGCGACCCGTCATTCAGGGCAGGTGGGGCAGAGCCTGTTTTGAGCTCCACCTTTCTAGCAAAAACAAAAGAGCCTGTTTTGCATGTTATTTTGGCATAAATACGTGTCACATATCAGTTTGCAAACAATATAAAAAAATGAGTTAATAAAGCCGCATACAAACATGGTCTCTTTTTTGCTTTCTTGAGTAAGGCAGCTCCAAAATGCAAGTGTTTCAGCCTAGCTCAGAGCTTTCTGTGGTGGTGGTGCAGCCAGCGGAAAATACAGAGCGTAGGGGTCGGTAATGTTCTCTAGTTACGCCTTGATTGGCTCAGTGTTCTGTCACTCATGGGGACACTACGTCACCGCCAAATCTAGGGGTAGAGCTAGAAAATTCAAGCCCCTTGGGTGCTGCCATAGAGTTACATTAGAAGTGCCCATCCAAGAAGGCCACCGATAAAATGATGTCAAATCACGTTATATCTACAGCAGCTTTGATTGGACTGATCATGTCAACATCATACTTTCAAAATCTTAGCTAGCAAGCTAGCAGCCATTGTCATGAATCAAGTCGACAATCTACTGGCAAATATTTTTTAATCCTTGTCATATGAAGAGAAATAATGAAGAGAAATTATAGATAAAATGCATTGGTGCTCATCGGCCATTGGACATAAACATTACACAACAAGTTGGAAATCACAAATTCATCAATGAGTGGTTTGGAGGGAATCAGTGGCTAACTGCAAGCATTGCAAAGCAATCACTAGCCTGCTATTCAGTGGAGAGGGTGTGTGGTCCCAAGTCTGGGTTTAAGGGTCTCTTTTCCAAGCTTAAAATAATAAACATTCAACATTGGCCATGCTGTCAATCCAGCATGACTTCTGCCGAGCTCAAAACAACTGTAAACTCAGAACTGGGAAATCTGATTTTAGTGAGTTCAAGACAACTGGGAACTCGGACAAAAACAGGCTCAGACTGGGAAAATAAGTTTTGAACAGTCTTCCAACTCAGAATTGCAAGTCGGGAACTCTGGCCTCTTTCTAGAGCTCTGACCTGAAGATCACTGATGTCATCATGATTCAACCTTGTTTTTGAGTTCCCAGTTGTCTTGAAAGCACCATAAACCCAGAGAATGCCAGACTTTGATGACAAAGTTTGATGACTAAATTTGCCCACGAAGGACCACCACGCCACCTTCCTGTTCAAGTGAGCACAGCACAACAAGGTGAGTCCAAAAATATATTGTACGTGCTGCATAAATGATGTAATATGCCAGGTAGATATGTATACTGTAGCTAAGAATACTAAGTGTATGTTGTGTAGTAAGATGTTAGTAGCCCATGTGCCTCACCCTAATAATCTAGTCCCGTTTCCCCTCCTAATTTCGCCTACTGTTCTAATTTGGTGGTGCACATGTAGCCTATAGCCTGTTTTAGAGAAATGTAATCATCAAATATTGTAAGAGCTTTCATTGTCTGCTTATATGCCCCCTTTATTTATCTTACAGTTCTGACTTGGTGTACAGGAAGAATATTGGATTTACTGAGGACAAAGAAACTTTTCTACATCAGCACCCATTTAAATTAGTGAGAACAGGGGGCTTGTCGCCAACTGGCCGTGTCTAGCTGTGAGAGGAGATGTAAGGGCTGTGAGGGGAGATTGTAAGGGCTGTGTGGGGAGATGTAAGGGCTCCCTCTCCCTCTCTGTAGGTATAGGGGCTCAGGGGGGCTGTCTGTACGGCTGGAAGGAGGGGTTGGATGTATGGTTGGATGTATAGTTGTAATGTGGTGCTGGCTGGTTTATTGTACGGTGGTTGTTGTGTACTGTGTAATGTGATTGTGTGCAGGTAGTGTTTTATCTTCTAGATCTGACAGACTCCGCAGGGGACAGACAAGTGGACAGACAGCCTCTCCCAGGGGAGTGTGTGTGTGTGTGTGTGTGTGTGTCCAGTAAGCTCCTCACTCACCCCCATGATAATTGAAATGCACGGCTGTTGTCTTCATAATTCTGAAAATCCCTGACAGCGTTGCTCACTTTAATAACCTTGAATTTCATACTCCTGCTATTCTAAATTCTTCTCCTGCTGTCTTTTCTATGTTCAGGTTTTCCCATTAGTTTGCTATAAAGAATGTACGATGGTGAAAATGTCCACACAAAAAATTGCCAAACTGAAACTATGAATATAAAAGACTATATGATAGAGATTTTCAATACAATAAAATCATCTTCATATAAAAATCATTGTGAAAGTTGTTCTATTATATAATACTTTCCTGTGCCTTTGTCTACAATACTGACAAAATCATTTCTACAGAGTTTGGAAATAATGTACTAGTGCTTTCAGTTTCTTCATACAGTACAACATTACTGTACCATCATGCTGGCCTTAACTTGTGTGATCATGACACACACACGCACGCGCACAAACACACAACTGAGATGACAATGAATAAAAAATGATCAAGTATGTCAGATAAAACTGAATTTGATATGTCCCAAAATAAAAAACTACAGCTCTTATCCTGATTTCGAAAAACTACATCTCCCAATATCCCGGGTGTTCATAATCACTACAGTTTTACATGTACAGTCGGAGTCCACCATTTCTTGGAATCTTGTAGGCTAAGGGGCTAAAGTGCATGATCAAGGCGACCGGCGACAGAGCCACTAGCACAGTAGGCACTTAGTGACAGATGAATTCTGATAGGTTGGCTGGTAGACGGTGCGCATAGTGGTCAGTGTGCTATTCTCTTCTGATTGGGTGAAAGATAGGAAGTTAAGGAGGATGGTTAAGAGTACTGCTGAGTGAATTTCTGATGGAACTCCTTTACTTTAGCCAGTAAGATCTTTAGCTTGTCTGTGGGCGGCAGAATGGTCATCCTGGAACGAGGGAAGGAGGAAGGGAGAGAGTGAAGAAGTAAAGGGAGAGAACATCGTCAAAAAGCAGTAAAATAAATCATATACTCCACACCTTGGTAAACTGTTACATATCTTGAACTTTGAATGAAATGCAGTGCATTGGAAATGAAAGGCCATATACTCTTCTTCTGTTGCATACATTTCCACCTTGTTAGGTATAGCAAAAAGGGAAATTATGCCCATCTAAGGATGTGAAAGGTTGCGATAACATATTTGAGTAAACTGGGTTGTCCAGACCTGAAGTGGTAGGTGCCGTCCTTCTGTCCGAAGCCACTCCCTGGGACCAGACAGATGCCAGTCTCCTCCAACAGCTTCATACAGTAGAACATGTCTGGAGCCTGGCCAAGTGCCTGTGGGGGAGGTGGGGGAGGGAGAGAGAGAGGGAGAGAGGTATTACAGTACTGTACACAGGAAACACATCTCACAATCAAATATATCAACTTAAATGTTGTACAGTGCATTCGGAAAGTATTCAGACCCCTTGACTTTTTCCACATTTTGTTATGTTACAGCCTTATTCTAAAATGGATTAAATAGTTTTTTTCCCTCAACAATCTACAGACAATATCCCATAATGACAAAGCAAAAACAGGTTTTTTGAATTTTTTTGAAACTGAAATATCACATTTACATAAGTATTCAGACCCTTTACTCAGTACTTTGTTGAAGCGATTACAGCCTTGAGTCTTCTTTGGTATGACGCTACAAGCTTGGCAAACCTGTATTTGGGGAGTTTCTCTCATTCTTCTCTGCAGATCCTCTCAAGCTCTGTCTGGTTGGATGGGGAGCGTCGCTGCACAGCTATTTTCAGGTCTCTCCAGAGATGTTCGATCAGGTTCAAGTCCGGGCTCTGGCTGGGCCACTCAAGGACATTCAGAGACCTTTCCCGAAGCCACTCCTGCGTTGAATTGGCTGTTTGCTTAGGGTCGTTGTCCTGTTGGGAGGTGAACCTTCGCCCCAGTCTGAGGTCCTGAGCACTCTGGAGCAGGTTTTCATCAAGGATCTCTCTGTACTTTGCTCTGTCCATCTTTCACACGATCCTGACTAGTCTCCCAGTCCCTGCTGCTGAAAAACATTCCCACAGCATGATGCTGCCACCACCATAGGGATGGTGCCACGTTTCCTCCAGATGTGACACTTGGCATTCAGGACATAGAGTTCAATCTTGGTTTCATCAGAGCAGAAAATCTTGTTCCTCATGGTCTGAGAGTCTTTAGGTGCCTTTTGGCAAACTCCAAACAGGCTTTCATGTGCCTTTTACTGAGGAGTGGCTTCCGTCTGGCCAATCTACCATAAAGGCCTGATTGGTGGAGTGCTACAGAGATGGTTGTCCTTCTGGAAGGTTCTCCCATTTCCACAGAGGAACTCTGGAGCTTTGTCAGAGTGACCATCGGGTTCTTGGTCACCTCCCTGACCAAGGCCCTTCTCCCCGATTGCTCAGTTTGGCTGGGCGGCCAGCTCTAGGAAGGGTCTTGGTTGTACTAAACTTCTTCCATTTAAGAATGACGGAGGCCACTGTGTTCTTGGGGACCTTCAATGCAGCAGACATTTTTTGGTACACTTCCCCAGATATGTGCCTCGACACAATCCTGTCTCGTAGCTCTACGGACAATTCCTTCGACCTCATGGCTTGGTTTTTGCTCTGACATAGACAGGTGTGTGCCTTTCCAAATAATGTCCAATCAATTGAATTTACCACAGGTGGACTCCAATCAAGTTGTAGAAACATCTCAAAGATGATCAATGGAAACAGGATGCACCTGAGCTCAATTTCGAGTCTCATAGCAAAGGGTCTGAATACTTATGTAAATAAATTCTAAAAACCTGTTTTCGCTTTGTCATTATGGGGTATTGTGTGTAGATTGAAAAGGGATTTTTTTAGAATAAGACTGTAACGTAACAAAATGTGGAAAAAGTGAAGGGGTGTTGAATACTTTCCGAATACACTGTATGTATAGTGTAATTGTTGTTTATTGATGTGTATACAGGGCTCATCCCACAAAAAGGACCATGGTAAATTCTTGTGGTATTGACTGACCTTAGCTTCATTGATGGATTTCTCTGGCAGGCTGATGTTAGGGAATGAGTACATGGCTCCCTGAACAGGGTTACAGGTGATCCCAGGTACTGTGTTCAGAATCTGCTCTGTCAGCTTAGCCTTCTCTGCCAGGAGACTGAGGGTGGCTGTGCGCTCCTGGACATGGAGAAGAGGGTGGGAGTGTGTGTGTGTGTGTGTGTGTGTGTGTTGTGTGTGAGTGTGTGTGTGATTTCCATATGGGCCACATACACAGAGTACACCACACATTAGGAACACCTTCCTAATATTGAGTTGCACCTCCCCTTTTGCCCTCAGAACAGCCTCAATTCATCGGGGCATGAACTCTACAAGGTGTTGAAAGCATTACACAGGGAGGCTGGCCCATGTGGACTCCAATGCTTCCCACAGTTGTGTCAAGTTGGCTGGATGCCCTTTGGGTGGTGGACCATTCTTGACACACGGGAAAAGCGTGAAAAACCCAGCATCTTTGCAGTTCTTGACACAAACCGGTACACCTGACACCTACTACAATACCGTTCAAAGGCACTGAAATATTTTGTCTTGCCCATTCACCCTGTGAATGGCACACATACACAATCCATGTCTCAATTGTCTCAAGGCTTAAAAATCCTTCTTTAACCTGTCTCCTCCCCTTCATCTACACTGATTGAAGTGGATTTAACAAGTGACATCAATAAGAGATCATAACTTTCACCTGGATTCACCTGGTCAGACTATGTCATGGAAAGAGCAGGTGTCCTTAATGTTTTGTATACTCAGTGTATATTGAATGTGTGTCACTGTCAATGTTGATAGTCCGGTAAGTCATTTTGGGATAGAAAATGTCTGCTTACTGACAATATTATTACCTTCATGAAGGTGGTGTGGGAAGGTTCTCCAGGCTGGGGAGGGTTGACAACGAGGTCCATCAGAGCCTGACCAGGGACGGGGGGACACAGTCTGACCGACACCAGCTTCGAGAGCTGGGCCTGCACCTCTGGGTCCATGTTAATCACCTCCATATAACCCCCACGGAAACCACACCTAGCAGAGAGAGGAAGAGAGAGAGAAACCAGGTACAGGGGCAAGACAGAACTGCACCATATCTACAGGTCTAGCTATTTATATATTGGTTGAAGAAGTAAGGTCATATAATGGTTGATATTTCAGGGTATGTTAAATTAATGAGAATGATCTTACTCTCCCATGTAGCACTTGGAGGTGGAGTGGAATGATGCCAGTTCTACAGTGTCAGAGTACTCTGGTCCCAACTCAAATAGCACCTTCTTAAAGGAATGGAATTGGCAACCCTCCGCATACACATTATCCTGGTACACCTGGAGGAGAGGGACAGAGAGAGAGGGATGTCAGGGGGTAAGACAATAATGTAGAGGTGAAATTATGTTTATGTGGAGGATGACAAAAAGGTCTGATTGGTTAACCTCATCAGCCATCAGGAAGAGTCGCTCTTTGGCAGCGAATCGGATCACGTCCTCAATACACTGTCTGCTCTGGACCTGACCTATCACAGAAGAGGAGAGGGAAAGGCTCATATGAGCAGAACTTGACATTTTCGTTTCTGTCAAAGTGGGATCTATGTCCTCTTGCGCCATCTAGTGCCATGACTGGGAGGAAAACTGATATTTGCGAGATAATTAGGAATAAATGGGATGTCACAGAATGAAGGGTACCGTAACAGTTTTCCTTGGGTTGGATTTTTAAATCATGCCCACATGCCCACAGCTGGCAGCACCCAAGTAATCATCAATTCGGAGCGCAGTTGCACGAGACCCGATCATAATGCCCATGGTCAATTTGGTTTGACATTCCATATCCCTATGGGGCTAGTTAGGGACAATCAGTAAATTACACAATGTACATGGGCCAATATTTTTAAATTCCAATAGCTCTCAATTTCAATGACTTAAAACCTCAAACCAACTATAAATTGTAGAAATGCATAAACAAATACTGAATTAATTTAATGAGACAACTAAAAGATGTGCAACATGGAAATATTGTCCCATTTACATTGTGTAATATATTGACGGTCCCTAACTAGCCCCAAAGATAGGCTGTCCAAAGTCAAACCAACTTTGCCATGGTCGCACAACACCGGCTGAAGTTAATTGGCGAAAGAAGTTCGCTAGCTTGTTAGCTAGTCTAGGCTACTTCCAGACATTTTACATTTACATTTTAGTCATTTAGCAGACACTCTTATCCAGAGCGACTTACAGTTAGTGAGTGCATACATTTTTCATACTGGCCCCCCGTGGGAAAATAAATAACTGGTTAGACACTTTCAAGTTATCTAGAAGGGTGAGTGACTGTAACTGTGTACTGTTTTGGCAGAGTGAAAATACAAACACTTCCAACGGTCGAACACACACAAGAGAGAAACCCACATCAAATCACGCCTCCAAGACCCAAATCTCGTTCTCAGTCGCATTTCCTAATGAGGAGAATTGAAACCAAGGCTAAATCGGGAAGTTCAGCCCCCGTTAGCTTGTTTACTTACCAGTGGGGTTACCAGGGTTGATGATGCAGAGGGCTTTGGGGTTGCAGTGCTTCCTGGCCTCCGCTAGGGAGCGCTCTAGCTCACTGAGGTCCATGCTCCAGCACTTCTCCTCGTTCAGGTAGTAGTTGACCTGCACAGCACCCAGCTCAGCCAGGGCAGCCGAGTACAAAGGGTACTGAGGGATGGAGATCATCACCCCTGTCCTCGACGCACCCTCACCACACACCAACAGCTTCAGCATGGTCTGGGAGAGACAGGGGAGAGGAGAAGGGAGTGAGTGGATGAGCAAATGATAGGTCATTCAATCAATCAATCAAGAATAATAGGTGATAACGTTGCTGGGTGATAGACCGACTGATGGGTGCATCTCAAGTCTATAGTCCTCAACGCTCTCCATCCGCCTTCCTCTTTATCTGCAGTGTTACTTGAAAAATACAATTATTTGATTTTGTACTGAGTTCTTACTACAATGCCGTCGCTTGCGCCGGTGGTGAGGTAGACATTGTCTGGGTCACAGGGTACGCCCATGTCCCGACGCTCGATGTAGCGAGCCACGTCCTGCCGCACGCAGTCTATTCCCTGGCTGGCACTGTATGCACCTGAGAGAGAGAGAGGGAGAGAGCGAGAGAGAGAGAGAGAGAGAGAGAGAGAGAGAGCGAGAGCGAGAGAGAACTCAATACACTACAGCGCTCCAGGACCGGAGTTGGAGGTCAATTCATTGGTTATGCGGTCACCAAAAGGTTACCACGGCCTATTGGCCCAAAAATCCTTCTATCTTAACTTACATCCTTCCAATAAACAATCCATCAAGTAAATTAACAACATACCCACACTACTCCCTCCACAAGCCTGCAGAATGCGGCGTGCTCTGTTTTTGGCATCCTCTGGAAACATGTTTTCATTCAATAGTTCCGGGTAGGAGCAGAGTGCCAAGACCTTGAGGAGGAAGAGAGGACAGAGAGTTAAGTGAGGAACAGACAGGAGTTGATGCAGAATTATGTACACAAATCTGCATGAAACACCACATGAATCTGCATGAAAAGGTCACAATGGGGTTTTGCCATAGACAGAAGGGTTTCAAATGATAAAGGAGAATGAAAGACATCCTGTAATCAAAAAGAGAACTGAGGTTTTAGATAAATGGTTTGGAACTTAGGGAATAAAAGCAGACCTGGCGGAAGAAGGTGATTGGCTGCTGGCCCATGGCATGGGCGTCACCGATGTTGGCCTTGATAACCTCAGTGAAAGGCTTCTTCACTCCCTTCAGGACAGAGAAACAAGACACAAAACAATGAGAGAGGCTGAGAGAGGATGAAAAGATTAGGGCAAGGAAGAAAGTAATGGATGAATAGAATGATTTCCTGGGTCCCAGCGGTGTGCAGGGCAGAAAGGCAGACCAATACTTTACCATATTCTTTATAAACTCATAATTAACCATTTATAACTACTTATCTGAGTGTGTCACTCTATAAATAAGACATGAGTATGAGGTCAGTTCCTTCTGGAATATGAGGTCACGTCCTCCTAGAATATGAGGTCACGTCCTCCTAGACTCCAGCCACGGCTCTACTCTCTAATCTCAGATGTCTCCACTACCTCAGGTAAAGCTAAAGGTGCCCCTCTACTGTAATCATGCTATCATGAGAGCAAACAAGAGCTCTGGAAAAGGTTTGGCGTTGGCGTCAACTATATTTCTCTTTCTGTCTCACTCTCTTTCTGTCTCACTCTCACACTCTCTGTCTTGCTCTCTCTTTCTCACCCCCCTCTCCCAACTTCTCTCTCTCTCAAACAATGTTTGTCGATAACAAATGCACTTAAATAGACAACCTTTAGTAACAGCCAAACAGCTCTTTATAATTTTCTTTACCATTTGTTTTTACTTATTCAACTCCAAAGCACAAACACAAAATCAGGTATAGTCTTTTCCAGGAGAAATGATTTGGCACAATGCAAACATACATTAGTTCAATACGTGCTCTCCACTCCTATTGCCTTTGGTCCTAAAATGTAGGACATTAGTGCTGTTAAAAAACATAAAACACAGGAGTAACACAATCCAATGTTAGCCGAGTCTGTGAAGGTGTAATGTGTAAATGGGGCAGGGTTGGCAACTGAAAAGATAAGATAAGACACACCTACCTACAAATACATACACATAATGTCTGCAGAGTGGAGGGAGTCCAAACAACATGTGACATTTTAGCCTAATGCCACACTAAGTGTACAAAACATTAGGAACATCTTCCTAATATTGAGATGCACCCCCTTTTGTCCTCAGAACAGCCTCAATTCGTTGGGGCATGGACTCTACACAGTGACGAAATCATTCCACAGGGATGCTGGCCCATGTGGACTCCATTGCTTCCCACAGTTGTGTCAAGTTGGCTGGATGTCCTTTGGGTGGTGGACCATTTTTGATACACACGGGAAACTGTTGAGTGTGAAAAACCCAGCAGCGTTGCAGTTTTTGAAACACTCAAACCGGAGCACCTGGCACCTACTACCATATCCCGTTCAAAGGCACTTAAATATTTTGTCTTGCCCATTCACCCTCTGAATGACACACATACACAATCCATGTCTCAATTGTCTCAAGGCTTAAAATTATTCTTTAACCTGTCTCCTCCCCTTCATCTACAATGATTGAAGTGGATTTAATTAGTGACATCAATAAGGGATCATAGCTTTCACCTGGATTTACCTGGTCAGTCTATATAATGGAAAGAGCAGGTGTTCATAATGGTTTGTACACTCAGTGTATATTAATGCTATCTGGAAAACAAAAGGAGACATACACATTCCCAGGCTGCCTGGAAGGCTTGTCAAGTGTTACATCAGCTAGACTCCAGCTGTAGAAACAAACAGAAGTTAAGTAGTAAAGCAGGTGTCAACTGCAGAGTAAAAAAAAACAGACTCAAAACAGACATGGAGAATGGTAAAAACTGAATTTAGGGAGGTTGTCAGGGAGTGTGGTGACAGTATTTGGTATTTGGTATTTTATTAGGATCCCCATTAGCTGTTGCAAAGGCAGCAGCTTCTCTTCCTGGGGTCCACACAAAACATGAAACATGACATAATACAGAGCATTAATAGACAAGAACAGCTCAAGGACAGAACTACATAAAAAAATTTAAAGGCACACGTAGCCTACATATCAATACATACACACAAACTATCTAGGTCAAATAGGGGAGAGGCGTTGTGCCGTGAGGTGTTGCTTTATCTGTTTTTTAAAACCAGGTTTGCTGTTTATTTGAGCAATATGAGTTCCATGCAATAATGGCTCTATATAATACTGTACGCGTTCTTGAATTTGTTCTGGATTTGGGGACTGTGAAAAGAACCCCTGGTGGCATGTCTGGTGGGGTAAATGTGTGTGTCAGAGCTGTGTGTAAGTTGATTATGCAAACAATTTGGGATTTTCAACACATGAATGTTTCTTATAAAAATAAGAAGTGATACAGTCAGTCTGTCCTCAACGCTTAGCCAAGAGAGACTGGCATGCATAGTATTTATATCAGCCCTCTGATTACAATGAAGAGCAAGAAGTGCCGCTCTGTTTTGGGCCAGCTGCAGCTTAACTAGGTCTTTCCTTGCAGCACTGGGCCACACAACTGGACAATAATCAAGATTAGACAAAACTAGAGCCTGAAGAACTTGTTTTTTGGAGTGTGGTGTCAAAAAAGCAGAGCATCTCTTTATTACGGACAGACCTCTCCCCATCTTTACAACCATTTAATCTATATGTTTTGACCATGATAGTTTACAATCTACGGTAACGCCAAGTAATTTAGTCTCCTCAACTTGTTCAACAGCCACACCATTCATTACCAGATTCAGCTGAGGTCTAGAACTTAGGGAATGATTTGTACCAAATACAATGCTCTTAGTTTTAGAGATGTTCAGGACCAGTTTATTAGTGGTCACCCATTCCAAAACAGACTGCAACTCTTTGTTAAGGGTTTCGGTGACTTCATTAGCTGTGGTTGCTGATGCGTATATGGTTGAATCATCAGCATACATGGACACACATGCTTTGTTTAATGCCAGTGGCAGGTCATTGGTAAAAATAGAAAAGAGTAGAGGGCCTAGCGAGCTGCCCTGTGGTACACCACACTTTACATGTTTGACATTAGAGAAGCTTCCATTAAAGAAAACTCTTTGAGTTCTATTAGATAGATAGCTAATAGAATCCATGATATGGCAGAGGTTGAAAAGCCATAACACATACACTACCATTCAAAAGTTTGGGGTCACTTAGAAATGTCCTTGTTTTCGAAAGAAAAGCACTTTTTTTGTCCATTAAAATAACATCAAATTGATCAGAAATACAGTGTAGACATTGTTAATGTTGTAAATGGCTATTTTAGCTGGAAATGGCTGATTTTTTATGGAATATCTAAATAAGCATACAGAGGCACATTATCAGCAACCGTCAGTCCTGTGTTCCAATGGCACGTTGTGTTTGCTAATCCAAGTTCATCATTTAAAAAGGCTAATTGATCATTAGAAAACCCTTTTGCAATTATGTTAGCACAGCTGAAAACTTGTGCTGATTAAAGAAGCAATAAAACTGGCCTTCTTGAGACTAGTTGAGTATCTGGAGCATCAGCAATTGTGGGTTCGATTACAGGCTCAAAATGGCCAGAAACAAATAACTTTCTTCTGAAACTCGTCAGTCTATTCTTGTTTTGAGAAATTAAGGCTATTCCATGCGAGAAATTGCCAAGAAAGATCTCGTACAACGCTGTGTACTTGTTCGTTTAAAAGATCTTTCACGTGTGATAGAGAGACACCACTGTCCTCGACAATGGTACTCCCGCCGGCTTTGGTCTTTGTCATGGTAGCTAGCAACGTAGGTTACGCTGTTACTCCTCACACTTCCAGACAGGGCAGGTCACAGGGAAGATTGAAAACAACAAACAGCAGGGATCTAGACATCCACAAACCCGGGACAATCCGCGGTCTCTGACACAATGGCTAACCGCGTCGCGGGCTGCGTTCAAGCCCTCAAGAAAACCCAGCTAGCTTGATATGCTGCTAGCTAGCAGCTAGGCTAGCTGCAACGCCAAATAGTTCCTCAGACCCGTCCTTGGTCAGCAGCATCACTGGACAGAGACTAGCAATCCCAGCAACTGATGCCAACTGTGTCGTGGGATCCAAACTAAAAAGTTAGTTTTTTATAGGCCAATAGAAACAGTGGGTAGCTGTCTGTACCATTTTATCTGCCCTTATACAGTACACTGATTAAGTCCTATCGCTCGTCAAGAGTGCTGTCTATTGCATGTTCTTTGTAAGATGATTGAGACTAGCCTATGGTTGATGTTGCCCTCTCTCTTTACCTCTCTACTCAGTTCTCTAGTTTTCTTTGCTCTTTCTGCACGTGTACATTTATTTGCCTCTCTTTTTCTGTCTCTGATAAGTTGCATTCTAATTGGTCTGGCAAAACAAATGTGAAGTCTGGCCAAAGAAAGTTGCATCGTTATGGATTCTAGTTTACTCTTCAAAAGTAGCGAAGTAGCAGAGGCAGGAGATGTAACATGACGCCTTTCATTCATTAAAGAAAGTGACAGCGTGCCGTGCTTTTGCGCAATCTTCCCGCAGTCTCCATGGAGACCCCTGAGGCTGTAGAAGGCATCTCTGTGGGCCTCTAGCCTGGTCCTAGATCTGTTATGACTAGGAGTTGGTAAGACAGCAAAAACAGATCTGTGAACAGGCTAGTGGGCCTTCTGTTCACCGTTCATCAGCAAACCGATTAGCAAGGAACAAAAGCTCTGACTGACATGACAACTGGGCTGGATTTGTTGATGTGATTTTGTTTTGCTCACACTCTACTTTTTAAATGTTTTTCTCTTTCTGCTTGGCTAAGAGGGGAATTAACTAATGATGACTATTTAAGTCGTCTCAGGTATCAGAACATTTTTCTGAACTTTATATGCACCTGAAATACTGCAGTTCCTCTGAGCCCTCAAAATAGGCTTGTGTGTTAGTAAGAGAAAATAGTAGAGGGTGAAAAGAGGATAGAGAGGGGGCAGAGAAAGAGAGAATGTATTTTGTTGAAAGTGCATGTTCTTTCCTTACCTATTTTAGACAAAGGCAAGCAAGTGAATGTAAGCTTTGTGTCCTGTTTTCACAAAGAAACCTAACACCCACCAGAGCTCAGTTTAAAAAGCAAGTTTTCTTAGTTACAAAAGACAAGACTGGTTTGGCCCAGCTAGACTTGGAAGAGCCTACAGATAGAGTCCACCTGATACAGCACATGGTTTGTGTGTTAGAAGTTGGATATGTGGATGTTTCCATACATAACAAAACACGCATTGCTTCTATTTCTAGGTGCTCAATATGACATAAGGATGTAATAACTTCTTATGAAACCCCTGAGGTAGACTGCTGAATAACCCAGGTAGGCTCCTGGTTGGCTAGGGTGTTTGAGGATGAGTCAGAACAAATAGTAGAGAGAAGATCCATGAATCCAACGTTTTGCATTTGGGTAAAGCCATAGGGCCGTCTGGTGAAGGTCACCATAGACTTACTATGACAGTCCCTCCACCCCCCTACCCAGCTAGAGAGTGCATTTTCTCTCTCTCTCTCTCTCTCTCTCTCTCTCTCTCTCTCTCTCTCTCTCTCTCTCTCTCTCTCTCTCTCTCTCTCTCTCTCTCTCTCTCTCTCTCTCTCTCTCTCTCTCTCTCTCTCTCTCTCTCTCTCTCTCTCTCTCTCTCTCTCTCTCTCTCTCTCTCTCTCTCTCTCTCTCTCTCTCTCTCTCTCTCTCTCTCTCTCTCTCTCTCTCTCTCTCTCTCTCTCTCTCTCTCTCTCTCTCTCTCTCTCTCTCTCTCTCTCTCTCTCTCTCTCTCTCTCCATTGGGGGGCGGGGCCGGCTCGGACTGCATGTTTGGGTATGGATGTGGGTACACAGACCCACGGGCAATTAAAGCCCCTAATGATGAGTTCAGATTTTTGTGGCCACGACCCCCATCAATGTTTCCCATCTCTGGTCTAGATCATTCACCCATTTCACATAACAAATGTCACGGGACTGGAGGGGGGCTGTAGAAGTGATGAGTTATTGCTTTTAAGAGAGTTAAAGGAGACAGTGGTATTGGTCTGGGGTAAAGTGAGGATTTGACCTCTGACCTCTGATGATAGATGACATACTGTATATCATTGTGAGGTCAGACGTTTAAATAGAGCTGATGTAAAAACAGACCACAGACTGAACTGAATCTCTCAGTTTGCTGTTTGACTTGTGGACTTTGACCTCGATCTTTCTCAGCTCAGAGAACAACTTTGATACTGTATAACAGAGAACAAACAGTGACAAGGGCGAGAGAGACACAGAGGGCGAGGGAGAAAGAGTCGCAGAGGGCGAGGGAGAGAGAGACAAAGAGACAGAAACAGAGACAGAGAGCGAAGGAGAGAGAGACAGAGGGAGAGGGCATGGGAGAGAGAGACACAGAGGGAGAGGGTGAGGGAGAGAGAGAGACAGAGACAGAGGGCGAAAGAGAGAGAAACACAGAAATAGAGGGCGAGGGAGAGAGAGACACAGAGACAGAGGACGAAGGAGAGAGAGAGACACAGAGACAGAGGGCGAAGGAGAGAGAGACACAGAAACAGAGGGCAAAGGAGAGAGAGACACAGAGACAGAGGGTGAAGGAGAGAGAGACACAGAGACAGAGGGCGAAGGAGAGAGAGACACAGAGACAGAGGGTGAAGGAGAGAGAGACACAGAGACAGAGGGCGAAGGAGAGAGAGACACAGAGACAGAGGGTGAAGGAGAGAGACACACAGAGGCAGAGGGTGAAGGAGAGAGAGACACAGAGACAGAGGGCGAAGGAGAGAGAGACACAGAGACAGAGGGTGAGGGAAAGAGAGACCCAGAGACAGAGGGTGAGGGAGATAATGAGTGAGAGAGTGAATGCAAGAGAGTGAGTGAGAGAAAGAGAGAGATTGGGGAGAGAGTAATCTTCAACTGCATAGAAAATGGTCCCGTGTGGCTCAGTTGGTAGAGCATGGCACTTGCAACGCCAGGGTTGTGGGTTTGATTCCCACGGGGGAACAGTACAAATGAAAAAGTATGCACTCACTACTGTAAGTCGCTCTGGATAAAAGTGTCTGCAAAATAACTAAAATGTCAAATAAGGTCTTCTTCATTGTTGAACAAATAACTAGTGTCATAGGCAATCAGCTCCGTGCCTTTTTAAGACAGTCATTTAATTTCCGATGAGGGTCAATCTGCTTGCCTTCAAAATCAACAGATGACCAACAGAAGGCTCAACTAACCTGCAAAATTTTCATCTAACGTTCAAAGTAGTAGACTTTGGCTGGTGGGTGACACACTGAGTGTGTGAGCAAACGCACCCAAAAAGTCTAGATTTTTGTGAACATTTAGTAGACTAGAGGGAAAGGGAAGTGCAAGCACATGACAAGAGTTGCTCAAGTCATTGTAAACCAGTTAGTGCACAATTAGTACAAGGCTACACACAAATGGGATTCACAAGATCAAAATGGGATTTGTCCAAGTGAAATGTGCGTAATTATTGAGCTTCCGGTCTCAGTGAAAGAAAAAGTACTCAACAGAAATTCAAATCAAGGGGCCTACCGAGTGGCGCAGTGGTCTAAGGCACTGCATCGCAGTGCTTGAGGCGTCACTACAGACCTGGGTTTGATCCCAGTCTGTTTCACAACCGGCTGTGACCGTTGTCTGGGTTAGGGGACGGTTTGGCCGGGGGGACTTTGCTTGGCTCATCGCGCTCTATAGACTCCTTGTAGCGGGCTGGGTGCATGCAGGCTGACGTCGGTCGTCAGTTGAACAGTGTTTTCTACAACACATTGGTGCGGGCGGGTGTTAAGGAGTGCAGTTTGGCGGTTCATGTTTCGGAGGACGCATGACTCGACCTTCGCCTCTCCTGAGCCCGTTGGGGAGTTACAGCGATGAAACAAGATCGTAATTGGATATGATAGAAAAGGGAGGTAAAATACAACAAAGAAATTCTAATCACATTTTATTGTCACATGCACCGAATACTGTGAAACACTTACTTACATTTACATTTTAGTCATTTAGCAGACGCTCTTATCCAGAGCGACTTACAGGAGCAATTAGGGTTAAGTGCCTTGCTCAAGGACACAGACAGATTTTTCACCTAGTCGGCTCAGGGATTAGAACCAGCGACCTTTCGGTTACTGGCACTACGCTCTTAACCACTAAGCTACTTACAAGCCCTTAACCAACAATGCAGTTTTAAGAAAATACTAGTTAAGAAAATATTTACTAAATAGACTAAAGTACAAAAAGTAACACAATAAAATAACAATAACGAGGCTATATACAGGGGCTTTCGAGTCAATGTGCGGGGGTACAGGTTAGTCGAGGTAATTGAGGTAATATGTACATGTAGGTAGGGGTAAATATATTTTTTGGGGAAAACAGCTAACTTCCTGCATTTCAACACATTTTGCCATGGGGCAGAGAGAAAAAGTAGAATTTTTAATGAATTTATTTGCAACTTCTAATTAAGTCCTACAATGTGATTTTCTGGATTTTTTTTCTCATTTTGTCTGTCATAGTTGACGTGTACCTATGATGAAAATTACAGGCCTCTCTCATCTTTTTAAGTGGGAGAACTTGCACAATTGGTGGCTGACTGTATATTTATTTATTTTTTACACATGTTAGACTTGTTCTTCCACAGTATTTTGTGTAGATCATTGACAAAAAAAAGTACAATTAAATCAATTTTAATCCCAAATATGGAAAAAGTCAAGGGGTGTGAATACTTTCTGAAGGCACTGTATATTTTGTGGCAATTTCGGCTATGGATCAAATGTTCTCATAATAGGTCTGTGGCAAAGCCATGACAGCAAACGAGCTTGGAACAGTGATATACATAATTTGTACATGCAAATCTGATTGGATACAGCGTTTGATTATTTAAATAATCAGCCTCAATTTAACTTCAGAGTTGCTTTTTTTCTTTCAGAGGGCTAATCGGGGACATTTACGGAGACATCTTTAGCCGGGGCCAGGCCACCAAAATTGTCTGGTCACCATATATTACGCAAGCCTACAAGCTGCTGCGTGTCACTCTGCTGCAGTTGCAAATTCAGAAAAGCGGAGCCAATGAGGCCACAGTCCAGCTAGGTTAAAAGTCAGACTGATGCAATGAGTCTAGCTGAGAGACAGTCAGTGCATGGCACAGTGTCAGTGAGAGATTGCTTTCCCACTTTGCAAACTGCAATATATTTAAAACCGAGAGAAACAAATGATTTACACAATAAAAAAAATAAAGAAATAAATGTAAACATAACAACATGTAAGCTAATCAAAATCACAATATGATTTAATTAATACAGTTTATTTTAAGCATACCTCTCTCAGCTCTTTCTCGATCTGCACGGCGCGCTGTACAATGGGTCCGCGCACCGCATACTCGACCTTCTTCACAGTGGGGTTCATTGTGTCGATGGTCAACACCTTGTCCCGGGAGAACACTCCATTCTCTGTCATTTTCTCTTGGGCAAGTCCACGCCGACGTTCACTGACTCCTGAAAGTGCTCTACTCTGGGGGAAAAAAGGGGACAGCGGAGAGGGAATCAGCATTGAGCGGACCCCAGAGGCGAGGTGCCCCACGGGGTATTGCGCCCCGCAGCCGAAAAACCGTCCATTTCCTCCGTTCAAAACGCTCACGCTTCTGGATGGTAACATTTGTCCTATGCGCGAAGCAGACATGTTACAATATTCTATCTCTTTAGCTGTGAAGTGCTGCGACCCCCCTACGCTCAATAAATGCACATAGACAGACAACTGTTTGTTGTGCAACTGACAAAAAAAAAAAAACGCCCAGGGCTTTCAACCTTATAATTAAGACAGAATGATGTGAGTTTTTAAAACATAGTTAAGGGGAAGTGATAGTAGATCTATCTGTTTCTCCAACCCGTTATTCACAGATTGGTCCACTCTTTTCAACCTGAAATGTATGTCTTCTGCACAGCGTACACATTGTAACATTACTCCCGCATACACCCCTTTTGTGAGTTGAATCCAAACTCCATCCTCATTTGCCTACACACCGATACGTTGTCAGTCAGGATCGGATCTCCGGTTACCGAGACGACAGACACAAGCGATAAGCCTATGCGAGGAGACCCGGCGCAGCTTCAAACTTGCTCCCTTTCCATGGAACTCCCTCTTTTTCGTTGGTCAACACACACCCGGCGGCGTGCGCTAGACTATTGGGAGGAGACTGCGGACCGGGGGAATTCTGCAGAAATGTTGCGCAACTCCTCCTATTTGGACACGAGCCCAGTTCTCCCACTGCTTGTAGCACCAGCATATTTACACGGAATGTGCACTGTGCTCAACTGGTTTGCTCAACTGTTGAAGTTTTAAGGGCCCTCCACACTAGGCTAGTAAAGTTTTAGTGTGAATGACTGTGGTAGATGTTGCTTTATTTATAGCTGATAGTTCTTAAACATAAATAATACTTTCAAATGATATAACATTCCTAAATAACTATTCATATAGCCTACTTTCAGTAGGCCTTACCCCCAGTGCAATATTCGTAATTACATAATTGGGTTGATGAGCATGGTGACAGTGGATAGGAGATTTCCATTGCCACAGTGTGGACAGATTTCACTCAAAGAACAGGATCAACCATTGTCAGACAAAGTTTCAAGTATCAAAGTGGTCTTATTCGACTGATAAGGGACATAATTTAGTCAAAGTTATTTAGTTCTGTATTAAGATGGGCTTCCTTTCTGAGCCCCCAGAGTCCAGTTACGTGAGGCCAGTGGTATTCTGGGAATGTGTAGGAACAAGGTCAGACCTGAAAGAGGAATAGGGTCACATATCAGCTGTCAAACAAACCTGTCTATCTGCTGAGGAAACACAGCATCTGTCCTTCTGCAACACGCGCCCATGCACACACACACACACACACACACACACACACACACACACACACACACACACACACACACACACACACACACACACCTTTATTATTGCACAATGTATTGCACAATTCAAACACTTTGCTCTCCATATCCCCCTTCATACTGTACAGTGAGGGAAAAATGTATTTGATCCCCTGCTGATTTTGTATGTTTGCCCACTGACAAAGAAATAATCAGTCTATCATTTTAATGGTAGGTTTATTTGAACAGTGAGATACAGAATAACAACAACAAAATCCAGAAAAATGCATGTCAAAAATGTTATAAATTGATTTGCATTTTAATGAGGGAAATAAGTATTTGACCCCTCTGCAAAACATGACTTAGTACTTGGTGGCAAAACCCTTGTTGGCAATCACAGAGGTCAGACGTTTCTTGTAGTTGGCCACCAGGTTTGCACACATCTCAGGAGGGATTTTGTCATTTTGTCCCACTCCTCTTTGCAGATCTTCTCCAAGTCATTCAGGTTTCGAGGCTGACATTTGGCAACTCGAACCTTCAGCTCCCTCCACAGATTTTCTATGGGATTAAGGTCTGGAGACTGGCTAGGCCACTCCAGGACCTTAATGTGCTTCTTCTTGAGCCACTCCTTTGTTGCCTTGGCCGTGTGTTTTGGGTCATTGTCATGCTGGAATACCCATCCACGACCCATTTTCAATGCCCTGGCTGAGGGGAGGAGGTTCTCACCCAAGATTTGACGGTACATGGCCCCGTCCATCGTCCCTTTGATGCGGTGAAGTTGTCCTGTCCCCTTAGCAGAAAAACACCCCCAAAGCATAATGTTTCCACCTCCATGTTTGACGGTGGGGATGGTGTTCTTGGGGTCATAGGCAGTATTCCTCCTCCTCCAAACACGGCGAGTTCAGTTCATGCCAAAGAGCTCGATTTTGGTCTCATCTGGCCACAACACTTTCACACAGTTCTCCTCTGAATCATTCAGATGTTCATTGGCAAACTTCAGACGGGCATGTATATGTGCTTTCTTGAGCAGGGGGACCTTGCGGGCACTGCAGGATTTCAGTCCTTCACAGCGTAGTGTGTTACCATTGTTTTATTGGTGACTATGGTCCCAGCTGCCTTGAGATCATTGACAAGATCCTCCCGTGTAGTTCTGGGCTGATTCCTCACCGTTCTCATGATCATTGCAACTCCACAAGGTGAGATCTTGCATTGAGCCCCAGGCCGATGGAGATTGACAGTGCTTTTGTGTTTCTTCCATTTGCGAATAATCGCACCAACTGTTGTCACCTTCTCACCAAGCTGCTTGGCGATGGTCTTGTAGCCCATTCCAGCCTTGTGTAGGTCTACAATCTTGTCCCTGACATCCTTGGAGAGCTCTTTGGTCTTGGCCATGGTGGAGAGTTTGGAATCTGATTGATTGATTGCTTCTGTGGACAGGTGTCTTTTATACAGGTAACAAGCTGATATTAGGAGCACTCCCTTTAAGAGTGTGCTCCTAATCTCAGCTTGTTACCTGTATAAAAGACACCTGGGAGCCAGAAATCTTTCTCATTGAGAGGGGGTCAAATACTTATTTCCCTCATTAAAATGCAAATCAATTTATAACATTTTTGACATGCATTTTTCTGGATTTTGTTGTTGTTATTCTGTCTCTCACTGTTCAAATAAACCTACCATTAAAATTATAGACTGATCATGTCATTGTCAGTGGGCAAACGTACAAAATCAGCAGGGGATCAAATACTTTTTCCCCTCACTTTACGTATGACATTGGTTCCCCTGTCCATTCCATTGCTCATCAAAGCACTTGACAGTCGACCATTAGGGTCAGGTTTTGTTAGGGAGGTTACAGCACCAGACACTATGATTACGCAGGAGACCCATTTTGAGCAAATCACCTTTCATATTATTGAATCCCATGATTTCCCTGTTGTGTTGGGCCTTCCCTGGCTAGCACTACACGACCCCACCTTTTCATGGCCACAGAGGGTTCTCACAGGGTGGTCGCGAGAGTGTCAGGGTAGGTGTCTAGCTGTTTCCGTTGATGCGACCACGGTGGAAAGTCCAGACAATGCCTCCAACGTGCGCATTCCCCCCAAATACCTCAATTTGGTGCACGCTTTTTCCAAAACGCAGGCGACCAAATTATGGGGCGGGGGATTGCGCGATAAACCTCCGGTTAGACGCTGTGCCACCCAGGTGTCATGTATATCCCCTGTCGCAGGCTGAAACGGAGGCTATGGAGACATATGTCTCCGAGTCCCTGCGTCAGGGGTTCATACGTCCCTCCACTTCACCCGCCTCCTCGAGTTTCTTTTTCGTGAAGAAGAAAGACGGGGGTCTGCGCCCTTGCATTTATTACAGTGCACTTAATAAAACTACCATTCGCTATAGTTACCCTCTACCCCTCATTTCCTCTGTGATCTAATCAATGCATGGGGCACGCTTCTTCACAAAATTAGATCTCAGGAGTGCGTACAACCTGGTGCGTGTCCGGGAAGGGGACGAATGGAAGACAGCATTTAGCACAACCACGGGGAATTATGAATACCTGGTGATGCCGTACTGGTTGATGAATGCTCCATCAGTCTTCCTGTCCTTTGTGATCGAGGTGTTTCGGGACATGCTTGGTCACAGTGTGGTGGTCTACATCGATGACATCCTGGTGTATTCCGCTACGCGGAAGGTGCAGCGCTTCATTGGCTTTGCCAATTACTATCGGAGGTTTATCCGGGGCTTTGGCATGGTTGCAGCCCCCATCACCTCTCTGTTGAAGTGTGGGCCGTCCCAGCTCCGCTGGTCTGCTGAGTCTGACAGGGCTTTCAGTAACCTGAGGGCTCTGTTCACCTCAGCCCCGGTACTGGCCCATTCCGATCCATCATTGCCGTTCGTAGTGGAGGTGGACGCGTCCGAGGTAGTGGTAGGCGCTGTCCTATCCCAACGCTCGGGTAGGCCACCCAAGCTCCGCCCCTGTGCCTTCTTCTTGAAGAAACTCAGCCCGGGGGAGCAGAACTATGACGTTGGTGATCGGGAGCTGTTGGCTGTTGTCAGAGCCCTGACAGCGTGGAGGCACTGGCTCGAGGGGGCTAAACACCCTTTCCTCGTCTGGACTGACCACCGTAACCTGGAATACATCCAGGCAGCGAGGAGGCTGGACCCTCGCCAGGCCAGGTGGGCCTTGTTCTTCACCCGGTTTGATTTCACGCTGTCCTATATACCAGGCACTAAGAACGTGAAGGCAGACGCACTGTCACGGCTGTACGACACAGAGGAGAGGCCCACCGTTTTTTACTTAACACTTATTTTTTTCTTTAAAAAACTGCATTTCACTGTAATGTCTACACCTGTTGTATTTGGCGCATGTGGCAAATAACATTTGATTTGATTTGACAACACCCCCATACTCCCGGCCTCCTGCATTGTGGCGCCAGTGGTGTAGGCGGTGGACGCGGACATAGAGCGGGCGTTACGCACTGAGCCATCTCCACCTCAGTGCCCAGCTGGGCTTCGGTACATGCCGTCTAGTGTCCGTGATCGTCTTGTCTATTGGGCACACACGTCCCCCTCCTCTGGTCACCCAGGCATCGGCCATACAGTGCGCTGCCTGACCGGGAAGTACTGGTGGCCTTCCTTGGCTAAGGACGTGAGGGTGTATGTCTCCTCCTGCTCGGTGTGCGCCCAGAGTAAGGCACCTTCCAGTGGGCAAGTTACATCCCTTACCAGTTCCACAACAGCCATGGTCCAATTTATTGATTGATTTTCTAACTGATCTTCCCCTCTCTCAGGGTAACACCACCATCCCGGTCATTGTGGACCGCTTCTCTAAAGCCTGCCGCCTCCTTCCTCTGCCCGGTCTCCCCACGACCCTGCAAACTGTGGAAGCCCTGTTTACTCACGTCTTCCGGCACTACGGGGTGCCAGAGGACATAGCGTCTGACCAGGGTCCCCAGTTTACGTCTAGGGTCTGGAAAGCGTTCATGGAATGTCTAGGGGTCTCGGTCAGCCTGACCTCTGGGTTTCACCCCGAATCTAATGGGCAGGTGGAACGGGTGAATCAGGATATGGGTAGGTTCCCGCAGTCCTACTGCCAGGACCGGCCGGGGGAGTGGTCGGTGTTCTTGCCATGGGCCGAATATGCCCAGAACTTTCTTTGCCACTCCTCCACTAACCTGTCACCATTTCAATGTGTTTTAGGGTATCAGCCGGTCCTGGCATGTGGCATCAGAGCCAGACCGCAGCTCCTGCAGTGGACGACTGGTTTCGGTGCGCGGAGGAGACGTGGAACGCCGCCCACGTCCACCTCCAGAAGGCCAAAGCTGACCGCCACCGCAGTGAAGCCCCGGTCTTTGTACCGGGTGTTCGGGTCTGGCTCTCGAACCGGAACCTGCCCCTCCGCCTGCCCTGCCGGAAGCTGAGCCTGCGGTTTGTGGGGCCATTCAAAGTCCTGAGGAGAGTGAACGAAGTTACGTATAGGTTGCTGCTCCCTCCTGATTACCGTATTAACCCCTCGTTTCATGTGTCTCTCCTCAGGCCGGTGGTGGCTGGTCCGCTCCAGGAGTCTGAGGTGCGGGAGGTCTCTCCGCCCCCTCTGGACATCGAGGGGGCACCAGCGTACTCCGTCCGTTCCATCCTGGATTCGAGGCGTCGGGTGGGGGGCCTTCAGTACCTCAAGCGGTGCTGGGTCCCGGTGAAGGATGTCCTCGATTTCCACCGCTGCCATTCGGATCGCCCTGATCCACGTCCTCCTGGCCGTCCCCGAGGCCAGTGTCGGGGGTGGGGGTACTGTCCTCCGACGCTGCCTCCTCTCCTTGTTCGGGCAGGCTTTGGCGTTCATCGTCACCGGCCTTCTAGCCACTGACGCTCCTCTTTTCATCATTCCATTTGTTTCGTCTTGTTTTCACACACACCTGGTTCATATCCCCTCATCAGTCTCTGTATAAGTATTCCTTCTGCTCCCCATGTCTTTGTGTGTTATTGTTTCCATGTGGAGGTGTCGCTAGCTTGGTTGATCATTATGTGCTTTTATCGCAGGGATATTCACCCGTGTTTTGTTTTCCCAGTACGCATTTAAGGCGCACTGTATTTGGTTTACGCATTGCTGCAAACTGCTGTATTGGACTAATAAACCATATTTTGTGATTCCCACCTCCTGTGCCTGACTCCGTCCTAATCACCCACTACAGACAGGGGGATTTATTTAAAGACAATTTTCCTGCTTTGCTGTTCGTCTTTCCCTCAATGGCTTGATCTCTGTCCCCAATGGTTGTTATATAACTTTGGATAACATATGATCATTAACTAATGTTACGATAGAGTTATTACCTGCTACCGTCTGCATACAATGTTAATGGTTTCTTTTGTCCTAGTATTGCTCAGCACCCTGCTCACTATAGTGATAAAGTCCAAATTACTCCACCACAACATAATTTTTATCTACATAGGCTTACCATCTTGGGAAAAATTAGTTTTATTCCTCCCAATCAAAGTCCTCTCAATAATATATTTTCACCTCTACATAACTTTGATCAGGTCAATAAAATCATTTACCTCATTTCCACTAGGGCCTTTATGTACTCCAGTTCAAGTGTCTGCACACAAGTCTCTTTCGTGAACTTTTTCCTACTAGCACTGGCTTTGCTGATAGCTACATTATTGAGGAAAAATAACAGATGTAGTTGTCTCACCTAGCTATTTTAAGATTAATGCACTAACTAACTGTAAGTCGCTCTCGATAAGAGCGTCTGCTAAATGACTAAAATGTAAATATGCAGAGTGTGTGAATGTGTGTGACCGCAACTATAGGGTATCTCTAACAGATGTAACCATGGGTCATATGAACCAAGTAAAGCTTCAGAGATAATGACTCAATATGCTGGTGGCAGATACTGAATAGCCCCTTCCTCAGTTCCTCTGTACACATACAAGAAAAATAACATACCTTCTCAGTTTATAAGAATTTATTGTAAACTCATCTGGGCCTTTGACACTAGGTACATTGAATGGAAACAAGAAAAGGGTTCAGAGCAGTACACAGCAAGGCAGATATGAAAGTTCATACCATTGAAGCTTTAGAAATAACTGGAACGGTTGGAGTATAATCAATGTACTCATATTGCATAATCTTTTTATCACCAGCTATTGAAACGTAAAAGCAGTGTGGCTCAAGTGCTTACTTTGATTTGTTTCCTTCTTGCGGCATGATGAGATTTTGCCATCAAGAACCAGAGGTTCAGTCATCATCCCATTCATCCATGCCTGAAGTGAACAGAAAATGGAATCAGGAAGAGCAGGGGAAAACCTTCATGGTTAATCTACTGAACTATGCGGTCATCATTGTATCAGCGATGGCTGAAAGTGTTGCAGCTGAAGTAAACAGTTAGGACATACCATCAACTATTTTGTGAAAAGTAGGGCCAGATGTTCCAACTATTTGATCCTGACTTGATTTTGGCACACCTGAGGAACTGATAAAGTTTGATTAAGAATTAGCTGCACATTCATTTTAGATTCCTACACCAGACCGTTTCAGTTATCTAAAACCTCTTTCACACCGTCTCAGAGAGACTCCCATGGATACTTTCAACATCAATAGGAAGTCTAAGAATAGTCAATCACCCAAAATGGCTAAGGTTTTCCATGCAAAAACACTTACCCAGGATTGTGGACTGTCCTGGTTTCTCACACGGTCAACACCAAGATGTTTTCTCTTACCAGTAGGAGGCAACCTTAGCCATGTTATAAGCATTTATCACTATTGCACACAAATAAATAATGCAATAGACAACTCAAAAGTAGATCCCTTATTCATCCACATAGATGTATAAAAACAGTCAAAAATTCCCATAATCTCTATCAGCAGTAACTCAATCGAAACAGAGTTTTTGAAACACAAAATATTTATGATCATAAGAAAATAGACAGTAACAGCACTTAGGTTTCAAGCACTTGACATGTTGATAAACAACATACACAGTGGTTCTGCATCTACTCCAAAAACCATTAGGACATGTTCCTGCGTAACCCGCATTGCTGGTATGTTTGACCTGGTCAGCTGAACACTTTCCCTTGGTCCTCCAACAGCACTTCTGTAGTCAAGTATAGGAGCCGGTGAGAGGAAACAACCTTTTCTTGCCCAACGACTTCCTCCCAGGCAAACCGGCGACCCCCATCATGTTTTAAAAATGAATAGATTTTGTAGATAGTTTATTATTTTGCCAAGAGTGTGCAAACCTGTCATCAAGGCAAAGGGTGGCTATGTGAAGAATCTCAAATATAACATATATTTTGATTTGTTTAACACTTTTTTGGTTACTACATGATTCCATATGTGTTATTTTATAGTTTTGATGTCTTCACTATTATTCTACAATGTAGAAAATAGTAAAAACAAAGACAAACCCTTGAATGAGTAGGTGTTCTAAAACTTTTGACCGGTAGTGTGTGTGTGTGTGTGTGTGTGTGTGTGTGTATATATATATATATATATATTACACACACACACATAAATTACATACATACATACATACAGTGGCTTGCGAAAGTATTCACCCCCCTTGGCATTTTTCCCATTTTGTTGCCTTACAACCTGGAATTAAAATGGATTTTTGGGGGGTTTGTATCATTTGATTTACACAACATGCCTACCAATTTGAAGATACAAAATATATTTTTTTGTGAAACAAACAAGAAAAATACAAAGAAACTGAAAACTTGAGCGTGTATAACTATTCAACCCCCAAAGTCAATACTTTGTAGAGCCACCTTTTGCAGCAATTACAGCTGCAAGTCTGTTGGGGTATGTCTCTATAAGCTTGGCACATCCAGCCACTGGGATTTTTGCCCATTCTTCAAGGCAAAACTGCTCCATCTCCTTCAAGTTGGATGGGTTCCGCTGGTGTACAGCAATCTTTAAGTCATACCACAGATTTTCAATTGGATTGAGGTCTGGGCTTTGACTAGGCCAATCCAAGACATTTAAATGTTTCCCCTTAAACCACTTGAGTGTTGCTTTAGTAGTATGCTTAGGGTCATTGTCCTGCTGGAAGGTGAACCTCCGTCCCAGTCTCAAATCTCTGGAAGACTGAAACAGGTTTCCCTCAAGAATTTCCCTGTATTTAGCGCCATCCATCATTCCTTCAATTCTGACCAGTTTCCCAGTCCCTGCCGATGAAAAACATCCCCACAGCATGATGCTGCCACCACCATGCTTCACTGTGGGGATGGTGTTCTCGGGGTGATGAGAGGTGTTGGGTTTGCGGCAGACATTTTCCTTGATGGCCAAAAAGCTCCATTTTAGTCTCATCTGACCAGAGTACCTTCTTCCATATGTTTGGGGAGTCTCCCACATGCCTTTTGGCGAACACCAAACGTGTTTGCTTATTCTTTTCTTTAAGCAATGGCTTTTTTCTGGACACTCTTCCGTAAAGCCCAGCTCTGTGGAGTGTACGGCTTAAAGTGGTCCTATGGACAGATACTCCAATCTCCGCTGTGGAGCTTTGCAGCTCCTTCAGGGTTATATTTGGTCTCTTTGTTGCCTCTCTGATTAATGCCCTCCTTGCCTGGTCCGTGAGTTTTGGTGGGCGGCCCCTCTCTTGGCAGGTTTGTTGTGATGCCATATTCTTTCCATTTTTTAATAATGGATTTAATGGTGCTCTGTGGGATGTTCAAAGTTTCAGATATTTTTTTATAACCCAACCCTGATCTGTACTTCTCCACAACTTTGTCCTTGATCTGTTTGGAGAGCTCCTTGGTCTTCATGGTGCCCCTTGCTTAGTGGTGTTGTTGACTCTGGGGCCTTTCAGAACAGGTGTATATATACTGAGATCATGTGACACTTAGATTGCACACAGGTGGACACTATTAACTCATTATGTGACTTCTGAAGGTAATTGGTTGCGCCAGATCTTATTTAGGGGCTTCATAGCAAAGGGGGTGAATACATATGCACGCACCACTTTTCCGTTATTTATTTTTTAGAATTCTTTGAAACAAGTTATTTTTTTCATTTCACTTCACCAATTTGGACTATTTTGTGTATGTCCATTACATGAAATCCAAATAAAAATCTATTTAAATTACAGGTTGTAATGAAACAATATAGGAAAAACGCCAAGGGGGGTGAATACTTTTGCAAGGCACTGTACACACACACACACTGACTGAACAAAAATATAAACACAACATGCAACAATTTCAATGATTTTGCTGAGTTACAGTTCATATAAGGAAATCTGTCAATTGCAATAAATTCATTAGGGCCGAATCTATGGATTTCACATGACTGGGCAGAGACGCTGCTGCTACTCGCTGTTTATTATCTATGCAGTCACTTTACCTCAATTACCTCGACTAACCTGTACCCCCGCACATTGTCTCGGTACCGGTACCCCCTGTATATAGCCTCGTGATTGTTATTTTATTGTGTTCTTTTTAGAACTGTTTTAAGAAAATATTTACTAAATAAATTAACTCTTATTTTTCTTAAAACTGCATTGTTGGTTAAGGGCCTGTTAGTAAACATTTCACAGTAAGGTCTACACCTGTTGTATTCGGCGCATGTGACAAATACAATTATATTTGAACAGCATGATCATTACACAGGTACACCTTGTGCTGGGGACAATAAATGGCCACTAAAATGTGCTGTAGTCACACAACACAATGCCACAGATGTATCAAGTTTTGAGGGAGCGTGCAATTGGCATGCTGACTGCAGGCATGTCCACCAGAGCAATTGAATTTTGCAGTACGCCCAACCGGCCTCACAACCACATGTATGGCGTCGTATGGGCGAGCGGTTTGCTGATGCCAACTTTGTGAACAGAGTGCCCCATGGTGGCGGTGGGGTTTTGGTATGGGCAGGCATAAGCTACGGACAACGAACACAATTTCATTTTATCGATGGCAATTTGAATGCACAGAGATTCCGTGACGAGATCCTGAAGCCCATTGTGAGGCCCATTTTTTGGGGGTATCTGTGACCAACAGATGCATATCTGTATCCCAGATGTTTAGTTCATTTCATTCCGATCTCCTCTGCATTATTGTAGCCATTTGCTGCAGCCTGTCAACTATGCCTCTGCCTATCCCTGTTCTCTCCTCTCCGCACAGGCTACACAAACGCCTCACACCGCGTGGCTGCTGCCTCTCTAACCTGGTGGTCCCTGCACGCACCACACACCTGGAGTTCCAGGTCTCAGGCAGCCTCTGGAACTGCCGTTCTGCTGCCAACAAGGCAGACTTCATCCCAGCCTATGCTACCCTCCAGTCCCTCGACTTCTTGGCGCTGACGGAAACATGGATTACCACTGAAAACACTGCTACTCCTACTGCTCTCTCCTCGTCTGACCATGTGTTCTCGCATACCCCGAGAGCATCTGGTCAGCGGGGTGGTGGCACAGGAATCCTCATCTCTCCCAAGTGGACATTCTCAATTTTTCCCCTAACCCATCTGTCTATCTCCTCATTTGAATTCCATGCTGTCACAGTCACTAGCCCATTTAAGCTTAATATCCTTGTCATCTATCGCCCTCCAGGTTCCCTTGGATAGTTCATCAATGAGCTTGACGCCTTGATAAGTTCCTTTCCTGAGGATGGCTCACCCCTCACAGTTCTGGGGGATTTCAACCTCCCTACGTCTACATTTGACTCATTTCTCTCTGCCTCCTTCTTTCCACTCCTCTCCTCTTTTGACCTCACCCTCTCACCGTCCCCCCCTACTCACAAGGCAGGCAATACGCTTGACCTCATCTTTACTAGATGCTGTTCTTCTACTAATCTCACTGCAACTCCCCTCCATGTCTCCGACCACTACTTTGTATCCTTTTCTCTCTCGCTCTCCTCCAACACTACTCACTCTGCCCCTACACAGATGGTAATGCGCCATCGCAACCTTCGCTCTCTCTCCCGCTACTCTCTCCTCTTCCATCCTATCATCTCTTCCCTCTACTCAATCCTTCTCCCTCCAATCTCCTGATTCTGCCTCCTCAACCCTCCTCTCCTCCCTTTCTGCATCCTTTGACTCTCTATGTCCCCTATCCTCCCGGCCGGCTCGTTCCTCCCCTCCAGCTCCGTGGCTTGATGACTCATTGCGAGCTCACAGAACAGAGCTCCGAGCAGCTGAGCGGAAATGGAAGAAAACTAGACTCCCTGCGGACCTGGCATCTTTTCACTCCCTCCTCTCTACATTTTCTTCATCTTTTTCTGCTGCTAAGGCCAGTTTCTACCACGCTAAATTCCAAACATCTGCCTCTAACCCTAGGAAGCTCTTTGCCACATTCTCCTCCCTGCTGAATCCTCTCCCCTCCTCCCTCTCTGTGGATGACTTCGTCAACCACTTTGAAAACAAGGTTGACGACATCCGATCCTCGTTTGTTAAGTCAAATGACACTGCTGGTCCTGATCACACTGCCCTACCCTATGCTTTGACTTCTTTCTCCCCTCTCTCTCCAGATAAAATCTTGCGACTTGTGACTGCAGGCCGCCCAACAACCTGCCCGCTTGACCCTATCCCCTCCTCTCTTCTCCAGACCATCTCCGGTGACCTTCTCCCCTACCTCACCTCGCTGATCAACTCATCCTTGACCGCTGGCTATGTCCCTTCCGTCTTCAAGAGAGCGAGAGTTGCACCCCTTCTCAAAAAACCAACACTCGATCCCTCTGATGTCAACAACTACAGACCAGTATCCCTTCTTTCTTTTCTCTCCAAAACTATTGAGCGTGCCGTCTTTAGCCAACTCTCTTGCTATCGCTCTCAGAATGACCTTCTTGATCCAAACCAGTCAGGTTTCAAGACTGGTCATTCAACTGAGACTGCTCCTCTCTGTGTCACGGAGGCTCTCCGCACTGCTAAAGCTAACTCTCTCTCCTCTGCTCTTGTCCTTCTAGACCTGTCTGCTGCCTTTGATACTGTGAACCATCAGATCCTCCTCTCCACCCTCTCCAAGCTTGGCATCTCCGGCGCGGCTCACTCTTGGATTGCGTCCTACCTGACCGGTCGCTCCTACCAAGTGGTGTGGCGAGAAGCTGTCTCCGCACCACGTGCTCTCACCTCTGGTGTCCCCCAGGGCTCAGTTCTAGGCCCTCTCCTATTCTCGCTATACACCAAGTCACTTGGCTCTGTCATATCCTGAGTGGCGCAGTGGTCTAAGGCACTGCATCGCAGTGTTAACTGTGCCACTAGAGATCCTGGTTCGAATCCAGGCTCTGTCGCAGCCGGCCGCGACCGGGAGACTCATGGGCGGCGCACAATTGGCCCAGCGTCGTCCAGGGTAGGGGAGGGAATGGCCGGCAGGGATGTAGCTCAGTTGATAGAGCATGGCGTTTGCAACGCCAGGGTTGTGGGTTTGATTCCCACGGGGGGCCAGTATAAAAAAAATAAAAATAATAAAAAAGATGTATTCACTAACTGTAAGTCGCTCTGGATAAGAGCGTCTGCTAAATGACTAAAATGTAAATGTAAAATGTAATATCCTCACATGGCCTCTCCTATCATTGCTACGCTGACGACACACAACTAATTTTCTCCATTCCCACTTCTGATAACCAGGTGGCGAATCGCATCTCTGCATGTCTGGCAGACATATCAGTATGGATGACGGATCACCACCTCAAGCTGAACCTTGGCAAGACGGAGCTGCTCTTCCTCCCGGGGAAGGACTGCCTGTTCCATGATCTCGCCATCACGGTTGACAACTCCGTTGTGTCCTCCTCCCAGAGTGCGAAGAGCCTTGGCGTGACCCTGGACAACACCCTGTCGTTCTCCGCTAACATCAAGGCGGTGACCCGATCCTGTAGGTTCATGCTCTACAACATTCGGAGAGTACGACCCTGCCTTACACAGGAAGTGGCACAGGTCCTAATCCAGGCACTTGTCATCTCCCGTCTGGATTACTGCAACTCGCTGTTGGCTGAGCTCCCTGCCTGTGCCATTAAACCCCTACAACTCATCCAGAATGCCGCAGCTCGTCTGGTGTTCAACCTTCCCAAGTTCTCTCACGTCACCCCCCTCCTCCGCACACTCCACTGGCTTCCAGTTGAAGCTCGCATCTGTTACAAGACCATGGTGCTTGCCTATGGAGCTGTGAGGGGAACGGCACCTCCGTACCTTCAGGCTCTGATCAGTACC
Source organism: Coregonus lavaretus (assembly GCF_964263955.1). Classification (NCBI taxonomy): domain Eukaryota; kingdom Metazoa; phylum Chordata; class Actinopteri; order Salmoniformes; family Salmonidae; genus Coregonus; species Coregonus lavaretus. Next base: position 12,498,688 of record NC_140010.1, on the reverse strand, counting down.
TACACCCAAACGAGGGCATTGCGTTCATCCACTTCTGGCCTGCTGGCTCCCCTTCCTCTGCGGAAGCATAGTTCCCGCTCAGCCCAGTCAAAACTGTTCGCTGCTCTGGCACCCCAATGGTGGAACAAGCTCCCTCACGACGCCAGGACAGCGGAGTCACTCACCACCTTCCGGAGACATTTGAAACCCCACCTCTTTAAGGAATACTTGGGATAGGATAAAGTAATCCTTCTACCCCTCCCTTACCCCAACCCACCCCCCCCCCCAAAAAAGGAAAAAAAACACATTGTAAAGTGGTTATCCCACTGGCTATAAGGTGAATGCACCAATTTGTAAGTCGCTCTGGATAAGAGCGTCTGCTAAATGACGTAAATGTATGTAAATGTTATATGAACTGTAATTCAGTAAAATCTTTTAAATTGTTGCGTTTATATTTTTATTCAGTATATATGCGGACCCCCTGCAGTAACGCCGTGCACCACCTGCAGCAGCTCTGTGGACCCCTAGGGGGGCTGCGAACCCAAGGTTGAATACCCCTGTTCTAGAAAAAAATAAAAAGTACACACACACACACACACACACACACACACACACACACACACACACACACAGGATAATATTCTGGAGTATCAAATTGAGGTAAAAGGAGCATTCCTTGCTTCATAATGGCTGGCCATGATGAAAGTGGTACATATAGTGAACAGTGTCACACTATCCCTAGGTTTCACAGCAATGTGCCCATGTCCATTATAAAAGCTGCCCTAAAATCCTGTGGCTGAAGTGATGGCGGCGAGGGTCTGTGTAGCCACGGAGCGTAGGGCGAAGGTAGGCACTGAGAGAGGGGTGAGCAAGTAGAGCTGGTGCTGGGCAGTCTGCAGGCCAAAACACTTACACTCCTCAGTCACCAGGTAGCACTGCAGCGGCTGGTGAGAGAAGCCCAGGGCAAAGTCCTCCCGGAGGGAGTCCCCACGTTGGGCCTTCTCCCCTGGGGTCAGGGGCGGGGCCTGGGTCTCCTCCAGAGGGAAGTAGCGAGTGGTGGTGAAAGTGTAGAAGAGCCTGAGCAGCTCCCAGCAGCGTGCCTTGGAGGGCAGAGGTGGATCACTGGGAGGAGGGTTGGGGTTAGTAACGATACCTTTCACACAGGAGACAGAGCGACGGGACTCTCTGTTGATGAGCAGCAGAGCCAGGACATCAGGGCGGAGGATCACAGAGCCTGGCAGGCAGCGCTCCCCCACGGCCAGGCTGCCTCTCAGGGCCTCCAGTAGAGGAGACCAGAAACATCCCACCAGCTCACTCTCAGCCCTGTGCAGGGTGGGACTGGGGCCGCACAGCACGCACACGACCGCCCCCGGGAGCAGCTGAAAGCGGAGCAGGCGATGGGCCACAGTGGGGCTGCCCTGGGGCAGGAAGACAGGGGTGTCACAGGATGCAGAGCCTGAGAGGGAGAGAGAGCGGGCCAGAGAGGATAGGAGAACCACTTCCTGTGGCGCCAGACGCCACCATTTGTCAGTGGCGGTGGCTATCCGTCCGTGGACCATCAGGCAGCCAAACTCGCTATCTGCAGCCTGGGTAAAGCCGTCCAGGCCCTCCTGAAGCAGGGTGGGGTTGGGGGGCAGTAGGCAGTCGGCGCAATGCGTCAGGTCCCCCATAGTGCCCTCCTGTCCTTGTCCCCCCTCCAGGAGCTGGTCGATGAGGCGGTAGCAGGAGCGCAGGTCCCTCTTCAGCCGCTCCACGTTCCTCAAACTGGCCAGTTCGTCCTGCCCCAGCACCAGCACCATGCAGTTCCACACGTTCTCCAGCAAGCGCCGCAAGTGGAGGTCTCCTTCTCCTGCACCACCACCTCCCTGCTGGGCCTGCCCACCGCTGCTCACCGCTATGAGCATCACGCTGTCCTGAAACACCTTCCACACCACCCGGCCTCCACGGTCAGTCTCACAGCCAGCCAGCACCACCCCCTGGCCCGCTCCGAACATGTGCACACCGTTCAGGGAGCCGATGATGGAGAAGGGGAGTTGCTTAGAAGCCCCCCGGGTAAAGAGGGGAACCCCGCTGTTGGCAGTGAGGCAGAGAAGCTGCGCAGAGCCTGCCTGTTGGAGCATCATATGGCTTGGGTGGCCAGGCTAGGCGCTGTCCTCCTGAACCGTCCACTGACTGGCCCTCTGGTTTAATGATGGAGAAGATTCAGCTCTAGTCCATGGTTATGGGACACTTGCAAGAAAACAAGAGCAGTTGCCTGCAACAAGAATGTATATAACAGATAGTAATTACTGAACGCACACAAGCAGATATACATTTACATTTTAGTCATTTAGCAGACGCTCTTATCCAGACCGACTTACAGTTAGTGAGTGCATACATTTTTGTTATTTTTTATACTGGCCCCCCGTGGGAATCGAACCCACAACCCTGGCGTTGCAAGCGCCATGCTCTACCAACTGAGCTACACGGGGCAATATATCACTTGTCATGCAAACATGTCGCAGATGTGTATTTGCAGACAACTTTTAAGCATTTAGCTAGTTACTATAACTAAGCAAACAAGCAAAATACTACCTATTTTTTTTCATTGTTTGCAAGTCAACTAGATAGCAACATAGCTAGCTAACATAGCTAACGTTAGTGATAACATTTTCACTATAAACAGAACAAAATTATCGAAATAAACTTGGTAGCTAGCTAGCTATTCTACCAAAGGGCGCATGTGAACGTGTCGCCGGCAAATAGCTAGCAAGCTATCTAATGTATTTTTCCTCTTACTTTTTCTTTGCTGAATCGCTTCCATCACGAAACGAGTTGACTCCATTCACGTTTCCACAGCAACTGGCCCTGGCAGCTCTCACATGATCCATTCATTCAATCAATCAGATGATGTCTCTAAAGCAGATCTTAAATCAGTTTACCATACCCCAATCCGAATTTACCACTTGGAGAATAAATAAAATAAACTGACTTCAGATCAGTGTTTACGGCTGCATAATCCCTCTTCCTATTTCCGGCTTTGCCTCTCGTGAACTGGCCAGTCAGGTTCGAGAATGTTGTGCCTGTTCACGAGCGTCTTGTCTAGGCGGCGCATGCCGACTCACAGATCCTTTCAACATAAGAACAGAGTAATTGAATTAGTTTGAGCAGTTTAGGTGGTTTATAGATCAAATAAACGGCCCAGCGCCAAGCAGACATTCGTGAATAAACAGGATATTCATTTACGCTGTCAGAAGAACTATCAACGAAGCCAACTAATAAACAATAAAAAGGTAAGTGTCAAATATAGACTGAAGCAGAACACAGCGCAGGGTTTCGCAAACTCGGACCCCCAAGGGGTGCACGTTTTGGTTTTTGCCATAACACTACACAGCTGATTCAAATTATCAAAGCTTGATGATTAGTTGATTATTTTAATCAGCTGTGTAGTGCTAGGGCAAAAACCAAAACGTGCACCGAGTTTGGGAAACCCTGTGTTAGCAACACATAATTATTGGCAAAATGAATAACATGTTAGAATTGAGATAAAAAACAACATTTAAAGTCAGTAAGACATGCTCAGGTTAATGGTGTCAATAATATAATTTAAGGTAGCAAGCTATAGTAATAGATAAAGTAGCCTGAATTACGCTTTCCTTATTCCAAGATTGTAATGAATACACATTCTTCAATTACTGCATATTTCATGCTGCATCTGATTTATGTTACACATTGTAATATTATATTGTAATGTCCACAATATCATCACGATCCGCAATCTTTCTTTCCACTGATGTGCATAGGTCCTGAATGAAATGCAGTGTCTAAAGTTAGAACTGTGAGAGTGAAGTTTCTGGTGGAAATTGGCCCTCCAAAGATAAACTGCTGAAAATCCAAGACTGTAGGTAGCTAATACTAAAGTATATACAATGCTTCACAAATACAGCCAGATTGCTTTTGGGTAAATTCTGGATTACTCAGCTCATGATATAACCACATGGTCATGTAGAAGATGTTCACTGAATAGGGAAGTTCTAAGAATGCAGATAAGGGGACTTTAAATGGCTCCTCTGTCTTTGAAATTGACTCATCCGAGTGCAACGGGTTCCATGGCTTTTGATCAGGGCAGAATCCACAACTAATGAATCCATAGACCTCTCATTGTATTCCAGTGTGCCCACTACTGTGAAGTGATGATCATATCCTCCATGTTTGTTATGTATACCCTCTATGGCCCATATCCATCATCCATTGAAGACTGTTTGCTTTTTGGGCATCATTAAATGGTCTATGCATTTTTACCCTAGTATTTCAACAGTATCAAGTTCTCCACATCCATGTTATTTAGCAACTGAGTACTCATGCATGTCAGTATTGCATCATTGAATTGTTTTGTTCCAAATCAACTCTGGCATCTCTATTCAACACTCAGTACATCAGATGCTCTGTAGTTGAAGGTTTCAGAAACCCAATTATCCATTTCCAGATAACCTCTCAACACATCCTATTATATTGAACAAACTTCATGCAAGTAGTGAATGTATTCAGTTCATGACAGACCTTGGGTTTATTTAATAAACCTAATCTAGTTTTGGATTAGATTCTTGTGTTTTCTCTTTTCTACAAATCTAACTGTTCTTTTTCTTTTACTAGCTGGAATGGAGAACAAAACCAATGGATCAGTGGAAGCCAAGCCGTAAGTTGAGGGTGTTCTTCCCTCCGAGGCTATAGATGAGGGATAAGATTGATGCCCTTTTGCCTTGTCCCTATACCCATTCTCCTGTCTGCTCCGTCTTTCTAGTAAGGTGGAGAATGGCCAGCTGCCGGATCCTGCAGACTGGGCAGTTACTGATGTCGTTAACTATTTCAAAGCTGCAGGATTTCAAGAGCAGGCTACTGCTTTCCAGGACCAGGTAAATGAACAGAACATATCATTTACTAACCTTGCAAGTTGCACATTCTTCCTTCCTTCTCTCTCTTTCTCGTGGGTCAGAGCTTCCCAATCCCTTCTTCTTTTCGTAGGAAATCGACGGAAAGTCTCTGCTTCTGATGACGCGGAACGATGTCCTAACAGGCCTGTCCATCAAACTGGGTCCAGCACTGAAGATCTACGAGTACCATGTGAAGCCACTCCAGACCCAGCATCTGAAGAGTAATGCTAATGCATCATAGCATCACTCCATGCTCCTCCATGTGCAACAGGACAGTCACCTATGGAGGAGGGGTGAGAGGCTGTACGGACAGACCAGGCCGAAGACGTTTATGGACAGCAGAGGATGATGGTGCTTAGAAAACTTATTTGCATCCTTATGCAAAGTCAATGTTCTTTTACTTGAAGTGATGACCGATGCCAAATGGTGTGCGCCGTGAAGTTAATTTACAAAGACATGGCAGTGATCATACTGTTTTTAGTTAACGGAGTGATGGTATTGGTTTATGAAAGTAAACAAGGACTTGAATCCTTTATTTGAATAAAAAATGATTTTTTTACAGGTCTTACAAAGTACATTGTAATATAAAATATTCTAATCAAGCTTGCTGCTGAAGCAAATTCAACCGAATTGATTTATTTAGGGGATGGTCCTTTTCATATGGACGCAAAGGTGCACTAGATGTCTGACTTGCTGATAAATGTCCTAACCTTGTCTTATTGATATTTTCAGTATATACAAACTTTTGAACACAGTTTGATTTCAGATAAGATTGCATGGTAATTAGTTGGAGGAAATGTACGTGTTTGCACCATAGTCTTAGAATTACTGTTCCTCCATCACTGTGAATTTTTTCCCTAATAAGCCACTATGAATATTACATGATCAAATCTGTATCTTTAAGCATTATGTACTTCAATGATCTAGTTAAAGTGATACTTCGGGAACTTTTGTTAAATTTCAGCCTGTAGTTTTGAAAGTGGTGCTTACAAGCCAAAACGGGTCCCCGTTTTGGGTACTACGTCATCCATTTCATATGTTACGAATTTGTTGTGCTTAAGATCCTGGACTGCATCTTTAAGCACGTGGGGGTGGGGAATATAGGTTAATAATTGTTCTTCGATTTCCTTAATTACCATATTAAGACCATATTCTTTCATCTTAAAAGGATGTATTTTTAGAAATTGTTTTGGATATGAATGTTTTTATCAAAAGTGGTACTCTTTCCCTTTGTATTGTTAAGGTGCTCGGTTTGCATTCTGTTATGAAATAAACAACTTGCATCTTTAATGATTTGAGATACCACTATTAGTCCGACCCAAGAACGATTAGTAAATACAATCATGTAGTAGAGAAAGAAGAATGTTTTAATTTCTAAATACAAAAAGTCAAGATCAATGATGAATAAAATAGAAAAGGCACAATAATTTACTTGAAAACCACCCTGTGCCATGAAAAATAAACCTCATCATTTCCTCTAAGGTAGTTTGCTGAAAATAGATGGCAAGTCTTCCTGACATGTTATTCTACACTTCATGAGAGTCTGTGGCAGTGGAATGCCGTGGGCAATGAGGAGCAGTGTTGAGGTCAACTTTTTCCCTGTAGCATCAAAATGAAGGCCTGCAAGACAGGAACAGACAGTGAGATAAGCACATTCAATACACATGCATTTCTCTGAATTGCAACCAAATACTAGTCTGCAATCCACACAATCTGTTTCTGTATCATTTATTTTCACTGATTCCGTTTGGATTCCAGGCCAATGAAGGACTACGTACACAAAACCAGAAAATAACGTTTTTGTTTTGACAAGAGAGGAGACTCACCAAATAATGCTGTGGTTGGTCTGTCCTATGGGTCTGTCTCACAAGAAGGAGCACACCTTCTGTGGTCTGAAGGGGTTGGTGCTGGAGGAGACCCCGGTGAGCAGGGGGTCTTGGAGGGCATTCTGCATGCAGAACTGCTGAAGGTCTGCAGCTGCCTGGGACACCTGAACAGATGCCATAATACAGGAATATAGCTGTGAACAAAAAGGTCTGCCTGTTGCAACGGGTAACATGGCACTCATTGCTAGCTATAAGACTCCTACAATATCCTCCTTGAATGGGTGTTGCCAATATTAGCTATCAGGTGTGAACACAGACCCTTAAATTAGGCTTTGGCTGCTGCCAGCAGTGCTGGGGCGAATGATCCTAGGGCAGTAGGCAACACTCAGTAATGACCAATAGCCTCTAAAACCAACAACTAACAATTCCATTGGAGATGATTTAGCAAAATATTAGGTTTTCATGGCCAGATCACAATTTCTGTGCCTAGATCCACGCCCTTAGCTAGCTATTAGCCACTGTTAGCTAGATACTGATGCCAACTGACTAGTTTCCCTAAGCAGGTTTATCAAGTATGTTTGAGTATGAAATACATTATTACCTTCACTCTGTTGATGCTCGCTTCAAAACGCAGCTGCTGGACAACTTTCTTCATCGCAACGAGATTTGATGAGCCAGACATCTTTGCTATTTTGTAGAAAAGAAGCGGAGACAAATCGCATAGTTGATCACACATCCGGTTTTGAATCTACTGCGCAGTCGCAGTGTGGCTCAGTAATCGACCGCGACTCAACTTTCAAAATATTGTCACGTGCACAAGGACAGTGAAACGCCTTTCTTGCAATCAGTAATTAAGATCAGTAGTAAAAATATACTATAAATTAAAGTAGAACATAAACACGAGAAAATATTCACACCCCTTGACTTATTCCACATTTTGTTGTGTTACAGCCTGCATTCAAAATTGATTAAATATATGTTTTACTCTCACCCATCTACACACACACAATACCCCATAATGAAAGTGAAAACATGTTTTTAGAAATGTTTGCAAACATATTGACAATGAAATACAGAAATATCTAATTTACATAAGCATTCACACCCTTTGCTATGACGCTCCAAATTGAGCTCAGGTGCATCCAATTTCCTTTGATCATCCTTGAGACATTACTACAACTTGATTGGAGTCCACCTATAGTCAATTAAATTGTTTGGACATGACTTAGAAAGAAGAGAGCAAGACACTTCTCGGTTGAACGGTGTAAGGAGGCAACTAGAAACTAATGAGACCGATTGTTTGACCACAAGTGAGAGTTGTTTGATATTGTTGAATCTTATTTCGCTATTGCATAAATGTGGTAAGAGGTTAATGGGAAATGGCTGCGAGTAGTGCAGACGAAATGGAGAAAAAGTTGGTGGATTGTTAATATTGTGTGGTAGCCAGGCTCAGCAAAGGAAGATTTAGAAAATGGAAAAACTTAATGGGATGAAGATTAAAAGCCATGTACCTGGTTAAAGAAAATGTGAAAAATGTGAAGGGAGGCAGAGTGATTGAGGCCAAAAGGTTGATCAGTAGGAAATAAAGTCAAAGAAGTGAAAGCTATCAGTGATGCTAAGGTTTGAGATAGTCTTGCCGGGAAAAGTACAGATATGATTCCTTAGTTTCAATGTTGGAGAATTTGTCCCATATGCACTGCAGTGTTTGAAATGCCAAAGAATGGGACATGTAGCTGCTCAGTGTAAAGGAAAGAAAAGATGTGCCAAGTGTGGAGGAGCACATGATTACGGTGAATGTGGAAGCAATGTGAAGGTTAAGTGCTGTAATTGTGGGGAGAACAGTGTAGCATTTGGTGGATGCCAGGTAAAGAGAGAGGCTCAAAGATAAAGGATCAGTCAATATGATGTATCATATGCAGAGGCCATAAAACAGATTGGTAGAACTACAGTGCGGACTGATGGAGCTTACATGGATGTACCTGTAGTAAGTGGACCTACTGTCGGGGCTGGTGCTTCTGATGGTCTTGGCATGGTTTCGAGGCCTGTTCAGAAATCTTGTGCTCATGAATGTGTGGTGTCAAAGGACGCTTTTATTGGTAAGGTTATCAATATGACTCGGGTTGTGGAAAGAAGAAATGGCAGGTTGAAGGTTATTGTGGAGACTGCGAAAGCGATATTGGGGGTAACAGATGTTACTGTTGAAATGGTTGTTGACATGCTGAACAATCCTAAGGGTGGAGTGTTTCAGCATGATATAAAGTTGAATGGTTTTGGGGGAGGGTGTGGTAGAAGTTAGGGATTTATTTGGTTTAGAATTTTTTTTTTTCATGGTAGTACAGAATTGGGCAGATCATGATTGATCATACATTCTAGCACAGTAGGTGGCGGCATGCACTTAAACGATTGTTTGCGGACCGCCATGATATCATAGAAGACTTAAAGAAATACCTGTCTATACAAGGTCCCACAGTTGACAGCGCATGTCAGAGCAGAAACTATACCATGAAGTCCAAGGAATGGTCCATAGATCTCCGAGATACAATTGTGATGAGGCATACAGTGCAATCGGAAAGTATTCAGACCCCTTGACTCTTTCCACATTTTGTTACGTTACAGCCTTATTCTAAAATTGATTTTTGGAGGACGCATGGCTCTCGACCTTCGCCTCTCCCAAGTCCCCTACGGACTTGGGAGAGGCGAAGGTCGAGAGCTATGCGTCCTCCGAAACACGACCCTGCCAAGCCGCACTGCTTCTTGACACACTGCTCGCTTAACCCGGAAGCCAGCTGCACCAATGTGTCGGAGGAAGCACTGTCCAGCTGGCGATCGAAGTCAGCTTGCAGGTGCCTGGCCCGCCACAAGGAGTCGCTAGAGCGCGATGGGACAAGGAACATCCCGGCCGGACAAACCCTCCCCTAACCCGGACGACGCTGGGCCAATTGTGCGCCGCCTCATGGAAGCTTGAAAGATAAATGAGAGAAAATCCCCAAATCCAGATATGCAAAGCTGATAGACATACCCAAGATGACAAGGCTGTAATCGCTGCCAACGGTGCTTTTACAAAGTAATAACTCAGGGGTGTGAATACTTATGTAAATTAGATCAGTATTTCATTTTCAATAAATTTGCAAACAAATTCTAAAAACACGTTTTCACTTCAAAGGAAGCAGGAGTATAGAGTCATAATCTGATTTACCAAAGGGGGGCTTGTATGCTTGCTTGTGGGTAGAATAACAGTGGTCTTTATCGCTCCTAGTGACGAAGGAGACGTGTGGATGGAAGTTGGCATCACGTGTCTTTAAATAATGAGGAATTAAAATCACCGGCAACCAGAAAAGCAGCCTACGCGTGCATGGTTTCCTGCTTGTTTATAGCCTTGTACAGTTCGTTATGTGCCAGCTTGTTGTTTTTCGTGTCCTGAGGCGGAATATACAGAGTATACAAAACATGAACACCTGCTCTTTCCATGAGACTGACCAGGTGAAAGCTATGATCCCTTATTGATGTCACTTGTTAAATCCACTTCAAATCAGTGTATATGAAAGGGGAGGTGACAGGTTAAAGAATGATTATTAAGCCTTGAGACATGGATTGTGTATGTGTGCCAATCAGAGGGTGAATGTGCTAGACAAAATATTGAAGTGCCTTTGAACGAGGTATGGTAGTACGTGCCAGGCACACCAGTTTGTGTCAAGAACTGCAACACTGCAGGGTTTTTCCAAGCTCAACAGTTTCCCATGTGTATCAAGAACGGTCCACCACCCAAAGGACATCCAGCCAACTTGACAACTGTGGGAAGCATTGGAGTCAACATGGGCAAGCATCCCTGTGGAACGCTTGACACCTTGTAGAGTCCATGTCCCAACGAATTTAGACCTTTCTGAGGGCAAAAGGGGGGTGCAACTCAATATTAGGAAGGTGTTCCTAATGTTTGGTATACTCTGTGTATACAGCAGTCACGATAACAGCTGAAAACTCTCTCGGAAGGTAGAAGGATAGGCATTTGACCATCAGGTATTCCACTGTGCTAGAGACAGCAAACCATTTGCTGTTGATGAAGAGGCATACCCCTCTCGATTTCCCTGAATCCAATGTCCTGTCCGCTCGGTGAATCCATTGAGTTGGATAAACATGGGGGGTATCTTGTCCGAAAAACATGTGATGGAAAATTGTTGGTGCTTTTCTATTTATACATTTCTGTGTTCTATGTTTGTGCTTTTCTAATACCGTTGTCTGTGTTCATGCAAGTGACTGATTGAACGAATCCTCACTATTAGTATCTGCAATTTGGCAGTACGCCCAGACCCTTGTTTTGAGAACAATATCTCAGTTTCAAGGTCTCAGCTTAGAGAGAAGCCTCGTGAGATATTGGTCTGTCACATGCATGACCCAGTATTGGTCGGTCACATGAATGAAGCAAACGTTAATGATGAATTATGAATGAATAAGCTACATCATGCAAATATAACTTGTCTGTATACAAGAGATCTAACGGGACTGCCCCGGAAGAGCTCCTGATCGCATGTGTACGTACATATGGTGCATTGAGTTGGTTGGAACCTCTCCAGCGCGCTGACTATAAACAATGATTAATTTAAGATTGACTTTGAATGTCCCTCTAAAGGAATTTCCACAACAGCCATGTTTCAGAAAAGCAGAGAATATTGCAGTTACCAGAGTCCCGTTGAAAGCAAATCCGCAATCGGAGGTCATCCATCTTATTATCAAGATTAACTCTATTGGCCAATAGAATGGAGGGAAGAGGTGGCCGGTTTTCCCTTTGCCTTAATCTCGCCAGGACTCCCTCTCCTGCCTCTTTTTCACCGGCTATTCCTCTTAGGTAGCCCGAAAATTTGGTCGGAACTACACTAAGAGCCCAGAGCAGATGAGTCGAAGTTGAAACCAGAATTTAGGTTAGTAACTGACGATTTGATGTTCAAAAGTTATCGATCATAAGAAGTGATAACGGATACATTTAGTGCAAAAAAAAGATAAAGATAAAATGCCAAAATAATTACATAATAGCAAAGTTGGGTCGGAGCTCGCAAGACGGCAGCCATACAGTACGGCGCCATCTTCATGACTCCTGTCATGAACCGCTAAGGGGTGCCAAACACCAAGCACAAGATGTTGAAGAGATGTCAGATATATAAAAATAAATACATTTATTGCAGTTTCAGAGCAGCATATCACTTTACATTTTAAACATTTAGAATAAAGTTCATTAAAATAATATTCATGATCTGGAGAGAAAACAATGTGTAAACATTCATGACTAGGCAGTAGCTTTTCCCAAATTGGAAAATATCTGGGTCGTTCCACGAAAATAGTGCCTTTTGAGTCTCTTGAAAGTCCAATATCTTAAACTTCACATGCAAAACATTTTGGGACCGTATCAACAGTCGACTAATGAAAAAAAATACAGAAAGATAGTTCGAGTGGATTTTCTGTTTAAGAAGAAATTGTGCACTCATTTTGTATTTTAGAACCCAGTTATATTAAATGAAGTGCTCTTTAACATAGCATGGAAAATAAAATAAATGCTATTTTTAATATGAGTAAAGACTTGCTAAAGTGCCAAAATTCAGCATTTTGATATATCCCTCCATGCACCGTCAGTAACTTCTCGGAAGATTTTAACCCATTTAGCCCCAACATTTCTCCAAGTTTTCACCATCATTGTAAAGCCCTAGTTATTGTTGCTTTGACAGCCATTTCTGAATATTATTATTTATTTAATGTGATTAGTGATTCATTTGTCTGTCCCTCATTTTAAGGTCAACCCTGTTATGTGAACTGAACTCATTTTAATAGTGAAACTAATCCTTAAAAAAAAAAAAGATCTAAAGAAACATTGAACATCTAATAGTAATCATAGTGTAAAAGCAGGTGGCCTGGTTCTATTATTTTTGGCCATTTTCTGGTGTTTTGTAGTGGAAGACTGAGCGGGTCGAGCGTAACAAGTCAACCCTGTTACACATAGATACAGGCTAGAAATGTTTTAACAATAAAAAAAATTGTGAAGCTTGCATTCAATTGCCACTCCCTGTTGCACACAACAAGCTTCCATTCCCCGTCACAAGGGGATTTATGGCTGATATAAGATGACATCGTCAACCCTGTAACTTTATTTGGCACTGAAGCACTTACTATAATAATTTGTAAAATGTAACACCTCTTGAGATGGGAAAAAGTGTAAAAAATAAAATTAACATGTGACAGAATGTTAAAGTTATGTGACAAAAGTTGACCAAGTTACAGTTATCAAAAGGCACCGAATTGGTGGAAGCAGAACCCTGATTTACCCAAATTAAGGTTTGGCTGCCACTTCACAAAAGCTTAGAGACTTGGAGATGCTTTGCTTAGTAAAAATCGAAATATAAAATAAAGAAGAAAAATAAATCAGCATGTTCATTAAAGTGCTCTCTGATTGAATCGAGTTTTGGTGAACACCGATGTACCACTGTTCATCCTGAGACAGTGGTGGCGTTGAAACATAGGTCATGTTCATTAGGGCACCCAATGGGAAATGAAAATGAGTGCGACATATTGGACAAATCAAGGTAGTCCTTCCGTTTCAGTCCATTTTCTTCTGTTTGGTGCCTAATGAACACGGCCATGGACTGCCATCTGAGTGGTCTGTTGAGTCACAGTAATATGTCACTGGAGTGTGTCTTCAGGTGAGGCTGTTTCCTCTGACCCTAGCGAGAAGATACTGCAGCAGTCTCCACCTCCGTATCTGTCCCTGGACCTGACCCGAGGATCTTCTCTACTGTGGAAGTTGTTGAACTCCTGCCAGCTCCCTCGCTTTGAACTGCCTCTGGAAGAGCTGAGGAATAAAGCACAAACAAGGGTTGATCACAAAACACATGGAAAGAGAGCCTTGCAGTGGAGAAGGTGAAAATCTTCAAGTTCTTCGGAGTACAAATCACTGACAATTTGAAATGGTCCACTCACACAGACAGTGTGGTGAAGAAGGCTCAATAGTGCCTCTTCAACCTTAGGAGGCTGAAGAAATTCGGCTTGGCCCCTAAGACCCTCACACACTTACACAGATCTACCATTGAGAGCATCCTGTCGGGCTGTATTACCGCAACTGCACCGTCCCCAACTGCAGGGCTCTCCAGAGGGTGGTGCGGTCAGCCCAACGCATCACCGAGAGCACACTGCCTGCCCTTCAAGACATCTACAGCACCCGGTGTCACAGGAAGGCCAAGAAGATCATCAAGGACCTAAGCCACAGCCTGTTCACCCCGCTATCATCCAGAAGGCGAGGTCAGTACAGGTACATCATAGCTGGGACAGAGAGACTGAAAAACAGCTTCTATCTCAAGGACATCAGACTGTTAAATAGCCTCCACCAAGTACCCTGCCCTGAACTTAGTCACTGTCTAGCCAGCTACCACCTGGTTACTCATCCCTGCATGTTAGAGGCTGCTGCCTTATGTACATAGACATGGAACACTGGTCACTTTAATAATAGAACACTGGTCACTTTAATAATGTTTACATACTGTTTTAACACAGCCATGCAAACTCCATAGACAAACATTGGCAGTAAAATGGCTTTACTGAAGAGCTCAGTGACTTTCAACGTGGCACTGTCATAGGATGCCACCTTTCCAACAAGTCAGTTGATCAAATTTCTGCCCCGCTAGAGCTGCCCCGGTCAACTGTAAGTGCTGTTATTGTGACGTGGAAATGTCTAGGAGGAACAATGGCTCAGCCGCGAAGTGGTAGGCCACACAAGCTCACAGAACGGGACCGCCGAGTGCTGAAGCGCATAAAAATAGTCTGTCGTCGGTTGCAACACTCACTACCGAGTTGCTGATCCTAATATTTCTATATTTTACTTTAGATTTGTATTGTTGTGAATTGTTAGATACTACTGCACTGTTGGAGCTAGGAACACAATCATTTCACTACACCCGCAATGACATCTGCTAAATATGTGTATGCGACCAATAAAATTTGATTTGTGATTATCCTACTGATTTGATTTACTTCCCAGCACTGGTTTAAGACACTGATTGACATTTCTCACACACACAGCTTATTCTATTGTAATATCAATAATATTTGAAGGACAGCTTTTTTCCATCTTTGTAACATTGCAAAAATCAGAAAAGTGTCCAAAAATGATGCAGAAAAGCTCATCCATGCTTCTGTCACTTCTAGATTAGACTACTGCAATGCTCTACTCTCCCGCTACCCGGATAAAGCACTAAATAAACTTCAGTTAGTGCTAAACACGGCTGCTAGAATCTTGACTAGAACCAAAACATTTGATCATATTATAACCTCCCGAGTGGCGCAGTGGTCTAAGGCACTGCATCGCAGTGCTAGCTGTGCCACTAGAGATCCTGGTTCGAATCCAGGCTCTGTCGTAGCCGGCTGCGACCGGGAGACCCATGGGGCGGCTCACAATTGGCCTAGCGTCGTCCAGGGTAGGGGAGGGAATGGCCGGCAGGGATGTAGCTCAGTTGGTAGAGCATGGTGTTTGCAACGCCAGGGTTGTGGGTTTGATTCCCACGGGGGGCCAGTATAAAGAAATAATGTATGCACTCACTAACTGTAAGTCGCTCTGGATAAGAGCGTCTGCTAAATGACTAAAATGTAAAATGTAAATGTAAATTATTCCAGTGCTAGCCTCTAACACTGGCTTCCTGTTAAGGCTAGGGCTGATTTCAGGGTTTTACTGCTAACCTACAAAGCATTACATGGGCTTGCGCCTACCTATCTCTCCGATTTCGTCCTGCCGTACATACCTACACGTACGCTATGGTCACAAGACGCAGGCCTCCTTACTGTCCCTTGAATTTCTACGCAAACAGCTGGAGGCAGGGCTTTTTCCCATAGAGTTCCATTTTTATGGAATGGTCTGCCTATCCATGTGAGAGACGCAGACTCGGTCTCGACCTTTAAGTCTTTACTGAAGACTCATCTCTTCAGTAGGTCCTATGATTGAGTGTAGTCTGGCCCAGGGGTGCGAAGGTGAACGGAAAGGCATTGGAGCGACGAACCGCCCTTGCTGTCTCTGCCTGGCCGGTTCCCGTCTCTCCATTGGGATTCTCTGCCTCTGACCCTATTACGGGGGCTGAGTCACTGGCTTACTGGTGCTTTCCATGCCATCCCTAGGAGGGTTGTCACTGACGTGATCTTCCGGTCCGGTTTGTCGCCCCCTCGGGCTCGTGCAGTGGAGGAGATCTTTGTGGGCTATACTCAGCCTTGTCTCAGGGTAGTAGATTGGTGGTCTGTTGAAATCCCTCTAGTGGTGTGGGGGCTGTGCTTTGGCAAAGTGGGTGGGGTTATATCCTGCCTGGTTGGCCCTGTCCGGGGGTATAGTCGGACGGGGCCACAGTGTCTCCCGACCCGTCTCAGCCTCCAGTATCTATGCTGAAATAGTCTATGTGCCGGGGGGCTAGGGTCAGTCTGTTATATCTGGTGTTATTCTCCTGTTTTATCCGGTGTCCTGTGTGAATTTAAGTATGCTCCCTCTAATTCTCTCTCACCTCTCGGAGGACCTGAGCCATAGGACAGTGCCTCAGGACTACCTGGCCTGATGACTCCTTGCTGTCCCCAGTCCACCTGGTCGTGCTGCTGCTCCAGTTTCAACACTTCTGCCTTCAGCTATGGAACCCTGACCTGTTCACCGGACGTGCAACCTTGTCCCAGATCTGCTGTTTTCAACTCTTTCTCTCTACCGCACCTGCTATTTCAACCTCGAAATGCCCGGCTATGAAAAGCCAAGTGACATTTACTCCTGATGTACTGACCTGTTGCAACATCTTGGAGAAAAATCTGGCCTTAATGGCCATGTACTCTTATCATCTCCACCCGGCACAGCCAGAAGGGGACTGGCCACCCCTCAGAGCCTGGTTCCTCTCTAGGTTTCTTCCTAGGTTTCTGCCTTTCTAGGGAGTTTTTCCTAGCCGCCGTGCTTCTACATCTGCATTGCTTGCTGTTTGGGGTTTTAGGCTGGGTACTTTGTAACATCTGCTGATGTAAAAAGGGCTTTATAAATACATTAGATTGATTGACACTAAGCCATTTACTATACGTTCGTATTCTTATCTTTTATTATTTCTTATCGTTGTTGCAATTTCGAGAAGGAACTTGCTAGTAAGCATTTCGTTAAACGATGTATACCATGCGTATCCCATACATACGACTAATAAAACTTGAAACACGTGTATGGCCCCGTGTAGCTCAGTTGGTAGAGCATGGCGCTTGCAACGCCGTTCGTTTCCCACGGGGGGCCAGTATGAAAATGTATGCACTCGCTAACTGTAAGTCGCTCTGGATAAGAGCGTCTGCTAAATCACTAAAATGTGTCAAAAACCTAAATGACCGACTTTATGACAATAGCGAGCTGGGATAGAGCACCTGCTGCTGTCTGGTATGAGGCGTAGTGTGCGGTAGAGATCAGCTGTGGAGGGCATGCCAGCGACAGGGGCAGCTTTAGGAGTGGAGAATGCAGCGTACGTCCGGGATTTGGTCAGCCTGGCTGGAGTGGATGGGATCCTCATCTCGGGCTCACTACCTAGAAAGGAAAACACAATTGTGACCAACCATGCATAAAACAAACCACACATCAGAATATTAATGTACTTTTTTTTTTCTATGCTGCAGCATAAATATATGACTTACTGGTTGATAAGGCACGTGGAGTTTCTGATGCAGAATGTCGTTTTCGGTCCACAAATGGAGTGATGTTCAAGAACTGATTCTTGTGCCACGAGGCACGGTCTTCCTCAAAAGCCTTTTTCTGTGGAAACACAATGGAGGAAATGGGTAAAATGCATTAAAAAAAGGTCCAATGCAGATGTTTTTTTTTTAAATCTCAAAGTCAAAATCATTAAAATGGTCAAAAATAGCAATTTCTGAAACAAGAATTTTGCAAGGACTGGCTGGGAGTGGGAAACTGAAAATGACCTGTTCCTGTTTTGGAACTATTTTTTATTGGTCTATTAACTCATTTACCGCCTGGTGATTACACCATCCCACCAAAACAGGCTGTAATTTCAGGTGGTCTTTTCAAACAGCTCTTACACTAAAAAGGGCATCATCACAATTTTACAGTATTATTCCAACTAGGGCTGTTAGGTGACCGTATTACTGCCACACTGGCGGTCACGAGTCTTGATGGCAGACAAATTCCACGTCACGGTAATTAGGCTTCTCCAAGCTCTGATGCTGCTGATGGTCATTAGTAGCCTACCAAACTTGCTAACTGCCTGGTACTCAGCACTCTATTGTCCCTCTAATCACTCTGACATCAATGCAAATGTAATTGAAAATCTAATCAAACACTTCATGAGAGCCCATGAGCTCATGTTGCGCAACATTTCTATAGGCTATGCAATTACGTGAGAAAACAGAGTGATGGACTCTTAAAAATAGGATCTCATCAGCTTTCTATAGGCTAGGCCTACTATATTTGTTTATTAAGCACATTGCTTCTCTTTACAACAGGATGGCATGAAAATGAACCATGGGAATAGCGTCCTCCATTTACTATTTAAGTGCATAGATGACTTTTTTCCCCTGCCCGTTTCGAGACGTGCATAATAATAATGGTCCATTCTAAATCAAAACACATTTCACACATATATATATATTATTTGGTTTATGTAAAGACAAGATTAAATCAAGAATAGTTTGATGGGTGACAATATTAGCATATCACTTGTGAATTATATATTAGCAGGCCGGAAATGTAAGGCATTATCAAGTGCTTGTCAAATTGTGAATGAGAGACTGATGAAGTGTGTACAGCCAGCGCAAAAAACTTAACAGAGCTCATGCCTTTCATGCGACTTTTTTCAAATCATCATTAGTCGCACCATGCAGCCTTAGAATGTATTAAAAATCAAAACATATAGCCCAACGTTTGTAGAACAACTAAAGTTACATTAATAACTCTAAATTAAGCATATAGGAGTACCTATTTCTTGGTTAACCGCTCAACACAGAATAGCCGCATGTCCGCACTCCCTCAAATCGTTTGGAGACAATATCCTTTTTATTTTATTCAGCTTTGTTCAATTGTATTATTCATACTATAAAATAATGGCACGGAATTAGTAAAAAAAATGTAACACCTTTTTATCCCCAATTTCGTGATATCTAATTGGTAGTTATAGTCTTGTCCCATCGCTGCAACTCCCGTACGGACTCAGGAGAGGCGAAGGTCGAGAGTCATGCGCCCTCCGAAACACGACCCTGCCAAGCCGCACTGCTTCTTGACACACTGCTCGCTTTACCTGGAAGCCAGCCACACCAATTTGTCAAAGGAAACACCGTACAACTGGTGACCGTGTCAGCGTGCATGCGCCCGCCACAGGAATCACTAGAGCGCGATGGGACAGGGACATCCCGGCTGGCCAAACCCTCCCCCTTGAGGAGGCGCACAATTGGCCCAGACGACGCTGGGCCAATTGTGCGCCACCTCATGGGTCTCCCGGTCGCGGCCAGCTGCAACACAGCCCGTGATCGAACCCGGGTCTGTAGTGATGCCTCAAGCACTGCGATGCAGTGCCTTAGACCGCTGCGCCACTTGGGAGGCTTAATGCCACGGAATTCTAAGCAAATCTTTTCTGCTATATGAACTAGTGTAGCCCACAGCCATATGGCATAGCCAGATCAGGGCAACTAAAATCAAATGTTATTTGTTACATACGCTGAATACAACAGGTGTAGAAATGCTTACCTACAAGCCCTTAACAAAAAAATTATAAAAAGTAACAAAATAACAATAACGAGGCTATATACAGGGGGTACCGGTACCGAGTCAATGTGCGGGGGTACAGGTTAGTCGAGGTAATTTGTACATGTAGGTAGGGGTAAAGTGACTATGCATAGATAATAAACAGCGTGTAGCAGCAGTGTAAAAACAAATGGAGAGGGGGGGGGGGGGGTCAATGTAAATAGTCCAGGTGGTCATTTGATTAATTGTTCAGCAGCCTTATGGCTTGGGGGTAGAAGCTGTTAAGGAGCCTTTTGGTCCTAGACTTGGCGCTCCAGTACCGCTTACCGTGCGGTAGCAGAGAGAACAGTCTATGACTTGGGTGACTGGAGTCTTTGACCATTTTTTGGGCCTTCCTCTGACACCGCCTAGTATATAGGTCCTGGGCTATCCTCTGTAGCGCCTTACGGTCAGATGCCGAGCAGTTGCCATACCAGGCAGTGATGCAACCGGTCAGGATGCTCTCGATGGTGCAGCTGTAGAACTTTATGAGGATCTGTGGACCCATGCCAAATCTTTTCAGTCTCCTGAAGGGGAAAAGGTGTTGTCGTGCCCTCTTCACGACTGTCTTGGTGTGTTTGGACCATGATAGTTTGTTGGTGATGTGGACACCAAGGAACTTGAAGCTCTCGACCCGCTCCACTACAGCCCCATCGATGTTAATGGGGGCATGTTCGGCCCGCCTTTTCCTGTAATCCACGATCTGCTACTTTGTCTTGCTCACATTGAGGGAGAGGTTGTTGAATAACTCAGAGTATGCTATTCTGTTTTTCTGAAACAGGCTTCATGTTTTTTTTAGACCTATCTAAAATAAATAATGGATTTATTGTGATGGTGTAGGTTATATTACATTGATTTCTTAGATGGTAGATGTTCCAAAGGTCTGCATCAGTGGCTTGTAGGCTATGCGTGGAAGCCAGAAGATGCTAAATGTGTTTATCTTAATTAACGGTCAGGTTTTTGCTTGACAATCAAATGTATTGACCGCCACAGCCCTAATTCCAACCTCATAGTATGGAATAATATAAAACACAGGAAAATTGAATTTGACTGCACTGGGCCTTTAAGTGACAACTTGGCAAAATGTACACTGCTCAAAAAAAATAAAGGGAACACTTAAACAACACAATGTAACTCCAAGTCAATCACACTTCTGTGAAATCAAACTTCCACTTAGGAAGCAACACTGATTGACAATAAATGTCACATGCTGTTGTGCAAATGGAATAGACAACAGGTGGAAATTATAGGCAATTAGCAAGACACCCCCAATAAAGGACTGGTTTTGCAGGTGGTGACCACAGACCACGTCTCAGTTCCTATGCTTCCTGGCTGATGTTTTGGTAACTTTTGAATGCTGGCGGTGCTTTCACTCTAGTGGTAGCATGAGACGGAGTCTACAACCCACACAAGTGGCTCAGGTAGTGCAGCTCATGGAGGAGGCCGTAGGAGGGCAACAAGTGGCTCAGGAGACGTGGAGGAGGCCGTAGGAGGGCAACAACCCAGCAGCAAGACTGCTACCTCCACCTTTGTGCAAGGAGGAGCAGGAGGAGCACTGCCAGAGCCCTGCAAAATGACCTCCAGCATGTGTCTGCTCAAACGGTCAGAAACAGACTCCATGAGGGTGGTATGAGGGCCCGACGTCCACAGGTGGGGGTTGTGCTTACAGCCCAACACCGTGCAGGACGTTTGGCATTTGCCAGAGAACACCAAGATTGGCAAATTCGCCACTGGCGCCCTGTGCTCTTCACAGATGAAAGCAGGTTCACACTGAGCACATGTGACAGACGTGACAGAGTCTGGAGACGCCGTGGAGAACGTTCTGCTGCCTGCAACATCCTCCAGCATGACCGGTTTGGCGGTGGGTCAGTCATGATGTGGGGTGGCATTTCTTTGGGGGGCCGCACAGCCCTCCATGTGCTCGCCAGAGGTAGCCTGACTGCCATTAGGTACCGAGATGAGATCCTCAGACCCCTTGTGAGACCATATGCTGGTGCGGTTGGCCCTGGGTTCCTCCTAATGCAAGACAATGCTAGACCTCATGTGGCTGGAGTGTGTCAGCAGTTCCTGCAAGAGGAAGGCATTGATGCTATGGACTGGCCCGCCCGTTCCCCAGACCTGAATCCAATTGAGCACATCTGGGACATCATGTCTCGCTCCATCCACCAACGCCACGTTGCACCACAGACTGTCCAGGAGTTGGCGGATGCTTTAGTCCAGGTCTGGGAGGAGATCCCTCAGGAGACCACCTCATCAGGAGCATGCCCAGGCGTTGTAGGGAGGTCATACAGGCACGTGGAGGCCACACACACACTACTGAGCCTCATTTTGACTTGTTTTAAGGACATTACATCAAAGTTGGATCAGCCTGTAGTGTGGTTTTCCACTTTAATTTTGAGGGTGACTCCAAATCCAGACCTCCATGGGTTGATAAATTCGATTTGATAATTTGTGTGATTTTGTTGTCAGCACATTCAACTATGTAAAGAAAAAAGTATTTAATAAGATTATTTCATTCATTCAGATCTAGGATGTGTTATTTTAGTGTTCCCTTAATATTTTTGAGCAGTGTAATTCTTCCATCTTGAGAACTTCCCAAAAATAAAATGGATACCTCATGTCCAAGGCGAATGGCAGCTTTAGTGAAGTTCTTTCTCTCCCTCTCAAAGTTCCTCCTCTGCTCGTCAAAGAGCCTCCACTCCTCTTTGAGACGCTCCTTCTCCTCCAGAGTGTAGCAGTCATTCAGAAGAGCAGCAGTCTCATCATCATAGCAGGGAGAGTTGAACTGCTGCTGCACACACACAGACAAACGTGGACACACACGAGGAAGAGGAAACAGACATAACATTTGACTGAATAACTCCTGTAAGGGTCTATTAGACTAACCTCATCCCAGGCTATTGCGCACAGCACATATAAGCCTTGGGCATATTCATTACACCAATTCTGTTGTAAAACGTTTCTTAAAATGGAAGCTAATGAAATGGAGAGGGACCTACCTGAATTTGTCCAATACTAACTCTCGTTTTAGTTACAAGACTGTTTGAACTAATGATTACACCCCTGGTACATCAATGGTTCACAGTTGGCCTTAGAGGGAGTGTCCTCTGTAGCTCAACTGGTAGAGCACGGCGCTTGTAACGCCAAGGTAGTGGGTTCGATCCCCGGGACCACCCATACACAAAAAAAAATGTATGCACGCATGACTGTAAGTCGCTTTGGATAAAAGCGTCTGCTAAATGGCATATTATTATATATTATACCATTGAATTCCATGGAAGTGACCTTACTGAGTAAAGTACTTGTCATCATTTAATTTTAGCGAATCACACGACTGCGAGGCGTGGCTCTGTGCTTGTGGTGTGCTAGTGTACGGGGGAGGGTTAGTGTGAAGGTGTTTGTGGGAGATGATTGGTTGGTAGATTAAGCCAATGCCTATGCACCAGGACATTCTCCCGGTCTTTCTGTACTGGCTAACGAAGGCCAAGTTCGACGCGTTGGTCCACCAGACTCTTCACACATTTGGTCAGAAGTGTCTGGGAACAAGATTAGTAAGGCTCAAATTCAAGGCAATAAAAACAGATGTACTGTAGATATTTGTAGCTCGGTTTGAAAAGAGAGCCTTGTGTTGCGTTGTGGGTTTAACTAACCTGTAGGAGCTGCTGCTGGGTCTGGATGAAGTCTTTACACTGCTGGACCTCCAGTCTCATCCTCTCCATCTCCTCCTCATGGATCTGTCTAGGGACCAGCTCTTTACCAGCACGCTGCTGGCTCTGCTGCACCAGTAAGGCTGATGATACAACACATTATGATCAATGGTGAAGAAAGCTCCCTGTGAGAAAATATATAATTTTTTGGCAGCAGAATAGTTTAAAATGCAGCAGTACTGGTAGTAATTTTATGGCAGTCAGCCATACATTGATTTGGTAATTTACAGTACCTACATGTAACACCAGTTAATGCCCAGAGAAAACCAGTGATAACTACTGAGTTACAGATTTATTGTCAACTTCTATGATAATATGGGTGATGTGATGATGTCTGTACCCTGGCTGTCCAGTCTCTCCATGTGGCTCTTCAGTCTCCTCCATTGCTGCCGGATGCTATTGGTCAGCTGCTCCCGGGCGTGCTCACAGGATTGTTCCCTGGCGTGGTCACATGACTGGTCCAGGGTCTCTCTACTGCAGTCGCCAACTTCCTTATCCCTGTCTGAGCCGGCCTGAAGGCAAAACAATTATCACTTCTTCTTATCTTCACAATGTTAGCCAGATGTCACTCCCATCCATAATGTAAAGTGCTTAGAGAGCTTGGGATAGGCACTACATAACTGAAGATGCAATTCAAGATTTACATTTGTAAGAGTATTATCAAAATAAATTAGGTTATCCATCTACAGTGAGCTCCAAAGTATTGGGACAGTGATACATATTTTGTTGTTTTGGCTCTGTACTCCAGCACTTTGAATTTGAAATGTGCAAACAGTGAGTGAGAGGTTATTTTTTCCATCCATATCGGGTGAACCGTTTAGAAATTACAAAAAATGTTGTACATAGTCTCCCTCCCCCCATTTTAGGGGACCAAAACATTGGGACAAATCACTTATGTGTTTTAAAGTAGTCAAAGGTTTAGTATTTGGTCACATATTCCTAGCACGCAATGATTATATCAAGACTGTCACTCCACAAACTTCTTGGATGCATTTGCTGTTTGTTTCAGATTATTTTGTGCCTAATAGAAATTAATGGTAAATAATGTTGTGTCATTTTGTAAATAAGAATAGAATATGTTTCTAAACACTTCTACATTCATATGGATGCTACCATGATTACGGATATGATATTTATGTGTCTAACTTTCTCACTCATTACTTTCTCAATCATTATCCACAATTAATTCAGGACTATCCGTAATCATGGTAACATCCACATGAATGTAGAAGTGTTTAGAAACATATTCTATTCTTATTTAAATGTATCTCTGTCCCAATACTTTTGGCGCTCACTGTATTGTCACATAAAAAACCCAAATAAAAACCTAGGGGACTACTGGTACTCAGATATTGTTTGTACCTGTTCTAGGCTGTCTTCCACACGGTCTCCTCTGGAGCTGGAGCAGGGTTTCCTAGGACTAGGACTCAGAATGGACACCATCTCCCTCTTCATCTGCTGCAGCACCTTCTTCAGCTCAGCGTTCTCCAGCATCAGGGCTCTCTGACGACCCTCATAGTCACTCAGCAGGGACTTGTACATCTCCCCCTCATGTCTACAGTAATGGCAAATAAACACACACCCATCAAAGTGGCTTCTGCAAAGCTATGTAGGATTTGTTGCATTAAGAGTTGAATGCACTTAAAACAGACATGGTTCAGATAGATGAGTGTTGCTACCTGGCCTCCACCTTTCCAGTCTTCCATTGGCTTCTCTTTCCATCAGCCCGTCCCAAGTAGTTCAATACATCAATCGCTAGTAGAGATAAAGGAAAATGAGGGACTTGTTATAAAGACCTACATTATCATAAAAATAAAAATAAAGGATACTTGGTTGCAAAGATTTTCACATTTCCAACAACCTTTGGAATAAGGAGGAAACTATGTCTTGAGACCATGCTCCAGCACCCCTACCTAGTTTCTTATCCCTCTTGTCCACCAGTAGCTGGTTGAGGCGTTCTTTGAGCTTGGTGCTCTCCCTCTCCTTCCTCTTGGTGTCATGGTTGTACTGAGAGGCTCTGCTGGCGATGATGCTCTGGAGCTTCTGCACCTGGGGTGTGTTCAGTAGGGAGAAAACATTTTGAAACAGGGAGGTACTACCTGAACTTGTCCAACATGAACACATTATTTTTCCATTGCATAATGCTTTGCTACGGTGTGCCCTACTGAACACGACCCTGATTAGGGTTGTCAGACATGATTTTACAGGCTCACACACAAACTACATTTCCCATGGATGCTTGCAGTTACATAAGCACATCATTAAATATACAGTACAATGATTAACAATTTTATTACAACGTTTTTACCTCATCTTTTTCGGTTTTCAGGCAGTTCTGCAGAGTCTTGATTTTGAGTTGCAGCTGCCTCTCTGCCTCGTGCAGTCCCGACTTCTCTCTTTTAGAGAGCTCCAGCTGATCCTGGGAACAAACAAATGTACCTGACATTATATAGCCTAGTGTATGTGAATGGGCTCACCTTGACTAAGACAAGACCATAACAAGTTCTACTATAAGCAGTAAGCAAGCACCTTTCACCCAAGGTCACTGTACTGTACATCGGAAACATGACTGGCAGTGTTGTTGCGGTAACCCCCCGTCTCAGTGTTTCTCCTATCATTCTATAGGCGCCCCAACCTAGCTCCCCATGCTAGTGTTCTATTGACAACATACACCCTGTCTGGAAAACGATCTATGGGAAAGACTGCCTGACCTTGAGTCTGGAGTTGGTGATCTGCAGGTGTTCCAGGGCGCTGGAGATCTTCAGACTCTCCGTCTCCTGCTCCTGCAGGCTGCGTTGGCTGCGGCGCTGCATCTGGAGCAGCTCATACATGCCGTTCAGAGCTGGCACCGTGTTCAGCCCCCCGCTTCCCTCTGGTGAGCTGGCCTCAATACAGGCTGAGGAGAACCCCAGAGAGTCCATCTCCTGTACAAGGCCCAAAAAAGAGAGCAGACAAATAGGTTAGTGCTTAGAGGATTCAGTGCATACTACATGAGATAAATGAAGAAGCTTCAGATACACAAAACCTCAAATCAAGTAGTGAAAAAGAATAGTGATACCTGGCTATATAAACAAGCAAGCAGCACATTACACAATGCTACTTTCACAGAGTATTGGGAAAGTATTGATTTTCTAAATGTAGCCTATATAATAGCCATTTCAATGGTGCAGTACCTGATTGATGTAAGAGATACACTGGGGAACATTGTCCTCAGTGCAGAAGGCACTTAACACATTGTAGGAACTCTTAGACAGTGGCATTGTGGAGGAGTGCATTGTAGGAAGGTTTTTATGATGCCTCGAGGGGGACATCATCAGTCTTGCTATGCCGGAGATCTCATGGTTTTCTAAACACAGTAGGGAAATGGAGATAACAACCAATTGATACATTAGGAGTTGACGCAAACAGGCTGCCTAAGAGGCTTAAAATGTTGTTCTAAAATTAGGGCACAAAGATACATCCCATAAAATCAAACAAACAATTCCCCATCAGAGACCCCATTTGAATTAACTTACCTATTGATGGCTCTATAGTTGCTGTAGTCCACCAGTCTTCCATGCCAACACAGCGTCAGGACAGTAGGGATCATCCGTGAGACAGACCAACCGGAGGCTCCTCTCACTGGAACACAATCCTAAAATAGAGCATCAAGCAGCAAGCCAATGACATAAGAGTCTAATGCAGGATAATCTGGGTCAATTCTTCAACACCATGCGGGATTAAACATCATCCATGTGACGTGCCAGCATGGGACGGGTTGGGGGTGGGTGGGGTAGGGCTTTCAGGCCTTGGCTGTTACACTGGACTGTAGTAGAATTATACTTTGAGCTTGAGTAAAGAGGGTTTGCATGTTAACTTCAACTGGGCTAATGTGTGTGACTGTATGCCAGAGGGAGGCTTTTAGACACACACACACACACACACACACACACACACACAGGAGTGCCATTGTGTGGTGTGTGCAAGGTTTAACAATGTCACTGAATTCAAAATGCTAAGATAGTTTGAGAAAAATAGCTTTAACAATAGACGCAACTGCAGACACGTTATTCAAGAGGGCCTCCTCAGTATGATCCTTCCATTGGTCAGATCCCTTTGACTCTATAATATGATGCTAAGATTTTCCTGGTGCAACAAGCTGAACCACATTCTACACTCTCGCAACTCCGCTTTAAATAGGCCCCTGGGGCAGTTCTTGTGCTCTGTTTAAACATGGTGTGCATTCCATTGTAGACTTAAGTATAGTAGACCCGACTGTCTTGATAGTCTTGGGCAACACGTGATCAGTGGCATGTATTCATGGATGCCAAGGGAAGCCAGGCTTTCCCAAATATTTGACCAATAAAAATGTGTAAATTATAAAATAATGTATCTTTCGTCTCTCTCTGCGTTTTCAGAATTTTCCGTCAATTCGCAAGTGGCTGAATCTCACTGGAGAAATCAACCGCGCGAGGGAAACAGCGCCCCTCTGTCTCAGTATGTGTAGCCCATGTATCTGATGCTGTCTGGACCAAAAGAGAATAACATGTTGCCGCCGTAGCATTTGATTGATTGATGCCAGCAAGCATTTGGCCTCCCTTGTTACATTTTTTAAATAAAATAATTAGCCAATCAGCGTTGAGCTGAGCTCAACTGTGGGTTGTCCGGGTGCAGCAAACCTTCTTTGCCCGCTTTGAGGATAACACAGTGCCACCGCCGCGGCCAGCTACCAAGGACTATAGGCTCTCCTTCTCCGTGGTCAACGTGAGTAAGACATTTAAACGTGTTAACCCTCGCAAGGCTGCCGGCCCAGGCGGCATTCCTAGCCGCGTCCTCAGAGCATGCGCAGACCAGCTGGCCACATGTTTCAAGATGGCCACCATTGTTCCTGTACCCAATAATGCAAAGGTAACTGAACTAAATGACTATCGCCCCGTAGCACTCACTTCTGTCATCATGAAGTGCTTTGAGAGACTAGTCAAAGATCATATCACCTCCACCTTAACTGTCACCCTAGACCCTCTTCAATTTGCATATCGCCCCAATAGGTCCACAGACGATACAATCGCCATCACACTGCCCTATCCCATCTGGACAAAAGGAATACCTATGTAAGAATGCTGTTCATTGACTAGGCCTATAGCTCAGCATTCAACACCATAGTACCCTCCAAGCTCATCATCAAGCTTGAGGCCCTGGGTCTCAACCCCACCCTGTGCAATTGGGTCCTGGACTTCCTGACGGGCCACCCCAGGTGGTGAAGGTAGGAAACATCTTCACTTCGCTGATCCTCAACACTGGGGCCCCACAAGGGTGGGTGCTCAGCCCCCTCCTGTACTCCCTGTTCACCCATGACTGCGTAGCCATGCACGCCTCCAACTCAATCATCAAGTTTGCAGACGACACAACAGTAGTAGGCTTGATTACCAACAATGATGAGACAGCCTACAGGGAGGAGGTGAGGGCTCTCGGAGTGTGGTGTCAGGAAAATAACCTCTCACTCAACGTCAAAAAAACTAAGGAGATGATCGTGGACTTCAGGAAACAGCAGAGGGAGTACCCCCCTATCCAAATTGACGGGACAGCAGTGGAGAAGGTGGAAAGTTTTAAGTTCCTCTGCGTACATATCACTGACAAACTGAAATGGTCCACCCACACAGACAGTGTTGTGAAGAAGGCACAAGTGTCTCTTCAACCTCAGGAGGCTGAAGAAATTTGGCCTGTCACCTAAAACCCTCACAAACTTTTACAGATGCACAATTGAGAGCATCCTGTCGGGCTGTATCACCGCCTGGTACGGCAACTGCACCGCCCACAACCACAGGGCTCTCCAGAGGGTGGTGCGGTCTGCACAACACATCACCAGGGGCAAACTACCTGCCCCCCAGGACACCTACAGCACCCGATGTCACAGGAAGGCCAAAAAGATAATCAAGGACAACTACCACCTGAGCCACTGCCTGTCACCCCGCTATCATCCAGAAGGCGAGGACAGTACAGGTGCATTAAAGCTGGGACCGAGAGACTGAAAAACAGCTTCTATTTCAAGGCCATCAGACTGTTAAACAGCCATCACTAGCACAGAGAGGCTGCTGCCTACATACAGACTAGAAAATCACTGGCCACTTTAATAAATGGAACACTAGTCACTTTAATAATGCCACTTTAATGTTTACATATCTTGCATTACCAACTCATATGTATATACTGTATTCTATCTATTGCATCAAACTATCTATGCCACTCTGATAATGATAATGACATTGCTCATCCATACATTTATATATTCTTATTCCATTCCTTTACTTAGATTTGTGTGTATTAGGTTTTTGTTGTAGAACCTGTTAGATATGACTTGCTAGATATTGCTGCACTGTAGGAACTAGAAGCACAATCATTTCGCTACACTCGCAATAACATCTGCTAACCATGTGTATGTGACCAATACATTTGATTTGATCACGGTGGTGTATGAACGAATGGGAGCAAACAACGCAATTATCACAACATAGGGTGTAATATGGCTTTTTTACCGGCTTGGCTTCCTCAGTGATTTTAACCACGCACTGCTACTGCATGTGATAGCACCTGAGTAGAAGGTAAATCGAGCCACAGTGGTAGTAGCTATGTGGCGTCCTTATCCATTTACCCAGGCTGCATAGCTGTCTCTTATCTGCACTCACTCCCATTTAACTTTGCCCTATGTCACACTTTAACCAAAACAAGGGAGTTACAGAGCCACATCCACTCACTGTGCCTCCATCTGAATTTAGCTTTGGGACACAACCAATAATTTTGGACACAACATTGGGAGTCTGTGTTGGTTGGACTCCCTAATACACAGACTCCCAATGTTGTGTCCAAAATTATTGGTTGTGTCCCAAAGCTAAATTCAGATGGAGGCACAGTGAGTGGATGTGGCTCTGTAACTCCCTTGTTTTGGTTAAAGTGTGACATAGGGCAAAGTTAAATGGGAGTGAGTGCAGATAAGAGACAGTTATGTCCCGATGTTATGTCCAAAAAGCAATCTGAATTCAATAAGAGCAGGCAACTGACAAGAAGCAAACATTTTAGCGTTGACATTATCAGACATTGGGTGAATATACAGTTATAGCCTAACGTTACTATCAACACACCAAACGATATTTTTTTATCATCTTATTGCGATGCTGCAAGTGAGATCAGTAAACAAACAGGTGCTCAGTTGAAAACGTAAACACTTCGCGAGATAACGTTAGCTAGCTAGAAAATTAAGTTAGAGTTAGCTAAAGTTAGTTAACTAGCTTGCTAGCCATGTAGAAAGCTACTACAGTATCAGTATCGTTAGCTAGCTGCTGGAGTACTAGTAGCTAGCTAGGTTTTGATGAAACGATGCAAAATATTTTTGTAGCTAACAAAGTTAGCTAGCTAGCTAGCTAGCTATGACATGTCATTGCTGAATGCCGGCGTTAATTTAATGTGGATACTCACTTGATTTTGGGTCCGACGTGGAGTGATGGATTATATTGGATTAGCCTGCCTGCCAAACCAACTCGATGCCAATTCAAGAAGGCTACAATGTGAAATGCGTCTCTATCTAGCTATAGTTAGCTAACTAAGTAGTTCTTGACAGTGAATACCAAACTAGCCCACATTGGCAAAGGTTGATTTTTTTAAGTCCACCTCTTCTTAGCTTCAAAACAAACACCACCGTCATTGGCGAGCGCGTTGTCAAGCAACCAGTATCAATCCGCTGTATTGGATCATGCGCACAACCCTCGTTCCTTTGACGGACGATTTATGCAAAGGTTAGGGCTATATATGATCCCTTGGGAAGTCCCTAACCTAAACCCTAACCTTAACCCTTACCTTTACATTTAACAGTTTTTTTTAACCGTTTTAACTGTCAACTTCAATGGGGTGACGTCAGAGTTGGACGTCCCAATGACATTTATGCAAATTAGGAATGCTGTCAGGTGCATTTAGCCTACCTATGAGTGATTATACACTATATATACAAAAGTATGTGGACACCCCTTCAATTAGTGGATTCGGCTATTTCAGCCACACCCCTTGCTGACAGGTGTATAAAATGTAGTACACAGCCATGCAATCTCAAAATATAAACATTGGCAGTAGAATGGCCTTACTGAAGAGCTCTGTGACTTTCAACGTGGCACCATCATAGGATAGCATCTTTCCAAAAAGTCAGTTCGTTTAATTTCTGCGCTGCCCCGGTAACTGTAAGTGCTGTTATAGTGAAGTGGAAACATCTAGGAGCAACAACGGCTATGCTGCGCCACACAAACTCACAGAACCAGACTGCCGAGTGCTGAAGCAAGTAGTGTGTAAAAATCTTCTGTCCTCGGTTGCAACACTCACCACAGAGTTCCAAACTGTCTCTGGAAGCAAGGTCAGCACAAGAACTGTTGGTCAGGAGCTTCATGAAATGGGTTTCCATGGCAGAGTAGCCGCACACAAGCCTAAGATCACCATGCCCAATGCCAAGCGTCGGCTGGAGTGGTGTAAAGACTCTGGAGCAGTGGAAACGCGTTCTCTGGAGTGATGAATCATAAATACAGCCGCATACAACATTATCTCTTTTTTGCTTTCTTGAGTAAGGCAGCTCCAAAATGCAGGTGTTTCAGCCTAGCGCAGTGCTTTCTGTGGTGGTGGGACAGCCAGCGGAAAATACGGAACTTAGGGGTCGGTAATGTTCTCTAGTTGCGCCGTGATTGGCACAGTGTTCTGTCACTCATGGGGACACCACGTTACTGCCAAATCTAAAAGTAGAGCTCGAAAAATGCAAGCCCCTTGGGTGCTGCCATAGAGTTACATGAGAAGTGCCCGTCCAAGAAGGCTCAAGGGCATTGGCCACAGATAAAATGACGTCAAATCACGTTATATCTACAGTAGCTTTAATTGGACTGATCATGTCAACATCATACTTTCAAAATCTTAGCTAGCAGTCATCATCATGAATCAAGTCGACAATCTACTGGCAAATCCTTTTTAATCCTTGTCATATGAAGAGAAATTATAGATAAAACATGTCGGTGCTCATCGGCCATTGGACATAAACATTACACAACAAGTTGGAAATGGCAAATTCAACAATGAGTGGTTTGGAAGGAATCAGTGGCTATCTGCAAGCATTACAAAGCAATCACTAGCCTGCTATTCAGTGGAGTGGGTTTGTGGTCCCAATTCTGGGTTTAAGGGTCTCTTTTCCAA
The DNA here is from genome assembly GCF_964263955.1 of Coregonus lavaretus. Classification (NCBI taxonomy): domain Eukaryota; kingdom Metazoa; phylum Chordata; class Actinopteri; order Salmoniformes; family Salmonidae; genus Coregonus; species Coregonus lavaretus. Next base: position 12,466,326 of record NC_140010.1, on the reverse strand, counting down.
ATTTAAAATGATAAACATTCAACATTGGCCATGCTGTCAATCCAGCCCGGAACTGGGAAATCTGATTTCAATGAGTTCAAGACAACTGGGAACTCGGGAAAAAACAAGCTCTAACTAGGAAAATATGTTTTGAATGGTCATCCAACTCGGAATTGTAAGTCGGGAACTCTGGTCTCTTTCTAGAGCTACGACCTGAAGATCACTGACGTCATCAGGATTCAACCTAGTTTTGTTCAGATTTCCCAGTTGTCTTGAAAGCACCATCAATCCAGAGAATGCCAGACTTTGATTACAAAGTTTGAAGAGAAAATTTGCCCACGAAGGACTGCCGCGCCACCTTCCTATTGAAGTGAGCACAGCACAACAAGGTGAGTCCAAAAATATATTGTACGCTACTGTATAAATGATGTAAAATGCCAGGGAGATATGTATACTGTAGCTAAGAAAGTAATGCTAAGTGTATGTTGTGTAGTAAGCTGTTAGTAGCCCATGTGCCTCACCCTAATAATTTGGTCTATTTTCCCCTCTTAATTTCGCCTACTGTTCTGACTTGGTGGTGCACATATAGCCTATAACCTGTTTTAGAGAAATGTAATCATCAAATATTGTAAGAGCTTTCATTGTCTGCTTATATGCCCCATTTATTTATCCTACGGTTCTGACTTGGTGTACAGGGAGAACACTGTAAGAACAGCCCATGTTCTGAATTCTGTCGCTGTACATTGCAAAAGTGCTAAACAAATAGTTATATTGACTATGTCCGTCTTAGCTCGCTCATTAATGTCTTAATCGAAATTACGGATTTCCTCTTATCTGCTTGTCATCCCCTTATGCCATAGTTTGTACATCTTAATTGTCAGTAGAAACCACATTTGTTTAAGCAAGTCAGCCATATCAGCTATGTTTATTTAAAAGGCAGTAAATGAGGCTGAATTAACTGTTTCGCTGCCAGACAAGGCTCCGCTGATAGCCAGGTGTAGCAGTGATAAGGTGTTGGGACTGCAATTGGGACTCTGCTGTTGAGACAGCTTTATGTAGGCCCTAACAGTTTGTGGGCAGTTTGTCACCGTTACAGTACAATTAATGTATTGTTTAGTGTTGTGCTGTGTAGTGGCTTTGCTGGCATGCATCCCCAACATATTTTGTTTGTTTGCCCCACCAAGAGATTTACATGCTAAAATCGCCACTGCATGTAATAGATACATATATAAATTCTGCGTAACACAAACAATTTCAGATTATATATGAAAAAAATATTTTATATTTTATACATGCTAATTCTAGAGACTTCCATAATAGTGAAATGCCACTTCATTGCCTCACAGTTTTAAGTTTGTATTTTTTATGTCACATGCACAAGTACAGTGAAATGCCTTTCTTGCTAGCTTTAACCCCAACAATGCAGGAATCAATAACAATGTAGTACTAACAATAACAAGGTAGAACAAAAAAACATGAGATATAAAAATAATAATAAGAAGAACAGGATAAAGTAATTCAACATACTATATACAGGGTCAGTTCCAATACCATATATACAATGTGCAGGGATACTGGAGTGATGGAGGTAGATATGTTTCGGGGTAAGGTGACTAGGCATCAGGATATATGATAAACTGAGTAGCAGAAGCGTATATGAAGATTGTATGTGAGTGGGTGTGTGTAGAGTATAAATGTATGTGGATATTATATGTGTGTGAGCAAATGATGGGATGAGTGTTTGTATCTGTGTTGGAGTATCAGCGTGCGTAGTGTGTAGGGCCCTGTGAGTGTGCATATAGACAGTGCAAAAAAGAAATAGTGTGTAGGCTGTCTTATCGTCGCAGGTGATCAGGCCTACCACTGTCGTGTCGTCAGCAAACTTGATGATGGAGTTGGAGTCGTGCGTGGCCACGCAGTCGTGGGTGAACAGGGAGTACAGGAGGGGACTAAGCACACACCCCCGTGTTGAGGGTCAGCGTGGCGGAGGTGATGTTGCTTACCCTCACCACCTATGGTCGGCCCATCAGGAAGTCCAGGATCCAGTTGCAGAGGGAGGTGTTCAGTCCCAGGGTCCTTAGCTTGGTGAATAGCTTGGAGGGGACAATAGTGTTGAACACTGATCTGTAGTCATGAACAGCATTCTCACATAGCTATTCCTCTTAATTGAGATTGCGTTGTCTATGGATCTGTTGGGGCGGGATGCAAATTGGAGTGGGTCTAGGAAGGTGTCTGGGATGATGGATTTGATGTGTTCTACATATCATGATTACAGATATGAGTGCTACAGGGCGGTAGTCATTGTGGCATGAAGCCTTAGAGTTCTTGGGGACAGGAATGATGGTGGTCATCTTAAAACATGTGGGGATTACAGACTGGGACAAGGAGAGGTTGAACATTACTGTGAATATATAGTGCATTCGAAAAGTATTCAGACCCCTTGACTTTTTCTACATTTTGCTATTATTTGTTATTCTAAAATGGATGTAAAAAAAATTAAAATCCTCATCAATCTACACACAATACCCCATAATGACAAAGCAAAAACAAGTTTTTAGAAATGTTTGATAAATTTATCAATAAAAAAAAAACGGAAATATCACATTTACTGAAATATTCAGACCTTTTACTCAGTACTTTGTTGAAGCACCATTGGCAGCGATTACAGCCTTGAGTCTTCTTGGGTATGACACTACAAGCTTAGCACACCTGTATTTGGGGAGTTTCTCCCATTCTTCTCTGCAGATCTGCTCTTTCAGGTTGGATGGGGAGCGTCGCTGCACAGCTATTTTCAGGTCTCTCCAGAGATGTTCAATCGGGTTCAAGTCCGGGCTCTGGCTGGGCCACTCAAGGACATTTAGAGACTTGTCCCGAAGCCAATCCTGCGTTGTCTTTGCTGTGTGCTTACGGTCGTTGTCCTGCTGGAAGGTGAACCTTCGCCTCAGTCTGAGGTCCTGAGCGCTCTGGAGCAGGTTTTCATCAAGGATCTCTCTGTACTTTGCTTCGTTTATCTTTCCCTCGATCCTGACTAGTCTCCCAGTCCCTGCCGCTGAAAAACATCCCCACAGCATGATGCTGCCACCACCATGCTTCACAGTAGGGATGGTGCCAGTGTGTTGAGTGTGATAGAAGGAGTCAGGCGCAGGAGGGTAAATCACAGAATACAGAGTTTATTCCGTCGTACACAAATGCGCTGGATAGCGACACACGAAAACAGACACAGGGGAAACCATCTACCCTGGCAATACACGGTATGGGATACTCCAACAATATACAGGCACAGGGGAAATATCTACTCCGGCAATACAAAGGGGAGAGTAGCTCCACCGAGCTACACTACTCTCACAAATAACAATCACCCACAAGGACAAGGGGGCAGAGGGAACACTTATACACAGACTAATGAGGGGATATGAACCAGGTGTGTGTAATTGACAAGACAAGACAAATGGAATGATGAAATATGGAGCGGCAGTGGCTAGTAAGCCGGTGACGACGAACGCCGAAGCCTGCCCGAACAAAGAGGGGAGGCAGCCTCGGCGGAAGTCGTGACAGCCAGGTTTCCTCCAGACGTGATGCTTGGCATTCAGGCCAAAGAGTTCAATCTTGGTTTCATCAGACCAGAGAATCTTGTTTCTCATGGTCTGAGAGTCCTTTAGGTGCCTTTTGGCAAACTTCAAGCGGGCTGTCATGTGCCTTTTACTGAAGAATGTCTAAAAACCTGTTTTTGCGTTGTCATTATGGGGTATTGTGTGTAGATTGATGAGGAATTGTTTAAAAAAAATCCATTTTAGAATATGGCTGTACTGTAATAAAATATGGAAAAAGTCAAGGGGTCTGAATACTTTCCGAATGCACTGTATGTATATATATATATATATATATATATATACAGTACCAGTCAAACGTTTGGACACTGTATAATTGTATACTAATTATGCAATAATTGTATTGTATAATAATAGTGAAGACATCCAAACTACGAAATAACACATATGGAATCATGTAGTAACCAAAAAAGTATTAAACAAATCAAAACATATTTTATATTTATCATTCTTCAAATAGCCACCCTTTGCCTTTATGACAGCTTTGCACACTCTTGGCATTCTCTCAACCAGCTTCACCTGGAATGATTTTCCAACAGTCTTGAATGAGTTCCCACATATGTTGAGCACTTGTTGGCTGCTTTTCCTTCACTCTGCCGTCCGACTCAATCCAAACCATCTCAATTGGGTTGAGGTCGGGGGATTGGGAGGCCAGGTCATCTGATGCAGCACTCCATCACTCTCCTTCTTGGTAAAATAGCGCTCACACAGCCTGGAGGTGTGTTGGGTCATTGTCCTGTTGAAAAACAAATGATAGTCCCACTAAGCCCAAACCAGATGGGATGGCGTATCACTGCAGAATGCTGTGGTAGCCATGCTGGTTAAGTGTGCCTTGAATTCTAAATCAATCACAGACAGTGTCACCAGCAAAGCACCCCCACACCATAACACCTCCTCCTCCATGTTTTACGGTGGGAAATACACATGCGGAGATAATCTGTTCACCCACACCGCGTCTCACAAAGACACCAAAAATCTCCAATTTGGACTCCAGACCAAAGGACAAATTTCCACCGGTCTAATGTCCATTGCTCGTGTTTCTTGGCCCAAGCAGGTATTTTCTTCTTATTGGTGTCCTTTAGTAGTGGTTTCTTTGCAGCAATTCGATCATGAAGGCCTGATTCACACAGTCCCCTCTGAACAGTTGATGTTGAGATGTGTCTGTTACTTGAACTCTGTGAAGCATTTATTTGGGCTGCATTTCTGAGGCTGGTAACGCTACAGAACTTATCCTCTGCAGCAGAGGTAACTCTGGGTCTTCCTTTCCTGTGGCGGTCCTCATGAGAGCCAGTTTCACCCCCCCCCCCCCCCATCTTGTCACAACACAACTGATTGGCTCAAATGCATTTAGAAGGAAAGAAATTCCACAAATTAACTTTTAAGAAGGCACACCTGTTAAATGAAATGCATTCCAGGTGACTACCCCATGAAGCTGGTTGAGAGAATGCCAAGCGTGTGCAAAGCTGTCATCAAGGCAAAGGGTGGGTATTTGAAGAATCTCAAATATAAAATATATTTTGATTTGTTTAACACTTTTTTTTGGTTACTACATGATTCTATATGTGCTATTTCATAGTTTTGATGTCTTCACCATTATTCTACAATGTAAAAAATAAAGAAAAACCCTTGAATGAGTAGGTGTGTCCAAACTTTTGACTGGTAGTTTATATATATAGGCTTTTTATACTCCGGACTCCGACATTACTCCTCCTAATATTTCTATATTTCTTCATTCCATTCTTTTACTTTTTAGATTTGTGTGTATTGTTGTGTATTGTTAAATATTACTACACTGTTGGAGCTAGGAACACAAGTATTTTGCAACACCCGCAATAACATCTGCTAAATATGTGTAATACAGTGGGGGGAAAAAAGTATTTAGTCAGCCACCAATTGTGCAAGTTCTCCCACTTAAAAAGATGAGAGAGGCCTGTAATATTCATCATAGGTCCACGTCAACTATGACAGACAAAATGAGGAGAAAAAATCCAGAAAATCACATTGTAGGATTTTTAATGAATTTATTTGCAAATTATGGTTGAAAATAAGTATTTGGTCAATAACAAAAGTTTCTCAATACTTTGTTATATACCCTTTGTTGGCAATGACACAGGTCAAACGTTTTCTGTAAGTCTTCACAAGGTTTTCACACACTGTTGCAGGTATTTTGGCCCATTCCTCCATGCAGATCTCCTCTAGAGCAGTGATGTTTTGGGGCTGTCGCTGGGCAACACGGACTTTCAACTCCCTCCAAAGATTTTCTATGGGGTTGAGATCTGGAGACTGGCTAGGCCACTCCAGGACCTTGAAATGCTTCTTACGAAGCCACTCCTTCATTGCCCGGGCGGTGTGTTTGGGATCATTGTCATGCTGAAAGACCCAGCCACGTTTCATCTTCAATGCCCTTGCTGATGGAAGGAGGTTTTCACTCAAAATCTCACGATACATGGCCCCATTCATTCTTTCCTTTACACGGATCAGTCGTCCTGGTCCCTTTGCAGAAAAACAGCCCCAAAGCATGATGTTTCCACCCCCATGCTTCACAGTAGGTATGGTGTTCTTTGGAAGCAACTCAGCATTCTTTGTCCTCCAAACACGACGAGTTGAGTTTTTACCAAAAAGTTATATTTTGGTTTCATCTGACCATATGACATTCTCCCAATCCTCTTCTGGATCATCCAAATGCACTCTAGCAAACTTCAGACGGGCCTGGACATGTACTGGCTTAAGCAGGGGGACACGTCTGGCACTGCAGGATTTGAGTCCCTGGCGGCGTAGTGTGTTACTGATGGTAGGCTTTGTTACTTTGGTCCCAGCTCTCTGCAGGTCATTCACTAGGTCCCCCTGTGTGGTTCTGGGATTTTTGCTCACCGTTCTTGTGATCATTTTGACCCCACGGGGTGAGATCTTGCGTGGAGCCCCAGATCGAGGGAGATTATCAGTGGTCTTGTATGTCTTCCATTTCCTAATAATTGCTCCCACAGTTGATTTCTTCAAACCAAGCTGCTTACCTATTGCAGTCTTCCCAGCCTGGTGCAGGTCTACAATTTTGTTTCTGGTGTCCTTTGACAGCTCTTTGGTCTTGGCCATAGTGGAGTTTGGAGTGTGACTGTTTGAGGTTGTGGACAGGTGTCTTTTATACTGATAACAAGTTCAAACAGGTGCCATTAATACAGGTAACGAGTGGAGGACAGAGGAGCCTCTTAAAGAAGAAGTTACAGGTCTGTGAGAGACAGAAATCTTGCTTGTTTGTAGGTGACCAAATACTTATTTTCCACCATAATTTGCAAATAAATTTATTAAAAATCCTACAATGTGATTTTCTGGAATTTTTTTCTCTCAATTTGTCTGTCATAGTTGACGTGTACCTATGATGAAAATTACAGGCCTCTCTCATCTTTTTAAGTGGGAGAACTTGCACAATTGGTGGCTGACTAAATACTTTTTTTCCCCACTGTATATTTAGCAGATACAATTTCAGAGACTAATACAATTTCATTTGAGCCTGTGTAATATGATTCCACCTTATTCCTATATTGTCCTTTTGCTCGTTTGATGACTGCGGAGGTCATACTGGGACTTGTTGTACTTGTTCCTGTCCTCAGCCGTAGCCTCAGGGTTGTCTGCGATAGCCCTGTGTGCGTAGCCCTGTCCTTTAGTTTAGCGCCAACCTCAGTGTTAATACAGGGTTTTTGATTGGGAAAGCAGCTATAATAATAAATAAACAACATCTTCATCATTTTCTTCATCATCATCACCATAACACTTTGGTAGGTTATGCCTACTCATTTTTTTTTTTTTTACATAAGTGGAATGGCGACAGTTTATTACTTAACTGTACTCCAGAGAAGCACCTGCCCACGCTATACAGAGCAGCTTGTTTAACATGTGAAAAAGCTAATTTCTTCTGTCAACATCGGACAGAACAGGCAAGGAGACACTCAATCCCTGTGACTGTCATTCTCGAGCAGCATTCTAAGGTTTAACTGTTTTTCCAAAACAAAACAGAGTTCTCTAATACAGTGGGCCTACGTTAACAAAAATGACTGACTTTTGAGGTCTGCGACTGATCAGCTTAAGTTTCATTCATGTTATTGCCTAATGTAATTCTCATAAAATCATGATGAAACTTAAGAAAATAAGGATAGAATGTATTTCTATGATCCATCTTTAACAAACATTAATGAATCACATACTTTACAGGAAATGTCTCCTGTGTCTCATATTCCTTTGATTTATTTATAGAAGGCCTAGATTTTCAAGATCTCAAATATAAAAAGTACTGGTACATCAATTATCAAAATAGCAGGTATTAAAGTGAACTTTTTGATAGTAAGTAACATCGTTGCACCACATTACACATTCATGCACTTTCACAATAAGAAAATGTATCTATAGTATATCAATACTATAGTCTAGAGTAAAAACATTAACCATTTCAGTGTAGGCCTACCAAAGTTTGTGACTACAGTTTGTGTGCCTTAATGCATATGCTGAACCATTCATTCCCGTATTATGTGTCAATACAGAGAAGTTGTCTTCTGGTGCTCTGGGCTCCTTACAAGGACACATCTCTACTGTAGCTGCCATGGTGTGGCATGTTGATGCCAGTCTCTCATTAAGAACTCACACACCCATAATTCATAGGAAAGGAGATGAGCAGCAGTGTCGATGGAGAATGATGACCTACAACTTTAGTCCAAGTCCAGAATAAAATGTACCTATGTCTCAATCCGTCTCTCTATGGGTAAGGGGCATCTTATGAAAGAGGACTTGATAGGAGCAGAGTAAAATTCATGAAGGTACAGCTTATGTTTGAGACATGATTAGTAAGTAGTTACTTGTACGGTTCTTCATTGAATCCAAAATAAGTTTGTCCAGCTTTCTAATAACCCAGAGTAAAATTTAAGGCATGGAACATACTTTATGAGTTGGTATTTGTTTGATGTATCACTGAACTAAAACCATTGAGAAAACACATACACTTGTACAAACACAATACAATTGAAGAGTGAATGTTTGTGATGAGTAATGATATGGGAGGCATTCCAGGGCAAGGGGCGGTCCTCAGTAAGATTTAGGTGGGGGCCGAGGCGAGAAGTCCCTGTATGACGTGGAAGTGGGGGTGATTGAGCGTGACCTCAGGGGCTGGAAGTTGGCGTCCCCTCCGCTGATCGCCGTGCTCCCATGTGGTCCAGCATCCATGTTAGATAAGGCCTCCTGCGGCAGGGGAGGAGCCCCTGGGTCTCCAGGCCTGGGCAGTGTGGACGAGGCCTGGGATGAAGACACAGCCATGCTACCCCCTCCCATGGATGACGACACCTCCTTCCCTTGGCTGGAGGCAGTGGGCAGGTTGAGGGATCTTAGGGCGTCAGAGGTGGATGGGCTCCCCTCTCTGTTGTATGGCATGGTGGATGTCAGGTTGGACTCATCTGACAGTGTCCTGGAGAGGTCTTTAGTGACCCCGGATGTGTCCTGGGTCGGCAGGAAGCCCGAGGAGGAACTGGATGCCCCTGCTGTATAGGACCAATGTGAGATGGTCATGATAATGGTACTAAGACTGTGTTAGCCCACTGAGCTAAAGCCTATTAGCTCAGGGAGCTAACACAAATCTTCAGGTCTCAGGCAAGATTACTCGTCACTCAAGTGTGGTTCACCGCAGTACCTTCATTATATGACTTCAAACAAAGAATAAACAACAACACACAGACACACAACATACCTCTGAGAGCCTCTATCCTCTCGTTCTTCACTTTCTGCACCTCATCAGTGATCTTGGTGATGATGAAGTTGAGGGTACGTCCTTGCTGGATGGACTCGACCAGGGCGTCCAGCCCACGAGGGTTCTCAGCCAGGTAGTCCAGCAGCATGCCCGTCCGCTTGCGCTGCGTGCTCCTGCAGCTGATCTCCTCTGTGTCGTCCCGCGTCAGGATCTTACGCGAGCGCAGGTAGTCAAAATGGCGGTCGACCCGGATCTTATCACAGAGGTACGGTCGCATCCTCGTTAGGACCTGGACAGAGAAGAGCAAGATGGAAACTGTGGGTGTTTTGTGTAGTGTTGAGGGTTGGGTTCTGGACAATCTGTATGTTATATAGGGACACAATTAGTTGATATGTGTTTTATCAAGTGTGTGTGACCAGAGGACTGACTGCTGATGACAATACTGTAACTGTACTGAAGGACAGGTAAACATGTGTGGACAAAGAATAATTAGATGAAGGGTACAGTGAGGGAAAAAAGTATTTGATCCCCTGCTGATTTTGTACGTTTGCCCACTGACAAAGAAATTATCAGTCTATAATTTTAATGGTTGGTTTATTTGAACAGTGAGAGACAGAATAATAACAAAAAAATCCAGAAAAACGCATGTCAAAAATGTTATAAATTGATTTGCATTTTAATGAGGGAAATAAGTATTTGACCCCTCTGCAAAATGTGACTTAGTACTTGGTGGCAAAACCCTTGTTGGCAATCACAGAGGTCAGACGTTTCTTGTAGCTGGCGACCAGGTTTGCACACATCTCAGGAGGGATTTTGTCCCACTCCTCTTTGCAGATCTTCTCCAAGTCATTAAGGTTTCGAGGCTGACGTTTGGCAACTCGAACCTTTAGCTCCCTCCACAGATGTTCTATGGGATTAAGGTCTGGAGACTGGCTAGGCCACTCCAGGACCTTAATGTGCTGCTTCTTGAGCCACTCCTTTGTTGCCTTGGCCGTGTGTTTTGGGTCATTGTCATGCTGGAATACCCATCCACGACCCATTTTCAATGCCCTGGCTGAGGGAAGGAGGTTCTCACCCAAGATTTGACGGTACATGGCCCCGTCCATCGTCCCTTTGATGCGGTGAAGTTGTCCTGTCCCCTTAGCAGAAAAACACCCCAAAAGCATAATGTTTCCACCTCCATGTTTGACGGTGGAGATGGTGTTCTTGGGGTCATAGGCAGCATTCCTCCTCCTCCAAACATGGTGAGTTGAGTTGATGCCAAAGAGCTCGATTTTGGTCTCATCTGACCACAACACTTTCACCCAGTTCTCCTCTGAATCATTCAGATGTTCATTGGTAAACTTCAGACAGGCCTGTATATGTGCTTTCTTGAGCAGGGGGACCTTGCGGGCGCTGCAGGATTTCAGTCCTTCACAGTGTAGTGTGTTACCAATTGTTTTCTTGTTGACTATGGTCCCAGCTGCCTTGAGATCCTTGACAAGATCCTCCCATGTAGTTTTGGGCTGATTCCTCACCGTTCTCATGATCATTGCAACTCCACGAGGTGAGATCTTGCATGGAGCCCCAGGCCGAGGGAGATTGACAGTTATTTTGTGTTTCTTCCATTTGCGAATAATCGCACCAACTGTTGTCACCTTCTCACCAAGCTGCTTGGCGATGGTCTTGTAGCCCATTCCAGCCTTGTGTAGGTCTACAATCTTGTCCCTGACATCCTTGGAGAGCTCTTTGGTCTTGGCCATGGTGGAGAGTTTGGAATCTGATTGATTGATTGCTTCTGTGGATAGGTGTCTTTTATACAGGTAACAAACTGAGATTAGGAGCACTCCCTTTAAGAGTGTGCTCCTAATCTCTGCTTGTTACCTGTATAAAAGACACCTGGGAGCCAGAAATCTTTCTGATTGAGAGGGGGTCAAATACTTATTTCCCTCATTAAAATGCAAATCAATTTATAACATTTTTGACATGCATTTTTCTGGATTTTTTTGTTGTTATTCTGTCTCTCACTGTTCAAATAAACCTACCATTAAAATTATAGACTGATCATTTCTTTGTCAGTGGGCAAACGTACAAAATCAGCAGGGGATCAAATACTTTTTTCCCTCACTGTATGCCTTTGTTGATCATTATGAGAAAGGGGTTAGGTATAATATGCACATTAATAACTTTTTTACACTATACACACATATAGGCTTCTGTAAAAATGGGGTAGCCTATAGAGCATGGGTGCTCAAACCTTTGGGCTTCGTACATCATTTGAGTTATGGGCCACGGGCCGGACAAATAGACATTATTTATTTAGAAATATAAAAGGTAAACAATAGCTTTTTAGGGTCTTGAAATATATATATATATATATATTTTTAAAGTAATCATAAAATTACACTTCAAACGTTAATCCAATCGTAGCCATATAATTTGACACCTAAGAACACATTCTGATTACCCATATTCAAGATTTATTAAAACATTTACCATTGTTGTTTCCACGTCATTTCAACCAAAAAGATCTATGTGAAGATGTTGAATCTTCGTGGAAAACGGATTATTTTTTTAAAAATCCATCAATGTAAGGTAATTTAGTCTTCTTCCCCCAACTTTTAATCTAAATCCAATGACATGGTGACATTTTTTGATGATTTCCCATTGAATTCTCGTTGGTTGACAACTCAACCAAATGTAAATCAAATCTAGACATTGAACTGACATCTGTGCCCAGTGGGAAGGCTAATAACTTGAATATGTGCAGGGCTTTGGGGGCCCTAAACGAGTGAGAGTGACTAACTAAATCAATGGGGGCCCACTGGAGGTCAGGGCTCCTGGGCACGTGCCTTGGGTTCCCGGTCAGTAATTTGGCCATGATTACTACAAGGTTTAGATAGATGTTTACACTAACTTACTTAGCAATCTATAACATGTTAGCTGACAGGGGCTAATTGATTGACTGTCTGTGACTGAAATAACAAGAGGAAAACTGCTAATGAACTACCAAATTTCGAAATTGCATGTTGTGTGTTCTACTATGATATCTCTCAACATTAATTTGAGACCCTGACTGACTTCCAAAAAATATATATATATAAAAAAAATTCAAACTAATTTGGGTTCGGGGCCCCCCTAGTGCCCCAGTTTGGTCGGCCCTGCTAGGGTGTGGCATAAGTTGGTTACTTTCACTTCTTCATTTTGCGCATTTCTACGTTTAAAGTTCCCATCTCTATAAGTTAACAACATTCTGGCAAATCATTCTTGTAAAACAGCCTCCCTGACAGTTGAATTGACAGTCAGACAAAAAGGCAACTTACCTCTTTTTTAATATCTGCCATTTCATCTTCTGTCAGGTGAGGAACATCCATTCTACTTACCCTACCTTAGCCAAGGTGTCAAATTCAAGTCTTCCGGGTACTTTCCGAGAATAAAAAGGCGCACTAAAAAGACTTACACCAAAAGATAGGCTCCCGTCCACGAATATTATATTTTCCAGTGCGCAACTCTAATAGCCTATATTTGCCGATACAAAACAAAAGATTCTAGACTGCCCTAGTACATTAACATTTCTCATCAAGGAACCGCTGCAAATTATTACTTCCTGATTCAATGGACGGGTTTACGCAAGTCATGTATGTGCAAGTGAACAATGAGTGCTTTCCATTCAGTAACGATACTAGAACTAGCGCAACACAACAGTTCATTCCCCTGGTGATAAACAGCATATTCGAGTGTTCAAATAATGTAATGTAATTACCATAAACATTTATGTGCGGTTCGATTTAATTAATTATTTTATTATCATTATATTTTTTACTAAACATTTGCAAAAAAATAAATAAATATAATTTTATTTCATAAAGAGACCTTGGGATGGGGCTATAACACTAAGCAATATGCTATCATATCAGTGCCACTGAGATAAGTGCCGGTAGGTTTATTCTACACTGACCAAAAATATAAACGCAACATGCAACCTTTTAAAAGATTTTACTGAGTTACAGTTCATATAAAGGAAATCAGTCAATTGAAATAAATTCATTAGGCCCTAATCTATGGATTTCACATGACTGGGAATACAGACATGCATCTGTTGGTCACAGAAACCTTTAGAAAAACAGTCAGTATCTGGTGAAGAGCACACTTCTCCAGCGTGCTGGTGGCCATTGAAGGTGAGCATTTGCCCTCTGAAGTCGATTACAACGCCGAACTGCAGTCAGGTCAAGACCCTGGTGAGGACGAAGAGCACGCAGATGAGTTTCCCTGAGATGGTTTCTGACAGTTTGTGCAAAAATTTTTTGGTTGTGCAAACCCACAGTTTCATCAGCTGTCTGGGTGGCTGGTCTCAGACGATCCCGCAGGTGAAGAAGCCAGATGTGGAGGTCCTGGGCTGGCGTGGTTACAAGTTGTCTGCGGTTGTGAGGCCGGTTAGACATACTGCCAAATTCTCTAAAACGATGTTGGAGGCGGCTTATGGTAGAGAAATTAACATTCAATGCTCTGCCAACAGCAAAACTGCACATTTTAGTGGCCTTTTATTGTCCCCAGCACAAGGTGCACCTGTATAATGATCATGCTGTTTAATCAGCTTCTTGATATGCCACACCTGTCAGTTGGATGGATTATCTTGGCAAAAGGGAAATGCTCACAAACAGGGATGTAAAGAAATGTGTGCACAAAATTTGAGAGAAATACGTTTTTTGTGTGTATCGAACATTTATGGGATCTTTTATTTCAGCTCATGAAACATGGGACCAACACATTACATGTTGCGTTTATATTTTTGTTTAGTATATATAGAGTAGCTTAGCTGCTGCACCTTGATATGACTAGGCAATATTATTGTCATCATAACACCATTATATACTTCAACTCATTTAATACATGCATCATTAATTAAGTCTTAATACATGTGTAGCCTACTTAATAGATTTATATGTATTATTGTTGCTTAGTTGCTGAGAGGGTGCCTGTCTTCATAACTGTTTATGTATTTAGTTATGATGACACAGCGCGCCTGAGGTCTAATATCAAAAGGCTGCTCAACACATTATGAGGAGATTATTAATTGTCTGAGGCTATTCTAGGGCTATGAGAACACATCTAGGCTTGGTATACATCTAATTTGCCTTGGCAACATGAAAACACATGCCAGATTGACTAAGCAGTCATGTAGAAAATATAATTTGTGTTAAAATATATTTATTTCAGAACCCAACCAAAAAACAAATATAATTGTTTACTATAGGGCCCACAAAGAGTGGGTAGGCTACAGCTCTGACCAGGTTGAAGGAAGCCAACAAGAGCAGGTATTGGCAGAGGACAGTGGTGTTTCCTCAACTTTTATTGCAGGTGAACCGCTTTGCATGAGAAGCCAAACATAACATTCCAGAAGGCAAAAAATAAATTCCAAAATGGCACAACTTGTGCCTTCTCAGCTTTCAGCTGCCAGTTCTCTTTAATCATGATATTACAGTACTCCTTTGAGGACCTATTACCTGAGGTTATTGTTGTTAGGCTTGTTGTGTCATGCCCTGAAATGTAATGTTTGTCTGTCACTGTTGCGGTAGGTTGATGTTCCTCCAACTCTTCACAGAATAATTTGAGTGAGGGAATCTGCCCTCAATCCATTTTGGGTACTTTTATCCATGAAGTAAAACAAATAGGTGGGCAGCTTCACTGCATGTAGTACTGTCTTTATGTACTCTAAGTACAGTACAGGCTTGGTGTGAAAATGTGTTCCTCCATGACATGAGAGCAGTACAATTTACAGTCCTCACAGGAACAAACCAGGGAAGGGTTATAAAAATGTGAACAAACTAAACTCCCTCAAAACACAACTAGCTCTCTTCTCTGTATTAGGTAACAGCCTAGAGACCAGAATGTATTGTGATTAGCAGCATGTGTTTAGCGGCAGACCATGTTTACTGACGAGTCAGCAATGGGGAATGTCAGACCAGACGAACACTATGTTCCTGTTCTGAGTGCCCATTGCATGCAGCGAAAGGAAAGGGACCCAAAATGGGGAAAACTCATTTATAGAAATTATGTAATAAAACTGGATTTGCAATCACATCTTGAAAACGGATGCAAAGCCACTCCAGACATTCCTGTGTACCTTATAAAAGGTGTCAGTCTGACCCATAAAAATGTTCAGTATGTTCAAGCCACCTTCTCACTACCTATGGTCCAGTGGCGGTCGGTGACATTTAAGATGAGGGAGGATTTTTAAAAATAATGTATGAGCATGTCCTTATTTCTATTACAGCTTGTTGGATGACTGTCATTCATATTCCATTCACCCAGCTCAATGTAACATCGATAGGTTTAAGCTACTACATAATACTCACATGTTCCCTATACCCATCATGAGGTTGCTGCAACCTAGCCTATGAATGAAAGTTTACAATGTAGGTGCACAGGTTGAGATAAATTTGAGTAATAAAGGTGACAGACATTGACACATTCAATACCGCCTTGCACAATCTTGCCTGCATCTAGCTGATCTAGGGTGTAATCAGTAGTCCAACAGTTGCAAACAAGTTTCTATTGGACAAATTCAGGTAAGTTTATCCCAGTTTCGTTCCATTTGCTTCCATTTAAGAAATGTTTTTCAACAGAATCGGCAGAATGAATACACCCCTGATCAGACGCAAACACAGTTCACTATCATAGCAGCCACATACAAACAGCTGTCATGACGTGACTTTAACATTAATCTCAAGACTGTTATCTCTATTTAACTAACTATGTTTAATTGTTGTAACAATTAACTAATTAGGATCCGGGGCACCACGAGAGCAGTTATTTAAAGAGTTACCATCTCCTGAATTAAACTCTAAAAGGTCTTTACCTATCACATCTATTAACAGTCAACTTATTAATCATAACCTCGTATAATATCATCATTCTGAACAGTCGTAACCTCCTTGCATCTGCAAAAACCAGAGCCTTACTTATGATTCAGCACTTCACAAATTGGTTTAATTATTTATTTACTAGCTAATTAAATGCGAACACAGGATAAACATCCACACTCTGCACCGGTTATTGACTGGAGAAAACAGGTCCCTAGCGGAATGACAACAACATTGATGCTTGTTAAAGAAGAGAGGAAGAGAGAGAGATACACTTAACATTGCCACATTCGGAAACTACTCTCCTCTATAGTAACCATATACTTTGCACACGAACCGCCACCCTCTTTGAGTAAGAAATCATGAATGTGGCAATGAAAGGAAGTTGGGCCTTCTCGCTGCACGCTTGTAAGGCTATGATTGTTCAAAAAGGTTCCAACAAGTCTTCTACTGTTGATCTCTTCTTCGTAGTTGCCCGGTCTCCGATGACTTGTCGTGTAGTCCTGAACAGAACTACAGAGTTGATTTTCCTTCCATTCGCTCTTGACGATGCTTCTTTGAAGATAGACTAGCCAGCCGTATTGACGATTCCCAGTGGGGTGATGGGCGTAGCTGTCACGCCCTGGCTCTGGGGACTCTTATATGTTGAGCCAGGGTGTGTAGGGTCTATGTTTTGTGTTCTATGTTCAGTTTCTAGTTCATGTGTTTTCTAGGTTGGCCGGGGTGGTTCTCAATCAGAGGCAACGAGAATCAGCTGTTGCTTGTTGTCTCTGATTGGGAACCATACTTAGGCAGCCTGTTGTGCACTTGTGTTTTGTGGGATCTTGTTCCGTGTTGGTTTGTGTTGTTAACCGAGGACTTCACGTTTCGTTTGGTTGTTTTGTATTTTGTATCGTGTTGCCAGTACACTATTAAAAAGATGTACGCATATCACGCTGCGCCTTGGTCCAATCATTATGACGATCGTGACAGAAGATCCCACCAAAACAGGACCAAGCAGCGTTTCCAGGAGCAAACGCCGGGTAAGGAGATGGAGAGGTTGGCGATGCCCCAGGTGGGTCAATGGTGGTCCTGGGAGGATATGTTCGCGGGCAAAGGGCCATGGGCTAAAGTTAAAGCCCTGGTGAGAGAGGAGGTACGGCGCCAACAGTGTCGTCGTCGGACAGACGAGAGGCACCCCCAATAAAAAATTTTAGGGGGGGCACACGGCATGGACGACGGGGCTGCTGGAGGCAGCTACGGGGCGAGTTTGGGGATTAGGAGAGGAGGCCACCGGGTTTGGGGGGCTGGAAGGGAGGCTGGCGGAGCCTAGAGGTAGAGCAGAGCCAACTCCCCGTACTCAGGCTAGGCAGCGTGAGACTGGGCAGGTTCCGAGGTATGCAGAGCTGCGTACTGTGCCGCGAGTGGTCCGGCACAGTCCGGTACGTCCTGTGCGAGCACCACGCATGTGTCGTGCTAAGGTGGGCATGCAGCCAGGACGGAGTGTGCCGGCTCAACGCTCGTGGCCTCCAGTACCCCTCCTCGGTCCCGGATATCCTGCGCCAGTGTCACGTGCTGTTGTGCCAGTACGAGTACACAGCCCTGTACGTCCTGTGCTGATGCCTCACACAGAGTGTGTAAAAATAGGCATTCAGCCAGGACGGGTTGTGTCAGCTCTTCGCTCCAGACCTCCATGTCCGTCTCCACAGCCCGGTCCGGCCTGTTCCTGTTCCCCGCACCAAGCCTATGGTGCGCGTCGCCAGCCCGGCCCGGTCTGTTCCTGCTCCCCGCACCAAGCCTATGGTGCGCGTCGCCAGCCCGGCCCAGCCTGTTCCTGCTCCCCGCACCAAGACTACGGTGCGCGTCGCCAGCCCGGTCCGGCCTGTTCCTGCTCCCCGCACCAAGCCTTTGGTGCGCGTCGCCAGCCCGGCCTGTTCCTGCCCCTTGCACCAAGCCAATGGTGCGCGTCGCCAGCCCGGCCTGTTCCTGCCCCTCGCACCAAGCCTATGGTGCGCGTCGCCGGCCAGGCCTGTTCCTGCCCCTCGCACCAAGCCAATGGTGCGCGTCGCCAGCCCAGCCCGGCCTGTTCCTGCTCCCCGCACCAAGCCAATGGTGTGCGTCGCCAGCCCGGCCCGGCCTGTTCCTGCCCCTCGCACCAAGCCAATGGTGCGCGTCGCCAGCCCGGCCCGGCCTGTTCCTGCTCCCCGCACCAAGACAATGGTGCGCGTCGCCAGCCCGGCCCGGCCTGTTCCTGCTCCCCGCACCAAGCCTATGGTGCGCGTCGCCAGCCCTGCCCGGCCTGTTCTTGCTCCCCGCACCAAGCCTGTGGTGCGCGTCGTCAGCCCGGTCCGGCCCGTTCCTGCTCCCCGCACCAAGCCAGTGGTGCGCGACATCAGCCCGGTCCGGCCTGTTCCTGCTCCCCGCACCAAGCCAGTGGTGCGCGACGTCAGCCCGGTCCGGCCCGTTCCTGCTCCCCGCACCAAGCCTGTGGCCCTCCAATGTTATTTTAGACATGGAGAGTGGCTTTAGACAGCTTGGTCTATAAGATAAAGAGCCATGCAGACCTGAAGTTTGCCTGTTGGGAATGGCACAATGATTGCTGATGCTCATAGGCGTTAATGGTGTAGTATATCATTTCATGTTTGTTTTCAGTAGTATGATCTCATGGCTTTGAAGCGACTAGGTTACGTCAGTACACTAAGGTCTGGAGTTATAATCATTATAATGTAATAATGTTCTTCTACCATACCAGTCAAACCCTACTCCATAACTGACCACCTGTTGAATCCAGTTTAAAGTGTATGTACTTTTAGTACTTATTATTACCTAACATGGTTCCACAAAAATCGCTCAACAATGTGTGGGCCTTGGGGCTATGTAGGAAAAAGAAAAAAAGACAAGAGTATTGTGACACATGCTCCTCAAATATGATGTCTGCTGTTCAGCTGTGTGAATTTGCCTGGATTTAACTCAACAGTCTGTGCTATGTGCACTCTCAAGTTAGACAAGGACTAAATGAAAAGATATGCCAGTCTGGTTGACTAGGTTTCCTATTCACGCAAGTCATCCTTAAGTAAACAACAAGGGTGAAGGGTGGGAAAGTATTTTTGTTATTTCATAATTGTTGTTCTTTGATGTGGGTATAAAATTTTATTTTCCAAAGGCACCCTCCAGGTTCATCCTGAATGGATGTTCCTTCAGGCATTCCTCAAGCACATTCTGGAATCTCTTTTGTCTTCTCTCAATCCTAACTCACTTATTCTGTCAAAACAAAGACAGAATATGCGAGGAATATGAAGGGTGGGAAAGTATTTTTGTTATTTCATAATTGTTGTTCTTTGATGTGGGTATAAAATTTTATTTTCCAAAGGCACCCTCCAGGTTCATCCTGAATGGATGTTCCTTCAGGCATTCCTCAAGCACATTCTGGAATCTCTTTTGTCTTCTCTCAATCCTAACTCACTTATTCTGTCAAAACAAAGAATTCCAGGAGGGGTCAAACATTCCAAACTTGCTCTACTCTTCTTTTTAAAGATATTTGGGTTAGACAAACATTAATCCACCCACATCCAGATGGGTGACTGAAAGGCATTTCAAATATGACAAGAGATGGAATTGAAGAGACTACAGCGCACAGGAAAAATAAAGAAATTACTTTCAATACAAACACTGACCATAGATTGAGGGTTATTCTAAACACTTGGGCTGGCCTGCATCCGAGGAGACACATTTTTTCCATTCAGTTATCCATAGAAATATGTAGTTCATCTTTTTATATTTAGACTATAATATATTAGTGCTGAGCCTTCACATTTAGCCTAGTCCATCCCAGGTCATCTCATAGTCTAATAGTGTCATCTGATAAAAAAAAGGTAATACATTTGTATGGCAACAAGGTAACACATACTAGAACAATTATCATACAGGTATAGATATTAAAAAGGTTAAATACAATAGAAAAGAATATAACTTAATAGAATAGAATAAACTTAATTGTCCAGACTGTCTCAGACGCACTTTAGGACAGAACAGGACAGTCAACATATACAAAATATCTTAAAATAAATACTTTAAATACGTGTTTGACCTCAGTTTCCAACATTAAATAGCCTAAAAGAGAAAGGAATAGAAAATAAAATAAATGAATCCCTGTAAGAATTAAAGTAGGCAGTGTGGTACTTGGCTTGAATGGAGAAAGCATTGGGAGACATTCCTCGCATAGTTTTGGAACAATTCACCCCATAGGCTACGTCAGATCTCTTTCGGATATAAAAGATGAGAGGGTACACAAGCGAAACAGCAGATTATATATACCTAGTAACTCACACGGTAGTTAAGCCTAAAGTACTCCGTGTCTGGAATAATCAATCTAAAGGAGCCTTTTTATTTACTAAGGAAGATAAGAAGACTATTTCAATAGACATGAAAGTGTTGATGCTTTCCTTTGTTGTTTTCCTCTATGGGAGTTTTACTTCAGTAAGAAATATCTATTAATCAATTCATTCATTAATCGTAGCCTACAATAATATGCGTGCTTGATTGCCAATGCCGAGGGTGGGTGACGGTGATTATTTAAGATAGTCCTCATTCCATCTCACAGTGCAATTTTGTAGAAGAAATCACATAAATGAAGTGAACATTTATTTATCTTATAACATGTTTTTGTTCTTTTAGGCATCAGCACTTTGTCCCTCCAAATGTTTGTGTCCTCTTGAGTTAGCCAGGTGCGCTCCAGGAATCAGCCTCGTGCCAGACGGCTGTGGATGCTGCAAAGTTTGCGCCCGGCAGCTCAATGAGGACTGCAGCAAGACAGAGCCATGCGACCACATCAAGGGACTGGAGTGCAACTTTGGGTCTGGTTATGGCACAGCTAAAGGCATCTGTCGAGGTATGATAAAAGTGTATTGGAAATAATAATACTGATACCCTGCTGTGGTCATTGTAACTTCTACAAATCAGTATAGGCTCCAATGGGTTTGGCTGTAGAGATGTAGGAATTTACGGTTATGAACATGTTTATTACAAATGACGAATTATGCTTTTGGTTTACAGCTCATTCTTTATAATTAGATATTACACTTGACTCACATAGTAACAGTCTCCCTGTCTGCTTCTCCAAACAGCCAAATCAGATGGAAGACCCTGTGAGTACAACAGCAAGATCTACCAGAATGGAGAGAGCTTCAGTGCCAA
The DNA here is from genome assembly GCF_964263955.1 of Coregonus lavaretus. Lineage (NCBI taxonomy): Eukaryota > Metazoa > Chordata > Actinopteri > Salmoniformes > Salmonidae > Coregonus > Coregonus lavaretus. The sequence continues at coordinate 12,445,003 of NC_140010.1, read as the reverse complement.
CTGCAAGCACCAGTGTACGTGCATGGATGGTGCCTTGGGGTGTGTGTCCCTGTGCCCCCAGCAGCTCTCCCTGCCCAAACTGGGCTGTGCCGAACACAAGCCGGTCAAAGTGCCTGGTCGCTGCTGTGAGGAGCTGGTCTGCCCTGAGGAGGAGGGGAAAGTGGTGGGCTCAGCCTCAGTTGAAAAGAAGGTCAGCAAAGATGGCTGCAAGGATAAACATTCCGATGATGACCTCACAAAGAGAAACGAGCTGGTGTCTGTCATCAGAGGACTCAAGTCTTTAGCTGGTGAGTCAATGGAACTCTGTTTATTCCAGTGGTTCAGTTAGTGATATTATTGAGCTCCAATAGATGTTCAGCCTCGGTATACATCCAGACAGGGAGCTATTTATTATCACCATCTGTATGTACAGTGTAAATAGTATGTAGATTTGAACTCATGTCCAAGTTTTGTGAGACCCATCCAATGCACATTGACTAATCTTCTTGCCATCTTTTCCCCACAGCTTTCAGGAGTAAGCCTGAGAGTCGCCTGATGTCCAAGGGGAACAGGAGGTGTGTGGCTCAGACCACAGCCAAGTCCCTTTGCTCTAAGTCCTGTGGTACAGGAGTTTCCTCCAGGGTCACCAACAACAACAGCCAGTGCAAGCTGGTGAAGGTGACTCGTCTCTGTGAGGTCCGCCCATGCTACCAGTCAGCCTACTCCATCCTGAAAGTATGCATCTATACATTATACAGTCATTTTCCAGATGCTTATATCCAAAATTACTTCTACAAATATATTGAGTATACAGAGCATTTGGAAAGTATTCAGACCCCTTAACTTTTTCCACATTTTGTTACGTTACAACCTTATTCTAAAATGGATTAAATTGTTTCCCCCCCCCTCATGACCCCATAATGACAAAGCAAAAACAGGTTTTTAGAAATTCTAGTAAATGTATAAAGAAATACAAAACTGAAATATCACATTTACATAAGTATTCAGACCCTTTACTCAGTACTTTGTTGAAGCACCTTCGGCAGCAATTACAGCCTTGAGTCTTCGTGGGTATGAAACTACAAGCTTGGCACACCTGTATTTGGGGAGTTTCTACTATTCTTCTCTGCAGATCCTCTCAAGCTCTGTCAGGTTGGATGGGGTGCGTTGCTGTATAGCTATTTTCAGGTCTCTCCAGAGATGTTCAATCGGGTTCAGGTCCGGGCTCTGGCTGGGACACTCAAGGACATTCAGAGACTTGTCCCGAAGGCACTCCTGCGTTGTCTTGGCTGTGTGTTTAGGGTCGTTGTCCTGTTGGAAGGTGAACCTTCACCCCAGTCTGAGGTCCTGAGCGCTCTGGAGCAGGTTTTCATCAAGGATCTCTCTGTACTTTGCTCCGTTCATCTTTCCCTCGATCCTGACCAGTCTCCCAGTCCCTGCCACTGAAAAACATCCCCACAACAGGATGCTAACACCACCATGCTTCACCGTAGGGAAGAAGCCAGGTTTCCTCCAGACTTGACGCTTAGCATTCAGGCCAAAGAGTTCAATTTTGGTTTCATCAGACCAGAGAATCTTGTTTCTCATGGTCTGAGAGTCTTTAGGTGCCTTTTGGCAAACTCCAAGCGGGCTTTCATGTGCCTTTTACTGAGGAGTGGCTTCCGTCTGGCCACTCTACCATAAATACCTGATTGGTGGAGTGCTGCAAAGATGGTTATCCTTCTGGAAGGTTCTCCCATCTCCACAGAGGAACTCTAGAGCTCTGTTAGAGTGACCATCGTGTTCTTGGTCACCTCCCTGACCAAGGCCCTTCTCCCTCGATTGCTCTGTTTGGCCGGGCAGCCAGCTACGGACAATTCCTTCGACCTCATGGCTTGGTTTTTGCTCTGACATGCACTGTCAACTGTGGGACCTTATATAGACAGGTGTGTGCCTTTCCAAATCATGTCCAATCAATTGAATTTACCACAGGTGGAGTCCAATCAAGTTATAGAAACATCAAGGATGATAAATGGAAACAGGATGCATCTGAGCTTAATTTCGTGTCTCATAGCAAAGGGTCTGAATACTTATGTAAATAAGGCATTTCTGTGTTTTATTTTTAATTAATTTGCTAAAATTTCTAAAAACCTGTTTTCATGTTGTCATTATGGGGTATTGTGTGTAGATTGATGAGGAATTTATTTGATTTGATCCATTTTAGAATGAGGCTGTAACGTAACAAAATGTGTAAAAGGTCAAGGGGTCTGAACACTTTCCGAATGCACTGTATGTGGCCCATGTGAGAATCGAACCGGCGGCAGCAATGCTATGCTATCACCAGGATGAAACTGAATCCTAAGGACATTGAAACACATGCATGTCCAGTACATCAATATTTTGTTCTCACATTGTTCTTGTTCTCCTCTCACCAACAGAAGGGTAAGAAGTGCAGTCGCATTGCGAAGGCCAGCCGTCCAGTGAAGCTGAGCTATGCAGGCTGCAGCAGCGTGAAGAAGTTCCACCCAAGGTACTGTGGTTCTTGTCTGGACGGGCGCTGCTGCACCCCTCAGCAGACCCAGACTGTAGCCGTTCGCTTCCGCTGTGAGGACGGAGACACTTTCAGCAAGGACGTCATGGTCATAGAGTCCTGTTCATGTGACTTTAACTCTCCTCATAACAACAAGAAGCCCTCTGGGCTCTCCAATGATATCCGCAAATCCAGAGGCTGAGGGGAAGGGAAGGTTGAGGGTTCCACACCCTGTACGTAAACTAGGATTACAAAGGGGTGCGATGACAGGGAGTAAGGATAACTCCATATGTGCACTGCTATGCTGGAGACATTTATTTTGAGGATTTTTTATGAATTGCTTCGTAATATTGGAGTGTTTTTGGCTGCTTCGATATGGAGCGTTATGTTATGTTGTAATATTTCAGTTCAATGACAACTTGTTTTGTTTATTCAAACAAGGCATGAGATGCACTCAAGTTTTGTACGCATGTCTATCTTTGTGAATATATTTGTATTTTTGTACAGTCAAAATATGAAAACATCTGCTTTGTGGCAGCTACTAGAATGATTTAATCATGAGTAGATGTGTGTCAAATATAAATAAGTGCAATTGTTTTTAACCCTCCCGTTGTCCTAGGGTCAAAATGACCCGCCACTGTGTTGAACCAACTTTATTTAATTTGTATATTTTTGGGATCATTTGTGAGAAGGAGGCAGTGAGACTTTAAAGAAAGTATCACTGCCTCCTTCTCACAAATGATCTAAAAAATATACAAATTAAATAAAGTTGGTTCAACACAGTGGCGGGTCATTTTGACCCTAGGACAACGGGAGGGTTTTAATATCAAAATAATATTTGTATTATTTATTTCTAAAATATTGACGTTTTCTTAAGATATGATAGGCCATATTGGAAAATTATATTTTAGAGCATTCGTTTTTTAGGTTATTAATAAAATATATGTATTTATGGAACCTGATGCTCTGTTTAGTGTTTGGGATCCCATTGGACAGTTGATATTTAACCTAGTTCTATTGGCATTGCTTTCCCTAATTGAATCTATCCTCCACCCATAGTTCTTTTAAAGTAAGGGATACCTCCTGTGTTTCAGGCTGACCCACTTCTGGGGGGTTCTAGATTTGAATGGATGGATCAAATGTGTAAATTTGTATCGTCTAGTAGTTCATTGTGTTTGTGGGTCACGTAGTACCATCGAATCCAGCTCCTACATTACATTCAGTCTGCACAAACATCAAATCATCATAAAACCTCTAAATACATCCATCAAGTCTATTTTCATTCAGTGAGTGTCTATAACCCGATCTGTGATCTCTGTAAATGTTGTACATATTTTAGAGGTTTTTACGTGTTTTTTAAATCAGCGTTTTTGTTTTTGATAAGTCATTGAGTTGTTAATTGGATATATCTGGGGGGTTTTACCCACGGAGTTGCAGGACTGACGTTGGGTTGGCTTGTCTGTTTTGGCTAGCTAGCTGGCTAGCTAATGTTTGCATTTAAAAGATGCATCTCAGCACCTTTCACCTGATAAGGTGGTCCAGGATGGCAGAGAGCTCGGCCCCAGTGAGGTACTGGGCTGTCCGCACCAACCTCTGTAGCGCCATGTGATTGAGGGCGGTGCAGTTGCCATACCAAGCAGTGATGCAGTCATTCAAGATGCTCTCAAATGGTGCAGCAGTAGAACAGAGAGTACAGGAGAGGACTAAGCACACACCCCTGTGGGGCCCCCGTGTTGGGTCAGCTTGGCGGAGGTGATGTTGCCTACCCTCACCACCTGGGGTCGCCCCGTCAGGAAGTCCAGGGTCCAGTTGCAGAGGGAGGTGTTCAGTCCCAGGGTCCCAAGCTTGGTGACAAGCTTGGAGTGGCCTATGGTGTTGTACGCTGAGCTGTGGTCAATGAACAGCATTCTCACATAGGTATTCCTCTTATCTAGGTGGGTGAGCACAGTATGGAGTGCAATTGCATCGTCTATGGATCTGTTGGGGCGGTATGCAAATTGAAGTGGGTCTAGGGCATCTGGGATGATAGAGTTGATGTGTGCCATAACCAGCCATAACCAGCCCACAGATGTGAGTGCTACAGGGCGGTAGTCATTGTGGCAGGTAGCCTTAGAGTTCTTAGGAACAGGAATGATGGTGGTCAGCTTGAGAGATGTGGGGATTACAGACTGGGACAAGGTTGAAAATTAATATGCCTGCCAGCTGTTCTGCGCATGCTCTGAGAACACGCCCTGGAATACCGTCCCCGCGGCCTTACGAGTGTTGACCTGATTAAAAACGTTACTCACGTCAGCCTTGGAGAGCGAGATTACCCAGTCCCCTGGGTCAGCATGGGCCCTCATGCACGTGTGTGTTTGTATGTGTGTCTGTAATAAACAAGTGTGTAATACCTTCTCAATTGCTTAACGTGTCAGGCATCAGCATGAAAGAAGAATGCTTTCCAGCAAAGAGAGAGAGAGACAGAAATGCATGACAGACAGTATTACATAAACAGGCTCTGACTTGGACCAGGGGGGAAAATGAGGGCATTGACGCACACAGAAGTAAAATGCGTCCATCTTGTGTCTGAGGAGTACAATGGAGCTTTGTCTTTGAACACTTGAGAGGAGTGGAACAGGTCTGAGCTTTAAAGAATCCCACTTCTCCTTCAGTTTACTTCCTGGATTGAAATGGAACTGACCCTGTTGCTAACCCTTTGAGGCAGAGAACTTGACTGACATTAGTAGCCTATGCCCTATACCCTACGGCAGGGGTATTCAACTCTTACCCTATGAGGTCTGGAGCCTGCTGGTTTTCTGTCCTACCTAATAATTAATTGCACACAGCTGGTGTCCCAGGTCTAAATCAGTCCCTGATTAGAGGGCAACAATTAAAAAATGCAGTGGAACTGGCTTCGAAGTCCAGAGTTGAGTTTGAGGGCCCTAGGGTTTGATGAGTTTACATAATAGCAGGCAGGATTATGACTCAACCAATAGCCCCATAATCATACCATAATCAATAGCCCCATAATCATACCATAATCAATAGCCAAATGTTCCTGGATGTCATCAGACGTGTCAAGTCAAGCTTATGTAACAAAGCATTGTGAGATGTGCCAAGGTTCCGGTTGGTAGGCCAGGCTATGGAGTGTACCTTAGTTCGACTGGAGGCCTGCCTGTATACCCAAACAACCTCTAAAACTCAATATCCCAGTTCATATAAACACATCAAAAGCTAAACACAAAGAGGCCAAGAGGGGAAGTATCAGTGGACATGTGGTTCACATTGCTGCTCATTTGTTGTGTTCCAACTTGAAATATACTTACTCCTGTCACTATATTAGACCTTATTGAATATGTTACCTGCATAATAAATGTATATGTTATGTGTCAATGAATGGGGAAGAGGAACTTTTTGTATGGAAAGTTACTGTGAGAAAAAAGGGGAACAGCATGTATGTCCAAAGTCTGTTGAGTAAGGTGAACAGAAGATCACTTGTAAACATCCCGGAGAAGTGACCGGATGAAGGGGAACTGTTACCAGATCGCTTGACAGCACAACATTTAGGCAGTTTTGGGAAACAGATGGACAGTTCTGAGAAGTCACACCCCTAATCTCGTCTTGACATATACAGCTGTGTAAAAAATTAAGAGACCACTGCAAATGTTTCTTAAATCAGCATCTCTACATGTATGACAGCCATTCCATTCCAGTGTTTGTTGAATTCCAACACAGGCACACCTCATTCTACTGAATTAGGTACTGATTAGGTGATCACCTGAACCAAATCTTATTTAACAAGGAAAAGTATAAAAACCACTGCTGTGGTCATCACTATCCTCTTGCAATAGGACCAGCTGGATGGCAAAAACAGAAAACAGTGCTAATAGTACCTCAAAAGTAATATTAATCAAAAAAGAACTATTGACCATGCCAAAAGAGTTGAAAATGAAAGTTTTGAGTGAGGAAAAGAAGGGTTCAATTCTGGCTTTACTGGCAGAGGGATACAGTGAGCGTCAGGTTGCTTCCATCCTTAAAATTTCAAAGACGGCGGTTCATAAGAACAAGGTCAAGCAGCAGACATTGGGGACAACAAAGCTACAGACCGGCAGAGGGCGAAAACGACTCTCTACTGACCGGGATGACCGCAAACTCATTTGAATGTCACTCCACAACCGTAGGATGACATCCAGTGACCTACAAAAAGAATGGCAAACGGCAACTGGGGTGAAGTGCACGGCGAGTTCGAAACAGGCTCCTAGGGGCAGGGCTGAAGTCGTGCAAAGCTAGAAAAAAGCCCTTCATCAATGAGAAGCAAAGAAGAGCCAGGCTGAGGTTTGCAAAAGACCGTAAGGATTGGAGTAAGGTCATCTTCTCTGATGAGTCCAATTTTCAGCTTTGCCCAACATCTGGTCGTCTAATGGTTAGACGGAGACCTGGAGAGGCCTACAAGCCACAGTGTCTCGCACCCACTGTGAAATTTGGTGGAGGATCGGTGATGATCTGGGGGTGCATGAATCAAGCCACGTACAAGGTTGTCCTGGAAGAAAACTTGCTTCCTTTTGCTCTGACATTGTTCTCCAACTCTGAGGATTGTTTTTTCCAGCAGGACAATGTGCCATGCCACACAGCCAGGTCAATCAAGGTGTGGATGGAGGACCACCAGATCAAGACCCTGTCATGGCCAGCCCAATCTCCAGACCTGAACCCCATTGAAAACTTTTGGAATGTGATCTAGAGGAAGATGAATGGTCTCAAGCCATCAAACAAAGCCAAGCTGCTTGAATTTTTAAGCCAAGAGTGGCATAAAGTCACCCATCAATGTAAAAGACTGGTGGAGAGCATGCCAAGACGCATGAAAGCTGTCATTGAAAATCAGGGTTATTCCACCAAATATTGATTTCTGAACTCTTCCTAAGTTAAAACATTAGTATTGTGTTGTTTAAAAATGAACATTAACTTATTTTCTTTGCATTATTCGAGGTCTGACAACACTGCATCTTTTTTGTTATTTTGACCAGTTGTCATTTTCTGCAAATAAATGCTCTAAATAACAATATTTTTATTTGGAATTTGGGAGAAATGTTGTCAGTAGTTTATAGAATAAAACAAATTTTAGATTTTTACCCAAACACATACCTATAAATAGTAAAACCAGAGAAACTGATAATTTTGCAGTGGTCTCTTAATTATTTCCACAGCTGTATATGCCTGTTTGATCATTGTACAAGTGTGTTTGCAGCTGAAGCATCCAGTGGAATGAATAAACTTGTTTTGAGCTTTTCTAGTTGTCCGTCTGAGTTCATAGTCTGTTTGTTCAGAACCTAACAGTTGAATTGTTTGTTTTTGACTTTTACATAATTGGTTCTGCGTTGGATATCTGGAGATCCTGTGACGAAACCAGGCCTGACAGCTAAAGCAACTGTACCTTGATTTCAGATGTTGGCATTGTTTCTTTCCCTCCAAACGTTATGCAAAGTGTTGACTGACTACTACTAAGCAACACCCTGGAGACAGTGAGATCCCAAACAGGTCATGAAATTGGCTCTCCGAGGCTCCTATATCTTGCACAGCACCGCTGAGTGATATACAGGCTTAAGACTTACCTTCCTTAAAGGGATAGTTTGAGATTTTGGCAATTAAGCTATTTTTTCTACTTACCCAGATTCAGATGAACTCATGGATACCATTTTTTATGTCTCTGCGTGCAGTTTGAAGGAAGTTAAAGGTCGTTTATGATGCAATTGCTAACTAGCGTTAGCACAATGACTGGAAATCTATGCCAAAATCTCAACCTATCCCTTTGAGATTTAAGAAAACCAACTCAGTTTTTCACAATTCCTCACATTTAATCCTAGTACGAATTCCCTGTCTTAGGTCAGTTAGGATCACCACTATATTTTAAGGATGTGAAATGTCAGAATAATAGTAGAGAGAATGATTTATTTCAGCTTTTATTTCTTTCATCACATTCCCAGTGGGTCAGAAGTTTACATACACTCAATTAGTATTTGGTAGCATTGCCTTTCAATTGTTTAACTTGGGTCAAACGTTTCGGGTAGCCTTCCACAAGCTTCCCACAATACGTTGGGTGAATTCTGGCCCATTCCTCCTGACAGAGCTGGTGTAACTGAGTCAGGTTTGTAGGCCTCCTTGCTCGCACACGCTTTTTCAGTTCTGCCCACACATTTTCTATAGGATTGAGGTCAGGGCTTTGTGATGTCCACTCCAATACCTTGACTTTGTTGTCTTTAAGCCATTTTGCCACAACTTTGGAAGTATGCTTGGGGTCACTGTCCATTTGGAAGACCCATTTGCGACCAAGCTTTAACTTCCTGACTGATGTCTTGAGATGTTGCTTCAATATATCCACATAATTTTCCTTCCTCATGATGCCATCTATTTTGTGAAGTGCACCAGACCTTCCTGCAGCAAAGCACCCCCACAGCATGATGCTGCCACCCCTGTGCTTCACGGTTGGGAAGGTGTTCTTGGGCTTGCAAGCAACCTCCTTTTTCCTCCAAACATAACTATGGTCATTATGGCCAAAGAGTTCTATTTTTTGTTTCATCAGACCAGAGGACATTTCTCCAAAAAGTACGATATTTGTCCCCATGTGCAGTTGCAAACCGTAGTCTGGCTTTCTTTGGCGGTTTTATAGCAGTCGCTTCTTCCTTTCTGAGCGGCCTTTCAGGTTATGTTGATATGGGACTCGTTTTACTGTGGATATAGATACTTTTGTACCTGTTTCCTCCAGCATCTTCACAAGGTCCTTTGCTGTTGTTCTGGGATTGGTTTGCACTTTTAGCACCAAAGTACGTTCATCTCTAGGAGACAGAACGCGTCTCCTTCCTGAGTGGTATGACGGCTGCGTGGTCCCATGGTGTTTATACTTGCGTACTATTGTTTGTACAGATGAATGTGGTCATGACTGATTTCGTTTGATTTTCCCATGATGTCAAGCAAAGAGGCACTGAGTTTGAAGGTAGGCCTTGAAATACATCCACAGGTACACCTCCAATTGACTCAAATGATGTCAATTAGCCTATCAGAAGCTTCTAAAGCCATGACATCATTTTCTGGAATTTTCCAAGCTGTGTAAAGGCACAGTCAACTTAGTGTATGTAAACCCACTGGAATTGTGATACAGTGAATTATAAGTGAAATAATCTGTCTGACTTGCCAAAACTATAGTTTGTTAACAAGAAATGTGTGGAGTGGTTGGAAAACAAGTTTTAATGACTCCAACCTAAGTGTATGTAAACTTCTGACTTCAACTGTATGTGCGAATTCATTGCTTCTCCAAAACACATACATTATTAAAAACATGAAGTAAGGCTCATATATTGTACAGTACATATGATTTCCACAACAACACACATTACACACCACAAATACACATCCCTGAGTAATCCTCATTTTAAAAAGTAGGATGATCCAAAGCTAGACGGTGCGGGTGGTAGTCCTTCCTCAAACATGGTGGCGTAAGAGATCTTGAGGAAGTCTACGTAGTTCTGAATGCTCTGCTTGTGGCTCTCTGATTGGTCCAGGCTGACCTGCAGGTCCTTCAGACGCACCTCAAACTTCTTCTCAGCCTGCACCAAGATTTAAATCCATTGAATGGAAAAATGTATGTACTTCTATTCTTTAAAAAAATAAAAATAATAATGGTCTGATTGGCTATGGCATCAAAAAGTACTGTCCTGTGTTAGAATTAGCTTTAAGGTATATGAGAGAAACATCCTATGGTATGCAGTAGGTTATCGTAGGTGATCGTGTCTGATACTCACCGACTGCTTGCTTTGTTTAATCTGTTTCAGCTCATTCGCTCTCCTGTTCTTCTCAGCCTCCAGTTTCAGGATTTTAGTCTGAAGGGAACTTTCTTTGGAAACAGCTTTGTCTTTCACTTTGGACACCTTGGTATGAGAGAAATAGAGATGATGAGATGTATCAAAAAGTCAACCTCGACCTCTTGATACTAACTCAACTCCTAGAAAACACCATCTTCAATTGGCTTCTGTGCCTTTCCATTTCCTTCTGGGAACCTTGGTTCCACTGAATATATATATACACTTTTTTTTGTCCATTATTGATCAGAAATACAGTGTAGACATTGTTAATGTTGTAAATGGCTTTTGTAGCTGGAAACGGCTGATTTTTAATGGAATATCTACATAGGCGTACAGAGGCCCATTATCAGCAACCATCAGTCCTGTGTTCCAATGGCACGTTGTGTTTGCTAATCCAAGTTTATCATTTTAAAAGGCTAATTGATCATTAGAAAACCCTTTTGCAATTATGTTAGCACAGCTGAAAACTGTTGTGCTGATTAAAGAAGCAATAAAACTGGCCTTCTTGAGACTAGTTGAGTATCTGGAGCATCAACAATTGTGGGTTCAATTACAGGTTATTTGTTTTAAACCACTCAAGTGTTGCTTTAGCAGTATGCTTAGGGTCATGGGTGCACTTCAGCCACGCTCAAGGTCCTAAACGATATTATAACCGCGATCGATAATAGACAGTACTGTGCAGCCGTCTTCATCGACCTGGCCAAGGCTTTCGACTCTGTCAACCACCGCATTCTTATTGGCAGAATAAATAGCCTTGGTTTCTCAAATGACTGCCTCGCCTGGTTCACCAACTACTTCTCAGATAGAGTTCAATGTGTCAAATCGGAGGGCCTGTTGTCTGGACCTATGGCAGTCTCTATGGGGGTGCCACAGGGTTCAATTCTTGGGCCGACTCTTTTCTCCGTGAATATCAATGATGTCACTCTTACTGCTGGTGACTCTCAGATCCACCTCTACGCAGACGACACCATTTTGTATACATCTGGCCCTTCATTGGACACCGTGTTAACAAACCTCCAAATGAGCTTCAATGCAATACAACACTCCTTCAGTAGCCTCCAACTGCTCTTAAACACTAGTAAAACTAAATGTATGCTCTTCAATCGAACGCTGCTGGCACCCGCCCACCCGACTAGAATGACTACTCTCGACGGGTCTGACCTAGAGTATGTGGACAACTACAAATACCTAGGTGTCTGGTTAGACTGTAAACTCTCCTTCAAGACTCACATTGAGAATCTCCAATCCAAAGTTAAATCTAGAATCGGTTTCCTATTTCGCAACAAAGCCTCCTTCACTCATGCTGCCAAACATGCCCTCATAAAACTGACTATCCTACCGATCCTTGACTTCGGCGATGTCATTTACAAAATAGCCTCCAACACTCTACTCAGCAAAAAAAAAGCTTTGCAGCTCTTTCAGGGTTATCTTTGGTCTCTTAGTTGACTCTCTGATTAATGCCTCCTTGCCTGGTCCGTGAGTTTTGGTGGGCGGCCCTCTCTTGGCAGATTTGTTGTGGTGCCATATTCTTTCAATTTTTTTATAATGGGATGTTCAAAGTTTCTGATATTTTTTTATACCCTGATCTGTACTTCTCCACAACTTTGTCCCTGACCTGTTTGGAGAGCTCCTTGGTCTTCATGGTGCCGCTTGCTTGGTGGTGCCCCTTGCTTAGTGGTGTTGCAGACTCTGGGGCCTTTCAGAACAGGTGTATATATACTGAGATCATGTGACAGATCATGTGACACTTAGATTGCACACAGACTTTATTTAACTAATTATGTGACTTCTGAAGGTAATTGGTTGCACCAGATCTTATTTAGGGGCTTCATAGCAAAGGGGGTGAATAAATATGCACGCACCACAAGTTATTTTTTCAATTTCACTTCACCAATTTGGACTATTTTGTGTATGTCCATTACATGAAATCCAAATAAAAATCCATTTAAATTACAGGTTGTAATGCAACAAAATAGGAAAAACGCCAAGGGGGATTGTCACGACTTCCTCCGAAGCTGCCTCCCCTCCTTGTTCGGGCAGGCTTCGGCGTTCGTCGCCACCGGCCTTCTAGCCACTGCCGCTCCATATCTCATCATTCCATTTGTCTTGTCTTGTCAATTACACACACCTGGTTCATATTCCCCTCATTAGTACGTGTTTAAGTGTTCCCTCTGCCCCCCTTGTCCTTTGTGGGTGATTGTTCTTTGTGAGGATTAGTAGCTCGGTTGAGCTCAGTATTTTGTATTGCCGGGGTATTTTCCCCGTGTGCATGTTTGTTCCAGTGCGCCTGTTTTGCGCACTGGACTGGTTAAGATGGATTACGGAATAAACTCTGTATACTGTGATTTACCCTCCTGCGCCTGACTCCTTCAAATCACGCATCACAGGGATGAATACTTTTAAAAGGCACTGTATGTATGTATATATATATATATATATATATATATATATATATATATATATATATATACACACACAGTACCAGTCAAAGGTTTGGACAGACCTACTCATTCCAGGGTTTTTCTTTATTTTGACTATTTTCTACATTGTAGAACAATAGTGAAGACATCAAAACTATATAATAACACATATGGAATCATGTAGTAACCAAAGGAGTGTTAAACAAATCAAAAGAATGCCAAAGCTATCATCAAGGCAAAGGGTGGCTATTTGAAGAATCTCAAATATCAAATATATTTTGATTTGTTTAACACTTTTTTGGTTACTACATGATTCCATATGTGTTATTTCATAGTTTTGATGTCTTCACTTTTATTCTACAATGTAAAAAATTGTAAAAATAAAGAAAAACCCTTGAATGAGTAGGTGTGTCCAAACTTTTGACTGGTACTATATATATATATATATATATATATATATATATATATATATATATATATATATATATATATATATATATATATATATATACACACATATATTTAGATTTTAGTCATTTAGCAGACACTCTTATCCAGAGTGACTTACAGTTAGTGAGTGCATACATTTGTCATACATAAATACACCTTTATTCTGAGCATTTACATTTGCTACTATACACATGATAGGTTTGAGTAAAACTATATGCTGAGCATATGAGCATGAACTACTTTCCAGCCCCTGGTTCTACTCCATGCAGCTCCTCCATCTGCCTGGAAGGAATACACAACGATACTTGAAGGGTACCTATCTAGCTACATAAGGACTTCTTAACACATTCATAACCTACACATATAACAGTCATAAGCATTGTATACACATTTCAGCATTCACCCTGGTCAGGCTTGAACGTTTTTTAATTAGAAACATAGAAGAATCTCATTAGAAAATACCACTCATAATCAAATGCGAGAATGTATGAATTATGTCTAATGAGAGAAAGATAAACTTACTTTTGAAGAGCATGCACTTTCTGCTGTAGCTGTGAGTTAGCCTCGTGGATAGACTCTTTCATGTCCAATGACGATCTCATCTTCTCCCCTTGGCTCTCCACCTGGATGGAGAATAATCATGTCTTCAGAATTGGGGTTGGGCAAAACATTTACTCTATGACTGAATATCATACATGCTGAATGTATTTTCAATTAGTATTGAATATGGGGACATGAATGGGGTTCAAGCACAGAGTACAACACCACAAAGAGTTGTACAGATGCACTTAATTTGACCCTGCTTCTCACAGCAGGAAAAGAATCCTGCAGCAACAGGAAATGTGAATTATTATGTGGATTATAATGAATGGACATTTTTGTAGGGGTTGATGCATTTTTTTGTTAGGGCAAATCAAGTCAGACATTTTAAAGTGGAAAATACAAACTTTAGAAGCCTTTTTAAACCTTGAATACACTCAAATGTACATTTCCTGCTGCGCGGGAATATTCTCTGTGACAACAGAGTGATCAAATGAAGATAGTAGATCTGTACCATGCAATGACTGGAATTACATTGGCTTATCAATTTATCAACACAGCACACTCAACACTGCACAAAAGTGGCATGAGCAACATTCAAAGGCAAGCATTGATTGCGTTTCTATTCATGTTTCAGCACTGTTGTAATTTCACTCGCTGCCTAACTGTTGACCCACACAACAACAACTAACTACTAGACCTCCTGTAGCTCAGTTGGTATAGCATGGCGCTTGCAACGCCAGGGTTGTGGGTTCGAGTGCCACGGGGGGCCAGTATGAAAAATGTATGCACTCACTAACTGTAAGTCGCTCTGGATAAGAGCGTCTGCTAAATGATGTAAATGTAAATGTAAATGTTTAATGTAAATCAGCTTAAGGCGATCATCAAGGCTTCACAAACATTTAACAGGGGCACATAGGGTTGCGACCTTACTCTCTTCCCACTGCAATCTGAGCACATTCAATCACAAACCTTAACACCAAGTCAAAGCAGGACCGGGTTGGGGATGCAGCATTATAACCATTGTGATTATAACACTATAAAGGGAATCCAACACATAGGGTTTCTGCCATCTGGTGGTTGGAAGTGGTAAATGGCCACATTCTACATACTGTACTGTACTCCAACAGCACTTACTTGCCCATCTACAGGTTACCATAGTCTTACTGCTAAATTGCACACCTTGACCTGCAGTTGTCTAATGGCCTCTGCCTTGTCTGCACATCTCTTCTCGGAGGGCTTCAGGTTGTCCTGGCACTCCGTAAGACTCTGCTCTGTGGCACTCAGTAACTCTGGGTACTCTTCCAGCTCCCTCACGCACCCCTCCAGCTCCAGTCTCACCTGGGGTCCATGGGGGAGGGGAGTGCCGGCCAGCAGGGGCGCAGAGAAATGTTAATGACTGATTGGCCACACCTGTCTAAGTAGCTCTCACTGACTAGACCACGACTGGCAATACAAGCATAGGAAGCTGGACATTCCCATTCACCACTGATGTGTATTTACTCAAAAAGAATCTTTTGAAGGCTTTCAGCAAACTGTGAGGTAAAACAAATATCAAAAACACAGGATATCACATTCATTTTGATTTCACTGAACCAAATATTGTTTGTGTCAAATTATTTCAAGCAATTTGATTTTATTCTTACACAACATGTGGGCTATCTTTTGCTTCAATTTCGAAGGATGAAAACTGATTTAAGACAAAGCTATTTACATTGAATGTAGCCAACAGAAGACTTTACCTTCTCCACTTCTGCCCCTCTTCCTTCTCTGATGTTCTCCGTTTCCCTCAGAACACTCTCCAACTTTATTCTCAGATCATCCACCTCCATTTGAAGCTCTGCCACCTGAGAGGTGTGCAATAACAGGCAAATAAAACAGACAACTTCTACCTTACCTATGAATCTCTCAATGCATTTTTATATGATTAGTAAGTATTGAAACTTGGATATGGGGTGTGTGGGATCCTTACCTGACCCTGATCCTGTTCTGCTTGGTCTTTCCTCTCCTGTGAGAGAGTGCTCTCCTCTTTCAGGGCTGCTTCAGAATGGACCAGCTGCAGTTCCAGCCCAGCAATGGATGCCTGGAACATACATAAACCAATATAATCCTGAACATGGTGGGAACAAATCACATAATAATAATCATACATGTAAATATATCATCCAGAATTATGGTGGGAATAAATGACATGCTAGAATATACAGAGAAGGTATTACAATTAGAAATCAGTAGAGCTACATTAAGTGTGTTAACTTAGATAGTTTACTTTAGATTATACAGGGGCTACTCTATGGCTCAAGGTAAAATGTTGGTCAAACTAAATAACTAGATAAATAGTTGTTGGGTGGTGCACACACAACTTAAAAGGTCTATATTGGCGTTTCATTTTCCTACCTTGAGGGTTGCGTTGAAGGCCAATGTTTCTGTTTTCAGCGTTGAGTTTTTCCACTTTCAGCAGTAAGACCTCATTTGCAGCAGTGAACTCATCCCTCTCTTTCTGCAGCTTCAAAGTAATGTCTGCTATTTGGCTGTAATGAAACAACAATAGAAAATGTATTGGTCATGTACATATATTTTGCAGATGTTATCGCAGGTGCAGCGAAATGCTGATGTTCCTAGCTCCAACAGTGCAGTAATACAAAACAATACAAAACAATAAACACAAATCCCCAAAATATAAAGAAAGGAATTAAGAAAATCTGAAAAACCTTTAAAAATGAAAGAACATTATTTATTGCCTCAAGGACCTGGATTGACAATATGCCAGACTTTGTGTCCAGGACAAAATGTGAATAATAAGGATTGAAATGACATACCCTTTCAGCAGTCCTATCTGTGCATCAAGCTGTATTCTCTCATCTGTCTTCTGCTCCTGTTGTCTCCCTCCATGTGTCCCTCTCTGAACGAACCTCAGCCAGCTGAACATCCTACATGTCATCATGTCACACAACATAACATAAAGCAGCTTACTGGCAGTGGCAATGAACTCACCAAGAACGGGATACCCGAGTCGTGTTCAGTAGGGGACACCGTAGCTAAAGTAAAAATGTTGTTCTTATTGGTTCCCAACATTACTCATACATACCTTCTCCCTCAGCTTAGTGTAGCATTTATCCACAGCAGCTTCGTTCCTCTGGACCCTCTGTTTCTGGGCGCGGGTGGCCTTCTTCAGGACTTCTTTCTCCTGTGATGCCTTCTGCGAAACACTGGAGATCTCCCCCCTCAGACCATCTATCTCCAGCTTCTGCGCCGTCAACTGCCTCTCCAAACCCTGGAAAAAAGAGAGGGACATATCTACACACTAATGCCTAGCCTTTTCAAAACAAATAGGATTTCACTCACGGACGACGTCCATCTTGGATGGGTCGTAAATTAATATTGTCCACCATTCTTTGTGAAACAGAAATGCGTCTATTTTTTGCTGACTTTCTTCCAAACCCTCCCAGACACCAGACACACAGGCTGGAAACTTCATATTTACTGCAAACTGTGTCCTTTGCTTTCTCAGTGTCTTATTCTACAGATAGAATGGCTTGTCCTTACAAAGTTCCCTAATGGGACAATAAAGTGATAGATTTATAGACTGATGCCTGAACTTGTGTGTTACCCGGAGCTGCACGGTGAGACGGTTGTTGTCGGCCTCCTTGCTGCGTAGCTGGCCCTGCCGGTGAGCACATGTGGTTTCCACAGACTTGGTGGCATGGGGGCGGCAGGTAGCTTAGTGGTTAAGAGCGTTGTGCCAGTAACCGAAAGGTCGCTGGTTCTAATCCCCGAGCCGACTAGGTGAAAAATCTGTCGTTGTGCCCTTGAGCAAGGCACTTAACCCTAATTGCTCCTGTAAGTCGCTCTGGATAAGAGCGTCTGCTAAATGACTAAAATGTAAATGTAAAATGTAATGGACCGCATTCTCTGTGTTCTCCTGTGGAGCATCAAAGCAGAAAGAGATGGTGTGAGGACAATGCCTTCATATAATTTGTACCTTTGTCAATATGTTTTATCATGTACAAATTGTGGTCATCGCTTGTGTATTTCATATGAAATGAAAGGCCAATGCTTACCATTTCTTTCTTCCGCAAACCCATCAGTTCCTCTACCATTTTTTCTTCATCATTCAAATCTCTTTTCAAATGCTGGTGGAAACAAAATAACAATAAATAAATATATATCTTACTCACAGTACAACTTTCATTTGAAATGACAAATGTGTATAGTGAACAGTAGCAGATGCTTTTCTATCCCAAGCGTCTTACAAATTTAGCACACAAATTCAGTACATGTGGCCCATGTGGGATTGAATCAAATCCCCAACTTTAATGTAGCTAGCACCATGTTGCAACCCACTGAGCCATACTGCACTGAATGACCCTATAATCCGCCAAGAGGAGCTTAACAAACAGGCAGATCTTATAAAATCTTCAGCCTTGGCACCGCTATGTCAACATTTCAAAGCATTTCAATACAGGTCTGGAGTGAGGTGTGAAGTTCAATTTTTTTCCCCAAGTGAAAAGCAATTTACCAGATTATCACACTCAGCCTGTGTAAGCTTCTTTAGTAAGAGATCGATGTGTTTGTCTGTCTCCATTCGAGACGCCTAATACAGAGGAGACAAAAAGAGTAGTCAAATCATGTTATTTTAAGCAACAGTAAAAAAAAAAAATAATAATAAAAAGAAGAAAAATAAAAAGTTGGAATAACACTTTACTTTCGTCCACAGGTATAATGCATTCTAAAACTTGTCATAAGCATGACCCCCTTATAAATTGCTAGCTGACAGTCCTTCAAAGTAGTAGTCATTAGCCATCAGATTAGAACTGCCAACCTCTGCATCCTGCAGGTCTTTGAGTTGCTGTCGGACAGACTTGTTTATCCGTTTAAAAACCTCCAACTTCTCGAGCAGAAGGCCTCTCTGCCTTGACATCCGCCGGTTATCAGAGGCAGAGTGTCTTGAGTCCATTATAACAGAAGGATTAATTCAATTCTGCTTTTGACACCCTAAACATTGTAAACGAATCTAAGATTTTGATATCATGTTATGCCTCTCAAAATAAAGACAGGTGCACTGTCAGCACATCAACTGCAAAGGACTTCACGTACGGCAAAATCGTCCTCCAGGGTCTCCTTGAATGACATGAGCTGTATGGCTGCAGAGTTGGCCGCTGCTTCGGCATCCATCAATGTTTTCAACAGAGGACTCTTGTCCATGGTTGCTCCATAGTCTCCATAACTACATATAAAGAAAAGACAGAGAGAGGGTTAGAAATCAGTTGGATCCACACTTAGAGCTGTGTCTGTGCAGTGTTTCTCCCATATGCAATCATTTTCTAATGTAAATGTATAGATGTATGCCCCAAGAAGACCCTATCTGATCCCCCACCCCCACCACCCCCCCGCAGGAAAAAAAAATCCCTCGGTCATGACTCTCAGTTCCATTACATTACCCATAAGAGTAATTGGATGAAGGCGACTTCTGTAGGGGGGAGTTTTGTTAAGATCCCCAACGCTCGGTCTGAACATTAATATGCATCACTTGTGGTATGGTTTTCGAAGCATAAGGACCTTATCTTTCATATCTGCTATAAATAATTTTCAAATAACAAAATGTTAAATTAAAACACACCTTGATAGGGTTAGTGTTCCCTCAAACCATATCCCCATGCTGTAGCATTTTGCTACAGCTGGCCATGCTTTCCATCTGGCTACCACTAACCCGGCCACCAACTCTGCACCCTCTGCTGCAACTTGCCCATGCCCCCCCCGCTTCTCCTTCACACAAATTCAGACAGCTGATGTTTTGAAAGCGCTGCAAAATCTGGACCCCTACAAATCAGCTGGGCTAGACAATCTGGACCCTTTCTTTCTAAAACTAGCCGCCGAAATTGTCGCAACCCCTATTACTAGTCTGTTCAACCTCTCTTTCATAAAATCTGAGATCCCCAGAGATTGGAAAGCTGCCGCGGTCATCCCCCTCTTCAAAGGGGGTGACACTCTAGATCCAAACTGCTACAGACCTATATCCATCCTGCCCTGCCTTTCGAAAGTATTTGAAAGCCAAGTTAACAAACAAATCACCGACCATTTCGAATACCACCGTACCTTCTCCGCTATGCAATCCGGTTTCCGAGCTGGTCACGGGTGCACTTCAGCCACGCTCAAGGTCCTAAACGATATTATAACCGCGATTGATAATAGACAGTACTGTGCAGCCGTCTTCATTGACCTGGCCAAGGCTTTCGACTCTGTCAACCACCGCATTCTTATTGGCAGACTAAATAGCCTTGGTTTCTCAAATGACTGCCTCGCCTGGTTCACCAACTACTTCTCAGATAGAGTTCAGTGTGTCAAATCGGAGGGCCTGTTGTCTGGACCTATGGCAGTCTCTATGGGGGTGCCACAGGGTTCAATTCTTGGGCCGACACTTTTCTCCGTGTATATCAATGATGTCGCTCTTGCTGCTGGTGACTCTCAGATCCACCTCTACGCAGACGACACCATTTTGTATACATCTGGCCCTTCATTGGACACTGTGTTAACAAACCTCCAAACGAGCTTCAATGCCATACAACAATCCTTCAGTAGCCTCCAACTGCTCTTAAACACTAGTAAAACTAAATGCATGCTTTTCAATCGAACGCTGCTGGCACCCGCCCACCCGACTAGAATCACCACTCTCGACGGGTCTGACCTAGAGTATGTGGACAACTACAAATACCTAGGTGTCTGGTTAGACTGTAAACTCAACTTCCAGACTCACATAAAGAATCTCCAATCCAAAGTTAAATCTAGAATCGGCTTCCTATTTCGCAACAAAGCCTCCTTCACTCATGCTGCCAAACATGCCCTCGTAAAACTGACTATCCTACCGATCCTTGACTTCGGCGATGTCATTTACAAAATAGCCTCCAACACTCTACTCAGCAAATTGGATGTAGTCTATCACAGTGCCATCCGTTTTGTCTCCAAAGCCCCATACACTACCCACCACTGTGACCTGTGCGCTCTTGTTGGCTGGTCCTCACTACATGTTCGTCGTCAAACCCACTGGCTCCAGGCCATCTATAAATCACTGCTAGGCAAATCCCCGCCTTATCTTAGCTCATTGGTCACCATAGCAGCACCCACCCGTAGTCTGCGCTCCAGCAGGTATATCTCACTGGTCATTCCCAAAGCCAACACCTCCTTTGGCCGCCATTCCTTCCAGTTCTCTGCTGCCAATGACTGGAACGAATTGCAAAAATCTCTGAAGCTGGAGACTCTTATCTCCCTCAATAACTTTAAGCATCAGTTGTCAGAGCACCTTACCGATCACTGTACCTGTACACAGCCCATCTGAAATTAGCCCACCCAACGACCTCATCCCTATATTGTTATTTATTTTGCTCTTTTGCACCCCAGTATCTCTATTTGCACATAATCTCTTGCACATCTAGCATTCCAGTGTTAATACTATTGTAATTATTCTGCACTATAGCCTATTTATTGCCTTACCTCCATAACTTGCTACATTTGCACACACTGTATATATATTTTCTGTTGTATTTTTGACTTTATGTTTTTTACCCCATATGTAACTCTGTGTTGTTTTTATTGCACTGCTTTGCTTTATCTTGGCCAGGTCGCAGTTGTAAATGAGAACCTGTTCTCAACTGGCTTACCTGGTTAAATAAAGGTGAAATAAAATAAAAATAAAAACATTGCTTGTTTACGGAAAACAGACAGAAGACAAGAGGCGACCACCTGTGCCAATTAGCTATCTAGCATGCTCCAAACAACTGTGTGGAAGCATAACTCTGGAAGTGTAGCAGAAGTGTAGTTTAGTCGGATGGGGGCACCCATAGCTGTACGGATCTGTGCAAAACTGCTACAGTAAGTGTCTCTTTTTTATTTGAAGGATTCATTCTTGCTACTGAAAGATAAGGGCCATGTGCTTTGAAAGCCATATCGCAAGCAATGATTATTGACGTTTCTAATCGTTAAAACACAGCGTCAGGGTTGAAGTTCACATGAGGCAGGCGAAGCTAATGGCTGAGAACTTTTACTTTTATTTCGTATTATTTTATATTGTATTTTTTTGTGTGTTTTTTTTCTTCTTAAAACTGCATGGTTGGTTAAGGGCTTGTAAGTAAGCATTTCACTGTTGTATTTGGCGCATGTGACAAATAACATTTGATTTGATTTGAGAAGGCAGAATGCCGCCTAGAGTTTTCGAGAGCTAACTATCCCCTAAACAAAACTGTGGCCCATAGATCTCACCAGTTGCTCTCCATTTCAGGGGTTTTGGTGTAGACGCTGCTGCGTATCCTGCTCCCTCTCCCAGGCTCCGAGAAGCCGTCTAGATCATCATCTAGAGAGTCTTGGAAGGGATCCTCAGGAGACATGGCTCTCATTTCTGCAGGGTGGATGAAAGAGGACTATACTGTAGGTATAGGCTTACAAAACAGTTTTCCCATGACTGTTTCTTATAATAATCACATTCCCATTTTCTAATAAAAGACACTAGACAACTGTAATGACAAGGAAATTATGAAAATGATTGGTGCACCAACACAATATGATATGAGAAGATATACACAGACAATACACAGATAAGTGTACAATGTAATACAAGTATAACTAGAATTGTAGCTAACTAACAGGTTTCATTCTACTTCTCAATCAATGACTATTTCCTAGGCTACACTCAGTGCTTGTTCTTTTTACCATTAGCTATTAGCTGAGCTGATCCATTCTGACCTTCAGATGCAAGGAACAGCAGTTTGCTAGCTACACAAGCTATGGTATCTGGATACAGTATGCTAGTTGAGTTAGCTAGCAAAGGCCAGTTAGTTAGAATTACTAAGATGGAAAGCAAAATCAAACCGAGTTTGCATTAGGTAAGAATCTATGATCAAGACGTATCTAGCTAAATTGGTAAGGTGAGATTTGGAATTAAATGTATTTTTACCTTCATTCACTTTCGTGCCTCTTGTCTTGGTGGAAACCCTTGTCTTGTGCTAGATGCTTGGCGTTCGTTGCATCCATTGGTTGATTTTAGTCTCGCCTATTTGCTCTGCCATTCGTGATTGGCTGAGGCATTGGGCGTAAAGACGTAACGTAAACAAACCCCACTAGAGCGTGGTTGATAGCGAACGAAATTAACCAAACAATAGTTTAACCCATCCACATGCATTTTCTATATTAAATAAAGAATATGTCAATATTTCGAGTAAAACCTAATGAAAAAAATCAACAGCAAAGTAATTAAACGGGAACAACAAAGTAATGAAACGTGTAAATGAAACTGCACGGGATTCAAAAGTTGTATAGTAAAGTCACGTAACATCCGTTTAGAACGGCCGTTTTGATTGGATGAAGCAAGTTTATATGTTTCTCTTCTCAATTTTCGATTTCGTCGCAACTAACTTAGCGAGTTAATGAAGAGAGCGCACACGTTTTGCTTATATTCTGAACCGTAGATTTGTTTGGCATGGAGGTCATATCTATTGACGAGGAGCTTATTTGCGCCATCTGCCGTGACATATTTGTCGAACCTGTGACTTTGCCCTGCGGTCATAATTATTGCGAAGTCTGTGTGAACCAGTTGAAAAGATCCGCGGTGGAAGTCGAAAACATCAATGCCGAGCGTGGATTCGAGAGACTGTGTGTATGTTACACCTGTCCTCTTTGCCTTGCACCTTGCGATTCAACGTTAAACTTGAAAAAGAACGTGGTACTTCACAACATCATTGAAAAGTACCACAGCAAACGTGCAAGCGGTGTCGACTGCACTGTCTGCAAAGGTGAGCAGAGGATGGCCGCAGAAAAGAGTTGTGTCAGCTGCAAAGAGTCATATTGCACCGTCCACATCATACCACACTTGGAGAACGCTGTACTGCGCCAACACGTTATGGTGAGCCCGATGGGCGACACTGGCAGACTCTGCAAAGAGCACGGGAAGGAACAGGAACTTTACTGCGAGACAGACCAGACCCCACTGTGCGCCTACTGCATGCTACCTGCCGAGGCCAAGCACAGGGATGGGCACAGCGTCGTGAAACTTGCAGATGCGCTGGATACTTTAAGGGTGAGGTGTCTCATATTTTCATCTTGATCACTTGTGCATGCATGGAAGATACTTTGAGTTTGCACCATTTTTGGAAATCAATTAGAATGCGTCTTGTTAATTGGTAAATCACTAATTAATCAATGGTATGTCTTTAATTGTTTTGATAGGAGAACTGTCAAGTCAAACTTCAGGGTATTAAAGAGAGCCTGACCGAAGTAAAGAATGGCCTGGCAAAAATGGATGAAGCTGCTTCGTGTTCCAAGGTAATACTATCGCAGCAAGAACATAAACCCAAAGTACCCCACATGATAGGAATTAGGCTAATGTTGAGGTTCTTCTCGCTCCCCACTTCTGTTAAACCAGTCTGAATAGTGAGTGGCAGGCTTACAATTTATTAGACAACTTTACAATATATTAGACAACTAACGTGAAGGCAATTGCCTGGGGCCTGACATCATCAGGGAGCCTCGTGAACTTGGCATAATTTCGTTTAATAATACATTATTTATGTTATCTTGCCATCCTACTCCACTTGAGGCCCTACTTGAGGCAATCTCCCATGTGCGCTATTTTAGCGGTTGTGACGAACGGATCGGTTAATGTTTTCCTCCTCCAAATTTGTCTCTAGCTATTGAACGGTTTTGAACGACTTCACTATTACGACCCCATGCCTGAAAGCGTTGACTCTCAGAAAAGAACGTAGGCCTACGTGTCTTCAATTTCCCTCTGACGCTCACATGCCGCGCAGGACACCATTAGAAGTTACTGTGACAAAACCACAATTGAAAACAATGCACATCTTTTTTTTCTTCTTCTACACACACAATTATTAACTGATTATCTTCCCTGATGTTTTCCCAAACATTACAATACCTCTCTGATGCATTTCACTCATGTTGTGATGCAAAAAATGTTTTACTCCTTTCCATTATTCATGTAATTTGCCATATTTTCCTTTTAGACTTATGAACATAATTTGGTTGCAGTTTGTATCTGCGCAGGAATGTTTAAAAAGTCCATAAAATGAAGACAATATCAGTATTGTCGATATTGCAAAGGAAAATATAGGTATTGGCCCAGAATTTATGAATCCCTAACTTGAAAATGTAAAACGGATAGAAAATATGTACACTGAACAAAAATATAAATGCAACAATTTCAAAGAGTTTACTGAGTTACAGTTCATCCGTCAATTGAAATGTATTAGACACTAATCTATATGGATTTCACATGACTGGGAATACAGATACCGTAAATATAAGGTAGGGGCGTGTGACCACCATTTGCCTCATGCAGCGCGACACATCTCCTTTGCAGAGAGTTGATCAGGCTGTTGATGGTGGCCTGTTGTCCCATTCCTCTTCAATGGCTGTGTGGCATGCTCAATGGGTGACATGGCAGGTGAGTATCCAGGACATGGAAGAACATGGAGACTTTCAGCTTCCAGGAATTATGTACAGATCCTTGCGACATGGGGCTGTGCATTATCATGCTGAAACATGAGGTGATGGCGGCGGATGACTGGCACGACAATGGGCCTCAGGATCTCATCGCGGTATGTCTGTGCATTAAAATTGCCATCGATAAAATGCAATTGTGTTCGTTGTCTGTAGTTTATGCCTGCCCATACCATAACCCCTCCGCCACCATGGGGCATTCTGTTCACAACGCTGACATCAGTAAACCGCTGGCCAACACGACACCTGCCATCTGCCCGGTACAATTGAAATCGGGATTCATCTGTGAAGAGCACACTTCTCCAGCGTGCCAGTGGCCATCGACGGTGAGCATTTACCCACTGACAAATTCTCTAAAACGACGTTGGAGGTGGCTTATGGTAGAGAAACAAACATTACATTTTCTGGCAACAGCTCTGGTGGACATTCATGCAGTCAGCAAGCCAATTATATTCTCCCTCAACTTGAAACATTTGTGGCATTGTGTTATGAAAACCGCATTTGATTGTCCCCAACACAAGGTGCACCTGTGTAATGATCGTACTGTTTAATCAGCTTCTTCATATGCCACACCTGTCAGGTGGATGGATTATCTTGGTGAAGGAGAAATACTTACTAACAGTGATGTAAACAAATTTGTGCACAACATTTTTGAGAAATAAGCTTTTTGTGCGTATGGAACATTTTTGGGATATTTTATTTCAGCTCATGAAACATGGGACCAACACTTTACATGTTGCATTTTATATTTTTGTTCAGTATAGAAATTAGACCTATAATGGACATCATTATTTTTTAACTGCCCTTTTTCTGGCCCGCAAATTGCTTTTGATGAACAACTCGGTCTGTAAAAAAATTAAAATCTGTGCAGTCCTCCGTTGAACTTTGAAATCCCGACATAGCCCTCGAGACACAATTATTGCCTGCCCTTGTTCTATGTGGTGATGCAAATACCTTTACTAGTGAGGGGCATTTCAACCATTTTCAGTTAGCCTTTTAATTCTTCTTTCACCTAAAAGAGCTGGCTCCGAACAGCTCTTCATTCAGTAGCCATGATTGTTAAATAGACATGGGCGGTGGTCTAAGACTGGCTTCTGCCTGGGGCCTCCAAATCAATAACTCCGCCCCTGAGTGAATGCAGCGTTTTAGTCTGGTTTAACCAGGCTACACTTCTGACTGTCACCCCTTTAATAACAGGCCAGTCTGGAAAGGCAGCAAAGTGAGTGCACAGCCTTCCTGCGCAGAATCAAGTTGTTCCTGGAGTTTGAGGAGCAGGCGTGGCAGAAGAGGTTCTCTGTGGATATGGTGCAGGAGAGCAGGAACGGGAAGCAGCGGACAGAGAGGCTGAGGAGGCTGCAGGACAGGCTGACCCAGGCACAGGGCACTCTGCTGAAGGCTCAGACCATCAGTGACCCCCTGGTGCTGCTCCAGGTAAAGCTGAAGCATGACTAGGGCATAAAAAAGACTGAACGCTGACGTGAAACAAAAGTGAGCACAGCGTTCAGTCTGGTTTATCCAGGCTAGGAGTGTACTTGGATGGAAGTCTAAATGAGAATTGACTTTCGGCACCAAAAAAATAAATAGGCAGCGAGCCCAATTCATTAAGCGTATGGCTACGTTTCATTATGACTTATTTTAACTGTATTCGATTTAATTTTATTAAACAGCTCTTGAAGAATGAGGAGTGGTAAGTTGAAATTATTCTTATGACTGAATTATAGCTGAAGACACAACCACCCACAAACAATTCCCTCAAAGTAGAATCATTTAATCTCATGACTTTTTTTTTTTTTTTTTATGACCAGCACCACTAATTATTTATTTTACTAATTCCTTTACAAGTATGTAAATAATTGGCACTACATATGCTACACATTATGTTCATCTCACTAAATTCTGAACTTTAGTGATCTTAAATTTCCCTGTTGCAGGGCGGACCTGCTTCAAAGGGATGTTTGTTCCCGTCAGATTGAGAAGATCAGTAAGTGGAGTGGAACCAAGCTTGTGGCTTCATCTAGAATCACCCCCCTGTTCCAGACTCTCCAGAAAACATTTCAAGGTACTCAGTCTCTGTGAAGAGAACTTAACACAAGGGTTTATTAAAAAAATATATATAATATAAAAAAAATGCTGAAGAATATTGAACCAATCAGTCAATATCTGACCATTCACACAACTATAGTACATTAGAAGCCTATTCTGATAGTGTTTTTGGCCAGCTAATTGTTCCTGTCAGCTTTTTAAAGTAAGGTTTTGGACGGTATCTCTAATATTATGTCTCTGTAGGTGATGTCATTTTCTTTGCTGAATTAAGTGCCCACCCTAAACTGAAGTTGGACCCTGACTCTGGCTCTGTGTGGGTGACCGAGGAGCACCAGCGACATGATGAGGAACCATGTTACCCGGATCGGCCTTACTGTGTGATGGGAGTCATTATCTCCTCCAAGGGTGTGCACAACTGGGAGGTGGAAGTGGAAGGACTCTCGTCTTGGGCCCTGGGTGTGGCCTTCCTTGGCCCATACCAGATAGCGGTGACCTGCAAGCTCGGCACTGATGACCAGTCGTGGAGTCTGAGTTACAGCAAGAGCAAGCAGCGGTTCTCTGCCCAGCACGACTGGCTGGCCTTTGCGTTCCATGCACCGGACTCCAACCCACCCAGACGGATCGGGGTCTTTCTGGATGTGGACAGTGGAATCCTGAGCTTCTACGATGCAGTGCGGATGGTGTGTCTCTACACGTTCTACTGTACCCTGGATCAGGACTCCGACCCCCAAACTTACCTCAGACCAGCCTTCTGCCCTAGGCTGAAGGAGGACGACCAGCCACTGTCCACTAAGCCAATGAGGGTGCTGCGCCCAGTCTCAAACTTTTAGGCACGGCAACCAACGGCATCTTTCACGCTAAGTGTTATGCTAGCAGCTAACTAACAGACACTTTTTTTTTTTTTCTATATGCTTAGTTTGAACCACTCACCATTGATTGTTTTTGTTTGAAATTAAGAAGAAAATATGGAGAACCTGTTTTTGTAAAGCAGCTCAAACTGTTATACACAGCTTAAAATGATACTACAGTTGGACAATTTACAATATTTTTGTATTTTGCCAGTGAGCCTTTTGAATGTCTTGTGAGTGAACTAATTAGATCTATATGCAGTGTGCACATCATCTGAGCATCAGCAATGTATTCTGTGCTTTTTCTACATGTTTCCTAGAATAGACTACCAAATCTACAAATGCTTATCGAAGAGTATTTTTCGTTTCTGTTTCTTGTGGTCCTCTCAGTTGGATTGTTCCTCTAACACAGCATTAAAATAATTTGGTCCTATTATTGTTGTGATGGCAGCATTTTATAATAGATTTACTTGCTGGTTGCTGTCCTTGGATTGTTATCAGCCCTCATCCCCAAGACCCTGACCCTGAGGTCACTTCCTGTGTACTGTATGTAGGTTACTGCTATCTCTTGACATAGCTGGCATTCTCACACGTCATCAAGCTGCTGGACAATGTCTGGGGCTCACCAACTTCCAACGGACAGAAACAGGGCAAACAATGAAGGTCTGCGCACTGTCTTAAAGTCAAAACCAATGATATGCATTCTTAGGCCTATTATATAAAAATGTGCAGATGGAGACAGTGGTTGGGCAGAAAATAGTAAAATTGAAAGTATTCATTATCCTTCACCTTTTTATTCAACATAGAATATTATTCTGTGAGTTTCACATTCAAAAGAGAAAATGGTTCATTATGGCATCACACTGGAGATGGGATGAATGTCAGTTTCAAAAGGAAGGGACTTCCTAAAATGTCTGTCATTTTAGTGAAGTCCCTTTATGGAATTTCATAACATCAATGCATTTTCTGCATAGCCCTCTACATAAAAAGCTTTCTTTACCAATACAAGGCATAGTGGAAACATGACATCGATCTGATTACATCTTGTTGAAAGAAGCAGAAACTGTGAATGTAACAATGGAATGAACAATAGTCACATTGAAAAGCCAAAGTAGCTAAATCAAAACATGAGTACACCTTGATCTTCTAAAGAGAACAATGCTACTAGCATTCATCATCCAGTCCACCATGGACACTTTTGTAATGTCAATTTAAATGTCACTCAGTCCAGGACAGGGCACTTCATGTCCAACTGTAGCACCGCTGCATCCTGTAAGTTTGGTAGGTTTCATTTCATAAAGCATCTTTTGAATTGCGCTAATAACATCAGAGAAATGTCACATCGTCTTGAGACTCCACCCAGCACCACTGAGCATCATACCCCAACAGAACCTCACAACTGGGAATGGTCTGTTCCTCCACCCCCAGGATGTCACCGTCAGAGGCCACTTGTCTCTCCTCTGGGAGACCACAGTGATTTGTCCCAGTTTCTCCTGTCCCCTCAGGATGGCTAACAATCCTGCCCTCTAGTGTCAACCCTGTGTCTGTATCATTAGAAGAAACGGTGTTGGTGAGCATATCGAAGTAGCTGTGCCCGGAGATGCTATCTGGTACTGGCAGCTCTTCCTCTTCTGGCTCTTCATTGGCGTCATGTAGTGGACTCTTCCGGCTAGTTAGGGCCAGACTCAGGCCCTCTCTGCAGGGGGACATGCCAGGCCCCTCGTCCAGGCTACACTGGCTGCTTGTCAGGCTGCTGCCCCTGCTTGCCAGGGTGCCACGCTCCTCCAGCAGCCAGCGCACAGCCTCCATGGCCTCATGCACCGCCACCAGCTGGCGCAGGACCCGCACATCTGCAGCACGCAGACAGCCCTGTGGGAGGAGGGTGGGGAGGGAATGTGAGAGGACAGTAGTGAGCTGAGGAATTTAGACTTAAAACGTGTCAAATGATTTGAATGGAATGAAGGACCTCAGCTGGGTGAGGGGGATGGTGTGGTGGTGACAGAACTGTCAATGACTGTCAATAAAATTGTTGTGGCTATCACTAATGCAAGCCAAACATGGTCTGGTGGGAGAGTTCTATACAGCATTTGTATAGCTTTGAAAAATAAACCTACTCATAGAAAAACTGAACAGGAGAAAAGAATGGACACACACACAGTTTATATAATCAAATCATACAGAACCATTAAAAATTGCATTCTGCAAAGGAATCCTTACCATCTCCAGTTTCAAGTTTCTGATCTTGTCAGTCAGACTGTCGCTGGTGCTGTTGTCTCTCCCCTCCGGACTGTCGGAACTCCACTCAGCGCAGAGCGAAGCATCCCCCTGCATCAACCTCAACAGGCTCTCCGGAGTATTCATCCCAATTTTATTTTCCAGCTCTTTCAAATCTGGAAATGACTCGTTCACACTCTCTTCTTCCATAATAAAATATTATGAAATCCTACTTGAATATAGAACTGTTAGAGAACTTTAGGGTTAGCCTACGCGCAACGATCCAAGCAAACCGTATATTGGAAATCAGCCCTGACAAATTACCTGTGACACAAAACATGTTAGCTTGCCGGCAGGCATAGTCAACTTGAAAAAAAGACCTCACGTGCGCATTGTGTTCCTGAACGCTCCATAATGAACTAGGATTCCATTGAGGGATTGGAGCAAACTTTTCCACTGACGCGTTTCAAAAGCAGCGTGAGCCATTGCAAAAACGTGGGAAATAACTGGATGCGTCGATAGATAGCTTAATTAATTATTCTCAAAGGCTGTCGATATTGTTACCCAATCACTGTCAGAGACGGACAGCAAACAACGGGTAACCTAACATCTGCGGAGGCAATGCCACTCGTCGACAGCTCAACGTGGGTCCACCCAGTCGGCAAAAAAAAAAATCAGGAATGTAATTTAGGTGAATATGAACCTGAATATGAACCGCAGTCGACAAGTATTAAGAGATAGCGGGCACCTGTAGAATATGCGCGCATGTGTAAAATCATTTTTGATACTTAAATAGCTATTTAATTCGAATTACAATTTTTTGATTGTTATATTTATTTATTTTATTTACTTATAAACGAATGTCTAGTATAGCCAACTATAATAAAACAATTGACAAGCTTATGCTGGTTTATTTAGCCTACATTATGGATCCAGATAATGACTTAATTACGTCACATGACGTCAGAGTTGTCACTGACGTCACTGCTGGGACAGGTAAAGAAAAGCCATCTGACATTTGCTGTAATTGATTGGGATATGCCTGGAAATTGGGATATGCCTGGAAAAAGTTATGGTCAAAGATGGGCGACAAAAAGTTCCCAGGGGCTCCATTTGGAACACAGTCTGCAAGGTTCTTTGTTTTGCTAATATTTCCATTAAATTACCCCTATGAAACATGACAATCAATAATGATTGTAAACATCTCTTGTAAATAACTATTGTAGTATTGTAGGTCTAAGCATAAAATATCAATCTTTCAATTTTCCCAATAAGGTTTGATGTTTCAGGAGTCTATCCATCCAAAAAGAAGATTGGCACATTCACAGAAATCAACCACTGCAAGAGACTGATAAGTGACTTGGTAAATAAAAGCACATTACAGTATCTCATTCGATTTTATGTGATTTTCAAAAAAATTAACTTGGAAGATACAGTATGTGTCAAGGCTTTGCATGACTCTCCTCCTAAATGTGTGTGTGTGCAATCCATGTGTTGAGCTGAACTAATAAACTAGAATATAAATAATGAAGTTATATTTTATTTTCTATTCAATTCTATTTTATTCCACCGCGTTTGTGTATCTCTTTGTCTGTGTCAGGAGCGTAACCTGGGTCCAGGTCAGTATGAGGTGGACATGGGGGACTTCAGCCCCCAGGTGGTCCAGAGCAGGGCCAGGGGACCAGGGTGGAAGAGGGGGCAGGAGATGGCCCAGCAGGCCCAGATGCCCCACCTGCTGTATAGAGACACATGGCTGACCAACCGCCTCCTGGTGAGGGAGCAGCATCCATGATAATGATGATGACTTGTATCCGGTAGGAAATTATTGTCATACAGCATCTACAGTGCCTTGCAAAAGTATTCATCCCCCTTGGTGTTTTTCCTATTTTGTTGCATTACAACTAGTAATTTAAATGTTTTTTTTATTTGGATTTCATATATTGGACATACACAAAATAGTCCAAATTGGTGACGTGAAATGAAAAAAGTAACTTGTTTCAAAGAATTCTAAAAAATAAATAACTGAAAAGTGGTACGTGCATATGTATTCACTCTCTTTGCTATGAAGCCCCTAAATAATATCTGGTGCAACCAATTACTTTCAGAAGTCACATAATTAGTTAAATAAAGTCCACCTGTGTGCAATCTAAGTGTCACATGATCTGTCACATGATCTCAGTATATATACACCTGTTCTGAAAGGCCCCAGAGTATGCAACACCACTAAGCAAGGGGAACCACCAAGCAAGCGGCACCATGAAGACCAAGGAGCTCTCCAAACAGGTCAGGGACAAAGTCGTGGAGAAGTACAGATCAGGGTGGGTTATAAAAAAATATCAGAAACTTTGAACATCCCACGGAGCACCATTAAATCCATTATTAAAAAATTGAAAGAATATGGCACCACAACAAACCTGTCAAGAGAGGGCCGCCAACCAAAACTCACAGACCAGGCAAGGAAGGCTTTAATCAGAGAGGCAACAAAGAGACCAAAGATAACCCTGAAGGAGCTGCAAAGCTCCACAGTGGAGATTGGAGTATCTGTCCATAGGACCACTTTAAGCCATACACTCCACAGAGCTCGGCTTTACGGAAGAGTGGCCAGAAAAAGCCATTGCTTAAAGAAAAAAATAAGCAAACACGTTTGGTGTTCGCCAAAAGGCATGTGGGAGACTCCCCAAACATATGGAAGAAGGTACTCTGGTCAGATGAGACTAAAATTGAGCTTTTTGGCCATCAAGGAAAAAGCTATGTCTGGCGCAAACCCAACACCTCTCATCACCCCGAGAACACCATCCTCACAGTAAAGCATGGTGTGTCACGATCGTTTACGGACGAGAAGGACCAAGGCGCAGCGTGATATGCATTCATATTTATTTATGTACTGAACACACGACAAAACAACAAACGAAACATGAAGTCCAAGGTAGCATACACACAACATACCTTACACGGAACAAGATCCCACACCCCACTAGTGCCAACAGGCTACCTAAGTATGGTCCCCAATCAGAGACAACGAGCTACAGCTGCCTCTGATTGGGAACCACCCTGGCCAACATAGATCTAAACGATCTAGAAACTAACATAGACAAACCCAACACAGAAAATACACACCCTGACTCAACAAATACCAGTCCCTAGAGTCAGGGCGTGACAGTACCCCCCCCCCCCCCCCCCTGAAAGGTGCAGACTCCGACCGCACCACATAAACCTAACAGGGTAGGGGCCGGGTGGGCATTCCGCCTCGGAGGCGGATCCGGCTCCGGGTGTGACCACCACTTACTCTCCACCTTCCCGTTGCGCCCCTGGTCTGGTCTGGACCTTGGCGCGCTGCTTCCTCTCTCCTTCCTCCCACGCAGTACCACGCCCTGTCTGGACCCTGGTGTGGGAGACCCCGAACCTGGAGAGGGGCTGACGTCTGGGTCTGGACTGGAACCGCTGACTGGAGCTGGACCCGACGACGGTGGATCGAACTGCTCTGGCTCCGGGGTGGAGCCGCTGACCGGAACTGGATCAGGCACCGGTGGAGCGGACTGCTCTGGCTCCGGAGTGGAGCCGCTGACCGGAGCTGGATTGGACCCCGGTGGAGCGGATTGCTCTGGCTCCGGAGTGGAGCAGCTGACCGGTGCCAGACCAGGCACCTGTGGAACAGGCACGGGCCGTGCCGGACTGGACACACACACCACTGGCTTGGTGCGGGGAGCAGGAACGGGCCGGACTGGGCTGACGACGCGCACCACTGGCTTGGTGCGGGGAGCAGGAACGGGCCGTACCGGACTGGCGACGCGCACCACTGGCCTGGTGCGGGGTGCAGGAACAGGCCGGGCCGGGCTGGCGACGCGCACCACTGGCTTGGTGCGAGGGACAGGAACCGGTCGGACCGGGCTGGCGACGCGCACCACTGGCTTGGTGCACGGGGCAGGAATGGGCCGAACCATACTGGGAACACCCCCCACTGGCTTAGTGCGGGAATCAGGAACGGGCCGGACCGGACTGGACTGGCGACACGCACCACTTGATTGGTGCGAGGAGCGGGACTGGGTTCCTTCATTAACCCCCGCTCCTTCTGCTGCCTAACCAGCTCCTCTCACCGTGCCTCTACACTTTCCTTCTGTTCCCTCTGAACCAATGACCCCCTTAATCTGGCGGCCTCCTCTGCTAAACGGCTGAACTGCTCTATCGCGGCCTCCTGGTGCCTCGTCGTCCACGGCGTGAGCCCCCCCTAAAAAATGTTTGGGCTTGTCTCTCCCCCGTGATCATGGCCTCCATCCCTCTAGCCAGACTCTCGCTCATCTCCTCCCAAGTCCATCCTCTCTCCTCGTCACGCTGCTTGATCCAGGCTTGGTGGGATCTTCTGTCACAATCGTTTACGGACGAGAAGGACCAAGGCGCAGCGTGATATGCATTCATATTTATTTACGTACTGAACACACGACAAAACAACAAACGAAACGTGAAGTCCAAGGTAGCATACACACAACATACCTTACACGGAACAAGATCCCACACCCCACTAGTGCCAACAGGCTACCTAAGTATGGTCCCCAATCAGAGACAACGAGCTACAGCTGCCTCTGATTGGGAACCACCCTGGCCAACATAGATCTAAACGATCTAGAAACTAACATAGACAAACCCAACACAGAAAATACACACCCTGACTCAACAAATACCAGTCCCTAGAGTCAGAGCGTGACATGGTGGTGGCAGCATCATGCTGTGGGGATGTTTTTCATCGGCAGGGACTGGGAAACTGGTCAGAATTGAAGGAATGATGGATGGCGCTAAATACAGGGAAATTCTTGAGGGAAACCTGTTTCAGTCTTCCAGAGATTTGAGACTGGGACGGAGGTTCACCTTCCAGCAGGACAATGACCCTAAGCATACTGCTAAAGCAACACTTGAGTAGTTTAAGGGGAAACATTGAAATGTCTTGGAATGGCGTAGTCAAAGCCCAGATCTAAATCCAATTGAGAATCTGTGGTTTGACTTAAAGATTGCTGTACACCAGCGGAACCCATCCAACTTGAAGGAGCTGGAACAGTTTTGCCTTGAAGAATGGGAAAAAATCCCAGTGGCTAGATGTGCCAAGCTTATAGAGACATACCCGAAGAGACTTGCAGCTGTAATTGCTGCAAAAGGTGGCTCTATAAAGTATTGACTTTGGAGGGTGAAAAGTTGTGCACGCTCAAGTTTTCTGTTTTTTTGTCTTATTTCTTGTTTGTTTCACACAAACAAATATTTTGCATCTTCAAAGTGGTAGGCATGTTGTGTAAATTAAATGATACAACCCCCCAAAAAAATCCATTTTAATTCCAGGTTGTAAGGCAACAAAATAGGAAAAATGCCAAGGGGGGTGAATACTATCGCAAGCCACTGTATCACTTCACGACATCACAGAACCGACACTGAAATAGACCCTGTTTATTTTTGTTTGGTCTGTCATGTTGTCCTATATAGACGCATTGATGCTTCTGTAATGAGGGCAACAGTTTAGGGACTTTTCAGCTCCAGTCCAAGCCAGTATGAAGGCCAATTAGATTTTGATTCTGTACACAAATGTAGCCGTGTAAAATGAATACTTCCACCAAACAATCAATGGAGTGTGTTATAAAATGTAATCTAAACTGATGAAACACAATAATTATATTGGTGGAGGGTTCCAGTGTAACTAATGCTAAACTGTTCCACAACCTAGAGAACCAGGGTAGGCCCAGGGAGGTATGACATCCAGGACTTCACTGAGCTCTGGAAGAAGCCATACAGTGTGAGAGGAGTGTGTGACAGCAGGGATGAGAGGTTTAAAGACTTCACAAATGTACTGCAGTTACTAGAGGGAGACAAATACTCACATACAAGTCATTGTGTTACAAGTCATTTGGGCCCTGTGTAGCTCAGTTGGTAGAGCATGGCGCTTGCAACGCCAGGGTTGTGGGTTCGATTCCCACAGGGGGCCAGTATGAAAAATGTATGCACTCACTAACTGTAAGTCGCTCTGGATAAGAGCGTCTGCTAAATGACTAAAATGTAAAAATGTAGAACATTGGTCAAGTGCTTTACAGTAACCCAGCCTAGACTCCTAAGGAGCAAGCAGCAGCACAGTGGCATGGAAAAAATCCCTAGAAGGAAGAAAACTTTAGAGGAACTGGTTTCCTTTTGCTCCACTGGGTAGAAGATAATTGATTAATGGTATTATTGTAATTCCTCCTTGTCATTTGACAGAAGCAAACTACTCCAGGCCCAGGGGCTTATGGGAAGGGGGGCATCCCATCTGGGCTGCTGGATGAGAGGAGGAGGAAGCCGATTGGCTCCCGTCCAATGATGGACTTCAGTGCTGGAGTGGAACGCTTCCCAGAGCTCATAGTGGTGAGTTTAGTAGTCCTTAAATGTGAATGTGATTTTTTTGCTGTTTATATAATGGGGAAAATATTAGATGTATCAGATATGCCAATACATCAGAATAAGGGTGCCTGTGTAAACTAATCCTTAGTGATTAGCTACATATAGGGGAAACTGAATATATGAATGAATGAATGAACAAGGTTTATTGGGGGAATAAGGGGGAAATTGAGTTTTTCACCAGCAGCAACACAGACAGGGACAACACAGACACATGCTTATGGATGTTTGCTTCTCTCTGTGTTCAGGACTCTGGTCTGTGTCCTGGTACCTACCACCTACCGACCTTCACTGACGTGCTCCTCAGTCGCCACATCAGCAAACGAGGACCCTACGACCTCTTCACTGGCCAACGAGACAAGCCAATCACCTGTGGATATTTTGCTGCCCCGGTAACTAGGCCCTTAAATTAGATTTTATCTCTATTACAATAACCTGTATAAAAGTTTAAATGAAAAAATATATTTATGAACAATTATAAGTACTACAGTGAGGGAAAAAAGTATTTGATCCCCTGCTGATTTTGTACGTTTGCCTACTGACAAAGAAATGATCAGTCTATAATTTTAATGGTAGGTTTAGTTGAACAGTGAGAGACAGAATAACAACAACAAAAATCCAGAAAAATGCATGTCAAAAATGTTATAAATTGATTTGCATTTTATTGAGGGAAATAAGTATTTGACCCCTCTGCAAAACATGACTTAGTACTTGGTGACAAAACCCTTGTTGGCAATCACAGAGGTCAGACGTTTCTTGTAGTTGGCCACCAGGTTTGCACACATCTCAGGAGGGATTTTGTCCCACTCCTCTTTGCAGATCTTCTCCAAGTCATTAAGGTTTAGAGGCAGACGTTTGGCAACTCAAACCTTCAGCTCCCTCCACAGATTTTCTATGGGATTAAGGTCTGGAGACTGGCTAGGCCACTCCAGGACCTTAATGTTCTTCTTCTTGAGCCACTCCTTTGTTGCCTTGGCCGTGTGTTTTGGTTCATTGTCATGCTGGAATACCCATCCACGACCCATTTTCAATGCCCTGGCTGAGGGAAGGAGGTTCTCACCCAAGATTTGACGGGACATGGCCCCGTCCATCTTCCCTTTGATGCGGTGAAGTTGTTCTGTCCCCTTAGCAGAAAAACATCCCCAAAGCATAATGTTTCCACCTCCATGTTTGACGGTGGGGATGGTGTTCTTGGGGTCATAGGCAGCATTCCTCCTCCTCCAAACACGGCGAGTTGAGTTGATGCCAAAGAGCTCGATTTTGGTCTCATCTGACCACAACACTTTCACCCAATTCTCCTCTGAATCATTCAGATGTTAATTGGCAAACTTCAGACGGGCATGTATATGTGCTTTCTTGAGCAGGGGGACCTTGCGGGCGCTGCAGGATTTCAGTCCTTCACGGCGTAGTGTGTTACCAATTGTTTTCTTGGTGACTATGGTCCCAGCTGCCTTGAGATCATTGACCAGATCCTCCCGTGTAGTTCTGGGCTGATTTCTCACCGTTCTCATGATCATTGCAACTCCACGAGGTGAGATCTTGCATGGAGCCCCAGGCCGAGGGAGATTGACAGTTCTTTTGTGTTTCTTCCATTGGAGAATAATCGCACCAACTGTTGTCACCTTCTCACCAAGCTGCTTGGCGATGGTCTTGTAGCCCATTCCAGCCTTGTGTAGGTCTACAATCTTGTCCCTGACATCCTTGGAGAGCTCTTTGTTCTTGGCCATGGTGGAGAGTTTGGAATCTGATTGATTGATTGCTTCTGTGGACAGGTGTCTTTTATACAGTTAACAAGCTGAGATTAGGAGCACTCCCTTTAAGAGTGTGCTCCTAATCTCAGCTCGTTACCTGTATAAAAGACACCTGGGAGCCAGAAATCTTTCTGATTGAGAGGGGGTCAAATACTTATTTCCCTCATTAAAATGCAAATCAATTTATAACATTTTTTACATGCTTTTTTCTGGATTTTGTTGTTGTTATTCTGTCTTTCACTGTTCAAATAAACCTACCATTAAAATTATAGACTGATCATTTCTTTGTCAGTGTGCAAACGTACAAAATCAGCAGGGGATCAAATACTTTTTTCCCTCACTGTACATATTCAAAAGGGTGAAGGGAGTGCCATTGAGGGTTGTTAAGAGAGCTGTTAAAGTGCATCTAGAGGAATTGCCAGACGAATTGGATAATTGATATTTCATAGTGTGTTACCATGACCCACTGTGAAGATTGATAATTGATCCCTTCCATCATGAACTCATTAAATTATCATTTTTTGTACTACATTATGTTCAATCATTTTCTTTCCTTTGTGATAAGCAGTTGAAAAGGAAAATGGAAGATACGCAATTAGCTATGCATGTTTGATGTGTATTTCAACCTAAAACCCTGCTTGCATCTTCCTTGCCTTGAGGACATCCCTTCACATGCTATTTCTGAATAATTGGGTTATTTCGCCTCCTTCCTGCCCTAGAAAAAAGCCAATCTGAATCTGGGTACGTTCGCCAAGCCAGCGAAGGTCTTGTGTGAGGACATTCTGCGACCAGAGAAAGGACACCAAGGCAAGTTTGGCACCCTAGACCAGTACCCTTCCCTCCCTACTGAATGCATCTACCTGGGTTCCCTGCCCCAGTACCCATGGCCAGCGGTCAGTACACCCCTGTCATGGTCTACTCAGTCCACAATGTAAACACATTGATATAGCGTAATGTAGACCAACGTAGTTAAAATATAAAGTAGCTAACAAGTGATCATATCCATGCAATTAGTGTAATATTCAGAATATGTTCATGCTGTTTTAGCAGCATAGATGTAGTAATCAGATGTAGTTAGCTGGCTCGCCTCCAGTCTTATACCTCAAACTCACATCAAACAATAACAGCAGAGACACTCTGGTCGTGGATTCTATGAAGATGTTAGTCCGCCCAAAGTGGAGAACCGCAACCCTCCTCCCATCCTCTCCTCCTCTCCCCGTATCACCAAGAGGGCCGAGAGGCTGATGCAGGGGAACTATGTGAGTGATGTTGACATCATCAATCTTCATCTTGCTTTTTCTTATACGGACCAAATAGGCCTATTTTTAAGTTGAGGAAAGACCTTAAATCTTATCTTGACACCCAACTTCTCTTCACCTCAACCAGACCACAGTGGGTGTGTGACGTTACAACCTGTCTAAGAAGCAAACGAGGAACACTCAGAAGAAGAACGATAACGCTGGCTATCGCTACGTCTTCATGTCCCGCATCCCCAGATATTTACATGACCTGCACCAGGACAACTTCAACCAGTAAGATCAACCTTTCCTCTGACGGCTTAGTTTTACGTTGTGGCTGGTAAGAGGTTAGTTAATACTGATCTGTATTATTTACGAAACTCAGATACATTCACAAGATCATTTAAAGCTTAAGTTCACATCAGTTTAGTAATAATGTGATGGGAAAGATACAGTAATACAGTGCCTTCAGAAAGTATTCACACCTCTTTACTTTTTCCACATTTTAAATTAAGATGTTGTGTCACTGGCCTACACACAATACCCTATAATGTCAAAGTGGAATGAAAAGGTGAAATGTCTTGAGTCAATACGTATTCAAACCCTTTTTTATGGCAAGCTTAAGTTCAAGAGTAAAACATTGCTTAACAAGTCACATAAGTTGCATGGACTCACTCTGTGTGCAAGAATAGTGTTTAACATGATTTTTGAATGACTACCTCATCTCAGTACCCCACACATACAATTATTTGTATGGTTCCTCAACCGAGCAGTGAATTTCATACACAGATTCAACCACAAAGACCAGGTAGGTTTTCCAAAGCCTTGCAAAGAAGGGCACCTATTGGTAGATGGGTAAAAAACATTGAATATCCCTTTGAGCATGGTGAAGTTTTTTATTACATTTTGGATGGTGTATCAATACACCCAGTCACTACAAAGATACAGGCGTTCCTTTCTAACTCAGTTGCCAGAGAGGAAGGAAACCACTCAGGGATTTTACCATGAGGCCAATGGTGACTTTAAAACAGTTACAGAGTTTAATGGCTGTGATACGAGAAAACTGAGGATGGATCAACAACATTGTAGTTACTCCACAATACTAACCTAAATGACAGAGTGAAAATAAGGAAGCCTGTACAGAATAAAAAATATTCCAAAACATGCATCCTTTTTGCAAATGTGGCAAATAAATTAACTTCATGTCCTGAAAAAACACATCACTGAGTACCATTCTTCATATTTTCAAGCATGGTGGTTGCTGCATCATGTTATGGGTATGCAAAATCCTAGAGGGAAACCTGTTTCAGTCTGCTTTCCAACAGACATTGGGAGACATATTTACCTTTCAGTAGGACAATAACCTAAAAAACAAGTCCAAATATACACTGGAGTTGTTTACCAAGACGGCATTGAATGTTCCTGAATGGTCTAGTTACAGTTTTGACTTAAATCGGCTTGAAAATCAATGGCAGGACTTGAAAATTGCTGTCTAGCAATGACCAACAACCAAATTGACAGAGCTTGAAGAATAAAAACATATATAATGTGCAAATATTGTACAATCCAGATGTGCAAAGCTCTTAGAGACACACAGAAAGACTCACAGCTGTAATCACTGCCAAAGGTGATTCTAACATGTATTGGATGTGAATACTTATGTAAATGAGATATTTCTGTATTTCATTTTCAATAAATTGGCAAAACAATCTAAAAACATGTTTTCACTTTGTCATTGTGGGGTATTGTGTGTAGATTGGTGAGAGAGAAAAATCAATTGAATCCATTTTGAATTTAGGCTGTAACACAACAAAATGTGGAATAAGGGGGTATGAACAGTATCTGAAGGCACTGTACATGGATTTGTGAACAGTCATCTGTTATTGGAGTTATACACACCAAAATAGGCAATGTTATGTAACACAGTTATGGATCTCTCTCATAAAAAATAAATGTATGATAACTTTTTATACCTATTTGTTGACTTTTGGTAAGCTCTTCACAAATCCTATCACAGTCGACATCATCTGTGACCAGTAGACCTATGCTGACACATGTTAAATCCCAATCCATTTGATCTTCCAGGGAGAGGCTGAAACCCATCAACATTCCCCCACATAGGATGCCCTATTATCGGCCGCCGGATGAGGTTTCGGCTGTTGCAGTGCCACACTCCTCAGGTTGAGAATAGACCCAAGCACCAGCTCAATCTTGAACACAACAACAACACACACACAATTTTGAGAAAATAAAATAAAAGATCCTGTAACCTGATTCAAATTTACTTGTTATGTATGAAAAAGGTCTGTAGAGGGCAGTATTACTTCATGACCTTCCCTGCTAGGGAAACCAAGGAAATCTCAGTCCAATCAGAGATAGAAGTGTTTGTACATTTGTATTCCATGTCAAGCCTGAAAGATTAAACATGTTTTGCCCTTCACTGTCAATGTTGGCTTATAGCAGTCTCTCTGATTTGATATGAGGAAAACATACCTTAAAAAACGAAGGAAGATCACTACTTGCAGTTGCACAGCAACGCGTTGACACAACATTTCCTCAAAGATTGAGAGGTTAGTCAGGAGTGGAGTTAGTGGATATAAAAATGAGGTTACTAATGTCACAGGGGATAGTAAAATATTAGTCTCTCCAGGTGAATGTTTTCAGGGTGGTGTGTGATGACCTGAGGGTCAGCATGACATGAGGTAGGGTGTCCATAAAAATGTGGCTTTGAAAGTGTTATGTTGATGTTTTACAACTCCGGCTTCTGCCTTCCAGTTTCAGGGAAATCATTAAATTAAACAAACAGCAGAAATGTGGTCTAGATGTGGATGTCATTGAAAGGCCACCATTATAAGCAGATTAGGTTTTACTACAGCTGTCAGTGAAATTAGCTGAGATTTATTATTTATGGATCATAAAATGGGTGTGTGGGTTATTTGGGGAGTAACCCTGGTTTTCTGCCAAACCAGTTGAGGCATGAAGTATTGAAGGGCTCTGAGAAGTGGATATAAAACCACAACCAGAGAGACCCACACCAGTAGGGAGAGGACCTGACTGGACCAGACAAGGACTGGACACACACACACACAAACACACAAATATATGTTTGTTTAAATAGATAGAAGAACAAATATTTCAGTCCATGTCCTGTTGAGTCCATGATGATGATGTCAAAGCGTGCCGTATGTTCTTGCATGTGGCGAGTCGGGGGTCAGAAAAACACTGTGTTACAAACAAGGCCACTGGGCCAGGAAGGAAATCCTCCTGGGTCACATGATTTGTGGAAGGGCCTCGACTAGCAAACAAAAGCCAGTTGGGTTGGGTGGGGGAGCTTTATGGACTTTTATTGCACAATTACGCAAGAAAACACTCAACGAACTCAACAGGCAGTTTACTTTTCTTGATGAAAATATAAACGCTCAAGTATTGAGGTCTCAACATATCCATGTCAGAAAATACACTATTGCTCAAATTCTCCTCGGGGGAAGTTTGGTACACGACTTTCACTGACGGAGAATGTGAAAAGAGTGGGAAATCAGCAAAAGGAAAATCATTGTTAATAGATAGCTCTGCCTCATGCATATTTATTTAGATGGCCCAGGCCAGGACCATACAGCTGGTTTCAGTTAGGAGCCTACAGAGAGATTAAGTGATAGTAAAACTAAATGGATCGCATGTGTAGAGAAAACCTCTCTCAGATTTGTAATTGTGTTGCATTTTGGGTGTTTATGCTTTATAATACCATAAAGAGCAGTGGAGCCAGTTGATAGACACTCAACAAACAAGATAATGGAGAGGAGAAAGGAGACTGAAGAAGAAGAAGAAGAAGAAGAAGAAGAAGAAGAAGAAGAAGAAGAAGAAGAAGAAGAAGAAGAAGAAGAAGAAGACATGCACATGTAAATATTTACAGTGGAGCATGCCCAGGAAATACCCAAGTCCTCCTGAATCTCTAACAAGACATGAGAGCAAGTGCAGTAGGCAAAACACTAAGCCAAAATACTACCCCAAAATGGTCATACCATTAGCTATTTGCAACAACTTTAATGTTAGCCTTTCATCCATTCTAGAGCTTCTGATGAGATCTTATGGACAAAGACACATCTATAATGACCATGCTCCTCTAAAGCACCCATCATTCAGATAGATGACACCGTCAACGGATTCCTTTTGCATCAGTGTTGTTGGTTAACTAGAAGGACCCCAACCAGAGAGACGGTACGTTTGATTGGCTGCCTGATAGGGGACACATTAAGGGCTATACATGCAGATTCTAAGCACATTAACATTCCTGAATAAATAACCCCAGGGAATGTTACTCTGGAGACATTCAACAGGAGTGCCCAGAAGAGAAGGATGAGTAGGATGGGACACCTCCAGTCCAGTCCACAGCCCCAGATTAGGAGCTAGGACCAGGGGTGAATTCAGTGAGACAAAATGTTCACAACATTGCAGATAGAAATGTAACAAATAGAGTCAACTCATGATGTCCTATTGTTCTTTACAGACAACCATATAAAGTGCATTCGGAAAGTAGTCAGACCCCTTCCCTTTTTCCACATTTTGTTACGTTACAGCCTTATTCTAAAATTGATTACATTATTTTCCTCCCTCATCAATCTACACACAATACCCCATAATGACAAAGCGAAAACAGGTTTTTAAACATTTTGGCAAATGTATTAAAAATAAAAAACAGAAATACCTTATTTACATAAGTATTCAGACCCTTTGTTATGAGACTCGAAATTGAGCTCAGGTGCATCCTGTTTCCATTGATCATCCTTGAGATGTTTCTACA
Organism: Coregonus lavaretus; assembly: GCF_964263955.1. NCBI lineage: Eukaryota > Metazoa > Chordata > Actinopteri > Salmoniformes > Salmonidae > Coregonus > Coregonus lavaretus. Next base: position 12,400,480 of record NC_140010.1, on the reverse strand, counting down.
ACTTGATTGGAGTCCACCTGTGGTACATTCAATTGATTGGACATGCATTTCAGAGCAAAAACCAAGCCTTGAGATCAAATTAATTGTCTGTAGAGCTCCGAGACAGGATTGTGTCGAGGCACTGATCTGGGGAAGGGCACCAACACATTTCTGCAGCATTGAAGGTCCCCAAGAACACAGTGGCCTCAATCAATCGTAAATGGAAGAAGTTCGGAACCACCAAGACTCTTCCTAGAGCTGGCCAAACTGAGCAATCAGGGGAGAAGGGCCAAGGTCAGGGAGGGGTCCCTCTGACAGAGCTCCAGACATCCTCTGTGGAGATGGGAGAACCTTCCAGAAGGACAACCATCTCTGCAGCACTCCACCAATCAGGCCTTTATGGTAGAGTGGCCAGACGGAAGCCACTCCTCAGTAAAAGGCACATGACAGCCCGCTTGGAGTTTGCCAAAAGGCACCTAAAGGACTCAGACCATGATGAAACCAAGATTGAACTCTTTGGCCTGAATGCCAAGCGTCACGTCTGGAGGAAACCTGGCACCATCCTTACGGTGAAGTATGGTGGTGGCAGCATCATGCTGTGGGGATGTTTGTCAGCGGCAGGGACTGGGAGATTAGTCAGGATCGAGGGAAAGATGAACGGAGCAAAGTACAGAGAGATCCTTGATGAAAAACTGCTCCAAAGCGCTCGGGACCTCAGACTGGGGCGAAGGTTAATCTTCCAACGGGACAACAACCCTAAGCACACAGCCAAGACAATGCAGGAGTGGCTTCGGGATAAGTCTCTGAATGTCCTTGAGTGGTCCAGCCACAGCCCGGACTTGAACCCGATCTAACATCTCTGGAGAGACCTGAAAATAGCTGTGCAGCGACGCTCCCCATCCAACCTGACAGAGCTTGAGAGGATCTGCAGAGAAGAATGGGAGAAACTCCCCAAATACAGGTGTGCCAAGCTTGTAGCGTCATACCCAAGAAGACTCGATGCTGTAATCGCTGCCAAAGGTGCTTCAACAAAGTACTGAGTAAAGGGTCTGAATACTTATGTAAATGTGATTATATATATTTTTTTTTATACATTTGCAAACATTTCTAAAAACCTGTTTTTGCTTTGTCATTATGGGGTATTTAACGTAATAAAATGTGGATCTGAATACTTTACGAATGCACTGTATGTTCTACACAACACATCTGAACGTTCTGTAACATTGCACTCTCCTGAACAGGCCCCAGGTATCTCAGCGCTGCATGCCACAGCCAGGACCAGCCAGATGGTTCTCTCTCTCTTGCATTTTGGACTTTGTGTCCCTGGATAAACATTGTTAGCTAATCACCATGAAATAGCAGGACACAGAGGGTAAGAATATCCCTATTTTCTCTGGAACGTTAGACAATATCATTAGCAAACCCCTGCAAATTGTTTCTCCATTTTCTGATGGAGAAATGTTGTTATTGCCAAAAGTTCTGAAAACTCTGCCATGTTCCGTTTGACATGCAGAGGAGAGCGTTGGCAGAATTATTCTAGATCTGCTAGTACAGATTGGTTCTCCAGCTTGGTTCTTCAGCTTGGTTCTTCAGCTTGGTTCTCCAGCTTGGTTCTCCAGCTTGGTTCTCCTGCTTGGTTCTCCTGCTTGGTTCTCCTGCTTGGTCCACTCTAGATAGGAGTACGTCTCTCTTCTTTCAGCAGCCAAATCCACCCATCTTCCTGTGAATCACACATTCTTGGTGGCGCAGGTCAGTGCCATGGGACCATTTGTGTTTCAAAGAGGAGCGCAATGATGATCAGATGAAATATGGCCATAGATGATTGGTCTTTCCCCTTGGCCTTCTGAAGTTGGTGTGTTTGAGTTTTTCAATAATTGATAATACTCCAGAAGTTCATCGCCTAGGGAATTGCAGGGTGTTACAGCTCGCTGAGGGTGTTACCGCTCGCTGAATGATGCTGCAGAGAGAAGTGAATGAGGTCAAATACCTTTGGGCGTTCGCCAATAAATGTTTCAGTTAAGAATGAGAGTGGTACCTGAAACTAAAAGTAAACCAAACACTGGGGACTTTTTCTCTCTGCAATTTTTTCCTTTTCCTTTCCAATTTGTCTGTCTTTGTCTCCTGCTTCACCCCTCTCACTGCTCTGGTTTCAGGTTCAAAACCCGAGGGGACAAACCAAGGGTCATGGTCCCCAAATGTTTAGCGTCTACCAGTCATCATTACACAGTCGAGGATGTTGTTTCGAAGTTTCTCAACCTATGGCACAGACTTTTGTAACATTCAAACCTTGTTGTGTACGGAATTCTACATCTGTTGTTGTTTTACTCTCCTTTAGTTTTCTCCTTCGTTAAAGACGTTCCCCCGTAACATTCCAAAGAAACCCACACAGACATACCGTGAGTTGTGTAACCGGAGTCACTGACAACACACACCAGTCTTTCCATGTCAGATGCTGTATGTAGGCTACACATGTGGGATGGGTTACTGGGATGGTTAGATAAACCCACCAGTGAAACGACAGACATATGTAGCAGTCCCTGCTGTCAGTGGCAGTGAATGGCGGGCCAGGTGACCATATGGAGAGTGTCAGAGTTTGCTGTTTAATGAAGTCAATGTTTGTGTTCAGTCAGCAATATATTCTTCTTGGCTCCTTCCCATGGGGCTCCTTCACACACATATGGAGGTAATTTGTTCAAATTCTTTGGCAAGAAAAAGAAAGGAGGGGGGAAAAAGTCCTTGGGATTCGAGGTTGGAAGTCGACTAGAGGGGTTGGGAGTGGATTTGTGTCTCTGGAAGGGGGGGGGGGGGGGGGGGGGGTACTGTGTGAAACAGTGTCAAATACAGTCATGAAGACATACAGTGAGGGAAAGAAGTATTTGATCCCCTGCTGATTTTGTACGTTTGCCCACTGACAAAGAAATGATCAGTCTATAATTTTAATGGTAGGTTTATTTGAACAGTGAGAGACAGAATAACAACAACAAAATCCAGAAAAACGCATGTCAAAAATGTTATAAATTGATTTCCATTTTAATGAGGGAAATAAGTATTTGACCCCTCTGCAAAACATGACTTAGTACTTGGTGGCAAAACCCTTGTTGGCAATCACAGAGGTCAGGCGTTTCTTGTAGTTGGCCACCAGGTTTGCACACATCTCAGGAGGGATTTTGTTCCACTCCTCTTTGCAGATCTTCTCCAAGTCATTAAGGTTTCGAGGCTGACGTTTGGCAACTCGAACCTTCAGCTCCCTCCACAGATTTTCTATGGGATTAAGGTCTGGAGACTGGCTAGGCCACTCCAGGACCTTAATGTTCTTCTTCTTGAGCCACTCCTTTGTTGCCTTGGCCGTGTGTTTTGGGTCATTGTCATGCTGGAATACCCATCCACGACCCATTTTCAATGCCCTGGCTGAGGGAAGGAGGTTCTCACCCAAGATTTGACGGTACATGACCCCGTCCATCGTCCCTTTGATGTGGTGAAGTTGTCCTGTCCCCTTAGCAGAAAAACACCCCCAAAGCATAATGTTTCCACCTCCATGTTTGACGGTGGGGATGGTGTTCTTGGGGTCATAGGCAGCATTCCTCCTCCTCCAGACACGGCGAGTTGAGTTGATGCCAAAGAGCTCGATTTTGGTCTCATCTGACCACAACACTTTCACCCAGTTCTCCTCTGAATCATTCAGATGTTCATTGGCAAACTTCAGACGGGCATGTATATGTGTTTTCTTGAGCAGGGGGACCTTGCAGGCGCTGCAGGATTTCAGTCCTTCACGGCGTAGTGTGTTACCAATTGTTTTCTTGGTGTCTATGGTCCCAGCTGCCTTGAGATCATTGACAAGATCCTCCCGTGTAGTTCTGGGCTGATTCCTCACCGTTCTCATGATCATTGCAACTCCACGAGGTGAGATCTTGCATGGAGCCCCAGGCCGAGGGAGATTGACAGTTATTTTGTGTTTCTTCCATTTGAGAATAATCGCACCAACTGTTGTCACGTTCTCACCAAGCTGCTTGGCGATGGTCTTGTAGCCCATTCCAGCCTTGTGTAGGTCTACAATCTTGTCCCTGACATCCTTGGAGAGCTCTTTGTTCTTGGCCATGGTGGAGAGTTTGGAATCTGATTGATTGATTGCTTCTGTGGACAGGTGTCTTTTATACAGTTAACAAGCTGAGATTAGGAGCACTCTCTTTAAGAGTGTGCTCCTAATCTCAGCTCATTACCTGTATAAAAGACACCTGGGAGCCAGAAATCTTTCTGATCGAGAGGGGGTCAAATACTTATTTCCCTCATTAAAATGCAAATCAATTTATAACATTTTTTGACATGCTTTTTTCTGGATTTTGTTGTTGTTATTCTGTCTTTCACTGTTCAAATAAACATACCATTAAAATTATAGACTGATCATTTCTTTGTCAGTGGGCAAACGTACAAAATCAGCAGGGGATCAAATACTTTTTTTCCTCACTGTATATAGACATACAGAACATATAGAAACTAATGGTGGACGGAATCTGGTCAGGATGGAGACAAACGCACCAGGATACATCTGTAGCCAAGCTGTGACATGTGGGTCAGTTGGTTTTAGTCACAGTGGTGATACTGACAGACATACCATATGGGGTAGATGGTTGAGAGATACAGTTATATTACACCTATGGACAGCTCCCCTCTGAATATCCTCCATCCTGGTAAACAAAGTTTACCATTACAATCAGACTATTCTGATCATACTTCTTCACTCTCATTGTTCCAGTGGCAGTTTAGATTTTGACTACTGGCCTGGGTAAACCATGGGCCTGGTGGGTTCAGATAGAAATGTATAGTGTAGAACTGATATGATTGTCTGTCATGTATAATAGGGAATTGTGTCAACTCTATTTATTACATTTCTATCTGCAACATTCAGAATATTTCACTGCACATATATTTATATTAGTATTTTTTATAGATCCCCATTAGTTCCTGCCAAGGGAGCAGCTACTCCTCCTGGGGTCCAAACAAGATTAAGACGATTACATCACAAAAAAATTTCAATGTAACAATAAATCATACAAAACATTATTACACCACTACTCTGTAATACAAAATGTATAATATCCCAATGCAACAATATTACAACATTACAATTTCCGTGTGTGTAGAGTGTGTGTGTGTGTGTGTGTTAGCGTGTGTGTTTGTATGCGTGTGTGTGTGCCTGTCTATGTCTCTTCACAGTCTGTGTTGTTCAGTAAGGTGTAGTTTTATCTGGTTTTAAAAAAATCTGATGTTACTGCTTGCATGAGTTACTTGATATGGAATAGAGTTCTATGTGGTCATGGCTCTATGTAGTACTGTGTGTTTCCCATAGTCTTTTCTGGCCTCGGGGACTGTGAAGAGACCTCATGACTTGTGGGGGTATGCATGGGTGTCTGAGCTGTGTGCTAGTCGTTTGAACAGACAGTTCAGTGCTTTCAACATGTCAATACCTCTCTCAAAGACAGGTAGTGGTGCAGTCAATCTCTCCTCTACTTTGAGCCAGGAGAGATTGACATGCATGTTATTGATGTTAGCTCTCCGTGTACATTTAAGGGCCAGCCGTGCAGCTCTGTTCTGGGCCAACTGTAATTTGCCTATGTCCCTGTTTGTGTCCCTCATGTCTCGGTTGCATGGGTATCAAGCAGAGTGACAGTGTTAAACTGGAGGATAGGTTGGAATGGATGGGAGAGAATTTCACCCTCACGTGTTTACATTTTCCAGTGACTGAGGAGAGACGGAGATAATGATTTACATCTGTGGACCTAAATCCACACGTCCTCCTTGATTTAGAGATTTAGGACAGCTCAAATGGATAAGCATGCTGTGTGTGTGTGTATGTTTGTGTGTGTGTGTGTGTGTGTGTGTGTGTGTGTGTGTGTGTGTGTGTGTGTGTGTGTGGACCTGTGAGGAACAGTAAAGATTCTTACATAAGTCTTTGATACTTGACTCTCTCTCCTCACCCAAGTGCCCAGCGTTTATTCCAGACCTTTCACATAAAACATTAACGGGCAACAAATACTCTAGTTAAACAAGAAGGTTATGTAGGGAGATGGAAAGAGGTATAAAGTGTGTGTGTGTGTGTGTGTGTGTGTGTGTGTGTGTGTGTGTGTGTGTGTGTGTGTGTGTGTGTGTGTGTGTGCTCGTGGGTGTGTGTGTATGTGTGAGATGACGCACACTGACTATCCTCTCGTAGTCTGGTGATGGTTGGTGTCTCATGGGTGAAGGCCTGTGATTCGGGCAGAACATGTTGAGTAGAGACCCACGTTGTAATGAGGTCACCTATCAGCTGTGTGCATACGTGTGTATGTGTGTGTGTGTGCGTGTGTGCATGTGTGTGTGCGTGTGTGTGTGCGGGTGGGTGGGTGGGGCCAGTTATTAGCCGAGGCAATGGGAGCATTGTGAGTGTGCCTCATTTCCTATCAACCCCCAATCTGTCAGGGAGAGGAGGGAGGGAGGGAGGGAGGGAGGGAGGGAGGGAGGGAGGGAGGGAGGGAGGGAGGACCTCAGCAACATAAACAACTGACAGACCATATGAGAGATCTCAAATGGAGAAACTGATCTTCCTCACTTTGGGCTGCTCTCTTCAAACGATCTACACTGGCTGCTGTTGTTGTTCCTCTCTTATCCCTTTGCCTCGTTTGTTATGCTCGCTATCATTGGAGATTAATATGACATGTTACTTCTAATGGTTGCCATACGTTTTTCTACATTCCACATTTATAAGACCTCACATCAAAAAGACTGCCAAAATAACAGCTCACACATTGTAAAATACAGCTCAGAGAATGTAGTAGAGCCCCTCAGCAAATCTCCTAATTTGTTTGTGTGATAGAAACAAACCGCTTCAGTCGTTTTAATTGATAACATTTGTGCTTTGGATCAATGTTCGCATTTCAAGAGCAGAAGGGGTCCCTTTTGAATAAACAAACAAGAAAAATAATATCTTCAAATGTGACTTCAGAGGTGACCACAACAGTTCCACAGAGCTAACTGCATGTGAAGAATGCAGTCAGGGCAACACTCAACACAAAAATGCAACCGCACACATAATAGGCGTTAAATGACTGGGAAAACAAGAACAACAAATTAACCTCTTTGTTTAAAGACCACATCTAAGAGATTCCATTATTAGTGTGCTTAGGACTGTTGATGAAGAAATCGTTCTTTCTCTCAATGAAAAAAAAAACATGATGAGAATTCCCAGAAATGGTATGTCTGTCGTGGCCATATGTCGGTTTAAAAAGTACTGTGTATACAACCTCAAGCCAAACATTTCATTCCCAATAATTGCAACACATAAATGTTTATAAGAAAACCACCAAAAAAGCCTTTTAGTGACCCTAGCTGAAACAATAAAAAACATTTGGTCAAAACAAAGAGAAAACCTTTAAGTCAAACATTTCACTCCAAATCATTGCAACACATGTTGATCAAACTGGCACACAGAGTGATTTCTGAAGGCCTTATAAAGGGTTTATGAACGCTTCATTGAACCTGTAGTTTGCTAAAAGTCGGACTAGTGATAAACCTTTACCATCTGAGCATAACCAAGGGGTTCAAGAAGGCTTCACATCACATTTCTGAATATCTATTAGACTCTTGGCCACTGTCTTCATCAGACAAGGACATTTATTTCATGGAGAAATAGAGTTCAGACACTGTACATGCTTTCTTAATCTTCCTCTAACTATTATGACTTCTATGGAAGTGGTTCAAAAATATAGATAAAAGAGACAGCCATGTTTGGTAGCAATAAAAAGTTGTGTGTCAATAGTGTTTCACCTCTCAGAAAAAAAGCTCCATGTTTGGTTTGTGAAACTTTCACCAGCGTTGTTTATAGAAACAGAGGGAGACAAAACTGACTTTGAGGTTTTAAGACACTGTTACTGCTCAGGCCTCTCATTCCTCAGTTGTGCCAAGTATCTACTCAGGAAGACGATGGGTGGGTAAGTACCATAACTGGTAAGAGCATAGATAGCCAAAACTATGTACAACACACTTCTTTAGGGTTCTTCTCTGCCTTGTTATGACAATGGAGACATCAGGAAATGGTTGTGACTGAGTCATAACTAGACTAAGCACGCTTTCCAGCTTATAGCCATAATTACATATAAGCTCCTTGCTGACACTGCCAGATCTACAGTATAGTTATGTTGCTCATTCATTTGAGTATGGATTCTTCAAGGATTGAATAGTAGCCTATGGAACAACCTACAGAGGATGCATTTTTCAATAGGGATTGTAGTTGTAACAATTGAGTCCTGAAACATACTATTGTTGTACATTATTAGGATCTCTTTCAGCTCACCAAAGGGCTAGTCTTCCAAGAATTACATTCTCTTATGGAATGTACTAACTTGCCACTGTGGCATACTCACCAGCATGGTCTATATTATTACAGTGTGCCATTGGGGACATGGGTTAAAACCTGGAATGCACACTATTTCCCCTTCAGGAAGTGAAGCACGGAACGGAACTCTACCATAGACTAGAACCTACGCCCAGATCTCACCCTCGCACACGGTCGGATAGAGCTGCTCCGCTTCACTATCAACTCTCCTGGAAGTCTTTTCTATGGCTTTGTCCCAGTCAAAGTGAGGAAAGACATGAAAAAGAAGCACAAAAACTCTTAACATAATGTTTTTTTTATTACAAAGCACATATTTGATACATACATATGGCTTGTATTTTTATTGAAAAAAATACAAAAAAGGACAATACAAAATTATTAAAAGGTTATTTTAATATACACATCGGTCAAAAGTTTTAGAACACCTACTCATTCAAGAGTTTTTCTTTATTTTTACTGTTTTCTACATTGTAGAATAATAGTGAAGACATCAAAACTGTGAAATAACACATATGGAATCATGGAGTAACCAAAAAAGTGTTAAACAAATCAAAATATATTTTATATTTCAGATTCTTCAAATAGCCACTATTTGCCTTGATGACAGCTTTGCACATTCTTGGCATTCTCTCTACCAGTTTCACCTGGAATGCTTTTCCAACAGTCTTGAAGGAGTTCCCACATATGCTGAGCACTTGTTGGCTGCTTTTCCTTCACTCTGTGGTCCGACTCATCCCAAACCATCTCAATTTGGTTGAGGTCGGGGGATTGTGGAGGCCAGGTCATCTGATGCAGCACTCCATCACTCTCCTTCTTGGTAAAATAGCCCTTACACAGCCTGGAGGTGTGTTGGGTCATTGTACTGTTGAAAAACAAATGATAGTCCCACTAAGCCCAAACCAGACGGGATGGTGTATCGCTGCAGAATGCTGTGGTAGACATGCTGGTTAAGTGTGCCTTGAATTCTAAATCAATCACAGACAGTGTCACCAGCAAAGCACACCCACACCATAACACCTCCTCCTCCATGCTTTACGGTGGGAAATACACGTGCGGAGATCATCCGTTCACCCACACTAATGTTCATTGCTCGTGTTTCTTGGCCCAAGCAAGTCTCTTCTTATTATTGGTGTCCTTTAGTAGTGGTTTCTTTGCAGCAATTCGACCATGAAGGCCTGATTCACACAGTCTCCTCTGAACAGTTGATGTTGAGATGTGTCTGTTACTTAAACTCTGTGAAGCATTTATTTGGGCTGCAATTTCTGAGGCTGGTAACTCTAATGAACTTATCCTCTGCAACAGAGGTAACTCTGGGTCTTCCATTCCTGTGGCAGTCCTCATGAGAGCCAGTTTCATCATAGCGCTTGATGGTTTTTGCGACTGCACTTTAAGAAACTTTCAAAGTTCTTGACATTTTCCGTATTGACTGACCTTCATGTCTTAAAGTAATGATGGACTGTGGTTTCTCTTTGCTTATTTGAGCTGTTCTTGCCATAATATGGACTTGGTCTTTTACCAAAATAGGGCTATCTTCTGTATACCCCCCCCCCCCCTACCTTGTCACAACACAACTGATTGGCTCAAACGCATTAAGAATGAAAGAAATTCCACAACACCTGTTAATTGAAATGCATTCCAGGTGATTACCTCATGAAGCTGGTTGAGAGAATGCCAAGAGTGTGCAAAGCTGTCATCAAGGCAAAGGGTGGCTATTTGAAGAATCTCAAATATAAAATATATTTTGATTTGTTTAACACTTTTGTGGTTACTACATGATTCCATTTGTGTTATTTCATAGTTTTGATGTCTTCACTGTTATTCTACATTGTAGAAAATAGTACAAATATGGAAAACCCTTGAATAAGTAGGCGTTCTAAAGCTTTTGACCAGTAGTGTACATGTACTGAAGCTGTCTTTTAAAAAAGCTATTAAACAAAAGTTTGAATACTCACAAAAGTCTGGCAATCATTGCTTGTTTAAGCAGCACTTACACAATTACACAGGCATCGACCCGTCAAAATTCATAGTGGATATTTCATGAAAAGGTAGATAAATGATATTGTACATAATTCTCTGATACATAAATTATCTAAAAAAATAAAACCGATATTGCTGTGTGGTTGAAAGGACATGAAAGGGCAGGATATACTATATTGTCACAGAGATTGGGTTATTTTTTTGTTGTGCAGTTGGCACAGTATATGTGAAACATTACAAAATGTATCACAAAGCTATAAGAAAGTATAATTCCACAGTTTTCCTGTTTTTAATATTAACGTCTGTTGAAGCAGCCTCATGTTCCCGGTCTTCAACCTGAAGCGTTTATGACAAAACACACAAACACACTCAAATATAGACATGACATTCAGATACTGACACACGAGACACGCGCAAACACACACACACACACACACACACACACACACACACACACACACACACACACACACACGCACACACACACACACAGTCACTCTGACCTAACACTTGTGAGCAGCCGTCTGACACACACAGAGTTATTTCATTACAGGGCTCAGTGGGGGCTCGTCCCAACCAGCAGAAAGAGGCCCACCTCTCTATCTACTGTATACACTACCACAACTCCATTACCTATATCTAAATTTCTATACAAACCTAAAAGCTGGTTTTAATACAAAGCTTTACAAAAAAGCTTCACGTTTTCAGTTCATTCAAGTGGTGACAATCAAATATCGAGTTTGGATATAGTGCTATAGCTCGACTATATAACAAAGGTTATTCATAAAATAAAATAAAAACATCCTTCCTGTAATCAAGGAATTTGTTTCTGTTCATGCGTTTCTGTCATAGGCAGAATTATGAGCCTGAATCCGTGTTGCCTGAAGTTACCAGACTAAGTCAATCTGCAGAGCAGCAGGTTGGATGGAGACCTTCACTAATTAAAACACAATAGAAAAACGGAGTTCTCCGGATAAAAATTGAGAGCGGTGCTCCCCACGTTCTTCCACATTCACATGGCACATGAGATGGTGAGCAACATGGGTGTTGCTGGCTGTTCAAAAGGCACAACGTGTGTGTGTGTGTGTGTGTACAACCCTCCTCTTTTCTCCAATGTTTTCCAGTTTATTATTTCTCTGTGCCTTACAGACATGTCCGTTTTCAGTCTTGATGCTTTAGCTGGTTGTTGAACGTATCCAGTATAGACCAGTAGATTAAGTAAGTGATCTTTAAAACCTAGAGCGGTAGGTAGCTGGACTCTAGTGGTCTCTACTATGCCATGGTGAGGTGGTTGCTCCGCTCTCTGATGTCTGTCATGGGGTTGGTGGGGTTCTTTACTGGGGTCGCTGGTAGAGCTGAACTCCTGCCTCTGGGCTTGAACAGGTCAGATACAAAAAACACCTGGGGGATAGAAAAAAACATAATATATTATATAGTAAAAACAGGTCATACATTTTATTGATACAGACTGCATAACTGCATAATGTATGTAGTAATTTGTATATGCAGTACCATATCATCCTATGTAGTAAGTCATAGTTATAGTACTTACTATGCAGTAGGCCACCAAGGCTCCCTGTGCGAAGCCAGACAGGACGTCTGTGGGGTGATGCTTGTGGTCAGACACGCGGGACAGGCCGGTGTAGAAAGACATCATGATGAGGGTGAACTGGGTCAGGGGGCGCAGGAGACGGGCTCCACGCCAGGTGAACCTGGACTGCAGGTAGAACTGGGAGGACAGGACATAGAGGGGAAATAGTATCAACACAGGGTGACAAGTAGGTGTGTGTGTGTGGGAGGGAGGGAGGGAGGGAAGAAGAGTGTGTGTGTGTGTGTGCGTGTGCGTGTGCGGATGTGTGTGTGCATGTGTGTGGGGGGGAGGGAGTGTGTGTGTGTGTGTGTATGGGAGGGAAGGAGGGAGGGAGGGAGGGAGGGAGGGAGGGAGGGAGGGAGGGAGGGAGGGAGGGAGGGAGGGAGGGAGGGAGGGAGGAAGAGTGTGTGTGTGCGTGTGCGTGTGTAGCACATGGGGGTGTGTGAAATGTATTCCTCAGCCTAGCTAGCTTTTTGTGTAGCGTTGTGTGCTAGCAGAGCAGAGGTCCTGGGTTCCAGCCTCAGTGTGAGTCGAATCACGAGGAAGTGGTACTCGCTAAGCAAGCAGCGTGACGTCTGTTATACGCGTGCGTGTGTGTGCCTGTGCATGTGGCTAAGACACATAACAGTAACTCACCACCAGATACAGCATGGTGTACATGGAAAAGGATGCATGGCCAGAGAAGAACGACTTCCTGAAAAGGAGAGCAAAAACATGTTAATACAGTGTTGTTGTTGCTATACAGGTAAGAGCAACTTCATGCCTTTCTCGTGGGTATTGAACTAAGCATTCACTTTGCATGAAATATAACCAGTATCACTTTAAACGAAGCTTAACTTATACGTTTCTTTATAGAGAATTCATAAAGTCTTCATAAGCACTACATAGATGCTTCACAATCACAATGGAGTCATGTCAGAGTAATGTACCTGGCCTCCTGGACTTTGCTCTCGGGCCCATGACACTGGTAATCTGTGATGTAGCCCAGGGAACAGTTGATGGTGGACCAATCGGGCTTGCACACGTCCAGGAAGTGGGGTCGCATGCGGCCCACCGACACCTTGGCGATGTCCGTGAACGATTGGCTGACTGCACAGCCGAAGATGAACACACCCACCTGCTTGTAGAGGGCGGAGATGTAGGGGTTCCCTACGAAGGACTTGGAGCCCTCGTTCAGGTAGTGGATCCTATAGCTCTCCCCAATGATGATCTGATGGGGAAGGAACAAGGAGAGGATACAGTCATGTAATCGACAGTACAAAATGGCCGCTGTGGCAGTCAAATGGTAATTAATGGACCCGGAGTCTACGCGGCCATCTTTGTAGATTACATGACTTTATCTCTCACCAATGATGATCTGACAGGAGGGATCAAGGAGAGGATACAGAAATACACATATCTCTGCATGTATATATGGCTTAGCAGTCACGTCATCTACAAAGATGGCCGCTGTAGACCTGGGGCAATCAAATGACTGCTAGTATAGCATACAGCACTAAATTACTGCCAAGGTAAATAACAATAATTCATTGTTACTAGTTACTGTATGTTCTCTGTTCCATAGTGGTTATGTAGACACTTCTTATGTCAACAAAACTGAACAGCTTATTCATTTCTTAAATATACCGTATGATAGAGTATCAGACATCCAATACACACTTGGCATTCAGTAAATCACAGCAGTAAAACAGGTGAGACAGATCAGAAAGTAGAGAGGGACAATATTAGGATTAATCAGAATGTGATATGAACAGTGACATCAATACTGTGAACTTTCCTTGAGTGAGGAAAAAAGCCTTACATCTAAGACTTTCAAATGTTTCTGTTTGTTTTGGAGGACAAAGTTGATAAAAACACTACAGATCAAACCCTCGGTCTGTAAAATTAACAACAAAAACAAAATGCATAAATTTCAGCATAGCTACAGTATGTGAGGGTGAGTGAGTATGTGAGTTGTGGACGACACATGCAGAGGTTTTCAGTAAACCTAAACGTAGACTGGACTAGGGGACGTGGACTGGACACCAATAATTCACTACAGCTGTTCAAGTACAAATCCCTTTCCCTTCCCCACCCTACTCTAGTCCACCACCTGGCCACTGACAAATGGCAGTGAGTGGGGAGAGAAGTGAGGGAGAGGGAAGAGAGGGAGGGAGAGAGAGTGTGACAGGAGGTAGGGACAGAGGGGGAGAGAAGAAGAGAGGGAGAGAGGAAGGGAGAGAGGGAGTGAGCAGTGAGAGAAGAAGAGCAGGGGAGAGAGAGGGAGGAAGAGAGCGAGGGAGAGAAAGAGGGAGGGTGGCGAGAAGGAGTGAGTGGGGAGAGAAGAAAAGAGGGGGAGAGAGGGAGGGAGAAAAGGAGGGAAAAGGGAGAGGAATTGAGAAGGGAATGAGAAAGGGCAGGAGGGAGAGAGAGAGAGGGAGGTTGGGGGCAGAACTTCTGGTTTTAATCAGGATAAACGCTGAGCTAGGCGACATGGTGTCCAGATTCGGCCAGAGCAGGCTCACATCAGGGGCTAGTTAGTTTTCCACCTCACCAGCTGACTTGTTTTCGCTGGGGCTCTGATTTCACTAGGGGATGTGTGGGTGTTTTCTTGTTAGTATCTCGGTTTCATCGCAAAATTCTTGTCTGGGCGAAAAAACTTCTCATAAAAAAAAAAAAAATAAATAAAAAAAAAAACATTCCTTTGGGGGAAAGTCCTATAGGGAGATTTTACAAGCTGATAACATGTATTTTTTTTGTTTTGTTTTTCCACCATGGAGCCCTTTAGTGCCTGGCTGATCCAACCCAGCTGCTTCATGGGAGAGAAAAGAACACATCTGGTTCTCATTGTGTGACAACTGAGAGAAGATCAACTATTTGAATGAAACAGCTTTGTAGTAACTTTGTGTAACTGTTACAGTTGTAAACTCAGAGATATTCAAAGGGGGGAAGAGGTTGTCTCGTGGCTTGTCTCATAAACGTCTAGTCGTCTCACAAATGATAAGAGGTTTTTTACGCAGTGCCAATTTCAAGGGACACAGCCTCTATGCCTTTAAGACAGGCAGATTCTCTCTCCACTTTATCCGAGGGGCAACGAAGCATTAAATGACCTAATGCTAAGAGTTTTCCAAGAGTTCAAGAACGACTAAGGCCAGCCAAAAGGCTCTGGGCCTCTGGGGAACATGGAATTTAACGTCACGTTCAGAAGAAGAAAAATCTCCTGTGCCATCCACCACATTTCCAGGCCCATGAATTACAGTGTTTGACCGAACAACCATTGCGTCAACCATAATTACACAGGCCCAGGGAGATCCTTCTCACCATGCAAACCAATCCAATCCCCTCAACCCTTGACTGGGTCTGTTCAGTGGGGTGCAACCTTACAGAAGACTGAGGATAGAAATGTCTTGAATAGAGCAGTTGACATGATCATCTGACCCTATTTTATAGGACAGAGAAGCATGTCTGTTCTACATAATCTATTACTATCTGAAAGTTATTTAACGTTGCAACCCTGAGGTTAGACTTCTCTTAAGTGAGAGGGAGCCCTATACCAGCAACAGATCTTCAGTCATCTTACAGTAAACAGCAACAGCCTGATCCATTTAACACTTCAACGCTCTTAACTCTTTTATAACACATTCATTACTGGAACCATCTTAATAACACCAATCAAGATAACACTAACAGCAGAACCAACAGGGAATGTTGATTGTGATTGGCTGTTATCTAGCACTACTCAGAACACTAAAAGTCCTGATATGACAGGTCTTGAAAACCATAGTCAATAATGCTGCTTTTCGACTGTAACACCCTTATGTTATACTGGGGAAATTGTTTCCATAGCTAGGGCTGGCAGTGAGGACTTGTGAACAGCAGAATCAACAACCTCTGCATAATCAAAACAGTTGCTTTGTGAGAAGATGTTAAAGTTCACAGTTAGCCCTTGTTATGTAAATGCAGGCTGAAAAGTACCAGTGCCATGGCCCAGTGAGACACAGGTGCCGGCCCACATAGATGGAAACAGAAAGGTCTGAGCCTTTTGAGTAAAACACTGAGGTGAATCCTGTATGGAAATGCGCATTAAGATACTAATTCCACAATCTGTCTGTGAGCATGTAGGCACTCAGAGAAAGTTATACGTTGAATGATGTGTATTGGCAAGGTGGTCAAAAATGGTGGTCAAAAAACAAACAAACTTGATCTTTGATAACGTTCACTAGACATGATAGTTCAAAGGTGACTCGATCCGTGGTGACATTTAGTTGACCCATAGTACAGTGACTGGGACTAGGACACAGTGGGTGGCACAGTAGACACACAGTACAATGAGTAGGTGATGGTGCACAGTGCTGAGACAGTGAAGTGAAAAGTGAGGTGAACATACATTAGTGAGTAGCCTGAGTCCCAGATCTGTTTGTGCGAACTCTTATACATAGTAGTTGGCAAGACAGCACAAACTGATCTGGGACTCAGGCTAATTAGTGAGTTATAGTGACTTACAGAAAGGATGGTGATAAGAATGCCAGCAGCAGAAAGCACAGCGTCGCTTATGGTGTCTCCGTGTTTGGCCGGGTACTTGATGGACTCATCGGTGCAGTAAAAGCCTCGGCGGTAGGGCTGTACAGCACTAGTCTCTATGATCAGGAAAGGCAGGCCGGCTATGTACACAGCAGCGGTGAGGCAGAGAGAGAGAGAAGAGAAGGAATGGAAGAGAGAGACGGAGAGAGCGAGAGAGAGAGAGAGAGGGTCAATAAGGGGCTCCTAGAGGAGTGTCCACAGGTAGATGGCACAGCGATGGACGGACAGGGAATATGGGGGTCTCACTTCTCACTCTAAATGTATTTTGGACCAATGAATTCCCCTACTGGCCTTGGTCTGTTTCTGCTATAGCCAACTGATATGACTAGAAAGGTGATCCCCAACTACTAAATGTTAGGAAGCTATAAGTGTGTACGGACACATTTAGATAGCCAGTTAGTGCCTGGGTGGAGTTGGAGTGAGTCCCCTGTATGCATTCTCTGTCCCTCCTGCTGCTGCGCCATATTAAAGACTTACGGAGGTGATGGGCACAATGAACCCCACAGCTACCAGGGCAGTGGTGGGCACCGTGCTGTTCTTATAGGACAGGGTGATGCTGCTGTCATTGCAGAACAACCCCCTCCGGTGGGGCACGATGTGAAACTTGTGCAGAAAGACAGCAAAGAGCATCACTGCACACAGACAGACACACGAGAGCTGGGGTGAGAGAGAGCAGCCCATGTATTCTGACTGACATACAAACACACAAAATCTGTATTTCTGCAGTTAACCCCAACGCTCACACAGCAAACACAGAAAGACACCCCCACACACTTACCTGGGGCGGACAAATACACTTGCATGGGCTCTGGAAGGGAACTGTTGTTATGCAGTTCTCATCATAACATTGATCAACGTTTTCTTCAAACAAACCTCTGCTGATAACGTTGTACATTTGTGTAATATAAAATGATACAGAGATCAAAATTGGACCTGTACGATGTTCAATTTGAGGAAGATATCAAGGGGACATGCAGGCTACAGCAAATAATCTACCGAATAACCATTGAAGCGATAGAGCCTCTCGCTCTACCACCAGATAACACATGAACATCCTGCTGTTGTTATCCATATCTCTGTGTACTGGAATGACCCAGCCATTGACAATATTAACTTAATGACAGCAAATTAAATAAACTAAATGAAATTCACTGACATGGCAGCCAAGAAAGGGGAAGATCTGTCATTGTTAGAATCTGTAGCGCCCATCATACTATGAATAACCAACATCAAACGGAGGCAGCTAGTACTAAAAGGGTTGGATGGTATCCATCACTGATAACTAATGTGGAAAAAACATGGCGGTGCTATCAGACTTCAACCTCTTCCTTCCTCTACCAGAAAACAGCCTTTCAAGGCTGAGACTTAAAGGTGCCTGAAGGGTGTTTTTGTCAAATCTAATTAGTGTCTTTGGCCACTTTTAGAGGTAAAATAGCTTATCAATTTTTTTTTTACATTTACATTTACATTTACGTCATTTAGCAGACGCTCTTATCCAGAGCGACTTACAAATTGGTGCATTCACCCTATAGCCAGTGGGATAACCACTTTACATTTTTTTTTTTACAACAAACAAATAACAAACATATTGGATGAGAAAATAAAACGTAGGCCAAGAGGACCGGTCATTTCCCCCAACTTGAAAGGAACTTTTACAGATAAAGGGGAAAAGTAGTACCCAGGAGAGGACTCTCTCCCTGACAAAATTTGGAAAACATACATCAAAGTGGAACTTTAACTGATGTTTGATGCTTTGAAGTGAACCTCTTGAATAATTATGTAATGTATGAATACAAAGAAAAACAAACATCTGCTCTCTCTCATCCCCCCTGCCCCTTCTCTCTAGGTACAGGTTGAGGCCGGGGGGGAGAGGTCAAACTGGGGGTGCTGGCCTGGGTACTGCAGAGCTGAGGTAGGGGGCTTGATGTCTTCAAACCCAAATGTCAACACACGCCTCAGTATGCTTGGCACCCCTCGCTCTGCTCCAAGCAGCCTGGGCTTTGAAGGCCCAGCTGGGAGCGGCTCATGTTACAGGCCAGTCTCTCTGCCTGATGGGAATCCCAGACCAGACCCTAACCACTCCGCTGGCTGTCCTCCCTCACATCCAAGATTCAACATGATTCACATTATTACTGTTACTGTTTTTACTATTACTATTCAAACAAATACCGTGACAGGAGCAATAATAAACCAGGAGACCATTTGAAGCTAGGTGTTTTCAGTGGCGTTAGAGCTCTAGCAGAGAGAAAACATACTTTAAGTAGTGTCCGATCTTGACTGTCTGATCCGTCAGGCCTTTTCATGGCCCTTGTGATGGGAGGGAATCAGCAGGCATTCCTCTCACAGCACAGTGCTTGGTTTGGCAGCTTAGGACCGCTGCTTGCTGATGATGTAGGCAGTGGTGGAAAAAGTACCCAATTGTCATACTTGAGTAAAAGTAAAGATTCCTTCATAGAAAATGACTAAAGTAAAAGTGAAAGTCACCCAGTAAAATACTACTTGAGTAAAAGTCTAAAAGTATTTGGTTTTAAATATACTTATCAAAGTAAATGTAATTGCTAAAATATACTTAAGTATCAAAAGTAAAAGTAAATGTATGAATCATTTAAAATTCCTTATATTAAGCAAACCAGACAACACAATTGTTTTTATTAATTTTTTTATTTACGGATTTCCAGGGGCACACTCCAACACTGAGACATCATTTACAAATGAAGCATTTGTGTTTAGTGAGTCCGCCAGATCAGAGGCAGTAGGGATGACCAGGGTTGTTCTCTTGATAAGTGTGTGAATTGGACAATTTTCTGTCCTGCTAAGCATTCAAAATGTAACGAGTACTTTTGGGTGTCAGGGAAAATGTATGGAGTAAAAAGTACATTATATTCTTTAGGAATGTAGTGAAGTAAAAGTAAAAGTAATCAAAAAAAATTAATAGTAAAGTACGAGTACCCAAAAAAAACGACTTAAGTAATACTTTAAAGTATTTTTACTTAAGTACTTAACACCACTGGATGTAGGACAGTGGAAAGAAAAAAGAGCCCTGGGCTCTGCACTGCTACGAACGTGCAAGGTGTTAATCGTGGTGTCTTGATCTCACTGACCACCTTTAAACACATAACCAGATCCAAGACTCACAGTGTAGGCTGGCGAGTAAAAAGGAGAGGAAGTTAAAAGGAAATTGAGACGTTACTAAGCCGGGTTTTCCCATGATTCAGCTGTGTTGTCTTGCCCCGAGGCCCCCAACCCCGACGCCCCATGCCACCAGACAGTGCAGCATCAGCATTCTGCAAGGCATCTAGGAATTTCCCGTTTTCCTGGCCCTTCGCACAAGCGAGGGAAAACTAGTGCCCCGCTAGTTGCCAACAACAACACCAGCCGAGGCGTATGTCTAATGCATTAGCTACACTGACCCCCAAAAAACAGAAAACAGTAAACACTCCCTAATAAAAAATGGCATGAGTGAGCTCGTAGAATTTTATTTTACCAATATCACAATGGTGGTTTATTTATTATTAGGCTTTTCTACCATCGTAGCGAATCCCTTTAAAGCCCCAGTAAGGTATAACCAAACAACTTCCTCGAAGTGATGAGTTAGTACTCAAACACCTGAATGCTTTGCTTTCTCTCATGGAAAATTGGAAGCGAGAAACATTTACCTTGAGCTTATTGGGTTATAAGAATTCTTAAGCATGCCCATAGGACTTTTTAGAGTTTCAGTTTGGGGCTTCAATTCCACTATGGAAACTACAATCAATGTTTGGAACAGGCAAATAGAGGCTTGCATTGAATGAATTAAATTTCATCATATTTTTGGGGCATATATCATAACACCAGTTGCTGAAGCTAAAATAAACAGACACATTTTCCACTTGCTGCCATTGCTCACCCCCTGGCATAGAAATGTATACTACATGTATAAGAGAGTATATACAGATGCCCTTGTTTTTACTTGTACCCTTGTGTGCATGGCAGGCAGTAGCCCCCACAGAAACGACTCCCTGTCTGTGTGTCTGGTCGTGGTGCGGTGGGCAAACCCCGTCCCTATGCTCTAGTCCTTCCACAGACTGCTGGGAGAAAGGAACGGAGGGGAAAGATCACATTTGTGTTGAATTGTGGTTGCCAAAACTATTACTGATGAATACTTAAGGTGGCAATCAGCAGTTGAAATAATAACAAAGAACTCCCCAGCCACTGTTTCGGTAAAAAAGCTGAGGGATGTAACCACTCTCAAATTCATAGCCAGAACTATGGATGCAAGGACTGACTATCCATGATATCAAAATGATAGTTTTAAGCATGTTTTGAGGCTAGTGTTTATTTAAATTGACTTTGTTTACAAACATTGGAGTAAAACAAGCTTCTATTTTGGGTTCTGATGGGGTGTGACAGTTGAACTAAGCTCATCTAGGCATTTATGAGTTATATTCTTCAAGAATCACTGCATACATATCATAACTGTATTTACAAGTCCAAAAATGTATGTAGCAACTGCAGATTGGCCCTTTAAAAGGATCTGCGTGCCACATAGTCTCAACATGTTACTGACTAAATAAAACATTAAAAACAGTCATGCTATAGCTGATTTAGCCCCCTAGAACTTTCTGATGAGCTACAGCCAGGCATCAGCTAATGGGGACATTATAAGACAATTAGAAAACGTAAAACCCACCTGCAACGACTGTTCAACTAACCCTATTCAACCATACGATTAAGGTAGGTTTTAGCGAAAACACTGTTGATTCAGTTCAATCTACAGGGAATAAAGCTTGAGTTTGGTTACAATTTATAATAACTTTTCATGAATAATCCATTAGAAAAATGTAAAAATCTTTTAGAAATTATTCTTCCATTTACTTTTTAGTCATTTAGCAGACGATCTTATCCAGAGCGACTTACAGTTAGTGAGTGCATACTTTTTTTTTTAAACACAATTTATACTGGCCCCCCGTGGGAATTGAACCCACAACCCTGGCATTGCACGGGACTGAAATGTTACCTTAAAGTTTTGCCTGTTTAAACAAATGCTATTTTGTCCATGATGGTCTTGGGGTATCACAGAACTAAAAGCTAGCCAGGTCTCATACTCTATGTGCTGTAGCCAACAGTATTGTCTTATTATTGTCATAGTGATAAAAGAGTTGGCTACAGCACATGCATACAGTATGGAACCAGACCACAGCCTTATTGAGATATTGACATCTAAATATAAAGCTCTGGACCAGGCTACTGAGATCTGGGCCCGTATTCATAAAGCATTTCGGTCTCGGATCAGGTCACTCCTGTCCATATAAGCTTAGTTATTATTATTATTATAGAAAAGGCAAAACTGAGCCTAGATCAGCACTCCTACTCAGACGCTTTATGAATATGGCCCCTGATTGTAAACTGAGAGGAAAGTCCTTCCGTCCTGGAGATGCTGGAACTCCAGTCACAGTGAGAATGGAGGCAGGCTAGTAATTACCAGTGCGCTTCCATCATTTCCTCCTTGCAGTCACTCCCCTCAATCCACATCTTTAGCCAGCTAAACACTGCTGGATTCTTGACAGGTGTTTTCTGTGGGCAGGTATATACACAGAGTGGGCCCAACTTACCTGCATCCAATAAGAAAAAATATATACAGTGCATTCAGAAAGTGTTCAGACCCCTTGACTTGTTCCACATTTTGTTATGTTACAGCCTTATTCTAAGATTGATGAGGGGGAAAAAAACTATTTAATCAATCTACACACAATACCCCATAATGACAAAGCTAAAACAGGTTTTTAGAAATGCTTGCAAATGTATAAAAATAAAATAAAAATGACATTTACATAAGTATTCAGACCCTTTACTCAGTCCTTTGTTAAAACACCTTTGGCAGCGATTACAGCCTCGAGTCTTCTTGGGTATGACGCTACAAGCTTGGCACACCTGTATTTGGAGAGTTTCTCCCATTATTCTCTGCAGATCCACTCAAGCTCTGTCAGGTTGGATGGGGAGCGTTGCTGCACAGCTATTTTCAGGTCTCTCCAGAGATGTTCGATCGGGTTCAAGTCCGGGCTCTGGCTGGGCCACTCAAGGATATTGAGACTTGTCCCGAAGCCACTCCTGCATTGTCTTGGCTGTGTGCTTAGGATCGTTGTCCTGTTGGAAGGTGAACCTTCACCCCAGTCTGAGGTCCTGAGCGCTCTGGTGCAGGTTTTCATCAAGGATCTCTCTGTACTTTGCTCTGTTCATATTTGCCTCGATCCTGACTAGTTTCCCAGTCCCTGCCGCTGAAAAACATCCCCACAGCATGATGCTGCCACCACCATGGTTCACCGTAGGGATGGTGCCAGGTTTCCTCCAAACGTGACGCTTGGCATTCAAGCGTGACGCAGTTCAATCTTGGTTTCATCGGACCAGAGAATCTTGTTTCTCATGGTCTGAGAGTCTTTAGGTGCCTTTTGGCAAACTCCAAGCAGGCTGTCATGTGCCTTTTACTGAGGAGTGGCTTCCGTCTGCCCACTCTACCATAAAGGCCTGATTGGTGGAGTGCTGCA
Source organism: Coregonus lavaretus (assembly GCF_964263955.1). Classification (NCBI taxonomy): domain Eukaryota; kingdom Metazoa; phylum Chordata; class Actinopteri; order Salmoniformes; family Salmonidae; genus Coregonus; species Coregonus lavaretus. Next base: position 12,377,490 of record NC_140010.1, on the reverse strand, counting down.
GAGATGGTTGTCCTTCTGGAAGGTTCTCCCATGTCCACAGAGGAACTCTAGAGCTCTGTCTCGGCGCTCTACGGACAATTCCTTCGACCTCATGGCTTGGTTTTTGCTCTGATATGCACTGTCAACTGTGGGACCTTATATAGACAGGTGTGTGCCTTTCCAAATCAAGTCAAATCAATTTAATTTACCACAGGTGGACTCCAATCAAGTTGTAGAAACATTTCAAGGATGATCAATGGAAACAGGATGCACCTGAGCTGAATTTGAGTCTCATAGCAAAGGGTCTGAATACTTATGTAATTGAGGTATTTCTGTTTTTGCAAACATTTCTAAAAACCAGTTTTCGCTTAGTCATTATGGGGTATTGTGTGTAGATTGCTGAGGACATTTTTCTTTATTTAATCGTTTTAGAATAAGGCTGTAACGTAACAAAATGTGGAAAAAGGGAAGAGGTCTGAATACTTTCCGAAGGCACTGTATTTCTGCATTTGCAGGGCAATAGAGAGACAGAAGTTTGTTGACAGAAGAACCTCTACTGACCTGCGATAACCTTAGAGATTATTTATTCTAAACAGTTGTGGGGTAAGAAGTGGCCATAGATGTCCCATGGGACCCAGTCAACTCAGTCAGTGACCCAGTAGAACTTGAATACTACGTCTTCACCACAGACTAATATATTCAACCTCTATTCCACCTCCATGTATTATACATTTCAACCCGTGAAAGGAATAATAATTTCAAACTGTAAAGGGGTAAAAATGACTGGTCTCTGAAATGCATATGATAACACTTTGTACAGTAGGTGTTGTGTCAAGTCCCCCAGCAGATCAAAGACCTTGGATCAGAAGACTTATTAGGGTCTGAGTTTGAAGTCTTTCTTGGAATGACTGATTCATTCACCTTTGAGCTGTTTGGCACTTCACCACCCTAGTGTTTTTGAGCCTGGTAAGGAATAATTCACGCCAAGCTCAGTCAAAGAGAGAGAGAGAGCGGGGGAAATATATGGCACCCAGAACATTAGCTGAACATATGGCTGACCGTTTCACCACTTTCCTTTAATCACACATACACCAGATGTCACTTCAAGAGCATTCCTGGCTTGTGGAATGTGAGACATTCTGGAAAATATTAAAACAGGCCAAATGAGTGCAACAAGTATGGGCGGACACCAAAGAAATCCTCTTGGAGCAATTTATCAATTACCTTTTCCCATTTGCCAGCAGAATAAATCGTTGCATTGTGGGCGATGGCGTTCAAATAACTCTGGCCAAATATTGTCATGAGAAATCATTGTCTTTCTAAGGGGGAAAAACGTTAACTATTTTTGCTGTCTTATATATATTTTTTAATCTGTATTTTGGATAAAGACTGACATTGCTCTGAGATTGGATTAATGCATATTTTTAGACTGACAGTTTATGGGCTTGACATAATTATGGGATAAACACTCTAGGTCGACTATGATGACAAACTAACATTGTCCCAGAACATTATGCTGCTTATTAGGCCGTCATTGTAAATAAGAAATTGTTCTTAACTGACTTGCCTAGTTAAATAAAGGTTAAATAATGATGTAAAAATTATGAATAACCTCAATAATACAAAATATGCTAATTCGCATAGCCAGATTTTATGCAAATTAAAACATGTTGACCTACTGCACATACGAAAATCATTAAATATCTATAGAAATGAAAGGCAGAAAATCTCACCTAAAAACAAGCAGAAGAGATCTACACCGACCAGCAACTTTCTCCTGCTGTTGTCTTTACAGTTGTTGTTATTCAGGGAAGAACTTCCTCCATTCCTTGTCTCTGGTGCCATTGTCTTCTCATAAATTAAACAGCGTTGCATTTATAGGCCCCTTGAATGGCTTTCCAAATAAATAAAAAGAAAGCGTGGCGAACTCGTAACTTCAAATATAAAGCCGAGCGGAGTTAGTTCTTGAGTTACCATCAGCTGAGAGATGATTGAATAGTTTTCCATATATTGTGCTGATAAATTAAAAAGGAGATGTGCCGGTTTTTCTGATAAAAATGTTGACCTTCAAGTTAACTGCTAGGGCTTATTTCGTTCTCGTTTATTCTGCTAGCCCTGTTGAGCCAGTTTCTAATAATCCTTGAGGACCACGGAAGGTTTAGTTGCGCTCCCACTCCCCGTGACCGCCTCCTACAAGACCCTCCCCCTACCCGCTATAGCCGGACACTACCCCAGCCCTGTCAGAAACAACACTGGCCACTGTCTAACCAACCAGGTTTTTTTTCCTTTATATCTTCAACTGGCTGACAGCAGCTGCCTTAAATCATCTTTAAAATTCAGTACAGCCATTGTTACTATTACATGGATTGGATACATTGTGAGAAGTGAAGTCACTGTTGGTTTCATCTGTCAGTTTTTGCAACAGGGTAACAATCATGTTTCCATTTGAACAGCGGTGCCCTCTACTGAAAAAAGTATGCTATTGCACTGTTATAGACTAGAAATATTACAATTTATTTGATGCTTTACAGAAACGTGATACATTGGATATCAAAAACAGAAAACCGATATTTTCAACAAACTGCAACCAGACCAAAACAAGTGTGAAGAGCCAAAAAATTATTATACACACTCTTGACCAAGGCATTGTACACAAAACAATGTACCGTTTCACCATTGTGTTACAGAAAGTGCAGACTTGAGTACCTACCTCATCGTTTCCCATTCAGTAGAGTCAAAATGATCAATGAACAGAAACAGTGCATCATTTACTGTGTTCATAGTCAAAAGCAACAAGAAAAACAAAAACAATTGATCTAAGCAGCCTTGTATAACAGTACACATGCCATGGATAAAGCATTAAGCAACCATACAACAACAACTATCAAAACAAATGTGATCGAGAGAAATAAAGGCATCAGGTCAAACATACTTCAATAACAATAACTGCACAAAAAGGACACAAACATCCCCCCAACATGAGAAAGGAAGCCCATCAAAAGCAACATGGTGGAACATACTGGAAAAACCCTGGAGGCTGCTTGATCTTCAGGGCTCAGTTTTCAAAAGTTATCTGATCGGATTTCAGCAATTGAATAGGATTAAAGGCATCCCCATTCAAGTAAATAATACGGGCAGTTCTATTCATTATATTTCTATGCTTATAATCGTACCCGATGAGAACTTTTGAAAAACTGGGCCCAGATCTAGTGGCAGATCTGATCTATATACTACTGTTCAAAAGTTTGGGGTCAAATGTCCTTGTTTTCGAAAGAAAAGCATTTTTTTTGTCCATTAAAATAACATCAAATTGATCAGAAATACAGTGTAGACATTGTTAATGTTGTAAATGGCTATTGTAGCTGGAAACGGCTGATTTTTAATGTAATATCTACATAGGCGTACAGAGGCCCATTATCAGCAACCATCAGTCCTGTGTTCCAATGGCACGTTGTGTTTGCTAATCCAAGTTTATCATTTTAAAGGCTAATTGATCATTAGAAAACCCTTTTGCAATTATGTTAGCACAGCTGAAAACTGTTGTGCTGATTAAAGAAGCAATAAAACTGGCCTTCTTGAGACTAGTTGAGTATCTGGAGCATCAGCAATTGTGGGTTCGATTACAGGCTCAAAATGGCCAGAAACAAATAACTTTCTTCTGAAACTCGTCAGTCTTTTCTTGTTCTGAGAAATGAAGGCTATTCCATGCGAGAGATTGCCAAGAAACTGAAGATCTCGTACAACGCTGTGTACTACTCCCTTAACAGAACAGTGCAAACTGGCTCTAACCAGAATAGAAAGAGGAGTGGGAGGCCCCGGTGCACAACTGAGCAAGAGGACAAATACATTAGTGTCTAGTTTGAGAAACAGGCACCTCACAGGTCCTCAACTGGCAGCTTCATTAAATAGTACCCGCAAAACACCAGTCTCAACGTCAACAGTGAAGAGGCGACTCCGGGATGCTGACCTTCTAGGCAGAGTTGCAAAGAAAAAGCCATATCTCAGACTGGCCAATAAAAAGAAAAGATTAAGATGGGCAGTCTGAGATAGACTGACGAGTTTCAGAAGAAAGTTATTTGTTTCTGGTCATTTTGAGCCTGTAATCGAACCCACAATTGCTGATGCTCCAGATACTCAACTAGTCTCAAGAAGACCAGTTTTATTGCTTCTTTAAATCAGCACAACAGTTTTCAGCTGTGCTAACATAATTGCAAAAGGGTTTTCTAATTATCAATTAGCCTTTAAAAAAATGATAAACTTGGATTAGCAAACACAACGTGCCATTGGAACACAGGACTGATGGTTGCTGATAATGGGCCTCTGTACGCCTATGTAGATATTACATTAAAAATCAGCAGTTTCTAGCTACAATAGCTATTTACAACATTAACAATGTCTACACTGTATTTCTGATCAATTTGATGTTATTTTAAAATGGACAAAAAAAGTGTCTAAGTGACCCCAAACTTTTGAACGGTAGATTATTATCAAATGACCATGGTTTATCTAGCTAGTGGTAAATATGAGTTTTATATATCTATAATGACTGTGGTTCATCTGGATCTAGTGGTAGATCTAGAGTCCATATATCTATAATGACAGAGGTTCATCTGGAGCTCATGGTGTATGTTCTCCAGGCCTGAGGCAGAGTGAGATGTGCGGGGTTGGTTTGTTGGTCAGCTGGCTGCCTGGCCTGCATCAGTACCGATCAGGTTACACAGCCAATCATGGGAGAAGAAGCTGTGTGTGCTCTACTTTAATTCTCTCGGACAATGAAGCTAGAGGTCAGAGAAATAATTGTTTAATGCTCTGAGAAGTTAGGACTAGTGTAGTTTTCCTGGCCATAATGATCTGACCACGGAAAACCCCTGGGCCATTAGTGTTAGTCTGTACTGACCTGTCACAGGAAATCTGCATATAGAACTGGAGGGGGAAGTAGTTCCAAATCTGCAAAAACCACTTCCTGGTCTCTGCCATAGAAAACAGGTACATACATTTAAGTCCAGTTAATAACATCATGCATTACGGTCCAAGCTAGACTACTACCTCAAGGGCTATCAAGACCAATGAGGATAATGAATGAAATATACACACTATCTTCACTTACGAGTATGGAGGCTCCACAACACATAGGAAGCCTGTAGATGGACATAAACATAAAACGGACATGAAAGTTACACAACTGTTGTCCTCACTATCTGCAGTAACAGATCAGGATGTAGACAGTACAGTGATGTGCTACATGTCTCAGTTCCGAGTTCCCTATGAAGTTGTTTCCATTAGAGTTGACATGAAGTCCCACAAACATTGGCTGGAGTGAGTTCACTTTTCAACCCCACCACAATCAGTGACAGTGACATGCGTGGTGATAGCAGACCCAGCCATAGAGAAGTCAGTATCCAACTACTTACTTGGAGCTTCAGCACTTCAGAAGACAAAGCGAAAGAAAGTTTTAAAATTAGAATAACGGACTGGAAAGATTGCATTGAGGATTTGTAATGCAATTTGTATATACTGTACTGTACTTTGTAGGGGTCGCCACTCGATCTTCTGTCGTGTCACTGATGCCAGCTTTTTTGTTCTGAAAGAAGATGGCTAACTTCTGAAGAGCCTCATGTCTGGTTCTGAAGAAAAGAGACAGAAACCATTAACTACTAAGTTAGGGCACTTTGTGATACATTTTGTGGTAGAAAAGGCTGTATAAATAACATTTGAATTTGGCATCACAGTAAAGACAAAGTAGAGCCTTACTGTGTGTGGGGGTCCTCTGTGCTGCCATCACTAAGGGTGTGGTGGGCACTAGCATGGCTGCAGACTGCCAGTGAGAGGGGACAGGAGAGAGGGAGGATGAAAGAGAAGAAAGAGAGTGAAGGGGTAGTAAAAGAGGGTGGAGAGGGTCATTTTAAGGTGGTCTTCGAAGGTGTGATTGAAATGGTCTGCCATAAGTATATGGGCAGTAGAATGAAGACCTGAGACAGCAGGTACACTATCTCTAATCCAGACATCTAAAACAAAAATCTAATCTATAACTTCAAAGATATGGAAATATACCATACAAATAATACTCACGCATATCAGGCATTGAGACAGTCCGATTGTGAACGCTAAAGAAGACATAAAAACACATTAAATTAAATATATCAGTCCTTCGCTCAGCTTTTCCTAGAAAAACAAACTTAAATTCTTTAATTTATATTTTTATACAGTACATTGCAATCTTCAAAAGTTTTTCATCCATTATCTATACAGAAATTCTGTGGAAATATGGTTGAGCTGAATCAAACGTGAACTGTAAAGCAGCTATTCTCAACTGGTGGGTGACGACCCAAAGTTTTGAAGGGGTCGCTGGAGTTTTTTTTAGTGTGTGAATTTTTTTGGGATTAAAAAAATACTAGTCTGAATTTAAATGACTAAAACCAGATAGAAAGTGATTAAATAATTTAATCTCTGAGAACTATTTCTTCAAATCACAGTATTGCCAATATAAAAGCTATTAGCAGCACTATTTAGTGGATTTGGTTGATTTTGTAGTCTTAAACAAGTGAGCTTACTAACATTCGTTATCAAGAATACAGCCAAAATGGAATTATTGACAATGAAAAAGGTGGAAATGTTGTTCCCTGGCCATTTAATTGCTACATTGACTATAAATATGGCATTCAATTGTTTTCCAGATTGCATTTTGACTAAATACAATTTTTATAAAAAATAAAAATCGCATGGCGAATATTGGATCGCGACAAAGACAACTTGGTTAAATTTGGGTCCCGAGGCAAAACCAATTAAGAACCACTGCTGTTAAGCACTTGACAACTAAAAAAGGGCTTTACAAATAAAATTGGGACCGCTTGACTGCTTCCCAGACAGTGTAGAAGGTCTCACCGGTTCTCCATGTAGGGGGACAGGGTCTCCTCGTCTAATGTCCACTCCTCATCGTCATCTGTGACTGAGAGAGAGAGTATGATAAGCTGCAAAACCACCATAGCCAATGGGAAGGTCTTTGGCACAACACACTGCAGGCCTGCTGCCTAAAACGCATGGAATTCCTTTACTATCATAAAACAACATTGACGATCATAAAGCCAACTGATAAAATAACTCTGGATTATATCTATCAGTTGTGCTTCTGCATAACTCCAATCCTCTGTAAGTGTAGGCTGATTTTTCAATGTGCCTCAGTCAGACGGAGTACTTTATCAATGTGTTCGTTGATTAGCAATCATGCAGTTTTTACACAGAACTGTCTGTAAGCATGTTGAGGACTTACAGCTGCTGTGTAGCATGGGATGATGATTAGATGATCTGTAAAATATAATGTAGAGAGATTAGGAAGGGCACGGAACCAAAGGGAGTGAGTAAATAAAATAATTTTTGGTAAAATAAAATATAAAAATACCCTGATTATGGCAACATGCTTAAATTCTTTCATTTTGCATTCCATTTTTTTCTTCTAAGAAAGGTGAATATTTCTCTGTACAACAAAATGGGTTTGGAATTGACGTAGAGTGCTGAACAATAGACTGTTGCGTACCTGCTCCCAACGCTGATGGTATCTACCTCGGTGCCTCCTCGGCCAGCAGCCTGAGCCTTCTTCCCTAGCTCCAGCATCTCTTTGATATTCAGCTCCACATTCATCACAGAGATATAGCCATCTGGAAAAGTGAACAATCACACAGGGAAAAACACAGCCACAACAGCAACAGATAGGCTTCAGTTATTCACTGCTCTAAGAATAATTTGGGCCACAGTTTAGCAAGAGTTTTTCCTGACCTGGGCCGTATTCAAAAAGTGTCTACTCTGATGATCTTAAGGGCAAAACTGATCCTAATGTTATATTAGCACTCCTTTTTAATTTATATAATATATTTTTTTATCAGCACTCCTACCTCGGAGACTCTTTCTGAATCCAGATCCCTAACCAACAATTTTGCAACAATAATACAACATTGACCGTCTCACATTTGTGGTTGCCGTCGCGGGCCAGCCATTTTCCTTTGGGGCAGTTGGTGGTTCGGATGATGCCAACCGTGTCACCACTCTTCACTGGCAGGTCGTTCTTACGCACCTTACTGGCCACTGTCACCCTGGCATGGTACATCGCTTCCTCCTGGCCCGTCACCTGAACACAGACATTACACAGTAACCACAGCCATAGTTTGGCAAACTTTGTTTGACGTGGAGTGTTTTGGAATGTTGACCTATGGGCAAATAAAGCTGGACCCCCAGAATACCAAAACAAGACTGACCTATGAGCCTGATACACATGACACAGCAACTTTTAAACTGCTAGCTAGTAAGATAATCTCTCATTAAGGCTACATGTCACAAGCTCCGACTGACTTTGAATTTTTTCTTCATTTCATTCTCCTTCTTCTCTTTCTCCTTTTGCTCTTTCTTCTCCTTCTCGAGGCGGTGCTTCTCTCTCTTCTTCTGGTCCTTGTCCTCATGGTTCTCAGGGCTCGGTTTTTCCTTACTGAGAACAAGATATCATTATTATAACTATCATAATTATTATACAGTTGAAGTCGGAAGTTTACATACACTTACACTCATTAAAACTCGTTTTTCAACCAATCCACACATTTCTTGTTAAACTATAGTTTTGGCAAGTCGTTTAGGACATCTACTTTGTGCATGACAAGTAATTTTTCCAACAATTGTTTACAGACAGATTATTTCACTGTATCACAATTCCAGTGGGTCAGAAGTTTACATACAATCAGTTGACTGTGCCTTTAAACAGCTTGGAAAATTCCAGAAAATGATGTCATGGTCAAGCTTCTGATAAATGATGTCAATTAGCCTTAGTCAATTGGAGGTGTACCTGTGGATGTATTTCAAGGCCTACTTTCAAATTCAGTGCCTCTTTGCTTGACATCATGGGAAAATCAAAAGAAATCAGCCAAGACCTCAGAAAAAAATGGTAGACCTCCACAAGTCTGGTTCATCCTTGGGAGCAATTTCCAAACGCCTGAAGGTACCACGTTCATCTGTACAAACAATAGTACGCAACTATAAATACCATGGGACCACGCAGCCGTCATTCCGCTCAGGAAGGAGATGCGTTCCTAGAGATGAACGTACTTTGGTGCAAAAAGTGCAAATCAATCCCAGAACAACAGCAAAGGACCTTGTGAAGATGCTGGAGCAAACAGGTACAAAAGTATCTATATCCACAGTAAAACGAGTCCTATATCGACATAACCTGAAAGGCAGCTCAGCAAGGAAGAAGCCACTGCTCCAAAACTGCCATAAAAAAAACAGACTACGGTTTGCAACTGCACATGGGGACAAAGATAGTACTTTTTGGAGAGATGTCCTCTGGTCTGATTAAACAAAAATTGAACTGTTTGGCCATAATGACCATCGTTATGTTTGGAGGAAAAGGGTGGAGCTTTGCAAGCCGAAGAACACCATCCCAACCCTGAAGCACGGGGGTGGCAGCATCATGCTGTGGGGGTGCTTTGCTGCAGGAGGGACTGGTGCACTTCACAAAATAGATGGCATCATGAGGAAGGAAAATTATGTGGATACAGTGGGGGAAAAAAGTATTTAGTCAGCCACCAATTGTGCAAGTTCTCCCACTTAAAAAGATGAGGCCTGTAATTTTCATCATAGATACACGTCAACTATGACAGACAAAATGAGAATTTTTTTTCTCCAGAAAATCACATTGTAGGATTTTTTATGAATTTATTTGCAAATTATGGTGGAAAATAAGTATTTGGTCAATAACAAAAGTTTATCAATACTTTGTTATATACCCTTTGTTGGCAATGACACAGGTCAAACGTTTTCTGTAAGTCTTCACAAGGTTTTCACACACTGTTGCTGGTATTTTGGCCCATTCCTCCATGCAGATCTCCTCTAGAGCAGTGATGTTTTGGGGCTGTCGCTGGGCAACACAGACTTTCAACTCCCTCCAAAGATTTTCTATGGGGTTGAGATCTGGAGACTGGCTAGGCCACTCCAGGACCTTGAAATGCTTCTTACGAAGCCACTCCTTCGTTGCCCGGGCGGTGTGTTTGGGATCATTGTCATGCTGAAAGACCCAGCCACGTTTCATCTTCAATGCCCTTGCTGATGGAAGGAGGTTTTCACTCAAAATCTCACGATACATGGCCCCATTCATTCTTTCCTTTACACAGATCAGTCGTCCTGGTCCCTTTGCAGAAAAACAGCCCCAAAGCATGATGTTTCCTCCCCCATGCTTCACAGTAGGTATGGTGTTCTTTGGATGCAACTCAGCATTCTTTGTCCTCCAAACACGACGAGTTGAGTTTTTACCAAAAAGTTCTATTTTGGTTTCATCTGACATTCTCCCAATCCTCTTCTGGATCATCCAAATGCACTCTAGCAAACTTCAGACGGGCCTGGACATGTACTGGCTTAAGCAGGGGGACACGTCTGGCACTGCAGGATTTGAGTCCCTGGCGGCGTAGTGTGTTACTGATGGTAGGCTATGTTACTTTGGTCCCAGCTCTCTGCAGGTCATTCACTAGGTCCCCCCGTGTGGTTCTGGGATTTTTGCTCACCGTTCTTGTGATCATTTTGACCCCACGGGGTGAGATCTTGCATGGAGCCCCAGATCGAGGGAGATTATCAGTGGTCTTGTATGTCTTCCATTTCCTAATAATTGCTCCCACAGTTGATTTCTTCAAACCAAGCTGCTTACCTATTGCAGATTCAGTCTTCCCAGCCTGGTGCAGGTCTACAATTTTGTTTCTGGTGTCCTTTGACAGCTCTTTGGTCTTGGCCATAGTGGAGTTTGGAGTGTGACTGTTTGAGGTTGTGGAAAGGTGTCTTTTATACTGATAACAAGTTCAAAAGGTGCCATTAATACAGGTAACGAGTGGAGGACAGATGAGCCTCTTAAAGAAGAAGTTACAGGTCTGTGAGAGCCAGATATCTTGCTTGTTTGTAGGTGACCAAATACTTATTTTCCACCATAATTTGCAAATAAATTCATTAAAAATCCTACAATGTGATTTTCTGGATTATTTTTTCTCATTTTGTCTGTCATAGTTGACGTGTACCTATGATGAAAATTACAGGCCTCTCTCATCTTTTTAAGTGGGAGAACTTGCACAATTGGTGGCTGACTAAATACTTTTTTCCCCCACTGTATATTGAAGCAACATCTCAAGACATCAGTCAGGAAGTTAAAGCTTGGTCGCAAATGGGTCTTCCAAATGGACAATGACCCCAAGCATACTTCCAAAGTTGTGGCAAAATGGCTTAAGGACAACAAAGTCAAGGTATTGGAGTGGCCATCACAAAGCCCTGACCTCAATCCTATAGAAAATTTGGGCAGAACTGAAAAAGCGTGTGTGAGCAAGGAGACCTACAAACCTGACTCAGTTACACCAGCTCTGTCAGGAGGAATGGGCCAAAATTCACCCAACTTATTGTGGGAAGCTTGTGGAAGGCTACCCGAAACGTTTGACCCAAGTTAAACAATTGAAAGGCAATGCTACCAAATACTAATTGAGTGTATGTAAACTTCTGACCCACTGGGAATGTGATGAAAGAAATACAAGCTGAAATAAATCACTCTCTACTATTATTCTGACATTTCACATTCTTAAAATAAAGTGGTGATCCTAAATGACCTAAGACAGGGAATCTTTACTAGGATTAAATGTCAGGAATTGTGAAAACCTGAGTTGAAATGTATTTGGCTAAGGTGTATGTAAACTTCCGACTTCAACTGTATAAACATGAATCTAACTGACAACATGCTATGAAGTGGAACCAAATATTAGAGGTATTGATGAATTTGATGATTCCCTTTCATTGAAGCAACAGTGAGAGATGAGATGACAAACATACCTGTGAACATGATGATGTACACTCCCCTCCATATGTATTTGGACAGTGAAGCCAACATTTTTAATGTGTCTCTATACTTTTTTTTTTAGATAAAATGTTATGAGGCGACAGTACAGAATGTCACCTTTTATTTGAGGGTGTTTTCATACATATCTGTTTTACCGTTTAGAAATTAAACCACTTTATGTACCCCCCCCCATTTGAAGGTGTCATAAGTATTTGTACAAATTCACTTATAATGGTATTAAAGTAGTCAAAGGTTTAGTATTTGGTCCAATATTCCTTCCACGCAATGACTACATCAAGCTTGTGACTCTACAAACTCGCTGATGCATTTTCAGTTTGTTTTGGGTTATGTTTTGCCCAATAGTAACTGAATGGTGATGATTGGAATAATTTTCTTTACAATTGAGTAGATAAGATGTTTCTGAACACTTCTAAATTAAGAAAAATCATCAATGAATCATGAATAATGTCTGATGCGTGAGAAGGTTACAGAGGCTACAACAAATCATGCTAACCATTACCAATAATAGGGGCGGTTAGTATTTTCTGGGGATTATGATCTTTGTGCCTCCATAACTTTCTCACTCAAAATTATTCACAACTCATTCATGATTATCCATAATCATGGTAGCATCCATATGAATGTAGAAGTATTCCGAAACATTTTCTATTCTTACTTATACTAAAAGTGACTACAACATGGCACTATAAATTATTCACCATTCAGTTCCTATTGGGTAAATCATAATCCAAAACACAACCAAAACAAACTGCAAATGCATCCAAGAAGTTTGTAGTCACAAGCTTGACATTGTGTGCTAGGAATGTGGGACCAAACTATACATTTTGACTACTTTTATACACTATAATTGAATTTCTCCAAATACTGATGACTTCTCCAAATGGGGGGGACTAGATACATAAAACGCTTTCATTTCTTAACAGTAAAACATATGTATGAAAATACCCTCAAACATTCTCAGCTTTAATCTAAAATGCTGGAGTATAGAGCCCAAAAAATAATAATATGTTGCTTCACTGTCCAAATACATATGGAGGGGATTGTATATCAGGGCTTGGCAACAGGCCCTCTAGTGATTTGGCCAAATCGACTCACTAGTGATTTGGTCCCCCAAAGTTAAGTAAACAAAAAAAAAGGAGAATATAAAAATCACCAGGAATTCAGCTAAAATTATTGTTAAGGAAATTTGTTCCCAAGTATACCCACAAATAAAAAGAGATGCGTCATTGTGTATCATTGTAACCAAGATATGAAATGATAATGTTATTTTCAAATACAATCTCTTTTTGGCCTTACTTGTGGTTAATTTGCCTGTGCAACAACTACAATGGCACCATAGACCATGTGTGAATAATTGGGCCATCTTTTAGAGCCGACATACCATGAATTCCGGGGCCATATGTGCATTCGAGGCTCCTCCTTCTTCAGATACAAACAGAGAATAATCATTTTTATACACAACAGCGCCAACCATTCAGTTACCAAAATAAACTCTGCAGTAAAATTGTGTCACTTACCGCTGGATGGGGGTCCCCATATGGATCTAGTAGAGAATTTTAAAAACATAACGTTTGGGACAAATCATAAACACACCCTCTTTGAATTAGAGTAGGCTTTGACAAAGCTAAATAGCTCATCCAAAAATGGCTGAACGTTATAGATACTGGTATAATAATATGGGCTCTCAATGAAATAAGTGAAACATTAGTGTCTTACTCTTTGGTGGGCCTTTGCGTTTGCGTGAGTTTTGACTGACAGTGAACTTGTTGGTGTTTTCAACAACTTCATACACATTGTCACAGGTTTCATAATAGTTCTCCTGTTGACAGACACTAGAAGAGAGGAAATTTCAAAGGTTAGATGTAAAGAGGAATAACAGACTTCCCAGAGCTAAACTTTTCGCAAATAGGTTCACTATACCAAATACTCAGTAGTTTCTGTCCCCACACAATCCCTGGTGAGGCAATTCAGCAGACTACAGTATTTAGCAAAAATAAGATTATAGTTTTCAAGCAGTTTACCTTGACTTCGGTCGAATTTCCTCATTCAGGACTGAAGCAGAGTCATGGTCAGTGTCCTCTGTGAATGAGGGTTCAACAGGCACCATTTCAGCAGATAGCTCAGCAACAGCTTGAGGTTTTAGAACTGAAGCTGGAAACTCCCGTATTTGATCCAAGAACTCTGAAAGAACTAGATCATGAAGACTGCTGAGGGTCAGGGCTCGATGGTCAAAGCTGGGAATTTCTGGAGGCTCACACGATGGTAACTCACATTCAGGGGATAGAAAATCTGGAACCCCTAAGTCTAGATCTACTGGAGGTTCAGGGGTTCCAAATTCTGTAGCCTCTAGTTCTAGAGCTGCGATGTCAAATGCATTGCCTTCTGCAGTTTCCAGTTCTGAATTCAACTCAAAGTCTGGAAACTCTGGAGCAACCAGTTCAGGATTGGCAATGGATGGAGGCTCAGAGTGTGGATCCTCACATGGCTCAGGTTCAACCGCTGGAGTCAACTCTGCAAGCAAAACAACAAAACATACATTTGACTTGAGCTCAATGAACAGCATAGATTTGCAAAAATCTCTGAAGCTGGAGACACTTATCTCCCTCACTAACTTTAAGCATCAGTTGTCAGAGCACCTTACCGATCACTGCACCTGTACACAGCCCATCTGAAATTAGCCCGCCCAACTACCTCATCCCTATATTGTTATTTATTTTGCTCATTTGTACCCCAGTATCTCTATTTGCACATCATCTCTTGCACATCTATCATTCCAGTGTTAATACTAATTGTAATTATTTTGCACTATAGCCTATTTATTGCCTTACCTCCATAACTTGCTACATTTGCACACACTGTATATATATTTATTTCTGTTGTATTTTTGACTTTGTTTTGTTTTACCCCATATGTAACTCTGTGTTGTTGTTTTTATCGCACTGCTTTGCTTTATCTTGGCAAGGTCGCAGTTGTAAATGAGAACTTGTTCTCAACTGGTTTACCTGGTTAAATAAAGGTGAAATAAAAAATAAAATAAAAATCCAGGCTCTGTCGTAGCCGGCCGTGACCGGGAGACCCATGGGGCGGCGCACAATTGGCCCAGCGTCGTCCAGGGTAGGGGTGGGAATGGCCGGATGTAGCTCAGTTGGTAGAGCAAGGCGTTTGCAACGCCAGGGTTGTGGGTTCGATTCCCATGGGGGGCCAGTATGAAAAAAATAATGTATGCACTCACTAACTAAGTCGCTCTGGATAAGAGCGTCTGCTAAATGACTAAAATGTAAATGTAAATCAAATTATCTTCTAAGTAAATTGCATTACATCAATATACATTCTTTAAGTTGACACCTCACTTTATTTGCCATGGACATTATGCAAAGTTTGGTAACAGAATGACCGTTTTTACTGTACTTGTACTGTGCCGTCATACGGTTACCATCTTTACATCTGTACGGTTCTTCAAGTAAATGTGTTTTTGTAAAATGTTGTTTGGAAATTGTTAAGAAGTCCTTGTGCATAGAGTTGTATGCTTTGTTTAACTTTGCAATCATTGTTTTTTGTTTAGACATATTTTAAAGTGAAAAATCTGAGTCTGTGTCACTTACTGTAGAATTTACCACAACTAAATGGTCGAAACAGAACTGAAAGTACCTCTGTGATGTTCTGTGGTTGGGTGGTAACATCTGAGATCTACCCATGGAGGTCTTGGAGGTTTCATCGGCAAGGGTCCCAGAGACCCCCGGTCAGGTAGAGGTTTCCTGAGTGGACGAGGAAGTCCATCAGGTCTTACAAGCAGAAGACCTGCCCTATCCCGGCCAAACGGTTTCTCTGAAGCAGTCTCTAGTCCTAAGAAAAAGAAGAGAGCAATTGTATCTCAACTATGCAATCATACCTCATTAACTCTAACAATATTGTAGCAGAACAGAACATGAGAATGACCACATCGCGAAATTGTTATGAATCTAAGATGGCTTACTGCAGGAAGAGCCATTCATCTTGAAGAATGGCTGAGCTGAAACACAAGCGAGGTGTGGGAGACAGACGGGCAAAGGAGCTGGAAGGTCATGTTCTGGGGCATGACTCTCATAATCTGTAGAGGGCAGATGAACTCCCTTGTCCGTAGTAGAGCTATGGTCTGGGTGATGATGAACTCCCTTGTCCGTAGTAGAGCTATGGTCTGGGTGATGATGAACTCCCTTGTCCGTAGTAGAGCTATGGTCTGGGTGATGATGAACTCCCTTGTCCGTAGTAGAGCTATGGTCTGGGTGATGATGGACTCCATTGGAACGCAGGCTCTTGGGTCTGGCATACACCAACAGGTGCTTAGGTGAGAACCGCTTCTTGCCTTTCTCCAACGTGCTGAAGAACTGGGTCGCACTAACCATAGAGGACGATTCTTCACCTGGGCCTTCTGACGGAGTGGTGATGGTGATGTCTGGCCTGGAGGTTGGGCACTCCGTGCTGGAATGTTCCACCTGGAGAGACAGCCCATCTTCAGCCTTATGCCTGTCCATCACAAGCCCTTCTACTGGAGCTCCTGAATGTCTGTTGGTGGTCACACCAGCATACGCAGGCTCTTCTGCAGGTTCACCACCAACCTTGGAGACTTTGGTTGACTTGAAGGGGTGGTGGAGCAGCAAACCCTTTTTTTTGCATTTTGTTAGAGGTGGGACCTCTTTATGAGCTTCTGCTCTTTGTTCCTTCAAAGGCAGGCCAGGCAGTACGAGAGGCATGTGGCGGTCTTTCAATGACTGCTTGGCTGTCGCTGTGCAGTCCGCTCCACCATTGTGGTGACCATTCTGGTGACTGTTCTGGTGTGGTGGTGGTGTTGGTGGTTTTGGTGGAATGGCCTGCAGTACAAGTGCAGGGAAGGAGACGGGCCGTTTGCCCCCGGACACCCTGGTCCCATCCCTGAAGATGACCCTGGGGACGACAGGCTTGTTCTCCACAGCCGAGTGGATGGAGCTCATCAAGGTGCTGCATCGCCCCCCAGGGACGGTGGGTGGGAGCCGTCTGGGCTTCTCAGCAATAGCAGGTCGGTGTTGCTCGCTGGCTTGAGCCTGAGCTAGAGCCAGGACTCTGGCTTCCTCCTGAAACTTGGCCCGCAGAGCTTTGACATTGATTGGTCCCTCCTAGGATCAATGAGATCACTATAGTGATTAGTGAACAATGCTTAAACGGGCTACAATTGTTTGAAAGTAATAATTGTTTCAACCTCAGCATATAACATTGTGTGCATTCAACTAATTATATGGATAACACAAGGATAATTATTATAAGGCACCTGTTGTTCATGGATGGTATAGCAGATAACATTACAACTCAGTTGCTTCATAGTCTACTAAAATACTGTGCAGACAGAAAACCAACTGCAATCAGTTTCTGATAAATCGCGAGTTGACTTTGCAGAGAAAAAATATAACATCCAACAGATATGCAAACAGATCAATAGGGGCAGCAATAGATCATCTCGAATTTCATTACCTGTTCCATTGTTTCTTTCATCAACTGACAATCAAATGTCGTTATTTTATGCAACTGGACACGTTTCAGTTCACTGTCTCATTATGTCGACGCAGCCGCCAAAATAGAACGCATTCTTTGATAAACTGATTTCTAAACTTTCTCTGAAGTTGCAAACAAATAGAGAGATACCGCGATAAACCTGCGCGGATGTGCCCATGACCTTATTGAATGATGTCACGTGTGCACACGAAGAACGTGTTATTTTCTTGAAACGTAGATTTTATCATATTTTTGTGTTCTATAGGGACCTGTGTTTTAATTAGTCGCAATGATATCTAGTGTATTGATTGTAGGATAACTGCCTATTATAGTTTATATTATAGGCTAAATACAAGGTTTAGTGCCATAACCAGTGCCATAGGACCTACCTGCCTCTGCAGAAGTCTGGGCCTTTATAGCCAATGATTGGAAGTATGGGTAACTGAATACTTGGAGTGTGTCAGAAAGTGGGCGTTGCAAAAGAAGTGGGTGGATCAATAGAGGGTGGACTCGTCACCCGCAGTCCCAGCGGGGCGGGTGAGTTTAGGGTTATGAAATATTGTGTGGATAAAGGGCGGGTTGAATAAAGAGAAAACAATACCTGTATCATTCTTGTGCAATTCATATCTATATTTATATCTACAGTACCAGTCAAAAGTTTGGACACACCTTATCATTCAAGGGTATTTCTTTATTTTTTGAATGTTCTACATTGTAGAATAATAGTGAAGACATCAAAACAATTAAATAACACATATGAAATCATGTAGTAACCAAAAAAGTGTTAAACAAATCAAAATATATTCTCTATTTGAGATTCTTCAAAGTAGCCACCATTTGCCTTGATGACAGCTTTGCACACTCTTGGCATTCTCTCAACCAGCTTCACCTGGAATGCTTTTTCCAACAGTCTTGAAGGAGTTCCCACATATGCTGAGCACTTGTTGGCTGCTTTTCCTTCACTCTGCGGTCCAACTCATCCCAAACCATCTCAATTGGATTGAGGTCGGGTGATTGTGGAGGCCAGATCATCTGATGCAGCACTCCATCACTCTCCTTCTTGGTCAAATAGCCATTACACAGCCTGGAGGTGTGTTGGGTCATTGTCCTATTGAAAAACAAATGATAGTCCCACTAAGCGCAAACCAGATGGGATGGCGTATCGCTGCAGAATGCTGTGGTAGCCATGCTAGTTCAGTGTGCCTTGAATTCTAAATAAATCACAGACAGTGTCACCAGTAAAGCACCCCCACATTAACTTATCCTCTGCAGCAGAGGTAACTCTGGGTCTTCCTATCCTGTGGCGGTCCTCATGAGAGCCAGTTTCATCATAGCGCTTGATGGTTTTTGCGACTGCAATTGAAGAAACTTTCAAAGTTCTTAAAATTTTCCGGATTGACTGACCTTCATGTCTTAAAGTAATGATGGACTGCCGTTTCTCTTTGCTTATTTGAGCTGTTCTTGCCATAGTATGGACTTGGTCTTTTACCAAATAGGGCTATCTTCTGTATACCCCCCTACATTGTCACAACACAACTGATTTGCTCAAACGCATTAAGAAGGAAAGAAATTCCACATGGCACACCTGTTCATTGAAATGTATTCCAGGTGACTACCTCATGAAGCTGGTTGAGAGAATGCCAAGCGTGTGCAAATCTGTCATCAAGCAAAGGGTGAATACTTGGAAGAATCTCAAATATAAAATATATTTTGATTTGTTTAACACTTTTGTGGTTACTACATGATTCCATATGTGTTATTTCATAGTTTTGATGTCTTCACTTTTATTCTACAATGTAGAAAATAGTAAAAAAGAAAGAAAAGCCCATGAATGAGTAGGTGTGTCCAAATGTTTGACTGGTATTGTACATTAGGTTTTTATTTCATTATTTTAGTCTATCTGGCATTAGGGCCAAAAATGCTTTTGGGAACAGGCAGAACAAGTTAACTTCATTTATGTAGGCAAAAAGTAAAATGTTGGAGTTTAATTGAATAAGAGAAAAGCTGCGAAATGGAGAGTTTAAAATAAAGAGAAGGGAGGGCCAGAAAAGTAATGTTTGGGAAAGATTTGGTGAAGTGGTAAAAGGACGATAGCAGTGCCTGCTATATTATAGCCTACTTGATGATTGTGAGGCGCTATACATATTTCACAGTCACAAAACGGGACTTCAAATAGGTCTATGCCACGTCAAGTGAAATCTGGACACTGACTGTAGGTCTATAACCTCTCACATAGCCTTAATATTAACTCCTGCAGAATTAAGCATTTCTTGCAGCAGGCTAAAATGATACACCAAATGTAGGCTACATTTTTACTTTGGAACAGGAGTGGAGAAATATGATTTCTTTCTTTCAGCATCTTGAGAGATTGCGAATGCACAGTTAGATACCATCTGTCTGTAGAGGTGCTATCTTTATCAGCATAATAAAAGCGAATAGGAGCCCTTATCAGCATAATAAAAGCTGATAGTAGCCCATTTCAACCATATAAAATATGCATGCATCCAAGCCGAACTGAGATGTTATCAGAAACATGATGTTGGGTCGTTTTCACAGGTTTCTATTTCCTTACAACCGGTAAAACTGATGTCATCTTTCCCGTTTGTTTTTGTTATGTTATTGCATTTTCTCCTCGGCCCCTAAAGGTCTTTGCTCCGCGAAAGAAGCAGATATGACAGCGAACACTTTATTAATGTCAACTAGATCGAAGCATTCATTTATATCGTTTATGACATTATTTAGTATTTATTTAGTATTTTATTTAGTATTTTAGGGCAACATATAATGACCGAAGAGAAGCTGCATGTATCTAATTATAGACAAGTTGAGTAACAACTAGCCTACCATCATGTGGGAAATTATAAGCAGAAACATTAAAATCAGGCACAAAAAATCCTACACCCCATGTCAAAAAATATTCCCGCCGTCTCTGACTGTAGCCTACAGCCATTTTCTATATTAGCGGAATAGGGTCTTGTGATTTTCACTTTATGACATAGGCCTATAGGCAGGCGGTTGCGGATGGATTATTAGCAATTGCTGGCGGGTGCGGTTGAACAAACAGCTGACCCGCGCTTCACTAATCGGTGTAACATCTGTGGGTGGATCAACAGCGATGAGTGTAACAGAAGCGCTCCGTTATTGGTTAGACCGGCCATAGCAAGGTGCACCGCGGGTCAGTTTAATGTTTAGCCTACATAGCAGGTTAAGAGAACAAACGTAGCAGGTTAAGATAATTAATGTAGCAGTTTAGGATAATTAACGTGGCATGTTAGGAGAATGAGGTTAAGGTTAGGAAAAGGGTTAGGCATAGCTAAAATGCTACAGTTGTCAACAATCGACATGTTGTGCAGCCCAATCAGCCACACAAAACAGTCTTGAGTGACAACAAATCTGCCCAATTAGCTGATTTGCGTTCTATACACCCACTGTTGAGCCTCCCACTTCTGTTGGCACGCCCACTTTCAGACACGCTTCATGTATGCAGTTATCCATGACTCAAACATTGCCTATTTATTGACAAGATAGTCGAGTGACCGCTCTAACAATGGAAATACAAGTCCTCAAAGATTGAAGGCAGGCAGGAGAGGCGAGATCAGGTGGGACCATTCTAGCCAATTCTAGGAAGATTTTAACCCACTTAACCCCAAAATGTATCCAAGTTTTCACAATCATTGTAAAGCCCTAGTTATGTTCTTGCTTTGCAAAGTCATTTCTGAAGATCATTATTTATTTAATGTGATTAGTGATTCATTTACTTTCCTTCCCTCATTTTAAGGTCAACCCTATTACCTGAACTGAACTCTTGTTTTAATATGGTGAAACTATTCTTTAAATTTTGTTTTGTTTTTAAGAAACATTGAAGATATAATAGTAAAATCATAGTGTAAATGCAGATGAGCTGGTTCTACTCTTTTTGGCAATTTTCTGGTGTTTTGTGGTGGAAAACTGTGAGTGTCAAGCATAATATCACATCAACCCTGTTACCCATATATACAGTGGGGGAAAAAAGTATTTAGTCAGCCACCAATTGTGCAAGTTCTCCCACTTAAAAAGATGAGAGAGGCCTGTAATTTTCATCATAGGTACACGTCAACTATGACAGACAAAATGAGAAAAGAAAATCCAGATAATCACATTGTAGGATTTTTAATGAATTTATTTGCAAATTATGGTGGAAAATAAGTATTTGGTCAATAACAAAAGTTTCTCAATACTTTGTTATATACCCTTTGTTGGCAATGACACAGGTCAAACGTTTTCTGTAAGTCTTCACAAGGTTTTCACACACTGTTGCTGGTATTTTGGCCCATTCCTCCATGCAGATCTCCTCTAGAGCAGTGATGTTTTGGGGCTGTCGCTGGGCAACACGGACTTTCAACTCCCTCCAAAGATTTTCTATGGGGTTGAGATCTGGAGACTGGCTAGGCCACTCCAGGACCATGAAATGCTTCTTACGAAGCCACTCCTTCGTTGCCCGGGTGGTGTGTTTGTGATCATTGTCATGCTGAAAGACCCAGCCACGTTTCATCTTCAATGCCCTTGCTGATGGAAGGAGGTTTTCACTCAAAATCTCACGATACATGGCCCCATTCATTCTTTCCTTTACACGGATCAGTCGTCCTGGTCCCTTTGCAGAAAAACAGCCCGAAAGCATGATGTTTCCACCCCCATGCTTCACAGTAGGTATGGTGTTCTTTGGATGCAACTCAGCATTCTTTGTCCTCCAAACACGACGAGTTGAGTTTTTACCAAAAAGTTATATTTTGGTTTCATCTGACCATATGACATTCTCCCAATCCTCTTCTGGATCATCCAAATGCAGTCTAGCAAACTTCAGACGGGCCTGGACATGTACTGGCTTAAGCAGGGGGACACGTCTAGCACTGCAGGATTTGAGTCCCTGGCGGCGTAGTGTGTTACTGATGGTAGGCTTTGTTACTTTGGTCCCAGCTCTTTGCAGGTCATTCACTAGGTCCCCCCGTGTTGTTCTGGGATTTTTGCTCACCGTTCTTGTGATCATTTTGACCCCACGGGGTGAGATCTTGCGTGGAGCCCCAGATCGAGAGAGATTATCAGTGGTCTTGTATGTCTTCCATTTCCTAATAATTGCTCCCACAGTTGATTTCTTCAAACCAAGCTGCTTACCTATTGCAGATCCAGTCTTCTCAGCCTGCTGCAGGTCTACAATTTTGTTTCTGGTGTCCTTTGACAGCTCTTTGGTCTTGGCCATAGTGGAGTTTGGAGTGTGACTGTTTGAGGTTGTGGACAGGTGTCTTTTATACTGATAACAAGTTCAAACAGGTGCCATTAATACAGGTAACGAGTGGAGGACAGAGGAGCCTCTTAAAGAAGAAGTTACAGGTCTGTGAGAGCCAGAAATCTTGCTTGTTTGTAGGTGACCAAATACTTATTTTCCACCATAATTTGCAAATAAATTCATAAAAAATCCTACAATGTCATTTTCTGGATTTTTTTTCCTCAATTTGTCTGTCATAGTTGACGTGTACCTATGATGAAAATTACAGGCCTCTCTCATCTTTTTAAGTGGGAGGACTTGCACAATTGGTGGTTGACTAAATACTTTTTTCCCCCACTGTAGATAGTCTAGAACTGTTTTAGCAATTCAATTTCTCCTCCTTGTTGCACACAACACGCTTACATTCCCCCAAACACGTTTTTTGTATGAAGTTGAACATGTGCTCTTTATGACAGAACATTAAAATGAGGTGAAATGAGTTTTGTTTGACCAATTTACACTACCCAAAATATACTGTTTGTGTGTGTGTGTGTTTTTTGTACTGGGAATTTTAGAAGTGAGTGGGCCAGGAAGGGGTGTGCTTGTGTAGGCCTATGTGTGTGATATTACGGAAAATATATTTCCCAACTGTTAGAGCATGTGTTTACCCTTGATCAATCATTCACTGTGGACTGGAGAGTCTGTCTGATGACATGAGTTCACTTTCCCTAGGATGACAAGTATCACTCATCTAAACAAAGCTTAACATGAGCTCATTTTCATCAAGGAGCTCTTTTATTTCCAATATGGATAGATTGATATGTGCATTATTGGGCTCCTACATTCTGCTGCTGGTTTTAAACAAGTCTCTCACTGTAGATGCAACGGAGAACTCATGGAATATGGCTGAAACCAGGTAGATTTCCATAGCTTTTACTAGAAATACTACTTTTATTTACTACCACTGGGCGATTCCACGCCAGCAGGAGAGGAAAATATTTTTTGTATCTCAGATTGTTCTGGCAATTCTGACATAGACACTTCATTGAGAGGAAGGATGAGTGATATACTTTTTACATTTGTATCACAAACCATTTTTGAGAAAATCATGATGATAATTTAGAGACAGAATACAGACAGCGGAGATTACACAAAGTTTACATACATTATATACAACTAGGTAGAGTGAGCATAGAGCTATAAGAGAATGGGTATACAGCCGATGTGCAGTATCAGTATGAATATTTCTAAATGCAGTAGAGTGCAGTTATTTTGTGTACATTTCAGAGATGGCTTGATGCGGTGTGCAGCATAGAGTGCATGCATTTTACAGACATGCTTATCCAGAGCAACTAGGGTAAAGGGCCTTGCTTATGGGCACATCGACAGATTTTTCATCAAGTCGGCGTTTCGAACCAGCGACCTTTCGGTTACTGGCACAACGATCTTAACTGCTAGGTTAGATGTCACCTGTAAGACCCTATGATATGTGAACCTTACATGATACAGACAACATCTCGGTGTCATTATAGTCCTTATAGTGTGCTCTAACATATGGAGAATGTCTAGATTCTGAAATACACATTTTCACATTAATTTATTAAACATGAAAACTATTAAAATTAATATTTCAAAACGACCCTTTTTGATGTAGCTTAGTTTTAGACATATTGTCTCTTCAAACCCATCAAATTTCCAGAGTGGGCTCTGTGGTACTTTTAATGATATGACCCATTTTTACATAGAAATCGACATTATAGGTCATTAACCAATCACAGCCCTCCTTTAGGATTGTATATTCAGCAAATCACCAGCAGAGGGAGTTCCCTTAGAATCCATTTACCATTCACTGTGTTGCTGGTGTTCATAAAATTGATCAGAACTTCAGAATTAGCAGAGCCCACTTTGGAAATTTGATCTACTTGTACTCATATTTAAAATGAACAAAATCCAAAAGGGTAGTTTTGAGATATTCATATTATTATAATTTTTATGTAGAATAAATTAGTGTGAAAATGTGTATTTCAGAATCTAGACATACTCCATATGCTAGAGCACACTATAAGGAGTATAATGACATCAAGATGTTGTCTGTATCATGTACTTACAGGTCTAAAAAGGGCCAAAAATTTATGGTTTGTGATTCAAATGTAAAAAACATGTCAAACATCCTTCCTGCCAATTACATTTCTGTGAGAATTGCCAGAAAAATCAGAGATACCAAAAATATGTTCTGCTCCAGCTGGAGTGGAATCGCCCTACTTCAATCTAAAATGTCTGTGAAGCTTGAAACTATAATGGTAATTGTATTTGACTGAAGAGCAGGGCAATCTGCTATTAGGAGGGTCAGGAGTGTAAACGTACCAGCTCCTATCAACTGTAAGATGAAAATGTGGTCGTCATGGACCCCTTGTAACTCCTGCACAGACAAGAAGGTAAAAGGGTTGGTTCTCATTATACGGTTCATGTTCAAAGCTTGGGACTAAATGATATACTATAGTTTCTATGATACACAATGATCTGCTGTTCCACTAAAACAATTCTCATATTTTGTATTCTTTATGTATATTGCCCAGTTTCGTTTCCGTTACATGGAGCAAGCATCCCAGTTTGGTGGAAGACAATGTTTGGACAGTCAGTGGGAAGAGCTGGCATGCCCCACAGCACAGGCAGTGTGTTGGGTACCAGACATCTGTGGAGAAAGGTTCACCTGCAATGCCACAGGTAAGTGCACAATATACATTACCACCAACCTTAAGCCATGCATACAATGTTTTGAGTCTGCTTTTGTCTCCAAATGTTTCATGTGGGTTTGTGTTTGTGTTTGTGTGTGCATACGTGCTTGTAATGAGCATGTGTGTGTGCATGCGTGATTGCGTGCATGTGTGTACGTGTGTGTGTACGTGTGTGTCTCTCCATCCGTCCTTAGGTCGTTGTGTGAGCCAGGCGCTTCGCTGTAACGATGAGGTCGACTGTGATGACGAGTCTGATGAGAAGGACTGTGAGCAGGTGGACTACAGACAGGACAAGTGTTCCACACTGCTACCCATCCCTGGAGCTGGCCGCGGCACTCAGGGGTAAGCAGAGGTCAGGGGTCAGAGGACAGGGGTAATCAACAGTCATGGTAAGTGGGAACAACAGGATGCATCTGACACACAAAATACATGTTGTTGCTAGTGCTGCGCACACACACGCACACACACACCTCATTTGAAACAACAATGAAGTATTTCTCTTTATTTTCCTAGCTTTAACATACTGACAGGAGAATTTGTGGACCACGTTCTTGACCCACAATACTATGGAGGACAGTGTGAATATGTCTACAATGGAGAATGGAGAAAACTCACATATGATGCCTTCTGTGAGAATTTACATTATAACGAGGATGAGAAAAACTACCGGAAACCCTACAACTTCCATTCATACCGCTTCATGGTACGGCACTGTCCTGTGTGCATCATCATGTCGCAAAATGTACCCTTTTTTCAATGCTCAACTTATCAATGTTGATTTTTGCGTTATTCTAGGCCCAGGCTACTTCTGAAGGCTCCTCAGAGTATTATGAAGATATGGCCACATTCTTGAAAGCCAGAAAGACGGAAGATTCTTTTAATCTGGGTGTTACTGTTGGGATTCAGTACGTGGAGTTTGGAATAGCAGGGAATGTGGAGACTGAGTTTCTAAACAATTTAACAAAATACACCAATCAGGTAAGAGAATGTCTTAAATAATACCCCGAAACAGCCTCTTTATACCCAAGGAACACAACTGTAGTTAGTCCCTGGCTGCGTTTCATTCCAGGAAGCTATTGCCTACAACCTTGTTTTCTCAGATCCATGAAGGGTAGTGAACGAGGGCAGATGGGAAGGAACATCCATCCGGAAATGAAACCCCTGAGTCCTACATTTCTCATTTGAGCATGTTGTATGAAGCTGAAAAGCTCTATACAAATAGAGTTATGATTATGTGTTCTCTTTTGTCCCTCAGGAACTTGGCTTCATCAGGTTGCAGTCTAAGGTTCAGACAGCCCAGTTTAAGATGAGGAGCGAGGGGCTGATGCTTTATGAAGACATGTACCTGTCCCTCATGGAGCTTCCTGAGGAGAAGTATGACTTTGGCCTGTACTCCCGCTTCCTCAACACCTACGGAACGCACTACGTCACCCAGGGCATCATGGGAGGGACCCTGGAGTATGTGGCGGTCGTCAACAAAACCGCCATGGAAAAATCTAGTATGGTGTCCTTTGTTATTTGTGTGATGCTGTCGTTGAATGAGTGAGCGAGGTTTCAGATTGGGTCAGTGGTGGAAAAAGTGTGAAGGATTTTTAGACCTTTCTATATTTTGGAAGGAACCGTAAAATATTATCATGTGAATTATTATAGTCCATGGTGTATTTGAAGAGTCAATTTCTGTGGTAATTGAATGCTTATTCCAAAACTTGTTTTTGCTCTTGACTTTAACAGACATTAATGCGGGACAACTTAAAGGGTGTTTGGGCGGATCCATTGGCATAAGCAGTCCTCTAGGCAAGTCGAAGCAGGTAGAAGTTGGAGGCAAACTTGAAGTCCAAGGTTGCGAAGGCATTGGATTTTATGAAAAAGGTGTGTGATCGTCCCAACCGACCTTATCTTGCAAAAGACAACTTGGTTAACATTTCCTACTTTTTCTAACAACACCAGATGTCTAGCTCATTTCAAATGTATATTGTTGTTCAACTTTCGGACTTTCTGGTAGTAACATTCAGTTGGAGCAATTGTGGGTAACAGGGATAGGGTCTATTCTATTTCACATGAGTTCATTCAGTAAGTATACTGGAATTGCAGTTTATTTCCTGAGTTTACTGAATTGAGATGGGCCCGTGTGGGTATTGATGATTTCCCTCTGTAACCCAGAGAAGGGAAGCAGCTCCAGTTTGATCGAGGACATTGTGACGCTGGTGAAGGGGGGCACCACAGGAAGTAGTGGGGGTCTGCTGGCCATCAGGGACCCTGACACATACAGGAAGTGGGGCCTTTCTCTCAAGTACAACCCAACGCTCATCGAGTATGAGGTATAATAGCATTTACTTACAGATATACTTAAACACACTGTATACAGCCAATGATGTATATAAACCATGGATTGCTGATGCTATGTATTGGCCAATGAGAGGCTTTGAAGTGACCGGTTGGCCATATTGACACTCCACAGGAGAAGCAGTCCTCCAAAGGAATTAATGGCATTCTACAGTATTTCAATTAAATGTTTCAAGGACAAAAGTATTTTTTGCTGTAGTGATGACAGTAACATTAGAACTTTCTAAAGATTATACTTTAAGGAAAATGTTTATGTGTATATATGTATATAAATTAAATGTATATGTATGTTTAGCTCACATAACATAATTTAAAAGTCTGTAATAAAATAAACGCGGCAAAAACAAATGTAGACATTCATAAATGCATTTCTATAGCTTCCAGAATATTTTTTACAATGGTGGGGGAGTGCCAAGATGGCGGCGCGGGGGCTTCACAACAGCGGCCCTTGTCAGTCATCTAGTGTATATATAAATTGTGCATTCAGCACACAGATGGTGCTGGACATTACATCTGTGCATGCTACTTGAAGCATGGTACTTTTGCATGTGTTTACTTTACTTTATATACAGTGCATTCAAACATACTGCACATAGTACGTTCAATATGCACAATAATTAGTAACTCATCAAGCATGGTCTCTTCACCCCTCCTCTCCTCCCTCTCTCCCCTTCCCTTCCTCCACCCTTCTCCCCAGACCCTGCCCATATTTGAGCTGGTGCGTCTGAGCACAGCGGGGGACCACGTGGGGGCACGGACGGCCCACCTGAGGAGGGCGTGGGAGGAGTACCTGCTCCAGTTCAACTCCTGTCGCTGTGCCCCCTGCAGGCATGACGGCATCCCTGTCCTCTCCCAGACCTCCTGCCACTGCATCTGCAAGCAGGGCTTCAGGGGGGAAGCCTGCGAGGACACCCTCAGGAAAGGTGGGTGTAACAGAGTGCTATTATATGCAGTTACTTATATCCGCAATCAGATGGCAGCAAGTGCCACACCTTACTACAGTAACTATGCTCTTGGGTTAGTACGTTTTAAGACTCCGATGAGTGGGTGACACAGAGCCTGGCATTCTGTCGTCTGATAGGTTCCACGACGGACGGGGCCTGGAGTTGCTGGGGTGCGTGGTCTTCCTGTCAGTCAGGAAGTAAGACGCGCAGACGGTCATGTGACAACCCCCGGCCAGATGGGGGTGCCGCTTGCCTTGGCTCCTCCTCCCAGAACCAACGCTGTTGATGTCACCAGCCAGATAGGTCACAGCACAGCAGGGGGCACAGATTTCAACACTACACCAGGAAGTTGGAGTGAATACCAATTATGTATGTTGAATAAGTAAAGAATGAAACCAACTCTCTTTTTATCTGGCCAGAAAGATAAGGGTCAAAATGTTTGTGTTCAGAAATAAAAACAGTTAAAGATATTCTCTATTATCAAAACATTTATTTATTTTTGTCACATGCGCCGAATATGTTTTACCTCCTCAGTTTTTCTCAGTTAACTCACTTTCGCTATAAAAGACTCAACAATGAAAACATACTGTCTCACAGGCACAACACTTCCAATTATCTTTATTTCAATTAAGAGTCTGTAACAATATCAGAAACAGTCAGTAGATTCCACCTGGAGTCCTCTGCAGGCCATGCCTAATGGGAGAGATGAAGACATTGTTATCATTGTGATGATCATCATCCTCAGTATCATCATCATATCATCATCATCACCATCATCTCTCACAGGTTTATACATCTACCAAGTATAGTTGGATTGAGGAGGGAGGGAGTATTTTAAGAAAAGCCTATCTGTTTTTGAAGCAGGCAGGAGGGAGGGTGTTTACCTTTGAGAACAGCAAGTCCATTGTTGCGGAAGGGGGCATAGCGGCAGGAGCTGTCTCCTCAGGTTCTTCTTCAGGGAGATAGCGCGGGAGAAGTCTCTGGAGGTCACCAGCTCATATAGTGGTCGCATCTGTCACACAGACAACAACAACAACCACAACAATACTTTAACATCAGCACAACCAGCTCAGGTCTGGAGTCTGACAGACAGGTAGAGGACACCTTTAGAGAGACCTTGGGGAAATCTGAATGACAGATAGAGAGAAGGAGATAAAGAGAGAGAGAGGAGATGAAGAGAGAGAGAGACAGACAGAGAGAGAAAAAGAGGGCCATGAAAAGCGAGAGAAAATAAAGAGACAGCAATAGAGTGAGAGAGAGAGATATAAATGGAAAGGACAAAGCAAGGATCCCAGGGTGCTGCAGATAAGTGAGAGAAGAGAAAATGAGATGTAGAAAGAGAGAGAGGAAATATAAAAAAGAGACAGAGATAAATGGCGAGAACAGAGTAGAGAAAGAGAGACAGTATTCCCACCGTGCTGCGGAGGAAGTCAGGGTTGTAATGCACAGTTTCTCCCCACCGTCTCATCAGTTGTGGCGTGGGCAGCTTCTTGGCAGCCAGCGAGGTGATGGACTTACTGTCACCCCCTCTAACCACAGAGACAAAGTCCTCCACCATGCTGCATTTCACTGTGTCCTCTAGAGGAGGGGGAGGGGAGAGGAGAGAGAGGGTGAGTGAGTGAGAGAGGCAGGGGGAGAGGGTAGGGTTGGTGGAGGGACGGGGAGAGGGAGAGGGAGAGGGGGGGTGGAGGGGGAGTGCAGAGGGGAAGCGAGGTAGGGAGGGGGAGAGGGAGAGGTGGGAGGGGGTTAGAGAGAGGGGGAGGTAGGGAGGGGGAGAGGGAGAGGGGAGGGAGAGTGGGGGGAGGCAGGGAGGGAGAGTGGGGGGAGGCAGGTAGGGAGAGTGGAGGGAGGGGGATAGGGAGAGGCGGAGGGGGAGTGGGAGGGGAGCAGAGGGCAGGGAGAAGGAGAGGTGGGGGGGAGGGAGAAGGAGAGGGGGAGGAAGAGAGAGAATAAAATATAATTTAAAACAATTTGAGTGCTATAGTACAACCAATCTTTATGCAAGTGTCCCACTTACTGTAAGGTTTTTTCTCACAGAAGGCTGCATTACCCAATCCATGCACAGAATGTGAAGTACATCACACGTCCGTTATGATATTAGATTAGCTACTCCTGTTGTCTTTATCCATGCAAAGTGGATTACAAACAGCAACCTGTACCACATGGACTCTCCACCTAGACTCTCCACCTAGACTCTCCACCTAGACTCTCCACCTAGACTCTCCACCTATACTCTCCACCTAGACTCTCCACCTAGACTCTCCACCTGGACTCTCCACCTAGACTCTCCACCTAGACTCTATACCTATACTCTCCACTAACAGGTTTTATCTACATCCTCCTCCTCCTCCTCCTCCTCCTCCTCCTCCTCCTCCTCCTCCTCCTCCTCCTCCTCCTCCTCCTCCTCCTCCTCCTCCTCATCATCATCATTACCACCACCACCACCACCATCATCATCATCATCACTACCTTCATCGTCACTACCATCATCATCCTCATCATTATTGTCATCATCATCGTCATCATCATCATCATCATCATCACTACCATCATCATCTTCATCCATCTCCTCCTGCTAATATTCACCCTCTTCTTCCTGCAGCCATCGCAGCGTGTCCAGGCGGTCCACTCTGATTGGACACAGTCCACTGGGTGCATGGCGACCTGAATCCCCACAGACCGAGCTTCACGGACGCCAATAGGCTCTTCGCCACCGCCGGTGGCTGTCGCTATGGCAACGTCACTGAAACATAGGTCACGTAACTCACAGCTAACCACAGTGCATCAGCCCCTTAAAGTATATTAGTCAAGCAGGGCGAGACAGGGGAGGAATCATCTGTGTGTTGGTGTGAAAGAAAATCATTATGGTTTAAAAAAGTTGGACTTCTTTTAATAAATATACGCACACACACACACGCACGCACACACACCATTTTTTATTCTCTATCGACCGTTTCATTGATTTCAACAGCCCACAGTTTAAATCCAGAATATTGTTCCCTCTCGTTGTACCCAGTGAAAGCTTCAGTCTAAAACATTGACGATCGGGAGTAAGTGTACTGCAAATTAACCTCACACTAAATCATACATTGTCTGTCAACTGTATAGAGTATTGATGCTTGTAGAGGACAGCCATTGCCCTTGTATCTCTATCTTCCACACACAGAGACTTAATAAAGGTTTTACCAGATTAGGATCCAGCACAGTGTAGCACAGAGGAGGCAGTAGCATGGGCTGACTGTAGGCTTCAACATGGATCCAGAGAGGAAGGTAGTGGTGGTGGATCAGGACTGACACCAACCGGATGATCTGTGTGTGTGTGTGTGTGTGTGTGTGTGTGTGTGTGTGTGTGTGTGTGTGTGTGTGTGTGTGTGTGTGTGTGTGTGTGTGTGTGTGTGTGTGTGTGTGTGTGTGTGTGTGTGTGTGTGTGTGTGTGTGTGTGTGTGTGTGTGTGTGTGTGTGTGTGTGTGTGTGTGTGTGTGTGTGTGTGTGTGTGTGCGTGCGTGCGTGCGTGCGTGCGTGCGTGCGTGTGTGTGTGCGTGCGTGCGTGTTAATGTTCAGTAGGTCTGTCTGTCTGTGTGTAAACACACTGATTAATATTATCAGGGACACAGACTCAACGTTAGGCTCTGACCCTGGGTCAGTCGTTTGGTTTTGTGGTCCGGGAAATCACCAAACAAACACTCCAACAAACATGACTTGTGTACTTAGTGTTTCTCAATGTCTAGCTTCCCGTAACAGAGTTTCCCTGCGCCCATTCATGGACCAGTTATTCAACACACACTGTCTGTTTAGTTGTCTTTTAGGACCTTCAGAGTTGGTGCCAATTCCATTTCATTCAATTCGGGGAGTAAACTGAAATTCCAATCCCAAATGTTCATTAATGCTTTTGCCGTAATGAACACAACCCTTGTTTGTCACATTGAACATATCCCTGGTTTTTCCCTAATGAACACAACACTGGTAATAACAGGTACACATCACCCTCTGTTGGATCCATTGTGTTGGAACAAAATACAAATGTCCTGCCTGGAATCCAAACTGAATAATGCTACGTTTGTAATCAAGTGGGTAACCGAAAATACTGCTATCATGCTTGAAAAAAACATATTCATAGATTGCTTTTTGTAAATAATGTTTTGTTGTTGCATTTAACTGCCTAAAATGCTGTTATCGATGTTTCCTTAGTAGGTGACGTCAGAGGTCAGCATGTGGGAGAAGTGGGACCTCAGGATGACAGACGAGTTTCCCACTAGTAATTATCAGTTGGAGGGCCGTTAAAGTGGATTTCTCCCAGTCGTATGTGGTAAATACCACCTTCCCACTTGGATATGAACACAGCATAATTATCTAATAGTGAAACAATAGTGAAAGAGAAGCAAGATGACGTTTATTGTCATTCATCTTGCCCTGGAGGCAGAACTGATCGATTTCTGCTAGATTGGCCAGCTGCAAAGTCAAATTTGGCTATCGTCAAAATGAATGAAAACACAAATTAGCTTTTTGGTCTAAATTTAAGGTTAGGGTTAGGCATTTGGGTTAGCAGTGTGTTTAAGGTTAGGGTTAAGGTTTAAAATCAGATTTTATGACTTTGTGGCTGTGCCAGCTAGTGACCACTCTGAAGAGCTGCCTCTAGTACATAAATTCCAACCTGTGAAGCGGAATGGTTTGACCTTCCAGATCTGTTTACACTTGATTTGATATCCAGATACAATGGGTCCCTGACTACCTCCGGAGGTGGTCAGGAAGATCTGATCACAATCAGATCACAATGTGTCTTTTAATCATCTACACCAGTCAAAAAATGTGGGCATAATCAGAATGTGTACAAGATCAGGACAAAGGGCACATGTTATCACCAGTTATAAATGGGACTAGGCACGCATTGTGTCTGGATATCAATCAAGTGTAAACAGATCTGGATGGTCAAACCATTTAAATCATCATAATACCGGCCTCTAAAATCATTGACAGGTAGGTCATTGACTTATGACATCAGTAGTTGTCTTCAAATAAATACATTCATACTGTATATTTGAAAGAATATCTGTCAAATAATCTGCATACATATTGATCAGATCACAAAATGTACATGTTAGTGCAAGGTGTAAACAAGCAAGGCTTGAGTGATATTCAGTTTATAGTCCTAAAAACTGTCTGACTGGCAGCATAATCAAAGATTCAGGACCAAAGTGGGAATCACATTATATTTTATTTGTGACTGGACAGTGGGGATTAGTAGTACAGTGAATGGGAATAAATATACGTACAAAAGTCCTTTTCTCTTTTCACGACCATTGGAATTCATAAATAAAATTTACAAAATATCGTTGGACCATTTCATTTCGCATTTTCATATACGAGCAGGGTTACAGTTATTATCATCATAGTCTAGAAGTAAATAGCAATAATATCTCTATTCGTTCATAATCTTATAAAGTCACCACGTTTTGCCATTTGTAACTCCGTGGAGCAGACAGACCTACAATATGCCCCAAACCTTTAGTTGCATGAATGAACCGTGTTACTGTAATACAATGACAGGACGCTATAACAGTGACGGGACAACGCAATACAACCAACAATAATAAGGCATAGTAATGGTACTCTGGAGTCTACTGCTGGCTGGGCCATTACAACTAGCTCATTGGTTTGGTTCCTAGAAACCACCCAGATATGTGTAGCAGACCTGGGTTCAAATATTATTTCAAATCATTTCAAATACTTTAGCGGTGATTGCGCTTGCCTGTTGCTATGGAACCAATAGAAAAGTCCCAAAAGTGCAAACCACGCCAACATGGCACTCGAGGCAGGCTAAAGCAAATGCTCAAAACTATTTGGAAGGTTTAAATAGTATTTGAACCCAGGTCTGGTAGCAGTAGAGTAGGTCAACATAGAGTTTGAAGCAAATACTGAAGGATGGGTAGTACACCTGTTTGGGAGTCTAAAACAGCTAAAAGCAAGGTTATGCCCCCCCCCCCCCCCCCCCCCCCCCCCAGGTAAAAGTGACAGGGACTTTATTGGCCTGTGGATCTTTTCTTTTGTGTGTGAGGAGCACCATTTTATTTCAAAAGAGTGAGTTACGTCATACGTAGGTAGCAGGCATCATCATCGTTGCTTTGATTCAATGGCTATGTAACACAGATTCACAGTTCATATGTCACAGACCGACCAAACCCAACAGAGAAACAGAAAGTAAAAAAATCAAATAAATTGGCAAGAATGCCAAGCAAACATCCAGACGATACAGACAGAGGTGCTGGTAGGGCATTGCTTTAATGTTGAGAGAGCCACAGGTACAGTGGGGAGAAAAAGTATTTAGTCAGCCACCAATTGTGCAAGTTCTCCCAACTAAAAAGATGAGAGAGGCCTGTAATTTTCATCATAGGTACACGTCAACTATGACAGACAAAATGAGATTTTTTTTCTCCAGAAAATCACATTGTAGGATTTTTTATGAATTTATTTGCAAATTATGGTGGAAAATAAGTATTTGGTCAATAACAAAAGTTTCTCAATACTTTGTTATATACCCTTTGTTGGCAATGACACAGGTCAAACGTTTTCTGTATGTCTTCACAAGGTTTTCACACACTGTTGCTTGTATTTTGGCCCATTCCTCCATGCAGATCTCCTCTAGAGCAGTGATGTTTTGGGGCTGTCGCTGGGCAACACGGACTTTCAACTCCCTCCAAAGATTTTCTATGGGGTTGAGATCTGGAGACTGGCTAGGCCACACCAGGACCTTGAAATGCTTCTTACGAAGCCACTCCTTCGTTGCCCGGGCGGTGTGTTTGGGATCATTGTCATGCTGAAAGACCCAGCCACGTTTCATCTTCAATGCCCTTGCTGATGGAAGGAGGTTTTCACTCAAAATCTCACGATACATGGCCCCATTCATTCTTTCCTTTACACGGATCAGTCGTCCTGGTCCCTTTGCAGAAAAACAGCCCCAAAGCATGATGTTTCCACCCCCATGCTTCACAGTAGGTATGGTGTTCTTTGGATGCAACTCAGCATTCTTTGTCCTCCAAACACGACGAGTTGAGTTTTTTCCAAAAAGTTCTATTTTGGTTTCATCTGACCATATGACATTCTCCCAATCCTCTTCTGGATCATCCAAATGCACTCTAGCAAACTTCAGATGGGCCTGGACATGTACTGGCTTAAGCAGGGGGACACGTCTGGCACTGCAGGATTTGAGTCCCTGGCGGCGTAGTGTGTTACTGATGGTAGGCTTTGTTACTTTGGTCCCAGCTCTCTGCAGGTCATTCACTAGGTCCCCCCGTGTGGTTCTGGGATTTTTGCTCACCGTTCTTGTGATCATTTTGACCCCACGGGGTGAGATCTTGCGTGGAGCCCCAGATCGAGGGAGATTATCAGTGGTCTTGTATATCTTCCATTTCCTAATAATTGCTCCCACAGTTGATTTCTTCAAACCAAGCTGCTTACCTATTGCAGATTCAGTCTTCCCAGCCTGGTGCAGGTCTACAATTTTGTTTCTGGTGTCCTTTGACAGCTCTTTTGTCTTGGCCATAGTGGAGTTTGGAGTGTGACTGTTTGAGGTTGTGGACAGGTGTCTTTTATACTGATAACAAGTTCAAACAGGTGCCATTAATACAGGTAACGAGTGGAGGACAGAGGAGCCTCTTAAAGAATTTGTTACAGGTCTGTGAGAGCCAGAAATCTTGCTTGATTGTAGGTGACCAAATACTTATTTTCCACCATAATTTGCAAATAAATTCATTAAAAATCCTACAATGTGATTTTCTGAAATTTTTTCCCTCATTTTGTCTGTCATAGTTGACGTGTACCTATGATGAAAATTACAAGCCTCTCTCATCTTTTTAAGTGGGAGAACTTGCACAATTGGTGGCTGACTAAATACTTTTTTTCCCCACTGTAGGTTGCATCAGAGAGGCAGACGACAGACCTATCTTTTGGCACAGAGGTTCAGATGTAAGGGGCCTTGAGGAAATCTTATTTACAAAATAGACATTTGGCAAACAGGAATGTTTTCGTTATCCTTAAAACGCTCAGAAGCGTCAACTCTGAAGTCGCAGCTTACAAAATAATGTTTTTATTTTATATTTTAGCATTATTGAAAAGGAAGCTATGAAGCTATGGAGAACAGTTGTCTCGCAGTCTCTGCTGTGTTTTGCTGGAGCCACAATACATAGTCTGTTCATGCAAATAGAACAAGTCAGCTGTTTGAAAAAGTTTTTGCAAATCCATCTGTTTTGCACAGTGAGTCCTCTCAGGCGGGTGGCAGTTCTCCAAACGAAGGGTATAACCCCATAGGACACCATTCCTCCTCAAAATCACAAAATAATTATTTGAATCCTTAGAACCCATTAGAATCCTCATCCTGACCATGCAGTTCGATTGGTCCTCCCAGGTCACATGATAGATAAGGTGTCTCCGCCCACTGACCTGTGGCAGGAAGTTGTCATGGCAACGACCCGCTGCTACAGTTTGGTCAAAGATCATAGGTCACTTCATGGGAGAAAGGGCTTCCGATTGGCTGAGGGGAAAAAAAAGACAGCATGTGATGAGTGTGTTGTGCTGTCCGGCTCAGGAGAGAAGCCAATCCTATTGTATTGCTGCTTTAGGCTGCCAATATCAGTATTCCCCAGAACAGAACAGTGATCAGTGTAATCAAGTTATTAGGAGGGACATAGGAGTCCAGAGTCTCCTCTCCTTCATCTCTCAGTATGCTGTCCTCCTCTCCTCTCCTCTCATCCTTTTCTATCCTCCGGTCGGTCACATCTTTGGGCCTAGAGAGGTTCCTTCTCCTGGAAAGGGAGGGAGCAGCATTAAAACACATACAAGGAAGGTACACACACTCACACGCACACACACACACACTGAATTTCAGATATACTTGTGTGAAATACACTTCTCAAAAAAATAAAGGGTACACTTAAACAACACAATGTAACTCCAAGTCAATCACACTTCTGTGAAATCAAACTGTCCACTTAGGAAGCAACACTGATTGACAATAAATTGCACATGCTGTTGTGCAAATGGAATAGACAACAGGTGGAAATTATAGGCAATTAGCAAGACACCCCCAATAAAGGACTGGTTTTGCAGGTGGTGACCACAGACCACTTCTCAGTTCCTATGCTTCCTGGCTGATGTTTTGGTCACTTTTGAATGCTGGCGGTGCTTTCACTCTAGTGGTAGCATGAGACGGAGTCTACAACCCACACAAGTGGCTCAGGTAGTGCAGCTCATCCAGGATGGCACATCAATGCGAGCTGTGGCAAGAAGGTTTGCTGTGTCTGTCAGCGTAGTGTCCAGAGCATGGAGGCGCTACCAGGAGACAGACCAGTACATCAGGAGACATGGAGGAGGCCGTAGGAGGGCAACAACCCAGCAGCAGGACTGCTACCTCCGCCTTTGTGCAAGGAGGAGCAGGAGGAGCACTGCCAGAGCCCTGCAAAATGACCTCCAGCAGGCCACAAATGTGCATGTGTCTGCTCAAACGGTCAGAAACAGACTCCATGAGGGTGGTATGAGGGCCCGACGTCCACAGGTGGGGGTTGTGCATACAGCCCAACACCGTGCAGGATGTTTGGCATTTGCCAGAGAACACCAAGATTGGCAAATTCGCCACTGGCGCCCTGTGCTCTTCACAGATGAAAGCAGGTTCACACTGAGCACATGTGACAGACGTGACAGAGTCTGGAGACGCCGTGGAGAACGTTCTGCTGCCTGCAACATCCTCCAGCATGACCGGTTTGGCGGTGGGTCAGTCATGGTGTGGGGTGGCATTTCTTTGCGGGGCCGCACAGCCCTCCATGTGCTCGCCAGAGGTAGCCTGACTGCCATTAGGTACCGAGATGAGATCCTCAGACCCCTTGTGAGACCATATGCTGGTGCGGTTGGCCCTGGGTTCCTCCTAATGCAAGACAATGCTAGACCTCATGTGGCTGGAGTGTGTCAGCAGTTCCTGCAAGAGGAAGGCATTGATGCTATGGACTGGCCCGCCCGTTCCCCAGACCTGAATCCAATTGAGCACATCTGGGACATCATGTCTCGCTCCATCCACCAACGCCACGTTGCACCACAGACTGTCCAGGAGTTGGCGGATACTTTAGTCCAGGTCTGGGAGGAGATCCCTCAGGAGACCATCCGCCACCTCATCAGGAGCATGCCCAGGCGTTGTAGGGAGGTCATACAGGCACGTGGAGGCCACACACACTACTGAGCCTCATTTTGACTTGTTTTAAGGACATTACATCAAAGTTGGATCAGCCTGTAGTGTGGTTTTCCACTTTAATTTTGAGGGTGACTCCAAATCCAGACCTCCATGGGTTGATAAATTTGATTTCCATTGATAATTTTTGTGTGATTTTGTTGTCAGCACATTCAACTATGTATAGAAAAAAGTATTTAATAAGATTATTTCATTCATTCAGATCTAGGATGTGTTAGTTTAGTGTTCCCTTTATTTTTTTGAGCAGTGTATGTGCAGTTATGAGCCTATGAACAGCAGGTGGCAGTATTGTTCCTTACGTCCTCGTACAGAATCAATGCAGCAATGTTCCATTTTACAACGTATTACAGAGCCATAATAAACTAAGTCTTAAACAAAACCATGTATGTTCCATAATTGGCTGAAAACCATTCAGCTGCAAAGACACAGAGAGAGACTTAAAGACAAAGAAGAGATCTGTGCCTCTGGAAAGACACCAGACTGACACAGAGAACAAGAACTGAGTGGTAAAGGGTTTTTAGACCAATCAATAAAACAGAGATGTTTTAAGCAGCCTTAAGGGGATACAAAAGGTTGGACAATAGAACAGGAGAGGGGTGGAGAGAGAGGGAGAGGGGTGGAGAGAGAGGGAGAGGGGTGGAGAGGAGAGGAGAGGAGAGGAGAGGAGAGGAGAGGAGAGGAGAGGAGAGGAGAGGAGAGGAGAGGAGAGGAGAGGAGAGGAGAGGAGAGGAGAGGAGAGGAGAGGAGACCCACCCAGAGCCCAGTGTTCTCTAACTGTCTTCCTGTGGACAGATCTGGGCCTGTGGAGAATCAGCTGGAGCATCACCGGCTAGACAGGGAGACAGAGCCCTGGCGCATGAGCCCTGGATGGACAGATAC
The DNA here is from genome assembly GCF_964263955.1 of Coregonus lavaretus. Lineage (NCBI taxonomy): Eukaryota > Metazoa > Chordata > Actinopteri > Salmoniformes > Salmonidae > Coregonus > Coregonus lavaretus. The sequence continues at coordinate 12,337,781 of NC_140010.1, read as the reverse complement.
AGCAAAAAGAGAGAGAGAGAGAGAGAGAGAGAGAGAGAGAGAGAGAGAGAGAGAGAGAGAGAGAGAGAGAGAGAGAGAGAGAGAGAGAGTGAGAGCATGGTTAATATCACACAGAGTTGTATAATCCACAGATACAAGTTCATGCAGTATCTTCAACCAATAACTTCAACCATTAAAACAACTATCCACCAACTATTTGATAGCTCATTACATCATCATGAACAGCTTATCCGAGACTCACCGAGTCATCCTCCCTGGTGCTGCGGGGTGTGGCCTCTCTTTCAATGGGAGAGTGGTCTGTGGGGGGGTCACTGGTCTGGGACGGGGCGGAGTCTGAGGACGAGCCAGGCTGGGGGGCTGGGGTGGATGCTACAGAGAGAGAGAGAGAGAGAGAGAGGTATAGGAGTGTTGGTTGTTGGGTGTACCTTTTTCACTTACAGCATTGAAAGTTATCCATGTGGGTAGGGTTAGGTTAAGGTTCGTGTTGGGTAACTTATTTGTGCTGTAACTATCTATCTAGTCTTGTATGAATGTAGCAGAGACTGGCAGTAGGGAGAGCTTACCTGAGTCAGTGGAGGGTGAGGTTGACGTGCCTGGACTCAAGGTCATCCGAGAGAGGTCAAGGTCACTATAGCTGCCTTCCTCTTCCTGGGTCGAGTCCGATGGTGACATCACAGCCGGCGGTGACCCCAGGCACAGCTGGCTACAGACCAGGGTGTCAGGAGGCACATTCACTGGACCAGGGCCGTGCGTCTCACACCTCGCCATCATGACAAGGCTAACTGGCGTCTCACACCTGCCCACAGCACCCAGACCCATTGAAGTGGGACTCATCGGCCCGGGTGTTCCACACCTGCTGCCCACCATGACAAGGCCCAGCGAAGAGGGGCCTTCTCCTGCGTCAGAGTCCCCACCGAGGCTGTGCTGCTGCTGGAGCTGCTGGAGCAGGGCAGGGTCCATCGCCTGGTGCTGGGGGCTGGTGATGGCCGAGGAGGGGGTGGAGGAGAGGTCGCAATGTGGGCCCTGGGGGCCGGGGCACACAGTGGTGATGGGCACCATCATGGGGAGGTGGTGACCCCCCATGCCCACAGCTTGAGCCGGCATGTAGGCAGCCATGGCGGCCCACTGCTGCTGGGTGGTGGGGAAGATGTTGGCCTGGCTCCAGATGACGGGCTGGCCCCCCGGGAGGACCTGGGTCACCTGGAGGGGCCCCTGCACCCCGAAGGCCAGGGTCTGGGTCTGGCCAGCGAAGGGTCCCTGCTGGGCCCACTGGGCTGCCTGGACTGGCCCCATGGTCATGTACCCTGAGGGGACAGAGGTGGGGCTGAAGGGACCGGTGAACACCTCTGGGGGTTGCTGGTGCTGGTGCTGGGGTTGGCGGTGGCTCCTGCTGGGGTCCAAAGTGTTGGCCGGGGACGGGGGCATCTGAAGGCAAATCATCCACACACACGTCTAAACCAGGCACCTATTATTTCACTGGGATCATTATTACTATTTCTTTGAATAGAGGTCCTGCAATCTATTTACTTTGAATAGAGGTCCTGCAATCTATTTACTTTGAATAGAGGTCCTGCAATCTATTTACTTGAGCCATCCTGTAGTGAACAGCATTTGTATTAGTCTAATCACAACAAATCATTCTTAATGCAACATTATTTTGAATGGGAAGGTCAGTTACTCACCGAGGGTGGAGTGGACATGTCTCCGAAAATATCAAAATGGTTAATGTTCTGTGCAGGGATGAAGGAACAGGGACAGAGAAAGAGAACAGTGACATTTCACAACAAAACAAAAGCCAGATCTGCTTTGTCATAATAACACATTCTACTAATCTATAACAGGGTAGGGTGGCTATGTGTGTTTGTGTGTGTGTATGTGTTCCTAGGTTCCTGCGTGTGTGTGTGTGTTCCTGTGCTCCTGTGCTCCTGTGTGTGTGTGTGTGTGTGTGTGATGGGTAGGTGGGGGAGACGTGGGTTCTATTCACAAAGAGAATTGTACTGTAGCTGGTTAGAAACATCTAGCTCTTCTTTCCTCTCATTTCATTATCAGAAAATGGATCTTAAACTAATCTCTCATGGTGCTCTGTAATTGGCTGGGTAAAAGGGTTATTCAGTCCAATCTAACGAACGCTGATTAGATATTCCTATGTCCATCTCTGCCAATCAAATCAGCCCCTGAAGTCCCACAATGCATTACCATTGTGATTCCTCTCAAACACAAGATAATATTATATCATTAGGATTCAGGCTTTATACATGTGTTTTTTGAGCCCACCATTTTCCCCCACCGAGACAATATAACCACCTGACCCATATTGCAGACGTGACCGTTCCGACTACTACGTCTCACCCCCCTGGCCATTTACATTCAGCGCTCTAACAGTACAATCACAATACAGAGGAGGTAGGGAGGAAGGACATGGGTTCTACAACCAGACTATGAAATGGGTAAGTCACATGACATGTACAGTATGTCATAGACTGCAGGCGCCATGCACAAGCAGACAATGTATCACCACGGCAACACACACAGGATTTGCATGCAAGAAATAAAGACACACACACCCAAAGAAGAGAGAAAATGAGGGGAAAACAGCAATCAGTGTGTGTGTGTGGGGGGGGGGGTAACATAACATTGTCTTTGTCCTCTTTGAATTGTGTGGAGGAATCCAATCATATACAGTACATACATTGTACCATATTGTTGTTATACATGATGTACTGGTCTGACAGTCTTATTTAACCTTAAGGGGGCTGAGGCAGGTGTCTGTAAGGTAGTGTGGTTATAGTTCCCCTCAGGCAGACTGGCAGGCAGGCAGAGTGACACACACGTTCAAGGTCAAGTTCATTTGTGTATCGTGCACATACGACAAACAAACTTGAACTTGAACATGTCAGGCTAGGGCCGGGGGATCTAGGCTCTCAGTAAAGCTCCAACTGAATGAACAGACAAGCAGTAACTCTTAGAGATATGGAGGCAGCGTCGGCAGCTATTCATACAACACCAGCTAGCATGATGTGTGTTGGGGAGAGATAGCGGGGTGACAGTGTAGCTACCATATCTAGTTGATATGCTGCTGAACTATCAGCACAGAAAGAAAGCAAAGGGGAAAAGAAAGCACACTCTCTTCTAGGGTTTGTAAGTGTTTTTCTGTTTCCATGTAAATGTCTTGACCAATAGGCTTAAAGATGGAATCCTGCAGTATAGGGAAACCACTGGCTGCTCCACCACCGTTGTTATTGTTTTTGTTGCCCAGCTGAGGAGCTTTGAGCAGCATGGTACAACAATGTTTTGGTACATACTGTGCTGTTCTATCAGATGTGCAATGATGTCAGAGGGGAAAAAACTGTTTGTTGTTTACAGTAACTCCTTTGTTGTTGTAAAATCACAAACGGACGTGGAAGTTTCCCCATTAAGGATTCCAGCTTTAAATAAATGTTTGGATGATGGTTTGGAGAAGAACGACTAACTATTGCATCTGACACTGTGAAAGCTCATAACAACTAACAGGATGGAAAAAAAACTAAAAGTGAATCCATGACCTGTCTATTTTTTGTGGTCGGAAATTAATCTGCTGTAAAAAAAAATATATATATATTTGCTCTGCATACAGGTACAGTGTTTTTATGAGTGGGGTGGTAACCTAGGAGACCACTCTGCCTGTCTGCATGCAGCTCCACCAAACAAACAGCAACTCCACCAGCAAACCTCTCATATTCACCTCCCAGGAAGATGGAACAACCCACTATTCAACTAAGACTGGAAATGACAAAAAACATTTAGTCTTTAAGACATTACGCTTCTTCAATGTCAAATAGTCCTCCTAGTCATATTTTAAATTGTGTGGAGGATTTGAAGCAAAGACTCCATCTCTAGCTGGTGCAACATCCAAGCTTGATGGACACATAATGAATCTGTTGGGGCAGGTTATGCATAAATCATGAATATCATTGTATCATCATAACTCTAGAAGTGTCTAAGACCCCATGGTTGATCATTCCAAAGCAATAGATTATATTTCTGTATATAATTCCTTGGCCAGGAAAATCAATATCAGATAGTTAGTGCACAGGCAGGCAACCATGACCTAGACGCACAGTGATGATAACCAGTCTAAACCAGTTTGATGGTGTGTACTGTGTATAACAGTGGTCACACAGACAGTGGTTCATAAATGGAAACTAAAGAAGAGGGGAGGTTTTCCATTGAGAGAGACAGAGAGGTTTGCCAGTGGGGGGAGTGGACAAAACAAAAAACAAAAACAAAACACCTACAGTCATAAAATGGCGTTTTGGGACGTCATAGATCCCTTCTCCCTTCTGCTGACTGGTAGCGGTAGGGACCTGCGTTGGAGGTCCGGTCAAAATAAAACAATACAGTGAGCAACACCATTTTAGCTTATTTATTACAAAATGAATATTTTCTACTGCAGTGTCTCAAAGCTACTGCTCTGTCATCATTTCAGAATGGGTCTCTAGACTACAAATGGTGATATTGTGGTCTGGTTTAAAAGCAATGTTATGCAAATAAAATTTGACAGTTGTACCGCTCTCGAATCAATTCTACTTAAATCAATATTGATTGTAAGCAATGCTGTAAGATTGTGCATGCTACTTCTTTGTTTGGACATTAAGATCACACAATTGTTTTTCTCCATTTGTACAATGTTCAACAAGAGGTTTAAATCTATGGAAACTGACGACACAGGATTGTGTCCTGCCCTCTCCTCTCCTCTCTTTTGTATATTTTCCTCACATTCATCTATTAACCGTATTCAACAATATGGCCTTCCTTTCTCTCTTTCGGCTGTCTAACTTGGCGTTGGGCTGCAATTTCTTCTTGTCTATTGATCTTGTTTCATTTGGAGATCAAATGGTATAGCAAGTGATTAATCTCTATGCATCTTACATCTTCAGAGAGGCGAGGGAGAGGAGGAGGGAGGAGGGAGGAGGGAGGAGGGAGGAGGGAGGAGGGAGGAGAGGAGAGGAGGAAGGATGAGGGAGTAGGGGGGAGAAAGGAGGGAGGAGGAGAGGGAGGAGCAGAAGGGAGACAGAGGGAGGAGGAGGAGTTTAAGAAGGAGAGAGGAAGGAGGGGGAGGTGGAGGGAGGAGGAGGAGTTTAAGGAGGAGGGAGGAAGGAGGGGGAGGTGGAGGGAGGAGGGAGGTGAGGAGGAGGGGGAGGGAGATAGAGGGAGGAGGAGGAGTTGGAGGAGGAGGGAGGAGGTGGGAGGAAGGAGGGAGAGGAGAAGAGAGGAGGAGGGAAGAGGGGGGCGGGAGGTAGAGGGAGGAGGAGGAGGGAGGAAGGAGGGGGAGGTGAAGGGAGGAGGGGTGAGGTAAAGGGAGGAGAAGGGAGGTGGTAGAGGGAGGAGAGGAGAGGAGGGGGGAGGGAGGAGGAGGGAGGAGGGGGGGCAGATTAAATCACATTCTAGGTTCCTAGAGGCTGCTCTTGGTCCCTTGAACTGAACGGGAAGGTCAAACCTCTGGATGTCTGCAGGGAGCCCACATAGACTCTAGAGAAGCCTGGATGAATTGGTCTGTCAAAATAACTGGCCTTGACTGCACTTCACTGAACTGTAGATTTGAGATGTTATTCATAATTTACATTAGGAATGATGTGAGTATAGTATTTTAAAAAATCAATATCTAGAGTGTACTGCTCTGCTCTGCTCTCTAACAAACATACATATTCTATTGTAACACAATGCTCTGGGTTGACTACTCTACAAAAGGTAAGGAAGAGGTGGGGCTTGGTATTGTACCTGGTAAACGCTCTCCTCTGATTGGTGGCCATGGAGGGGCTCATGTCCAGCCTCAAACACAATGTACTACAACAAAGGAAGTAGGTTGGGCCAATAGGGATGGAGGATGACGGGATAGATGGAGAGAGAGAGCGAGAGAGCGAGAGAGAGAGAGAGACAGAGAGAGAGAGAGAGAGAGAGAGAGAGAAAGAATGAATGAAAGAAAGAGATTGAGAGAAAGATTGAGGGACAGAGAGAGAGAAAAACATTGAGAGAGAGAGAAACAGGGAAAGAAAGAAAGAAAGAAAGAGAGAGAGAGAGAGAGAGAGAGAGTGAGAGAAAGAGAGAGAGAGAGAGAGAGAGAGAGAGAGAGAGAGAGAGAGAGAGAGAGAGAGAGAGAGAGAGAGAGAGAGAGAATATAGAGTGAAGAAGGAAGAGGAGAGAGTACAGTAATTGGTCAGGCAGTGGTAACAGGTACTGTAGAGGTCTAAGAGTTCTGCTCTCCCTTCACAAACTTCAGCAGAACACTGCTCTCCATCTCCACTACCACGTAGACACAGAGGGCCTAATCCTGATTTGAGATCCACGCTTGTAACTTAGTTGATTTACACGAAAGTCTGAATTTGTTACACGCCCAGATCTCAAGTTAGGATTCTGCCCAATAGTCATTGGACTCTTGTATTCAAAACAAAACAAACAAAAACAGGCAATGCTACCACAGAATTGCAAATTAAATGTTTTTTGGGGGCATACAGTTGTAGTAAAAGCTAAAGGGGCAAACATTAGAAATGTTTTGAAGGGGTTGGGGCATAACCACTGAACATAAGTATTCAGAGTAAGGGTTAGTGTTGTCTGTATTCAGTGTGAGCAACAGAGTAGAGTATCAGGTTCCAGTTTCAGCCAAAAGCAAGAGGGGAGAACAACCAGTCAGGGTCAGATAGGTCTTTAGAAGAAAATCAGAACATATACACAGATCAACTGAAAATATATGGTTTTACAACACTGCACTGGCAATGGAAGAGTCAAATGGTTGAACAAACCTTCTACTATGATGGTTGGTCTACTGCGTATTACTGGGATGGTTTGGATATCATGAATCATTCATTCAAGCAGATCAGCGGCAGATATTTACATTAAGGATTAATTGTTTTTTTATTCTATAGAATGAATCACCTGAAAACAATGGTGTCAGTAGAAGCTAGAGAGTAAAGGTCACATGAGGTTCCATCGCTAGTTCGGATTGGCTGTGTTGATGTTTTGTGGCGACTTACCTGGTAAACTGGATCATCCACCTCGTCCTCCAGAATGGTCTGTGTGATGGTTGAAGAGAAGGAACGTTTTACATAACAAGTAGAAGACGGACAGAGAGAAGAACAGAGCAAGAACATAGAGAGACAAATAGAATAACAGATAGAATAACAGACAGAATAACAGACAGAATAACAGATAAAACAAGAGATAGAATAACAGATAGAAGAACAGAGCAAGAGCATGCTAGGACATCAGGTGTGAGCAATTAGCCATTGGCTTGGGGGAAAAGAGGCCTATCTTATTAGGAACTCAGAAGAGAGCGCCTCTTCATCTATTTTTATCCTCCTGAGACCCAGCAAAAAAAAGGTTTTGGAATTATTCTTTTTTTGTTTGGGGGGGAAAAAAACGTGTTAGAAAGAAACAAAAGTGAAAACATATTTGTATTCATTTATTATTGTATGTGCAGTGTAGTGTCCATTAGGACTCAGTTGATAGTAAATATGATACATTTAACATTACAGTAAATTGGGACAGTAGGTAAAAAACATAGTTAGAGCATCTTGATGTCGACTACAGAGAACATTTATTAACAAGCTCTTATTTAGCTCTTATTTAATGTAAAATAAATATATTACACTGCTTTGAAAACTATTCCTGAGATATTTACCTATTAAAAACAATCTGAATATCAAACTAATTGTGTAATTGTTCATTTTGAAGAACCAGAAAGAAATATCAAGGTGACACCCACACACATGTGATGTCATTGAAACGCTAAGAATGTCCTCTCAAAGGAACAACAGGACCTTACACAGTGGCATGTATGCCCTTAGAAATACAGACCAAAAACTAATGTCCATTAGAGAGGACAAAAATGAATTGCTGGGTCTAAGGGGGAATATACACATTTGTCTAAATGACTGTACAGTCCAGTAACATTTCCCACATAATAATTCCTTCCCTTGTGGACACAGCTATACATTACATTAGGCCTTTTACATTGATGGGACTCTTCTGATGCATGGAGTCATGTTTCAGCATAAAACATCTGTATAGTATAGCAAAAGTCCTTCAAAACACTAAAATAATTTGTATTGCAGTCTGCATACACAGCCCAAGCTGAAAGCGTTCACATTCAATTGTTTCAATGAACAATCCTCATTTATAGTATATGCAGTGTGATCTCACAGTGGAGTGGTTGAAGGTTGAAAAGAGCTCTATTGAACAGTGAAAGAACAGGAAGTGTTCTCTGGTCATAGAATTAGAATCACTAGAACAGACAAAGCCTGGACAGTATTGTCCACAGCAATTTCCCTGGTAGACTACACTCATGGGTACACTCAAATGGCCAACGTGTTATTGTGATGCATAACTGCCATGGTAACAGTTGTGTTGTTGTTGTTTACCTGGTAGACGGCCTGCTCACACTGCTTGTCCTTCTGGAACTTCTTCTCCATCTCCTCTCGCTGCTTGATGTCATAGATGAGCGTGAAGAGGTCACGCAGGTCAATGATCAGTGGCTCCGCCTGGGAGGGAAGGACGGAGAGAGGGAGGGAGAGAGACAGAAAGAGAGAGAGAGAGAGAGAGCGAGAGAGGGGGGGGGGGGGGGGGGGGGGGGAGAGAGTGAGGGGGTGAAGAGGAGGACACACCGTCATCATCTTACAAGGTGACACACATGTTGTACACTTAAGCAATAAGGCCCGACGGGGTGTGGCCAATATACCATGGCTAAGGGTTGTTCTTAAGCACTACGTGAAGCGGAATATACCACAAAGCCTTATTGCTATTATAAACTGGTTACCAACTGACATGTGAAATAAGAAAAATTAATTAAAGTAGTCGAAATGATTATCCGTCTTAGTTGTTTAAGTTCGGATATTGATTGAACGAACCGCACACGGATCATATTAGCTCCCTGCTAATACAGAGTTGTTGTTATCTGCAGCTATCTACAGCCATCAAGAGCATTGAGCCCTGTAAATTGAATGTGCTATTTATAAATACAGTGGGGGAAAAAAGTATTTAGTCAGCCACCAATTGTGCAAGTTCTCCCACTTAAAAAGATGAGAGAGGCCTGTAATTTTCATCATAGGTACACGTCAATTATGACAGACAAAATGAGAAAAAAAATCCAGAAAATCACATTGTAGGATTTTTAATGAATTTATTTGCAAATTATGGTGGAAAATAAGTATTTGTTCAATAACAAAAGTCTCTCAATACTTTGTTATATACCCTTTGTTGGCAATGACACAGGTCAAACGTTTTCTGTAAGTCTTCACAAGGTTTTCACACACTGTTGCTGGTATTTTGGCCCATTCCTCCATGCAGATCTCCTCTAGAGCAGTGATGTTTTGGGGCTGTCGCTGGGCAACACAGACTTTCAACTCCCTCCAAAGATTTTCTATGGGGTTGAGATCTGAAGACTGGCTAGGCCACTCCAGGACCTTGAAATGCTTCTTACGAAGCCACTCCTTCGTTGCCCGGGCGGTGTGTTTGGGATCATTGTCATGCTGAAAGACCCAGCCACGTTTCATCTTCAATGCCCTTGCTGAGGGAAGGAGGTTTTCACTCAAAATCTCACGATACATGGCCCCATTCATTCTTTCCTTTACACGGATCAGTCGTCCTGGTCCCTTTGCAGAAAAACAGCCCAAAAGCATGATGTTTCCACCCCCATGCTTCACAGTAGGTATGGTGTTCTTTGGATGCAACTCAGCATTCTTTGTCCTCCAAACACGACAAGTTGAGTTTTTACCAAAAAGTTATATTTTGGTTTCATCTGACCATATAACATTCTCCCAATCCTCTTCTGGATCATCCAAATGCACTCTAGCAAACTTCAGACGGGCCTGGACATTTACTGGCTTAAGCAGGGGGACACGTCTGGCACTGCAGGATTTGAGTCCCTGGCGGCGTAGTGTGTTACTGATGATAGGCTTTGTTACTTTGGTCCCAGCTCTCTGCAGGTCATTCACTAGGTCCCCCCGTGTGGTTCTGGGATTTTTGCTCACCGTTCTTGTGATCATTTTGACCCCACGGGGTGAGATCTTGCGTGGAGCCCCAGATCGAGGGAGATTATCAGTGGTCTTGTATGTCTTCCATTTCCTAATAATTGCTCCCACAGTTGATTTCTTCAAACCAAGCTGCTTACCTATTGCAGATTCAGTCTTCCCAGCCTGGTGCAGGTCTACAATTTTGTTTCTGGTGTCCTTTGACAGCTCTTTGGTCTTGGCCATAGTGGAGTTTGGAGTGTGACTGTTTGAGGTTGTGGACAGGTGTCTTTTATACTGATAACAAGTTCAAACAGGTGCCATTAATACAGGTAACGAGTGGAGGACAGAGGAGCCTCTTAAAGAAGAAGTTACAGGTCTGTGAGAGCCAGAAATCTTGCTTGTTTGTAGGTGACCAAATACTTATTTTCCACCATAATTTGCAAATAAATTCATAAAAAATCCTACAATGTGATTTTCTGGATTTTTTTTATCTCAATTTGTCTGTCATAGTTGACGTGTACCTATGATGAAAATTACAGGCCTCTCTCATCTTTTTAAGTGGGAGAACTTGCACAATTGGTGGCTGACTAAATACTTTTTTCCCCCACTGTATATTATCAACTGGGACCATTGGCTGGCTTTTCCTTTATTACACAACACAAGAGAGAGCAAAGATCACATTTGCTACACTGGTCACATGGCACACCTAGTAGCAGCCTAAGCAGAGAGCTCCTGTAAATATGTACATATTTAATTATTTTTAAGTGTTTTTAAACATTTCTGATAACATTCAGTTTTATTGCATATTTATTGCATATTTCTGGTGGTTTTGACCCACAGATTTACAGATGGACTGGCAGGTCAACTCTTTTTGGCTATAGCATTTGCCAGAATTGCTCTATGGTCAGTCTGTCCCTGTTCATATTGTATTCTAAAAGTGTTGACTTGGGTTGTAATGTTATTCCTGACTAATACCAATATACACCTCATTCCTGGTACTTGAGTTGAGTCCCTACAACCAGGGTAGGTTATGATCTCAGGTACGGTACTCACCGACTGGCCAGACTTGATGGCCACGAACCTGTGGTGTCCCTCCTTCCCACAGACGTAGCCGAAGGCCCGGTGGTCCCGGGTATCCTTGGCGATATAGGAGATCTCATGCACTGAGTGGTGATGCAGCAGAACCTGAAAACACACATGGAGGAGGTGACATAAGTTAGGGGTAGGAAGTAATATAGGAGATCTGAGAAACAGGAGGAAGTGACAGATCCGAAGCAGGAAATGAACCATACAAAATGGAGGGGTTTGGAGACTCATGTTGGATACTGTAGGGCCAAGGTCCTGATTTTATCATTTAGTTAGACCCTGAACTCCCGGCTCTATTCAATGCATTTCTATGAATTTCATGAATTCATGAAAGAATGCTTTGTTCCAAAATGAGGGAGTGAACTGGGAGTTCAGCGTAAGTAGGCTACAGCTACTTACTCATTCTAATACTATGGCAATATGGTGCTCCAGATACACCGCAGCAGGGAACGAAGGAAGGCAGATGGAAATGGGTTATTCTCTCTTTGTCTTACTGTTGACAGGGATAACTGCCACTTTTACCATTGTTCCCTTTCTTTCCTCATTTCCAGCTCTCACAGTTGGAATAGGAGACGCAGCACATTTACTGCATGAATAACAGCAGATCAGGATGTGTGTGTGTGTGTGTGTGTGTGTGCGTGTGTGTGTGTGTGCGTGCAGATCAGACACCACACACACAACCCATTTTCACTTATTTGGAAGATTTTTCTAACCTGGGGGGATGTTGTTCTTGTGTATTGTGCAATATGCCAAATATGCATTGTTAACAGAGCATGGTGCATCCACAGGGCAGCGCTGAACACCAAGGGCAAAAGTACAACTAACACTAACACATATATTCACGCATGTGCATGGAGACACACACACACACACACACACACACACACACACACACACACACACACACACACACACACACACACACACACACACACACACACACACACACACACACACACACACACACACACAGTAGTTGGGCTGTCACTCATCTACTCCCACCTGCTGCTCCACTAATATAATTGATAAGCTTTGAGCAATGGGGAGGAGCTACTAAGAAATTACCCAGGGCTTCTTCAGTGGGGTGTAATGATAAGAACATAGTAGAGAGAATTATATCGTACTAGAGCTAACACTGTTCTATAGTCTAGATGACAGTACATTGCTACATTACACATTTCTATCTGAACGTTCTGCAACGCTGCGTCCTGCTGAATAAGCCCCATATTTTACCATAATGATTGTTGGGGAAATGAAGTGCTGTTGGGGTAATCCGTTTATAAAATGAAAGAGCATTGGGGGAACGATGATTCTCAAACAAAATTACAGAAGACGCCAGCGGTGATGAGCGTCAGGGGGTAGGGCATACACACACACACACACACACACACACACCCACACACTATGGGGCTATGAGGGTTATTATATAGCTGTTGTTGATAAATGAAAGGGCTGGCGGCAATTGGCAGGTGGCGCCACTATCCAACCAAATAAAAAGGGAAGTCATCAAATATCAAACGATGAGGAGCGGGTCTATACAGTAACAATATTGAGTAATTAATGATATTTTTCCCCCTTTAATGACAGTTGAGGTGGAGCTATGGGGCAGTTAGGCTAGCAGTTAGCAGTGATGATGATTAGGGTTGGAACTGTGGGATAATTAGCCTAGTGGATAGCGGTGATGAGCAGAGAGCCTCAGGATGGTGAGTAGGGGGGGCTGGGAGGGCTGGGGGGAGGAGGAACCCCTCTATCATTCTGCAATGGAACAGCAGGCATCTGGGCCCTCAGGGGAGGAGGGGTGGGGGGGAATGAAATGGAGAGGGGAGGCAGATTGTCTCATAGCATGGAGGGGAGGAGGGGGATAACATCACATCCCTCACATACACACTGTCATTACAGTAGACAGGTCTTTATCATCAGACATTAGCCATCATACAGCACACTAGGCCAGGCCCATGTTAAGTCGAAGCAGTTTACTCATTCTAAATTCCAAATCAACCCCTTGCCCCTACTCCCAATAAGGATTGCATGGATGGAAGCAATATTGTGACATTGCCACCTAGCAAATTAGAAGGCTTAGTGAAACTATTACTATAATGCTTATACAGTATATATCCAATAGAGTGCCTAGACTTCTGTTGTATTCTGTTGTATTCCCTGTCATGTCAACTGCACCATATGCCAGGTAGGCACACAAGATGGCTGCCCTTCTTCTACATGACTGTGATTTAACTTGTATTAGCCTCTGCCCTTTGGATGTCCTAAAAGGTTCACCGCAGTTGGCCTGGCTGCGCAGCTGCACTGTGGAGCCTCATTACTCACTCACCCCTGATCTCTCGTCGTAAATCTTGATCCCTCCAAAGGAGATGGTGAGGAAGACTCTCTGCTTGTGCTCTCCTTTGGAACGCGCTGACGAAGCCATTCCCTGTAGGAGAGGAAGAGACACAGGGAGATGAAGGGAAATACGCTCAGTGTGAAAGACAGCAGCATGCCATCGACTCACAGCTCAGGTAAGTATGACAGGGTGGAGGAGGAGAGGGGGATAAGGGGAGGAGAGGGAAGGAAGAGGGTGACAGCTGTTATATAAGGTGCAATACGACAGAAGGCTCTTTAATATTGCTATTTTTGAACTTTCATTCTCTCAACAGAGTTTCTCTTTTTCACCACTGAGTCTTTTATTGTTCAGCTTTTAAGAGGCTGATTTCTTAAGTAGGCTGCAGCTGCCTGCACCTTGTGACACAAGCCGCCAAACTACCATGTAGCGAATTTAAGTTTCTCTGACTGAACGTATTCTGCTGACCAACCGTAGCCTAGCCTTCACCTCGCTGGAACACTTCTGTCACGTCCATGGAGCCTTTCAAGTAGATTTTCCCATGGATCTTAGCTCCTTTTTCTCTTTACAAAAACAATTAACATTTCCTGCATGTTTCTCAGACTCAAATGGAGGCACGACCCTCCCTCATTAACACAAGCCTGACATGTCTTTCATGTAAATAAGCTGTGTGAAAAGAGAAAAGAAGACAGAACCTCATCGTGAATGCTGAACACGTCTGACAACCCTGGAACCCCGGTCACGTTGAGGAGGGTTGAGCGAGCGACCTCGTACACTAACAGTACACTATATCGCCCCTCTCCCCTCCTTTCAACCTCAAGATCTGAGCCTCATCCATTAATACAGAAACTTGGAAACCATCAACCATCAAACTCCCTCTCGCCCTCTGTTTGTTCTCCAAAGTGGGAAACAAAGAGCTAGAGGAGAGAGAGGTGTCTATGGCTATCGTCAATTCGCAATCGGCTTCTCCATTTGGTGTATTAAGTCCTCAAGCTTAGAGAGGGAGCTCAGTAGAGACCGCTTCCCCTCTTCCATTTCATCCCTCTATCCCCCTCTTTTGCCTGTCTATATAATATCATGCCTTTATTAACCTGAAAACATTGACTGTAACTGGCAGTGACTGCTGGATATGGGAGTCGTAGGCAGGTCACAGCATGGATCTACAAAACTCCTGCTTGTTGTGTTATTGGACATGAGGAGCAACTACATCTGATATGAGAGGATCAGAGCAGGAGATGGCTTTGCCTGCTGGCTGTACGGTAATGCTACTATGGTTTAAGAGACATAATAAAACCATCCATATTCTCTCTTCTGTAGATGGATTTGTAACTACATCTGGCTCCTGCAAAGACGCATCAATAGAGATGGCTGAATTCACTTCTTCTTCTACACCTGAATACCACCGCCCTCTCCTCAGACACACACGCACACACACACACACCTTGAGTTTCATCATGGAGTCTTGGCACAGCTTGTCCCCGCGTGCCGCTGTCACCTCATCAGTCCCGATCAGCTTGGCCTTGTAGCGCACGCCATCACCACGGAAACGCTTAATCAGCCCCGTCTCACTGCGGTCCTGACCTGCAGAGGGAGAGAGAGAGACGGAGTGAGAGAGAGGGAGAGAAAGAGGGAGAGAGAGGAAGAGAGAGAGGGAGCGAGAGAGACGGAGTGAGAGAGAGGGAGAGAAAGAGGGAGAGAGAGGAAGAGAGAGAGGGAGAGAGAGGGGAAGAGAAAGAGGGAGAGAGAAAGAGAGAGCGAGAGAGAGGGAGAGAGGGAGAGAGCGAGAGGGAGAGAGAGAGAAAGAGGGAGAGAGAGAGAGAGAGAAAGAGAGAGGGAGAGAGAGAGAGAGAGAGAGAGAGAGAGAGAGAGAGAGAGAGAGAGAGAGGGAGAGAGAGAGGGAGAGAGAGAGAGAGGTTTAAGAAGTGTGTGCGCGTGCATGTGTGTGTGTGTAGGGAGGAAAGGGTACAGTAGGTGGGAAAATATATATTTATGGAATATTAATATGAAATGTCTGAGGAGAAAATTAGAGCATCATCCTTCATCACTGTCTCCCTGACGAAGGCTATGACTCCGAAACGCATCAGCGGCTTTTTAGAATCTGTTCTATTGAACAACACGCCATTGCAATAAAGGCATTTTAATATAATGAAGAGTGCCTTGACCCTCCTTGATTTCTGAGTCACTGCACACACCTCTCTGTTCCCATGGGCACTGTTGGCTGTTGACAAACAGCATGAAATGCTGCTATTGAGAGGAATCATCTCGGTCCAACGCATGCCCACAATCCCATAAGCCCCCCATGAGTGATGGATGGATGAGAAGATACAGTAGGAGGGAGGGAGGGAGGGAGGAAAGAGAGAGGCGGAGGGGGAGAGAGTTGGAAAGAGATGGAGAAAGAGTGGGAGAGATGGAGAGAGGGAGTGGGAGTGAGGTGTGGGACATGGAAGACAGATCTACAGGATTTTTTGGTATGTCTGGCCTCTTTCTCTGTCGGTATCTGTCATCGTCGTCCCCCAGTCCCCCAGACACCTAACCATCACCTTGACACTAACCTTTTTTTCATTTTCTCTTCCCCTCCGCTGTCCTCCTGGTTTTGATTATGTTGGCCCAAACCCTCCACTTGTCTGTGTCTGTGAGTAACCTGTCTCTACATAACCTGCAGATGGTTTGTTAGTGTGAAGCGACTGTCTGTTGCTGCTTACACACACACACATAGTGGTATTTCAAATCAAGGTCGAAGGCACCTTGGAGAGTTTAGCTGAGACTATTTCAGGCCCCGCTCTGCCTCACTATTCTCGGCCAAGAGACTATACCCTTCATCACATCAGTTTGCAGGGCATTTTAAACCGGCTGCATGGCTAAGCTCTGTGGAAGAGAAGCAGGACAGCCTTTAATATCCCTAACAAAAACCGTCAAGCTGCAAACTAAGACCATATTACACCAAATGAGTTTATTCCAACGCTGAAAACAGATGCCATCCACATACTACATCTTACAGAAATGTAATTTAAGTTTCACGCCTCGCTAAATATTTCAGTGAAATGTCTTGTCAGTGTTTCTATTACCCAGGAAAAAGAAACAGAAACAGGAAGGGGAAAAAAGGCCAAATTAAGTGGCCCTGCGAATGAAGACGGCTCAGTTGAAATGTGGAGAGCCTGTCGTCGTCTTGGCTATGCAAACTCGCTCACTAATTCATGAGGGCTCAACTCTCTAAAGGGGGGAGAGGGCTTGAAGATGCTAAAGTCATTAAACTATCCAAGTAAGTGAATACCAAATATGGGGTCTAATTCATGCTTGTTTCCTTGCTAGAGGAGAAGCCTAGATAATGAGGCTCATATACAGTGGGGAGAACAAGTATTTGATACACTGCCGATTTTGCAGGTTTTCCTACTTACAAAGCATGTAGAGGTCTGTAATTTTTATCATAGGTACACAACTGTGAGAGACGGAATCTAAAACAAAAATCCAGAAAATCACATTGTATGATTTTTAAGTAATTAATTTGCATTTTATTGCATGACATAAGTATTTGATACATCAGAAAAGCAGAACTTAATATTTGGTACAGAAACCTTTGTTTGCAATTACAGAGATCATACGTTTCCTGTAGGTCTTGACCAGGTTTGCACACACTGCAGCAGGGATTTTGGCCCACTCCTCCATACAGACCTTCTCCAGATCCTTCAGGTTTCGGGGCTGTCGCTGGGCAATACGGACTTTCAGCTCCCTCCAAAGATTTTCTATTGGGTTCAGGTCTGGAGTCTGGCTAGGCCACTCCAGGACCTTGAGATGCTTCTTACGTAGCCACTCCTTAGTTGCCCTGGCTGTGTGATCTGTGGATGCGGCCAAGATCTTGCGATACATGGCCGCATCCATCCTCCCCTCAATACGGTGCAGTCGTCCTGTCCCCTTTGCAGAAAAGCATCCCCAAAGAATGATGTTTTCACCTCCATGCTTCACGGTTGGGATGGTGTTCTTGCGGTTGTACTCATCCTTCTTCTTCCTCCAAACATGGCGAGTGGAGTTTAGACCAAAAAGCTCTATTTTTGTCTCATCAGACCACATGACCTTCTCCCATTCCTCCTCTGGATCATCCAGATGGTCATTGGCAAACTTCAGATGGGCCTGGACATGCGCTGGCTTGAGCAGGGGGACCTTGCGTGCGCTGCAGGATTTTAATCCATGACGGCGTAGTGTGTTACTAATGGTTTTCTTTGAGACTGTGGTCCCAGCTCTCTTCAGGTCATTGACCAGGTCCTGCCGTGTAGTTCTGGGCTGATCCCTCACCTTCCTCATGATCATTGATGCCCCATGAGGTGAGATCTTGCATGGAGCCCCAGACCGAGGGTGATTGACCGTCATCTTGAACTTCTTCCATTTTCTAATAATTGCGCCAACAGTTGTTGCCTTCTCACCAAGCTGCTTGCCTATTGTCCTGTAGCCCATCCCAGCCTTGTGCAGGTCTACAATTTTATCCCTGATGTCTTACACAGCTCTCTGGTCTTGGCCATTGTGGAGAGGTTGGAGTCTGTTTGATTGAGTGTGTGGACAGGTGTCTTTTATACAGGTAACGAGTTCAAACAGGTGCAGTTAATACAGGTAATGAGTGGAGAACAGGAGGGCTTCTTAAAGAAAAACTAACAGGTCTGTGAGAGCCATAATTCTTACTGGTTGGTAGGTGATCAAATACTTATGTCATGCAATAAAATGCAAATTAATTACTTAAAAATCATACAATGTGATTTTCTGGATTTTTGTTTTAGATTCCGTCTCTCACAGTTGAAGTGTACATATGATAAAAATTACAGACCTCTACATGCTTTGTAAGTAGGAAAACCTGCAAAATCGGCAGTGTATCAAATACTTGTTCTCCCCACTGTAGATGGGTTATCTGACAATGTCACAAAAACGATGTGAGGGCTTCCATGGGGCAGAAGTCAGCGCGTTATTGTGATTCTGGATGGCCAGATTGCTAGCAAGAATGACAAGAAACTGACCATGTGGGGAATCGTGTTTTGACTGATTTCATGTCAATGCTAATATGGCTAAGATTCACTAGCTAGCTAACCAACAATTGTAACAATGTATTTGAGAGACAACAAGTGCTCATTGTGCAAATTTATTTATGATTTCAATAAACATTGGAGACGAAATATAGCTTACATGTTGTCAACAATTTAAGCCAACCCTGTCTGTTCTGCCCCATAGTTGCGCACGTGTCGGTTTTGTTGCTAAACAACCAACCCGCCTATAGTCACTGAGCGTTGGAGATCAGACCTGCCTCATACAGTATCAGCTGACATGTTAGATAGAAACTACATTACACATCCATTTTGTGCTGTTCATTTGAAAGCTCATTCCTTTCCTAGTCATTCTCCACTATAGGTGTTGTTACTGTACCACATCACCATTAGAAATCTATCCACATTTCCCATACTGTGCGTCCATTTGAATGTATATTTTAATTTACTGCGTCATACACTTTTTTTGTATTTTTTATTTTAGGGGGTAGATCAGCTTTAATATTGCAGATAGATTGTAAGTTCCATCAATGTACAGTGGGGAAAAAAAGTATTTAGTCAGCCACCAATTGTGCAAGTTCTCCCACTTAAAAAGATGAGAGAGGCCTGTAATTTTCATCATAGGTACACGTCAACTATGACAGACAAAATGAGGAATAAAAATCCAGAAAATCACATTGTAGGAATTTATTTGCAAATTATGGTGGAAAATAAGTATTTGGTCAATAACAAAAGTTTCTCAATACTTTGTTATATACCCTTTGTTGGCAATGACACAGGTCAAACGTTTTCTGTAAGTCTTCACAAGGTTTTCACACACTGTTGCTGGTATTTTGGCCCATTCCTCCATGCAGATCTCCTCTAGAGCAGTGATGTTTTGGGGCTGTCGCTGGGCAACACGGACTTTCAACTCCCTCCAAAGATTTTCTATGGGGTTGAGATCTGGAGACTGGCTAGGCCACTCCAGGACCTTGAAATGCTTCTTACGAAGCCACTCCTTCGTTGCCCGGGCGGTGTGTTTGGGATCATTGTCATGCTGAAAGACCCAGCCACGTTTCATCTTCAATGCCCTTGCTGATTGAAGGAGGTTTTCACTCAAAATCTCACGATACATGGCCCCATTCATTCTTTCCTTTACACGGATCAGTCGTCCTGGTCCCTTTGCAGAAAAACAGCCCCAAAGCATGATGTTTCCACCCCCATGCTTCACAGTAGGTATGGTGTTCTTTGGATGCAACTCAGCATTCTTTGTCCTCCAAACACGACGAGTTGAGTTTTTACCAAAAAGTTCTATTTTGGTTTCATCTGACCATATGACATTCTCCCAATCCTCTTCTGGATCATCCAAATGCACTCTAGCAAACTTCAGACGGGCCTGGACATGTACTGGCTTAAGCAGGGAGACACGTCTGGCACTGCAGGATTTGAGTCCCTGGCGGCGTAGTGTGTTACTGATGGTAGGCTTTGTTACTTTGGTCCCAACTCTCTGCAGGTCATTCACTAGGTCCCCCCGTGTGGTTCTGGGATTTTTGCTCACCGTTCTTGTGATCATTTTGACCCCACGGAATGAGATCTTGCGTGGAGCCCCAGATCGAGGGAGATTATCAGTGGTCTTGTATGTCTTCCATTTCCTAATAATTGCTCCCACAGTTGATTTCTTCAAAACAAGCTGCTTACCTATTGCAGATTCAGTCTTCCCAGCCTGGTGCAGGTCTACAATTTTGTTTCTGGTGTCCTTTGACAGCTCTTTGGTCTTGGCCATAGTGGAGTTTGGAGTGTGACTGTTTGAGGTTGTGGACAGGTGTCTTTTATACTGATAACAAGTTCAAACAGGTGCCATTAATACAGGTAACGAGTGGAGGACAGAGGAGCCTCTTAAAGAAGAAGTTTCAGGTCTGTGAGAGCCAGAAATCTTGCTTGTTTGTAGGTGACCAAATACTTATTTTCCACCATAATTTGCAAATAAATTCATTAAAAATCCTACAATGTGATTTTCTGGATTTTTTTCCTCAATTTGTCTGTCATAGTTAACGTGTACCTATGATGAAAATTACAGGCCTCTCTCATCTTTTTAAGTGGGAGAACTTGCACAATTGGTGGCTGACTAAATACTTTTTTCCCCCACTGTAACTGTCTGCATTACTTCCAATCCCCCATATGGTTTTTTTTTCTCGCAAATATATATATATATATATATATATATATATATATATATACAGTGCTATGAAAAAGTATTTGCCCCCTTTCTAATTTTCTCTACTTTTGCATATTTGTGATACTGATGACATGGTTCCAGTAATGCCTGGCGAAAACCAAACTCTGCATTCCACAGTAAGAACATCATACCAAAGGTCAAGCATGGTGGTGGTGGTGTGATGGTTTGGGGATGCTTTGCTGCTTCAGGACCTGGACGACTTGCCTTAATAGAAGGAACCATGAATTCTGCTCTTTATCAGAGAATTCTACAGGAGAATGTCAGACCATCCGTCTGTGAGCTGAAGCTGAAGCGCAGCTGGGTCATACAGCAAGACAATGATCCAAAACACACAATCAAGTCTACATGAAAATTGCTAAAAAGCAACAAATTGGAAGTTTTGGAATGGCCTAGTCAAAGTCCAGACCTAATCCCAATTGAGATGTTGTGGCAGGACTTGAAACGAGCAGTTCATGCTTAAAAACCCACACGTCACTGAGTTAAAGCAGTTCTGCATGGAAGAGTGGGCCAAAATTCCTCCACAGCGACGTGAGAGACTGATCAACAACTACAGGAAGCATTTGGTTGGAGTCATTGCAGCTAAAGGTGGCACAACCAGTTATTGAGTGTAAGGGGGCAATTACTTTTTCAAACAGGGGGATTGGGTGTTGCATAACTTTGTTTATGAAATAAATGAAATAAATATGTAGTTGTTGTGTTATTTGTTCACTTATGTTCCCTTTATCTAATATTATGTTTTGGTTGAAGATCTGATAACATTCAGTATCACAAATATGCAAAAGTAGAGAAAATTATAAGGGGGGCAAATACTTTTTCATAGCACTGTATATATATATACACATACATACATACATACACATACATACATACATACATACATTCATACATACATACATACATACATACATACATACATACATACATACATACATACATACATACATACATACATATATACATACATATATACACATAAATATACATTTCCTTTTTTAAAATATATTTCCCTTTATTACTTTCCAACCCCACCACCCCTTCCCTAATTGGAGTAAACTAGTGAACAACAATGCTTAGGCCTCTACTTCCAGCTTTTACATACTATATACATTTTATGGACACAGTCAATTTTACAATAATTCTATTCTGTTTGTTTTTACTCCTGAACTTCCTCTACCCTCAACCTCTCCGATCATTTTCATGATGTCCATCCGGTTTGCTTCTATATGCCATATCTTTCTAACTGTGCTCTTTCACAAAAGCTCTTAACCTATAACATATATACTTATTATGGACACAGTATGCTTACATTATTAGTTATCTTGTTGTTATTAGTTGTTGTCAGTTGTTATTAGTCCCATCCTTCAACTCCATTCAACACCACCCATCATTCCCTAACACCATCCTGTCACGCCCTGACTCAGGGGACTCTTATATGTTGAGTCAGGGTGTGGGGTTCTATGTTGGGTTTTCTATGTTTCAGTCTAGGTGTTGTAGTTCTGTGTTTGGCCGGGTGTGATTCCCAATCAGAGACAGCTGTCGCTCGTTGTCTCTGATTGGGGATCATACTTAGGCAGCCTATTGGCACTCGTTAGTTGTGGGATCTTGTTCCGTGTATAGGTTTGTTGTGTGTTCAACCTTAGGACTTCACGTTTCGTTTATTTATTGTTTTGTCGTGTGTTTATCAGTTTAATAAACATGTACGCATTTCACGCTGCGCCTTGGTCTGACCCGTCCTTGAACGAACGTGACAGAAGATCCCACCAAACACGGACTAAGCAGCGTGCCCAGGAGGACCGAACACCCTGGACACAGGTGGGAAGATGTGGTCGTGGGAGGAGATATTTGGACCCTGGGCGAAGAAGGAAGTCCAGGCAGGAGAGGAGCAACAGCAACACAGAAGCCGGTCGAGGAAGAAGCCCGAGAAGCAGCCCCAATATTTTTTTGGGGGGGGGCTAAAGGGGTGGTCGGGGAGCAAGAGAGAAGAGCCCCGACCACTGCACCCGGTGGGTTTCCAGATTGAGTCCCTACAACCATGGGAAGAAGAGTGGGAACAGTATTAAACTGAGGAGTCGGAGGATGACGACGACGATGAGTTTCTTTTCCCTAACTCGTGGGGGCTCCCGGAGGAGTCCTTACTGGAGGAGGAGTGCTCACTGGAGGAGGAGTGCCGAGAGAGAGAGCAGGATCGGATCGGCAGAGTAAGAGAGGAGGCCACCATATTACGGGGGCTGATAGCTAGAATAGAGCAGGAGAGATCCATTCAAGAGGAGGCACTGCAGGAGGCTCGTAGGGAGAAGGAGGAAGTAGAGGCACGGAGAGAGGAGCTGGTTAGGCAGCATAAGGAGCGGGGGTTAATAAAGGAACCCAGGTATGCGGAAATACGCACTGTGTCACCAGTGCACCTTCCCAGTCCGGTCCGGCCCGTTCCTGCTCCTCGCACCAAGCCAGTGGTGTGTGTCGCCAGTCCGGCCCGGCCTGTTCCTGCTCCTCGCACCAGGCCAGTGGTGCGTGTTCCCAGTCCGGCCCGGCCTGTTCCTGCTCCTCGCACCAAGACAGTGGTGCGTGTTCCCAGTCCGGCCCGGCCTGTTCCTGCTCCTCGCACCAAGCCAGTGGTGCGTGTCGCCAGTCCGGCCCGGCCCGTTCCTGCTCCTCGCACCAAGCCAGTGGTGCGTGTTCCCAGTCCGGCCCGGCCTGTTCCTGCTCCTCGCACCAAGCCAGTGGTGTGTGTCGCCAGTCCGGCCCGGCCTTTCCTGCTCCTCGCACCAAGCCAGTATTGCGTGTCGCCAGTCCGGCCCGGCCCGTCCTGCTCCTCGCACCAAGCCAGTGGTGCGTGTTCCCAGTCCGGCCCGGTCTGTTCCTGCTCCTCGCACAAAGCCAGTGGTGCGTGTCACCAGTCCGGCCCGGCCCGTTCCTGCTCCTCGCACCAGACCAGTGGTGCATGTTCCCAGTCCGGTCCGGCCCGTTCCTGTTCCTCGCACAAAGCCAGTGGTGCGTGTCGCCAGTCCGGCCCGGCCCGTGCCTGCTCCTCGCACCAAGCCAGTGGTGCGTGTTCCCAGTCCGGCCCGGCCTGTTCCTGCTCCTCGCACCAAGCCAGTGGTGCGTGTCGCCAGTCCGGCCCGGCCTGTTCCTGCTCCTCGCACCAAGTCAGTGGTGCGTGTCGCTAGTCCGGCCAGGCCCGTTCCTGCTCCTCGCACCAAGCCAGTGGTGCGTGTTCCCAGTCCGGCCCGGCCTGTTCCTTCTCCTCGCACCA
Source organism: Coregonus lavaretus (assembly GCF_964263955.1). Lineage (NCBI taxonomy): Eukaryota > Metazoa > Chordata > Actinopteri > Salmoniformes > Salmonidae > Coregonus > Coregonus lavaretus. The sequence continues at coordinate 12,313,894 of NC_140010.1, read as the reverse complement.
AGCCAGTGGTGCGTGTCGCCAGTCCGGCCCGGCATGTTCCTGCTCCTCGCACCAAGCCAGTGGTGCGTGTCGCCAGTCCGGCCCGGCCCGTTCCTGCTCCTCGCACCAAGCCAGTGGTGCGTGTGTCCAGTCCGGCATGGCCAGAGCAGTCCGCTCCACCGGTGCCTGATTCAGCTCCGGTCAGCTGCTCCACTCCGGAGCCAGAGTAGTCCACTCCGCCGGGGTCCAGTCCAGCTCCGGTCAGCGGCTCCACTCCAGAGCCAGAGCAGTCCGCTCCACCGGTGCCTGATCCAGCTCCGGTCAGCTGCTCCACTCCGGAGCCAGAGCAGTCCGCTCCACCGGTGCCTAGTCCAGCTCCGGTCAGCGGCTCCAGTCCGGAGACAGAGCAGTCCGCTCCACCGGTGCCCGGTCCAGCTCCGGTCAGCGGCTCCAGTCCAGACCCAGACGTCAGCCCCTCTCCAGGTTCGGGGTCTCCCACACCAGGGTCCAAACAGGGCTTGGAGTATCGTGGGAGGAAGGAGAGGGGAAGCAGCGTGCTGAGGTCCAGACCAGACCAGGGGCGCAACAGGGAGGCGGAGAGTATGTGGTCGTCACACCCGGAGCCGGATCCGCCTCCGAGGCGGAAAATACCCACCCGGCCCCTACCCTGTTATGTAAACCGCAAAGGTTGTGCGGTCGGAGTCCGCACTTTTGGGGGGGGGGGTACTGTCACGCCCTGACTCAGGGGACTCTTATATGTTGAGTCAGGGTGTGAATATTCTATGTTGGGTTTTCTATGTTTCAGTCTAGGTGTTGTATATCTATGTTTGGCAGGGTGTGATTCCCAATCAGAGACAGCTGTCGGCTACTTAGGCAGCCTATTGGCACTCGTTAGTTGTGGGATCTTGTTCCGTGTATAGGTTTGTTGTGTGTTCAACCTTAGGACTTCACGTTTCGTTTGTTTATTGTTTTGTCGTGTGTTTATCAGTTTAATAAACATGTACGCATTTCACGCTGCGCCTTGGTCTGACCCGTCCTTCAACGTCCGTGACACATCCATATTGGTTTTCTATTTGCCATATACTTTTCAACTGTACTGTGATGTTTTACAAAAGTTCTGAACCTTTCTATTCTCATTGTTTCTACAGATTGTAAATTGAAAATAAACATTTTTGCTAAAAGTATTATTATATTATTGATCGATTGACTATGACTTTTCAGATCACCCAGTAATGCTATCTGCAGGGCTAGCTCCAGGTAAATATTGCAATCCTTTAGCCATTCCTGGACCTGTGTCCAAAAACAAGCTACAAATGGACAGTACCAAAACAAATGATCTAATGATTCTGTCTCTTCGCAGCAAAATCTGCAGAGCTGGGAAGATTGTATCCCCCATATAAATAACATTATATTGGTAGCAAGAATTTTATATAATAATTTTAATTGAAAAATTCTAAGTTTTGAATCCGGCGTCGTTTTGAGTATCAGCTCATAAACACTATGCCATGGGATCGGTACGTCAAAAATCTCTTCCCAACTATTTTGCAATCTAATGGGACGGCTGTCAATCCTTTGGTCCTTAAATGAAACTGGTATACTTTGTTATTTATCACAGTTTTCTTTAACCAATTATGTTCTTTAATGCAAGGCCGACAGACAAGTTCCTTACATTTTCCCCCTTCCACTTTCGTCTTCCATTTTTGCGGTAATGCTGCAATTATTTAGTTGTAATTTTGGGTAGAGCAGACATTTCCATATGTTTTTGTTAGGTGCATGTGCGACATAACTCCACCAGTCCTACCGATGATATAATTGTACTGCATCATTCACTTAACATACTATGTACTGCATCATACACTTAACATAATATGTACTGCATCATACACTTAACATACTATGTACTGCATCATATACCGCACCATACACTATATCATACAGTACAGTGCATTAAGAAAGTATTCATACCCCTTGACTTATTCCACATTTTGTTGTTACAGCTTGAATTCATTTTTTTTTTAAATATATTTTATTTTCTCACCCATCTACACACAATACCCCATAATGACAAAGTGAAAACATGTTTTTAGACATTTTTGCAAATGTATTTAAAATGAAATACAGAAATATCTTTTTGCAGAAGTATTCACACCCCTTTGCTATGACACTCCAAATTGAGCTCAGGTGCACCCAATTTCCTTTGATCATCCTTGAAATGTCACTACAACTTGATTACAGTCCACCTGTGGCCAATTCAATGGTTTGAACATGATTTAGAAAGAAACACACCTGTCTACATAAGGTCCCACAGCTCACAGTGAATGTCAGAGCAGAAACTATACCATGAAGTCTAAGGAACTGTCTGTAGATCTCTGAGATAGAATTGTGATGAGGCATACAGTGCATTCGGAAAGTATTTAGACCCCTTGAATTTTTCCACATTTTGTTACGTTACAGCCTTATTTTAAAATGGATTCAATTGTTTTTTATCCTCATCAATCTACATACAATACTACATAATGTCAAAGCAAAAACAGGTTTTTACACATTTTTGCAAATGTATAAAAAATAAAAAACTGAAATATCACATTTATATACAGTGAGGGAAAAAAGTATTTGATACCCTGCTGATTTTGTACGTTTGCCCATTGACAAAGACATGATCAGTCTATAATTTTAATGGTAGGTTTATTTGAACAGTGAGAGACAGAATAACAACAAAAAAATCCAGAAAAACGCATATCAAAAATATTATAAATTGATTTGCATTTTAATGAGGGAAATAAGTATTTGACCCCTCTGCAAAACATGACTTAGTACTTGGTGGTAAAACCCTTGTTGGCAATCACAGAGGTCAGACGTTTCTTGTAGTTGGCCACCAGGTTTGCACACATCTCAGGAGGGATTTTGTTCCACTCCTCTTTGCAGATCTTCTCCAAGTCATTAAGGTTTCGAGGCTGATGTTTGGCAACTCGAACCTTCAGCTCCCTCCACAGATTTTCTATGGGATTAAGGTCTGGAGTCTGGCTAGGCCACTCCAGGACCTTAATGTGCTTCTTCTTGAGCCACTCCTTTGTTGACTTGGCCGTGTGTTTTGGGTTATTGTCATGCTGGAATACCCATCCACGACCCATTTTCAATGCCATGGCTGAGGGAAGGAGGTTCTCACCCAAGATTTGTTGGTACATGGCCCCGTCCATCGTCCCTTTGATGCAGTGAAGTTGTCCTGTCCCCTTAGCAGAAAAACACCCCAAAAGCATAATGTTTCCACCTCCATGTTTGACGGTGGGGATGGTGTTCTTGGGGTCATAGGCAGCATTCCTCCTCCTCCAAACACGGCGAGTTGAGTTGATGCCAAAGAGCTCGATTTTGATCTCATCTGACCACAACACTTTCACCCAGTTCTCCTCTGAATCATTCAGATGTTCATTGGCAAACTTCAGACGGCCCTGTATATGTGCTTTCTTGAGCAGGGGGACCTTGCGGGCGCTGCAGGATTTCAGTCCTTCACGGCGTAGTGTGTTACCAATTGTTTTCTTGGTGACTATGGTCCCAGCTGCCTTGAGATCATTGACAAGATCCTCCAGTGTAGTTCTGGGCTGATTCCTCACCGTTCTCATGATCATTGCAACTCCATGAGGTGAGATCTTGCATGGAGCCCCAGGCCGAGGGAGATTAACAGTTATTTTGTGTTTCTTCCATTTGCGAATAATCGCACCAACTGTTGTCACCTTCTCACCAAGCTACTTGGCGATGGTCTTGTAGCCCATTCCAGCCTTGTGTAGGTCTACAATCTTGTCCCTGACATCCTTGGAAAGCTCTTTGTGTCACGATCGTCGAAAGGAGTAGACCAATGCGCAGCGTGGAATGCGAACATACTTTATTATATTCAACACACGAACAAAAACAACAAAACGATACGTGAAGTCCTTGGTAACAAACACAAACCATACACGGAACAAGATCCCACAATACACTGTGCCAAACAGGCTGCCTAAGTATGGTTCCCAATCAGAGACAACAAGCAACAGCTGATTCTCGTTGCCTCTGATTGAGAACCACCCCGGCCAACATAGATACACATGAACTAGAAACTGAAACAAAGAACACAAAACATAGACTCTACACACCCTGGCTCAACATAAAAGAGTCCCTAGAGCCAGGGCGTGACAGTACCCCCCCCCCCCCCCCCAAAGGCGCGGACTGCGACCGCGCCAAACATAAACCGAACAGGGGCGGGCTGGGTGGGCATTCCTCCTCGGAGGCGGATCCGGCTCCGGGCGTGACCACCACCCTCTAATAACCCCCCCGTAGTGCCCCTGGTCTGGTCTGGCCCCGCTGGCTGGAGCTGGACTGGACATCGGTGGAGCGGATTGCTTAGGCTCCGGTGTGGAGCAGCTGACCGGTACCTGACCAGGCACCGGTGAAACGGGCACGGGCTGAGCCGGACTGACGATGCGCACCACAGGCTTGGTGCGGGGAGCAGGAATGGGCCGGACCGGGCTGACGACGCGCACCCCTGGCTTGGTGCGGGGAGCAGGAACGGGCCGGGCCGGGCTGGCGACGCGCACCATAGGCTTGGTTCGGGGAGCAGGAACAGGCCGGGCCGGGCTGGCGACGCGCACCATTGGCTTGGTGTGGGGAGCAGGAACAGGCCGGGCTGGCGACGCGCACCATTGGCTTGGTGCGAGGGGCAGGAACAGGCCGGGCCGGGCTGGCGACGCGCACCATTGGCTTGGTGCGAGGGGCAGGAACAGGCCGTGCCGGGCTGGCGACGCGCACCATTGGCTTGGTGCGAGGGGCAGGAACAGGCCGGGCCGGGCTGGCGACGCGCACCATTGGCTTGGTGCGAGGGGCAGGAACAGGCCGGACCGAGCTGGCGACGCGCATCATAGGCTTGGTGCGAGGGACAGGAACAGGCCGGACCGCACTGGGAACACACACCACTGGCCTTATACGGGGATCAGGAACGGGCCGGACCGGACTGACAACACACTTCAGTACCTCTCGCCGTGCCTCTACACTTTCCCTCCCTCTAATCACCAATGGCTCCCGTAACCCGGTGGCCTTCTCTCCTCGTCCACAAACTCGCCCCTTATCTGCCTCCAGCAGCCCCGTCGTCCATGCCATGTGCCCCCCCCCCCTAAAAATGTCTTGGGGTTGCCTCTCGCCTGTCCGACGACGACACTGTTGGCGCCGTACCTCCTCTCTCGCCAAGGCTTTAACCTTTGCCCATGGTCCTCTGCCCTCGAACATGTCCTCCCAGGACCACCATTTGCCCACCTGGGCCATCGCCAACTTCTCCATCTCCTTACCCGGCGTTAGCTCCGAAACACGCTGCTTGGTCCAGTCAAGGTGGGATCTTCTGTCACGATCGTCGAAAGGAGTAGACCAATGCGCAGCGTGGAATGCGAACATACTTTATTATATTCACCACACGAACAAAAACAACAAAACGATACGTGAAGTCCTTGGTAACAAACACAAACCATACATGGAACAAGATCCCACAATACACTGTGCCAAACAGGCTGCCTAAGTATGGTTCCCAATCAGAGACAACAAGCAACAGCTGATTCTCGTTGCCTCTGATTGAGAACCACCCCGGCCAACATAGATACACATGAACTAGAAACTGAAACAAAGAACACAAAACATAGACTCTACACACCCTGGCTCAACATAAAAGAGTCCCTAGAGCCAGGGCGTGACACTTTGGTCTTGGCCATGGTGGAGAGTTTGGAATCTGATTCATTGATTGCTTCTGTGGACATTTGTCTTTTATACAGGTAACAAGCTGAGATTAGGAGCACTCCCTTTGAGAGTGTGCTCCTAAGCTCAGCTCGTTACCTGTATAAAAGACACCTGGGAGCCAGAAATCTTTCTGATTGAGAGGGGGTCAAATACTTATTTCCCTCATTAAAATGCAAATGAATTTATAACATTTTTGACATGCGTTTTTCTGGATTTTTTGTTGTTATTCTGTCTCTCACTGTTCAAATAAACCTACCATTAAAATGATAGACTGATCATTTCTTTGTCAGTGGGCAAACGTACAAAATCAGCAGGGGATCAAATACTTTTTTCCCTCACTGTAAGTATTCAGACTCTTCACTCAGTACACCTTTGGCAACGATTACAGACTCGATTCTTCTTGGGTATGACGCAACTAGCTTGGCACACCTGTATTTGGGGAGTTTCTCCTATTCTTCTCTGCAGATCTTCTCAAGATCTGTCAGGTTGGATGAGGAGTGTCGCTGCACAGCTATTTTCAGGTCTCCCCAGAGATGTTCGATCAGGTTCAAGTCCGAGCTCGGCTGGGCCACTCAAGGATTTAGAGACTTGTCCCGAAGCCACTCCTGCATTGTCTTGGCTGTGTGCTTAGGGTCGTTGTGCTGTTGGAAGGTAAACCTTTGCCCCAGTCTGAGGTCCTGAGCACTCTGGAGAAGGTCTGTACTTTGCTCCGTTCATCTTTCCCTCGATCCTGACTAGTCTCCCAGTCCCTGCCGCTGAAAAACATCCCCACAGCATGATGTTGCCACCACGCTTCACTGTAGGGATGGTGCCAGGTTTCCTCCAGACGTGACGCTTGGCATTCAGGCCAAAGTGTTCAATCTTGGTTTCATCAGACCAGAGAATCTTGTTTCTCATGGTCTGAGAGTCCTTTAAGTGCCTTTTGGCAAACTCCAAGCGGGCTGTCGTGTGCCTTTTACTGAGGAGTGGCTTCCGTCTGGCCATTCTACCATAAAGGCCTGATTGGTGGAGTGCTGCAGAGATGGTTGTCCTTCTGGAAGGTTCTCCCATCTCCACAGAGGAACTCTGGAGCTCTGTCAGAGTGACCATCCGGTTCTTGGTCACCTCCCTGACCAAGGGCCTTCTCCCCCGATTGCTCAGTTTGGCCGGGTGGCCAGCTCTAGGATTCCAAACTTCTTCCATTTAAGAATGATGAAAGCCACTGTGTTCTTGGGGACCTTCAATGCTGCAGAATATTTTTGGTACCCTTCCCCAGATCTGCTCCTCGACACAATCCTGTCTCGGAGCTCTACGGACAATTCCTTTGACGTCATGGCTTGGTTTTTTTTCTGACATGCACTGTCAACTGTGGGACCTTATATAGACAGGTGTGTGCCTTTCCAAATCATGTCCAATCTATTGAATTTACCACATGTGGACTCCAATCAAGTTGTAGAAACATCTCAAGGATGATCAATGAAAACAGGATGCACCTGAGCTCAATTTTGAGTCTATATCAAAGGGTCTGAATACTTAGGTAAATAAGCTATTTCTGTTTTTGTTTTTGTTTTCATAAATTTGTTTTCGCTATGTCATTATGGGGTATTGTGTGTAGACTGATGAGGATTTATTTTATTTAATCAATTTTAGAATAAGGCTGTAACGTAACAAAATGTGAAAAAAGGGAAGGGGTCTCAATACTTTCCGAATGCACTGTAAATGAGATATTTCTCTATTGAATTTTCTATAAATTAGCAACAATTTCTAAAGACTTTCTTTCACTTTGTCATTATCGGGTATTGTGTGTGGATGGGTGAGAAAACAAATTAATGTTATTCATTTTGAATTCAGACTGTAACACAACAAGATGTGGAATAAGTCAAGGGCTATGAATCCTTTCTAAAAGGCACTGTATATCATCTTTTATCAAGTCTTACCAAAATATATTGTACTACTATAGGACTGTCTCATCCAGTGCTTCCCTCTGAGTCCCCTAAGCAGATTGGTGCTTTACATTGTACTGTATGCCAACTGTGTAATCACACTTGAGGAGAGATTTTGTGGATTTATGCAAAGAGCCACAAAAACCCCAAGCAGCCCTCCCTGCATAGGAAATGCAAGTGTTGCTACAGCGTCTAGATACAGAGTCTAGATACAACATGATAATCTCTGCAGTATACGCCCAGGGTTCACATCACGGTGAGTGCACTACATTGTAGCTGGATTTGGGAACCAACCGATTTGGGATGTTGTTTAAATGATGTTTCCAGGAAGAAGATAAATATGACACACACTCTTGTCCCCTAGAAGAATCACTGCTCTTTTTGTACTACAGCGTGGGTGTAGTAGTGTAGTAGTGTATGGGTGTAGTAGAGTGTGGGTGTAGTAGAGCGTGGGTGTAGTAGAGTGTGGGTGTAGTAGTGTATGGGTGTAGTAGAGCGTGGGTGTAGTAGAGTGTGGGTGTGGTAGAGTGTGGGTGTAGTAGTGTATGTGTGTAGTAGAGTGTGGGTGTAGTAGAGCGTGGGTGTAGTAGAGCATGGGTGTAGAAGAGTGTGGGTGTAGTAGAGTGTGGGTGTAGTAGAGTGTGGGTGTAGTAGTGTAGTAGTGTTAGGGTGTAGTAGAGCGTGGGTGTAGTAGTGTAGTAGTGTATGGGTGTAGTAGAGTGTGGGTGTAGTAGAGCGTGGGTGTAGTAGAGCGTGGGTGTAGTAGAGCATGGGTGTAGAAGAGTGTGGGTGTAGTATAGTGTGGGTGTAGTAGAGTGTGGGTGTAGTAGTGTAGTAGTGTTAGGGTGTAGTAGAGCGTGGGTGTAGTAGTGTAGTAGTGTATGGGTGTAGTAGAGTGTGGGTGTAGTAGAGCGTGGGTGTAGTAGAGTGTGGGTGTAGTAGTGTATGGGTGTAGTAGAGCGTGGGTGTAGTAGAGTGTGGGTGTAGTAGAGTGTGGGTGTAGTAGTGTATGGGTGTAGTAGAGTGTGGGTGTAGTAGAGCATGGGTGTAGTAGAGCGTGGGTGTAGAAGAGTGTGGGTGTAGTAGAGTGTGGGTGTAGTAGAGTGTGAGTGTAGTAGTGTAGTAGTGTATGGGTGTAGTAGAGCATGGGTGTAGTAGTAGAAGAGTGTGGGTGTAGTAGAGTGTGGGTGTAGTAGAGTGTGGGTGTAGTAGTGTAGTAGTGTTAGGGTGTAGTAGAGCGTGGGTGTAGTAGTGTAGTAGTGTATGGGTGTAGTAGAGTGTGGGTGTAGTAGAGCGTGGGTGTAGTAGAGCGTGGGTGTAGTAGAGCATGGGTGTAGAAGAGTGTGGGTGTAGTATAGTGTGGGTGTAGTAGAGTGTGGGTGTAGTAGTGTAGTAGTGTTAGGGTGTAGTAGAGCGTGGGTGTAGTAGTGTAGTAGTGTATGGGTGTAGTAGAGTGTGGGTGTAGTAGAGCGTGGGTGTAGTAGAGTGTGGGTGTAGTAGTGTATGGGTGTAGTAGAGCGTGGGTGTAGTAGAGTGTGGGTGTAGTAGAGTGTGGGTGTAGTAGTGTATGGGTGTAGTAGAGTGTGGGTGTAGTAGAGCATGGGTGTAGTAGAGCGTGGGTGTAGAAGAGTGTGGGTGTAGTAGAGTGTGGGTGTAGTAGAGTGTGGGTGTAGTAGAGTGTGAGTGTAGTAGTGTAGTAGTGTATGGGTGTAGTAGAGCATGGGTGTAGTAGTATAGTAGAGTATGGGTGTAGTAGTGTAGTAGAGTGTGGGTGTAGTAGTGTAGTAGAGTGTGGGTGTAGTAGTGTAGTAGAGTGTGGGTGTAGTAGTGTAGTAGAGTGTGGGTGTAGTAGTGTAGTAGAGTGTGGGTGTAGTAGTGTAGTAGAGCGTGGGTGTAATAGTGTAGTAGAGCGTGGGTGTAGTAGTGTAGTAGAGTGTGGGTGTAGTAGTGTAGTAGAGTGTGAGTGTGGGTGTAGTAGTGTAGTAGAGTGTGGGTGTAGTAGTGTAGTAGAGCGTGGGTGTAGTAGTGTAGTAGAGCGTGGGTGTAGTAGTGTAGTAGAGCGTGGGTGTAGTAGTGTAGTAGAGTGTGGGTGTAGTAGTGTAGTAAAGCGTGGGTGTAGTAGTGTAGTAGAGTGTGGGTGTAGTAGTGTAGTAGAGTGTGAGTGTGGGTGTAGTAGTGTAGTAGAGTGTGGGTGTAGTAGTGTAGTAGAGCGTGGGTGTAGTAGTGTAGTAGAGTGTGGGTGTAGTAGTGTAGTAGAGCGTGGGTGTAGTAGTGTAGTAGAGTGTGGGTGTAGTAGTGTAGTAGAGTGTGGGTGTAGTAGTGTAGTAGAGTGTGGGTGTAATAGAGCGCACAAAAGATGGCGCCGACGGAGAAGGCCGACATCTTAAGAGTTCCGACTTTGCTATTTAGTGACTTTTTTCATGTTTATCTTTACTTTTTTTTTTACAGAATGTTCATACTGAACAAAAATATAAACACAACATGTAAAGTGTTGGTCCCATGTTTCATGAGCTGTAATAAAAGATCCCAGAAATGTCCCATATGCACAAAAAGCTTATTTCTCTCAAATTTTGTGCACAAATTTGTTTACATCCCTGTTAGTGAGCATATCATCTGAGACCAGCCACGCGGACAGCTGATGAAACTGAGGAGTTTTCTGTCTGTAATAAAGCCCTTTTGTGGGGAAAAACTCATTCTGATTGGCTGGGCCTGGCTCCCCAGTGGGTGGGCCTGGCTCCCAAGTGGGTGGGCCTATGCCCTTCCAGGCCCACCCATTACATTTACATTTACGTCATTTAGCAGACGCTCTTATCCAGAGCGACTTACAAATTGGTGCATTCACCTTATAGCCAGTGGGATAACCACTTTACAATATGTTTTAATTTTTTTGGGGTGGGGTAAGGGGGGATAGAAGGATTACTTTATCCTATCCCAGGTATTCCTTAAAGAGGTGGGGTTTCAAGTGTCTCCGGAAGGTGGTGAGTGACTCCGCTGTCCTGGCGTCGTGAGGGAGCTTGTTCCACCATTGGGGTGCCAGAGCAGCGAACAGTTTTGACTGGGCTGAGTGGGAACTGTGCTTCCGCAGAGGTAGGGGGGCCAGCAGGCCAGAGATGGATGAACGCAATGCCCTCGTTTGGATGTAGGAACTGATCAGAGCCTGAAGGTACGGAGGTGCCGTTCCCCTCACAGCTCCGTAGGCAAGCACCATGGTCTTGTAGCAGATGCAAGCTTCAACTGGAAGCCAGTGGAGTGTGCGGAGGAGCGGGGTGACGTGAGAGAACTTGAGGAGGTTGAACACGAGACGGGCTGCGGCATTCTGGATGAGTTGTAGGGGTTTAATGGCACAGGCAGGGAGCCCAGCCAACAGCGAGTTGCAGTAATCCAGACGGGAGATGACAAGTGCCTGGATTAGGACCTGTGCCGCTTCCTGTGTAAGGCAGGGTCGTACTCTCCGAATGTTGTAGAGCATGAACCTACAGGATCGGGTCACCGCTTTGATGTTAGCGGAGAACGACAGGGTGTTGTCCAAGGTCACGCCAAGGCTCTTCACACTCTGGGAGGAGGACACAACGGAGTTGTCAACCGTGATGGCGAGATCATGGAACGGGCAGTCCTTCCCCGGGAGGAAGAGCAGCTCCGTCTTGCCGAGGTTCAGCTTGAGGTGGTGATCCGTCATCCACACTGATATGTCTGCCAGACATGCAGAGATGCGATTCGCCACCTTGTTATTAGAAGGAGGGAAAGGAGAAGATTAGTTGTGTGTTGTCTGCGTAGCAATGATAGGAGAGGCCATGTGAGGATATGACAGAGCCAAGTGACTTGGTGTATAGCGAGAATAGGAGAGGGCCTAGAACTGAGCCCTGGGGGACACCAGTGGTGAGAGCACGTGGTGCGGAGACAGATTCTCGCCACGCCACTTGGTAGGAGCGACCGGTCAGGTAGGACGCAATCCAAGAGTGAGCCGCGCCGGAGATGCCCAGCTCGGAGAGGGTGGAGAGGAGGATCTGATGGTTCAAAGTATCAAAGGCAGCAGACAGGTCTAGAAGGACAAGAGCAGAGGAGAGAGAGTTAGCTTTAGCAGTGCGGAGAGCCTCCTTGACACAGAGAAGAGCAGTCTCAGTTGAATGACCAGTCTTGAAACCTGACTGGTTTGGATCAAGAAGGTCATTCTGAGAGACATAGCAAGAGAGTTGGCTAAAGAAGGCACGCTCAAGAGTTTTGGAGAGAAACGAAAGAAGGGATACTGGTCTGTAGTTGTTGACATCAGAGGGATCGAGTGTTGGTTTTTTGAGAAGGGGTGCAACTCTCGCTCTCTTGAAGACGGAAGGGACATAGCCAGCGGTCAAGGATGAGTTGATGAGCGAGGTGAGGTAAGGGAGAAGGTCACTGGAGATGGTCTGGAGAAGAGAAGAGGGGATAGGGTCAAGCGGGCAGGTTGTTGGGCGGCCGGCCGTCACAAGTCGCAAGATTTTATCTGGAGAGAGAGGGGAGAAAGAAGTCAAAGCATAGGGTAGGGCAGTGTGAGCAGGACCAGCAGTGTCATTTGACTTAACAAGCGAGGATCGGATGACGTCAACCTTCTTTTCAAAATGGTTGACGAAGTCATCCACAGAGAGGGAGGGGGGGGGGAGGATTCAGCAGGGAGGAGAACGTGGCAAAGAGCTTCCTAGGGTTAGAGGCAGATGCTTGGAATTTAGAGTGGTAGAAAGTTGCTTTAGCAGCAGAAACAGATAAAGAAAATGTAGAGAGGAGGGAGTGAAAAGATGCCAGGTCCGCAGGGAGTCTAGTTTTCCTCCATTTCCGCTCGGCTGCCCGGAGCCCTGTTCTGTGAGCTCGCAATGAGTCATCAAGCCACGGAGCAGGAGGGGAGGACCGAGCCGGCCGGGAGGATAGGGGACATAGAGTGTCAAAGGATGCAGAAAGGGAGGAGAGGAGGGTTGAGGAGGCAGAATCAGGAGATTGGAGGGAGATGGATTGAGCAGAGGGAAGAGATGATAGGATGGAAGAGGAGAGAGTAGCGGGAGAGAGAGAGCGAAGGTTGCGACGGCGCATTACCATCTGAGTAGGGGCAGAGTGAGTAGTGTTGGAGGAGAGCGAGAGAGAAAAGGATACAAAGTAGTGGTCGGAGACATGGAGGGGAGTTGCAGTGAGATTAGTAGAAGAACAGCATCTAGTAAAGATGAGGTCAAGCGTATTGCCTGCCTTGTGAGTAGGGGGGGACGGTGAGAGGGTGAGGTCAAAAGAGGAGAGGAGTGGAAAGAAGGAGGCAGAGAGAAATTAGTCAAAGGTAGACGTAGGGAGGTTGAAGTCACCCAGAACTGTGAGGGGTGAGCCATCCTCAGGAAAGGAACTTGTCAAGCTCAATGATGAACTCTCCAAGGGAACCTGGAGGGCGATAAATGACAAGGATGTTAAGCTTGAATGGGCTAGTGACTGTGACAGCATGGAATTCAAATGAGGAGATAGACAGATGGGTCAGGGGAAAAAGAGAGAATGTCCACTTGGGAGAGATGAGGATTCCTGTGCCACCACCCCGCTGACCAGATGCTCTCGGGGTATACGAGAACACATGGTCAGATGAGGAGAGAGCAGTAGGAATAGCAGTGTTTTCAGTGGTAATCCATGTTTCCGTCAGCGCCAAGAAGTCGAGGGACTGGAGGGTAGCATAGGCTGAGATGATCTCTGCCCTGTTGGCAGCAGAACGGCAGTTCCAGAGGCTGCCTGAGACCTGGAACTCCACGTGGGTGGTGCGTGCAGGGACCACCAGGTTAGAGAGGCAGCAGCCACGCGGTGTGAGGCGTTTGTATAGCCTGTGCGGAGGAGAGAACAGGTATAGACAGAGGCATAGTTGACAGGCTAAAGAAAATGGCTACAATAATGCAAAGGAGATCGGAATGAAATGAACTAAACATCTGGGAAAGGAGAGAGCGGGGCCTCCCTCACTTACGTTTCACTGAAACACCCAAATATAAAACTTTTCCAACTTCCACCTCAGAAACTATACTTGTTGTAAACTACAGCGGTTCAATGTTTTCTAGGAATAGACTAACTTAGTTTATTCAGCTAGCTAACTTGGTACAGTATTCTTCCATGAAAATCATCCAGGGCACCTAGTCATATGACACCACAGCCAACTAGCATGCCGGACTCCAACAACACGGTTTAGCACCAATCCTCGGCCACAACAAACCACCAGTGTGTCAACACGCCAAGCAGATCATTTGTGTCCGTGTCTAACGTTGTGGGTTAGTCCCGACAGCTTGAGTGAGTCCGTCGTCAACTTATTCAGCCAGTTAGTTAGCTAGAATAGTTAGCATACTAACTAGCCATTGCTTTCAGACAACGAAGCAACCCCTCCTCCCACGGCACGAACACACAGAGAGAGCCAAGCTAACGTTAACTAGTCACCCATGTCCCGAATTCCCTTGAACGACTCTGGCTACCAGTATGTAAAAACAAAACACAAATGTAGGTTATAACTTACCCCTAGCAGCTACTGTTAGCTAGCCAAGTGCAAAGCTAGCCACTGAATTGACTCAGCCAGTTCGCGTCTGTTCGCTAGGTCGTTCCAGCCATTGTTTAGTAGCTATCCAGGTAGCAACAAGCTAGCTAAATTTCAAGCACAGTAGCCACTTACTACCTAACGTTAACGCTTCAGACAATGAGGTTAGAAAAACAGCTGAATGGTAGGCATTATTGGCATTATTGTATGTCATTATTGTAGGCAGCTAGCTGGCGTAATTACACGCACTCTCAGGCGTGAAACAACTATCCACAGTTGCTAATATTTACCAGTAGCCACCCGCTAGCTAGTCCAGGTAGTGGGTTAGCTAGCTAGCTTCGTGCTTCACCGGGCTCAGCCGAATACAATACTAACCTACAATAATTACATACAACAACCCACGATAACTACCTACAATACCTAACTACAATCTAAATACATAGTTTAAGCTTTACTCGACAAAGCCCAAACCATGTATATAAACCATATAAGCCAAGCTTACCTCCCGCCAGAGAGAGACACAACCTCACCCGACGACGACGCACCTGGAATCTACCCATGGCTGCACCCCTGCCCGGTCATATAAAATCCATAGATTAGTGCCTAATTTATTTATTTAAATTTACTGATTTCCTTATATTAACTGTAACTCAGTAAAATTGTTGAAAATGTTGCATGTTGCATTTATATTTTTGTTCAGTATATTATCACATATGACCGCCAAGCACTTTTGGACATCAGATCGACAATTACTAACCTCGATATCAACTTCAAATCTGATTTCAACGCCGACTCAGCTGTTCCTTAGTTCACACCGGACATTATTCCTTTGTTTCATGGGCTACCGAAACGCTGCAGGCATATACGCGATAAACTGGCTGGCATCCTGGTGAGACTGAGACGAAGAGAAAATCGACCGGCACTCCCCTCTGTTTTATTGATAAATGTTCGGTCACTCGAGAAAAAGATGTATGAGGTTCGTTCCAGAGTCTCCTATCAGAGAGACTTGAAAAACTGCAATATTATATGCATTTCAGAAACTTGGGCTGGCTCAATCTATGAACATCGAACTCAGTAGTTTCTCCATGCAGCGGCACGATCGGTCAACAGCAGCCTCAGGTAAGTCCAAAGGGGGAGGGGTGTGCCTCTTCATAAACACCACTTGGTGTGCTGCTTCCAGTGTGAAGGAAAACTAGAGCTTTGCCATATAGAATATATCATGGTAAGCTGCAGACCTTTTTATCTACCAAGAGAGTTCACATCCATAATTATCACGGCTGTCTACATCCCTCCACAAGCCAACACCACTTTGGCACTAAACAAACTTTATGGGACCATAAACAAACAAGAAACTGCACACCCAGAGGCAGCGTTTCTGCTGGGCGGAGACATTAACGCGGGGAGACTTAAAACCATTCTACCTCACTTCTACCAACACGTCTCCTACACCAATTTGGGCGCTAAAACTCTAGACCACTTTTATTCTACCCACACAAATACATACATGGCCCTCCCTCGCCCTCCCTTCGGCAAATCAGACCATGAATCTATCCTCCTGATTCCTGTTTACAAACAAAAGCTCAAACAGGAAGTACCGTCCGATGAAGACTGTTTTGCTAGCACAGACCACTGAGGTATAATAACAACTGGAGACTGTATCCAAGATGTCCGACCGTTGTTTTCAAGGTAATCTACTCATGGACCGTCTATATCCAGGTTTAATCCGGTTTATACAGACCAACATCACATGTGCACTAGCACTCAGTGTGCACAGGGAGCAGTATGAGCAGCGACATGGCAGACATTGGATGAATATAACATTATAATATCTTCGGCTGTGAGTGCTGAAAAAAATCAGATTTATTTGAATAATTCAATGGATGTTTTGTGCACAAAGGTGATGACTAGGGTGTCTTATTAGGAATGTTCAAATCTGACATTTCTCTATGTGGTCGTGTATGGAAATTGTCTTTCTGGGCCGGGTGTCAGTTAAACTGCAGTACCGAAGCAAAACCGTAGGAGCTTCTAGACCGGAACCCTGGCTCCTTGGTACAGACTGGGATATGTTCCTGGATTCATCTGATAGTATTGAGGAGTTTACCACATCAGTCACAGGCTTCATTAATAAGTGCATAGATGACATCATCCCCACAGTCACTATACGAACGTATCCAAACCAAAAACCATGGATTACAGGCAATATCCGTGCTGGGCTAAAGGCTAGAGCTACTCCTTAGAAGGAACGGGACAAGGACATGGACGCATACAAGAAAGCCCGCTATGACCTCCGACGACACATCGAACATGCAAAAGAACAATATAGGAGGAAGGTGGAATCCTATTACACCGGCTCCGGCCCTTGTCGAATGTGGCAGGGCTTGCAGACGATAACGGATTACAAAAGGAAACCCAGCCGTGAGATGCCCAGTGACTCAGAAAACCCAAACGAGCTAAATGCCTTTATGCTCGCTTCGAGGAAAACAACACCAAGGTCTGCATGACTTGTTGTTCCAGATGACTGTGTGATCTCGCTCTCCATGGCCGATTTGAGTAAAACTTTTAAACAAGTTAACACTCACAAGGCCGCCGGACCAGACGGATTACTAGGGCACGTAAAATGTGCAGACCAGCTGGCAAGTGTCTTCTCTGACATTTTCAATCTCTCCTTGTCCCAGTCTGTAATCCCAATATGTTTCAAGTTGACCACCATTGTCCCTATTCCCAAGAACTCCAAGGTAACTTGCTTAAATGACTATAGCCCTCTAGCACTCACATCTGTAATTATGAAGTTCTTTGAAAGGCTGGTCATGACGTACATCAACACCATCATCCCAGACACCTAGGATCCACTCCAATTCGCATAATGCCCCAACAGATCCACAGATTAATCTATTGCACTTCACACTGCCTTCTTCCAACTGGACAAGAGGGGAAATAACTATGTGAGAATCCTGTTCAGAGACTACAGCTCAGCCTTCAACACCATAGTCCCCTCCAAGCTCATCACCAAGCTTGGGACTCTGGGACTGAACACCTCCTTCTGCAACTGGTCCTGGACTTCCTGACAAGCCGGCCCCAGATGGTGAGGGTAGGCAACAACACCTCTGCCACGCTGACCCTCAACATGTGGGCCCCTCAGGGGTGCATGCTTAGTCCCTGTACTCCCTGTTCACCCACGAATACGTGGCCAGGCACGACTCCAACACCATCATCAAGTTCGCTGATGACACGACGGTGGTAGGCCTGATCACCGACAGCGATGAGTCAGCCTACAGGGAGGAGGTCAGCGTCTTGGCAGTGTGGTGCCAGGACAACAACCTCTCCCCCTAACGTCAGTAAGACCAAGGAGCTGATTGTGGACTACAGGAGAAAGAGGGGCGAGCATGCCCCCATCCACATCGACAGGGCTGTAGTGGAGCGGGTCGAGAGCTTCAAGTTCCTTGGCGTCCATATCACTAAGGACTTAACATGGTCCACACACACCCACACAGTCGTGAAGAGGGCACGACAGTGCCTCTTCCCCCTCAGGAGGCTCAAAAGATTTGGCATGGGCCCTCAGATCCTCAAAAAGTTCTATAGCTGCACCATCGAGAGCAGCTTGACTGGCTGCATCACCGCTTAGTATGGCAAATGCACCGGCTTCGATCCAAAGCTCTACAGAGGGTAATGCGGACGGCCCAGGACATCACTGCCAAAGACTTCAGCCACCCAAGCTATAGACCGTTCACTCTGCTACAGTCTGGCAAATGGTACCGGAGCATCGGCTCTTGGACCAACAGGCTCCGAGACAGCTTCTAACCGCAAGCCATATGACTGCTAAATAGCCATAAGACTGCTAAATAGTTAATTAAATGGTTACCCGGACTATCTGCGTTTACCCTATCTTGCACTGACTCTTTGCACACTCACAAGACTATATATATGGTCCTCTGTAGCTCAGCTGGTAGAGCACAGCGCTTGTAACGCCAAGGTAGTGGGTTCGATCCCCGGGACCACCCATACACAAAAAAAAAATAATGTATGCACGCATGACTGTAAGTCGCTTTGGATAAAAGCATCTGCTAAATGGCATATTATTATATACTGTGCCTTCATAAAGTATTCACACCCCTTGATGTTGTTGTGTTACAGCCTGAATTTTAAATGGATTAAATTGAGATGTTGTGTCACTAGACTACACACAATATCCCACAATGTCAAAGTAGAATTATGTATTTCAGATTTTTTTACAAATTAATTACAAATTAAAAGTTGACATTTCTTGAGTGAATAAGTATTCAACCCCTTTGTTGTTGCATCCTAAGATGCTGGGTTCTTTTACTGAAGACTCCGAAGCACACTTATAATAACCAGAACAGAATTATTTCTTGTTCTCCTTAACACATTCCAGTCGACCACTCTCTACAGTGTCTTCAGCCCAACTCTTCAATACATCATTGAACTTTCACCGCCCTTGCATCACGTAATCCAATCACTTCAATGCAATAACGGAAACCCCATTGTCATTTGTTAATTCATTGTCATTTGTTAATTCAAATAACTCAACCCCTGCATACAAATCCCATTGGCTATTTGCAACCATTTAAAATCTAAACTCATTAACACATAATACATTTCTCAATACACCACACTTTGTTATGGCAAGCCTACATCAGTACAAGAGTAAAGATGTGCTAAACAAGTCACATAATAAGTTGCATGGACTCACTCTGTGTGCAATAATAGTGTTTAACATGATTTTTGAATGAGTACCTCATCTCTGTACCCAACACATACAATTATATGTAAGATCCCTCAGTCGAGCAGTGAATTTGAAACACAGATTCAACCACAAAGACCAGGGAGGTTTTCCAATGCCTTGCAAAGAAGCGCACCTATTGGTAGATGGGTAAAACATTTAAAAAGCAGATATTGAATATCCTTTTGAGCATGGTGAAGTTATTAATTAACGGTGTATCAATACACCCAGCCACTACAAAGATACAGGCATCATTCCTAACTCAATTGCTGGAGATGAAGGAAACCGCTCAGGGATTTCACCATGAGGCCAATGGTGACTTTAAAACAGTTACAGAGTTTAATGTCTGTGATAGGAGAAAACTGAGAATAGATCAACAACATTGTAGTCACTCCACAATACTAACCTAAAAAATATTCCAAAACATGCATCCTTTTGCAAATGTGGCAAATAAATTAACTTTATGTCCTGAATACAAAACGTTATGTTTGGAGAAAATCAAATTATTCAAAGGGGTTGAATAATTATCTAATTAAGATATACTAGTTTTTTAATTTTCATAAACGTTTTACAAATGTTCAAATTTTTTACATTACAGAGTATTTTGTGTAGATCGTTGACCAAAAAATGACAATTAAATAAATTTTAATCCCACCTTGTAACACAACAAAATGTGGAATAAGTCAAGTGGTGTGAATACTTTTTGAAGGCACTGTAAGCACACTGTATACACACTCACACACACACACTACACTGACATTCTCACACAAAACCCAAACACATAACACACACAAGCATACGACACAACACACACACACATATACACACACACACACACACACACACACACACCCACACACACCCACACACACATACAGTTGAAGTCGGAAGTTTACATACACCTAAGCCAAATACATTTAAACTCAGTTTTTCACAATTCCTGACATTTAATCCTAGTAAGAATTCCCTGTCTTAGGTCAGTTAGGATCACCACTTTATTTTAAGAATGTGAAATGTCAGAATAATAGTAGAGAGAATGATTTATTTAGGCTTTTATTTCTTTCATCACATTCCCAGTGGGTCAGAATTTTACATACACTCAATTAGTATTTGGTGGCATTGCCTTTAAATTGTTTAACTTGGGTCAAACGTTTCACCTTTCACAAGCTTCCCACAATAAGTTGGGTGAATTTTGGCCCATTCCTCCTGACAGAGCTGGTGTAACTGAGTCAGGTTTGTAGACCTCCTTGCTCGCACACGCTTTTTCAGTTCTGCCCACAAATGTTCTATAGGATTGAGGTCAGGGCTTTGTGACGGCCACTCCAATACCTTTACTTTGTTGTCCTTAAGCCATTTTGCCACAACTTTGGTAGTATGCTTGGGGTCATTTTCCATTTGGAAGACCAATTGGGACCAGGCTTTAACTTCCTGACTGATGTCTTGAGATGTTGCTTCAATATATCCACATAATTTTCCTTCCTCATGATGCCATCTATTTTGTGAAGTGCACCAGTCCCTCCTGCAGCAAAGCACCCCCACAGCATGATGCTGCCACCCCTCTGCCAAGACCTCTGAGGTCTTGGCTGATTTCTTTAGATTTTCCCATGATGTCAAGCAAAGAGGCACACGTTGGGGAAGACTCGTAAGCAAGCATTTCACAGTAAAGTCTACACCCGTTGTATTCCACGCATGTAACAAATACATTTTGATTTGATTTGATTTGATTTGTGGGTGTAGTAGAGCGTGGATGCAGTAGAGTAACTGGTTTCTGGATCAATTCAGACTAAAGCTCTCCAATTAACCACCTGAGACGAAATACCTCAGCCTATTGAGAGGACAATTGCTAGCCCTCCTCCATACTGGTTACGGAGTGGAGTCAATGGACTAGCTGGCTGTGAGAAGATAGTGTCTGCACCCCCACGCCTCAGTAAAATGGGGACAAGGAAAGGACAGATGGCAGGACGGCACCAGATGGAGAATCATACGTGGCCCTCCAGATACGAGTAGTTGGCAACTGCAACTTTAGTTGGGGAGCCCAGCATCCAATAAAGCTTAACCTTTGAACGTTGCGAGGATTTTACCCATCTATCTTTGCATCATTGTCTATTTATAATATGAATCTATACATGTGCAATTTGAATGTATGTATTACATTCATCCATCCATCTGTCTCTTTGTCTGAGTTCGTTCACAACTCAGCTTTAGTCAGTTAGTCTTACAGAAGTTTTCCTGGTCTGCTGGGGCTAAGAAGCAGCATAAAATATGAAGGCCTGACTAGAGTAGACTAGAGTAGAGTCTATCTGCACCATCTGCCTCCTCTTCCCTTTCCATCCCCTGCGTGTTGAAAGATAAAGTATCATTCACAAGCCTCAGCACACACACGTCACATACACACACTTTTACTAAACATCAGCACACATTCCTGGATCCCATGGACACAGACCTGGAGGTAGGATAAAATTAGGTCTACACTCTGGTCCAGGGTGTTTGTGCACCTTTGTTGAAGGCTCAGCGTTAGCAAGCCACACTAATGCCCTGGACCAGAGCTAGTTAAACCAATTAGTGAGTTAACGAGGGGTATTGTGCACATCATCAATACAGTCAGTGGATAATACATTGATCACATCACAGTTACACACAACTATTGAAAAAAGTATGAAAAATTTATGAAAATGTATGCACTCACTACTGTAAGTCGCTCTGGATAGGAGCGTCTGCTAAATTACTAAAATGTAAAATGTAAAAAATGTATTAATGTGCTTTGGCTGGGTTGTGATGATCAGGTGACTCTTTAGCAGGGGGTAAATTACAGAATCATTACAGCAATGATTACAACAGTATGATATGAGGTGTCATGCCTATTGAAACTGAAGGGGCATGTGCCCCCAATTTGATAATTTTTCAATATAACAATATAGAAGATAGATTCTATTCTTGACTAAATATATAAAATATATTTCATTTCAGTGCCTTCTCAATAAACATGTCGGTGTGTGACACATCTGAGTAGCCTATGATGGCATAGTGGGACTTCCGATGATAAATTGGTTAATAACTAGATTGAGTTTAAGGTGTCACCATTACCTATTTGTGATTGGAATAGAAGATGATGTGGAGCTAAAATGTACGGGGTCATAATGGTGTTTAATTTCTAGGGCATCTTTCAACCCTGCCAATGCAATACTCACTGACTGTAGATTTATGCTGAGGCTTTTTCCCCCATTCTTTTGTTGAAGTAAAAATTGTTTGTTGCACAGATTACAGTTGACAAGCAACAGTTGCTATGGAGATGGAGTGAAGTCACGCATGTGAAGCAATTCCATCGATGGGCAGAGGGGTGGCTTGCCTTTACCTTCACAGGCAGGAAGACACACACACTGCAGTAAGGGTTTGGTTTTTCTGACATCTGGTCTGGTTAGAAAACACCATGGATCGAAATTCCTCAGACAAAAAGGCTCAAATCTAAAAGGCTAAAAGGATTTGTCCTTTATTGTGGATGGGTTGTACCTCTTTTCATTTATGAGTACACTGCTCAAAAAAAATAAAGGGAACACTTAAACAACACAATGTAACTCCAAGTCAATCACACTTCTGTGAAATCAAACTGTCCACTTAGGAAGCAACACTGATTGACAATAAATTTCACATGCTGTTGTGCAAATGGAATAGACAACAGGTGGAAATTATAGGCAGTTAGCAAGACACCCCCAATAAAGGACTGGTTTTGCAGGTGGTGACCACAGACCACTTCTCAGTTCCTATGCTTCCTGGCTGATGTTTTGGTCACTTTTCAATGCTGGCGGTGCTTTCACTCTAGTGGTAGCATGAGACGGAGTCTACAACCCACACAAGTGGCTCAGGTAGTGCAGCTCATCCAGGATGGCACATCAATGCGAGCTGTGGCAAGAAGGTTTGCTGTGTCTGTCAGCGTAGTGTCCAGAGCATGGAGGCGCTACCAGGAGACAGGCCAGTACATCAGGAGACGTGGAGGAGGCCGTAGGAGGGCAACAACCCAGCAGCAGGACTGCTACCTCCACCTTTGTGCAAGGAGGAGCAGGAGGAGCACTGCCAGAGCCCTGCAAAATGACCTCCAGCAGGCCACAAATGTGCATGTGTCTGCTCAAACGGTCAGAAACAGACTCCATGAGGGTGGTATGAGGGCCCGACGTCCACAGGTGGGGGTTGTGCTTACAGCCCAACACCATGCAGGACGTTTGGCATTTGCCAGAGAACACCAAGATTGGCAAATTCGCCACTGGCGCCCTGTGCTCTTCACAGATGAAAGCAGGTTCACACTGAGCACATGTGACAGACGTGACAGAGTCTGGAGACGCCGTGGAGAATTTTCTGCTGCCTGCAACATCCTCCAGCATGACCGGTTTGGCGGTGGGTCAGTCATGGTGTGGGGTGGCATTTCTTTGGGGGGCCGCACAGCCCTCCATGTGCTCGCCAGAGGTAGCCTGACTGCCATTAGGTACCGAGATGAGATCCTCAGACCCCTTGTGAGACCATATGCTGGTGCGGTTGGCCCTGGGTTCCGCCTAATGCAAGACAATGCTAGACCTCATGTGGCTGGAGTGTGTCAGCAGTTCCTGCAAGAGGAAGGCATTGATGCTATGGACTGGCCCGCCCGTTCCCCAGACCTGAATCCAATTGAGCACATCTGGGACATCATGTCTCACTCCATCCACCAACGCCACGTTGCACCACAGACTGTCCAGGAGTTGGCGGATGCTTTAGTCCAGGTCTGTGAGGAGATCCTTCAGGAGACCATCCGCCACCTCATCAGGAGCATGCCCAGGCGTTGTAGGGAGGTCATACAGGCACGTGGAGGCCACACACACTACTGAGCCTCATTTTGACTTGTTTTAAGGACATTACATCAAAGTTGGATCAGCCTGTAGTGTGGTTTTCCACTTTAATTTTGAGGGTGACTCCAAATCCAGACCTCCATGGGTTGATAAATTTGATTTCCATTGATAATTTTTGTGTGATTTTGTTGTCAGCACATTCAACTATGTAAAGAAAAAAGTATTTAATAAGATTATTTCATTCATTCAGATCTAGGATGTGTTATTTTAGTGTTCCCTTTATTTTTTTGAGCAGTGTATATTACTTATTTTCATTTTTTTAAAGTATGAAAACTAAATTATTGGGCGATATCAGGGGAAACGTTAAGCACAATGAAAGAAATAACCAAATTGCATCTGAAAACACACTTATATTAACCTACTTTATAATCCGCCCACCCACCTAGCCAAACAGGTACAGGCTTTGTCTAAAGCTCTGCCATTCATCCACCCACCGATCCACCCTCCCACGATCCATACATCCACCCATCCATCCATCCATCCAGCCATCCTGCCAATACACCTTGAGAGGGTTCTTCACCCAGCCTAGTCAGTCACCTCTCTGAGCCCAGCGCTTTATGACAGTGTGCACCAATCTCCATGCTAATCCCATTTCCATTACTATGAATCTAAACAGCATCTCCAGTGATTAACATGCTAAAGCCTGCACTGATAACATGCTCTGATAGCCTGTCCTGTCTCTCTCCACCAGTGGCCTATGGTGTCGCTTCGCATGGCCATGTGTGTAATAAGCCTACCTCTCTCTCCCCTCCTCCACTTAACTCAAATCGATAGGCTCTCCGCCAGCCCGGCCATTTATCTGGTGTGATCTGACGGACAGATCCACTAAAATGGCCGGCCCCAGAGGATCTGACCCCAGAGGACCTGACCCCAGAGCCCTGCTGCTGCTGCTTCTGTTCTAGGAGAAGCCAGATTTACTGTACCGGCTTTATTCATGGACGCAGAGATGGCGAGAGGGAGGGAAGGAGTGAGGAGGGATGAAAGGAGAGAAGGACAGGGAGAGAGCAAGAGAGAAGCAAGCATAATACATTTATCTTCCTCTCTCTCCTTACATTTTAGTCATTTAGCAGACGCTCTTATCCAGAGCTACTTACAGTTAAGTGAGTTTTTCATACTGGCCCCCCGTGGGAAACGAACCCACAACTAAATCATGACACTACCAACCCCCTGGCTACAGCCAATAGCTGCTCTAGATCTGCTGCTGCATCTGGATGAGTCCCTGGGTGGAGCAGGACAGCTCTGGAGGCGCTCTACCTCTCTCTCTCTCTTTCTGTGTCTGTCGCTCTGTCTCTCTCCTGTCCTCTATGCATCTCTCTCTCTCTCTCTTTCTGTGTCTGTCGCTCTGTCTCTCTCCCGTCCTCTATGCATCTCTCTCTCTCTCTCTCTCTCTCCCTCTGTCTCTCCCTCTGTCTCTTTCCCTCTCTCTTCTTCTCTGTGACTGAAGGCTGACTGAAGTTTTCTCTGATAGGAGGAATGATATTTATCCACGTCTACAATGACTCACTATTAATACAGATAGAAGTGTGTCACTGCTCACTGCCACACATGCAAGTGTCTGTCTTTTTATTTTGTCTATAAATGTGTGTGTGTGTGTTATTGGGATGTGTTTGTATTCTGTGAGAATACAGTGTACATTTCGTCTGTGTGCTTTGTGTGGGTTGCTGTAACATGTATGTACATGTTTTTAACATACCTTCCCATCTGGTGTGTGGGTGGGTTAGAATGCAATAGAATATAATAACTTCATTTGTACCAAGGGGAATGTACCTTCCCTTTGTTTGTATGTATGCATGTGTGTGTACACGTATGCATGTGGGCGTATGTGTGAGCCACTGTGTGTGTCTGTGTGTGTGTGTCTGTGTGTGTATATATGTGTGTGTATGTGTGTGTGTGTGTGTGTGTGTGTGTGAGGGCGGGGGTAGGGGGGATGGGGGGGGGGGGGGTGTTGCATAGCATACATTACATCCATGCATCTAGAATTCTTACCTTTAGTCCTCCTGGACTCCCGTCTCAGCGTGCTGGTTTTGACACCTGCTTGGAGCTCCGAGCTGGCTGACTCTCCTCCGGCTGATGACATCCTCCTGGGTCCTTCCTGTCCTCAGTACTCCTCACAGCAGATCCACCATGGGGTTATCACTCCTCTGCTACCTCCTATGGACTAGTCCCCTATCCCCTACTCCAGGATGGTTATCACACACACCCTACCTCCTATGGACTAGTCCCCTATCCCCTACTCCAGGATGGTTATCACACACACCCTACCTCCTATGGACTAGTCCCCTATCCCCTACTCCAGGATGGTTATCACACACACCCTACCTCCTATGGACTGCCCACAACCCCACTGTCCCCTACTCCA
Source organism: Coregonus lavaretus (assembly GCF_964263955.1). NCBI lineage: Eukaryota > Metazoa > Chordata > Actinopteri > Salmoniformes > Salmonidae > Coregonus > Coregonus lavaretus. Next base: position 12,287,772 of record NC_140010.1, on the reverse strand, counting down.
GGTCTAGGACGGAGCTTTCCTCCAAGTCCATGGTGAGAAGTCTGGTGTTATTCCTCTTTGGTGAAGAGATCCAGGGGTTCTGATCTCCTTCAACGTGGACCCATCCTGGTAGTATCCTCAGAGTCTTCTCTCTGAGCTGATGAAGGGTAGATGTTGTGGCGGTCCTTCTGAATGCTTCAGACTAGTTCTAACATGGTGGCTAGATGATAAGGTCAAGTATTACATGGTCCCTCTATTGCTCTTTAGTGCAGATCCCACCTAGTGATTGGTGAATTCTTCCTTCCAAAGGGAACACATGGGTTGTTGTTGTACTGTATTATTCTTTAGTCCAGGTTGAGTACTGGTATTCCTCTCTGGTAGGATACTTCAGAGACTGTCCTTCTGTTGTACACCTCTGTCCCTCCCTCGATTAGCACTGGAAGTCAAAGAGACATGGAAGACATTTAGCCTTAGCTAATGACAATGTATGTGTGTGTGTGTGTGTGTGTGTGTGTGTGTGTGTGTGTGTGTGTGTGTGTGTGTGTGTCTATGTGTCTGTGTGTGTCTGTGTGAAATTAGCCACTGGTAATTAACATGACAAACACATTCCAGCATTAGTCCTTATTACATTAATTAAAGCATGAGAACGACAGATACCAATTAATCACTCAACTGTGTAGTCATTATCTCGTCTCGCTGTCACGTGTTTGTTTCCATCTAGATCACCAAGGTTATTTCTGTTCTTAAAGGTACAATCTGGGATCTGGGAATCTGTTTAATGGTCATTTGAATTCTTAACATTTACCAAAACAAGTGGCAGGCTGGCGTTTTCCTGAAAAAACGAATCCCAGATTGTAGCTGTAAGCAAACAATATTACAAAGTTATACACCCCATATATGGTCAGTGTTTCCTGTAATTTGCTCTCTATTATAGAAGAAAGGACAAGAAGCAGACTTTCTAGTGGAGAACTGTGGAGAGAGAATCTTCGCATGGGAGCGTTGTATTGGAACACAAAAACACACACACACAAGTGTGCACACACACACACACTCACACGCAGAGACACGCACACACACACACACACACCCTCACAAACACACACACACACACTTTGAATTGGAACCCCCAGCGCGCTTAATGCCCTTGAATCATCCACTGCTAACATGTGGGCAGTGCCAAGGCCAAGGCTGGTACCGAGAACAACAATGTGGTTGGCATGGTGATGGTTCATTGTTGAAAGAGTAGACCTCTACTCCCCTGTGTCTGTCCTCAAAAAGAGCAGCTCTGCTCAGTAGCTCACATGGCATTGTGCACATGCGTCTGCTGTGACATTGTGTGATATTGTACTGTACATGCGTGTGTGCGAGAGAGAGAGAGTGTGTGTGTGTGTGTGTGTGTGTGTGTGTGTGTGTGTGTGTGTGTGTGTGTGTGTGTGTGTGTGTGTGAGCGACAGAGACAGATAGAAATATCCTATCGGGTCCAGAGCAATAGCTACTCTCCTCTCTTCCGTCGCTGCAGGTGAGTCTTCAGCCCTGCTATTACTCAGAGCCCAAACACAAAAGACTCATCACATTACATTTCCCAAAACAACAGCTTACTGCAACCCGCCTAGTCATTACTGTTTTTCTGCGTGTGAGTATGTAAACGTCTGGCCCTGTGGATCGCGCTGCCTGCGCAACCAGGCCACCCGTGATACAAGTCAGTATTCGACGTCCACCCATGTCTGAGAACGTCGGGAGATGACGTGGAAACCTGCCACTAGGGGCAACAGTGAGCGCTGTTACCTTCAAGTAGGTTTCAGTTATAAAGTTGTTTTTGAGATTTTAGTTTTAAGCCTATCCCAAACCTTAACCGTTACCTTAACCATTCAGAGTTAATTCCTAACCTTAAGAATTCAGAGTCAATGCCTAAACTTAACCCTAACCTTAAAAATGTGGAGTTAATGCCAAAAGTTAGCCTTAAACACTGAAATTTGACATTTGAGAAACATGGATGAATGTCTAATTCTGACATGAGACTGTGAGAGCTAGTTGGCCTGCAAGCATTTCACTGTCACCCAGCGAGCATTTCACTGTCACTCAGCGAGCATTTCACTGTCGCCCTGCGAGCATTTCACTGTCGGCTTGCGAGCATTTCACTGTCGGCCTGCAAGAATTTCACTGTCGGCCTGCGAGCATTTCATCGTCGCCCTGCGAGCATTTCACTGTCGGCCTGCAAGCATTTCACTGTCGCCCTGCGAGCATTTCACTGTCGGCCTGCAAGCATTTCACTGTCGGCCTGCGAGCATTTCACTGTCGGCCTGCGAGCATTTCACTGTCGCCCTGCAAGCATTTCACTGTCGCCCTGTGAGCGTTTCACCAAGGGAATGATTCAAGTGCGCTTATGAGGCAGATAATGTCACAAGGCCAATCTACATATAAGTACTTCTCAGACAAAACCCTCCGAGTGTCAGAGAAGACAAGGGAAGGCATTTTCCCTCTCCGTCACAAAGAACCTTATCGTAATGTAATTTTCATTAAAGAGGAGGAGGGAGTGATATGCCTCACAAACCACTCTTTCAAACACACACACACACACACAATCTGCTCTATGTTTTAACAGCTTCCAGTGTCTCTAATGATTTGGGTCAGAGTTAACAAGCGATGGAGTGTCATGCGTTGGTGTGTGTTCAACGCAGCTTCTCCTCTCATTCTGAGCTGTTAAGAGTCAGTCTGTCAAAGCCTGGATACTTTATTTATTCATTTGGCTCATTTATATTTCTCATGTTTCTAGTGTGAGAGATTGAGGGAACACTTCCTTATTGAAGTAAGTCAATTTCATTTCCGTCTATTCTACACCTCCATACTCGGGTCTTTTCTCAGTTTAGGAGACGAGGAGAGAGAGAGAGAGAGAGAGAGAGAGAGAGAGAGAGAGAGAGAGAGAGAGAGAGAGAGCTAATTTAAGTAAAACATATTTTCAGAAATGAAATCATTCTCAGGGGATAGTCCCCCCCCCCGCCCCACTATCCCCCTCCCCTTCTCCCGTCAAAAAATATGCTGCTGCCGTCGTAACGGGATTAGCTAACAAATACAGCCTCTTGCCGTGTGAGGAAGGAAGCCTGATGAAATATGACAACTCTCTCCTCTTATCACTGAGAACATCAATCACTGAGTAAGCCATTGATTTTTGTGGAGGGAGTCAGAGCACACACCTTCGCATGGCAAAGCCAGAGCCCTTGGGTATCAGGTATATATAACCTGTCATGTGGCATAAATGGAATACGATGTGACGTGCTCCGAATATTTTTTTGCAAAGACAGGAAAACAATTATCCCCGAGATATTCAATACAACACATACAGTATTACCATATTAGTTCATGTTTCCATTAACATTGGAACTGATTCAACATTCTTTTGATTCCATTTTTAGATGTTGCCAATATGATGACATATTAAATTATCTTTAACCAGCTCCCTGGACATACATAATAATCAAACGACAGGATTGGTTCCACTTTAGATGTTTACATTTGGATGTTTATCTGTGACTGTCTGTATCCCCTGATACTGAGACATTTCAAACACAACTGGTGTTCTGAATTTCACCAAAGGAAAAACTCAAATCCCATAAAAAAAACTGCTTTATAAATAAAAACTTGTAATATGAAATATTCAATTCAATTTTAAATTCAATCTCCATCATGACATTAAAGCTTCCTTTATGTGTACGTCAGTCATGTTAACCAGCATCACTAGCCATAAACAGAAGTAATGATAGGTCTGAATATAAGCCAACATCATGTCATTCTATTTCCAGTTTATCTGTAATTGTATCTCCTAATAGAGGCACCGTTTAAAACACAATCTCAGTGTACCATCAGGCTCAGATGGTAAGATTGGCCCCTAGCTACCTTACAGATGGGTAACAAAGGTTGAACGGTCATGGGGCGGCAGGTAGCTTAGTGGGTAAGAGCGTTGTGCCAGTAACCGAAAGGTCGCTGGTTCTAATCCCTGAGCCGACTAGGTGAAAAATCTGTCGATGTGCCCTTGAGCAAGGCACTTAACCCTAATTGCTCCTGTAAGTCGCTCTGGATAAGAGTGTCTGCTAAATGACTAAAAATGTAAAAAATGTATTACGCCTCAGCAGACATCACACTCCAGCCTGTGTTTGTGTGTGTGGCTGACGTCTGTCGACTAGCAGGCCAGGCCTGTCCCTAGATCATCTGTGTGGGTTACTGTGTTGCCAAGGCTGGCGTGGCCTGGGGGCGGTGGGTCCGTTTGTTTGACAGACTGGCTTTGGCACCTAGCGCCGGTCATCTTTGTTACAAAACACCCCCCAGCTTATGGATGGGGACAGCACTGTCACAACCTGCCTGAGCTAGCTGCAGCGCAAGCCTGGCGCCCGCAAGACTCACCCTGCTGTTTTACCTTGTGTCACCTAGGATAGTCCCAGCCAACAGCGACCATGTACTCTCTACAATACTTCAAGGCCTAATATGTTTTAAAATATAAGTGTTATTGCAGGGTTTCTTCTTTGGGCTTGACAGAGAATATTACGCATTTCAGGAGGAGATTCAACCATTGTTATCAAGCTCTCACAATTAATGATAGTCTATAGTCTCTGGTGTCCTATCATCGCCTGATAGCCCTCCATTATGAGATAAGACATCATTTGCTGCTGGTGGATAGCTAATTAGCTACTTGTAATTGGTTAACCGCTCTATATGAGCCACACAGCAGTCTGTGAGGTTACACTTCAATGTATTACTCTTTCCAGGCTACCAATGAATTGTGTTATTACATCTGTGAGCCCAAACAACAAGGTTTTACAGTGCCAGGCCTGGGTGGAAATAGTATGTGGTATTTTCTGGTAGCCTAATTAGGCATACTTTAAATTATTATTGAATAAAATTGGTAATACAATTGGCTTATAATTATGTATTTTGTTACCAGGTAGTTTCCAAGTATATAGATCATTACGGGCCCATAAATGTAATTGTTGCTTTTGTTTGTGCTGCAGTTGGCTTGCCTGGCATTATAGAACCAATGGATATAGTTCCAAAAATATTATACCGATAATCAGGCGCACCACACTGGCTATTGTAAGGAAAACAATAACTATTTAAACCCAGGTGTTAACAGTAAAACTCCATAGTGCTGGTTGGAGCCAAAGACAGTCAAAAAATATAGATTTCTGATGGAACCGTTTGTCTGGCCTTCCGAGAGGACTGACAGCCTCTGATATCAGGCTGCTCCTTCATGCCCTATTAGTTAACCTCATTCATGACAAGATGGAAGAGCTTTGGGCCTGACCACCGAAACGACACAACGGTCAAAGTGAGGGGAGAAGAGAAAGAGGAAAACATACTGTTCTCTTCTGTTCATGTGATGTGTTGCAGCAGTATACTCATTTGCCTCCTGATAGAAACTAGAAGCCGCATCACTTCAGGTTCACTGGATACAGCTGGTAAACTAAATTAGTATTTGCCGGCACAGTTGCTTCTTTGCCACGCGGATTTATGTCAAAATAAACCTTGGAGCAGTGCACTCACTTAGCCACGGCTTCAACAGGGCCAGACATGGATGGGCACAGGGTTAGAAATGGTCTGCCCTCTAAATTCGCTCCTACATTAGCCAGTTTACCACCTCAGCTTCCAGCACAAAGGGCCGCATTTAATAGGGAGAGGAGGGAACTTCAAGTCTGGGAAGTGACATAAATAAGAAAACACATACAGCATGCACATACAATTCATAGAAGATGTGAGTCTTGCTAAGGTTTCTTAGTTGTAGTTGTATATTGCTGAGATTGATGATACAATGGCACAGCATCAAAGGCATATTTACACTTAGGAATGAGTGTAGCAGCTACCTTGCTTTGGCGACAGTAATAAACCAAGCAAATTACAGAGATCAAGAGGAAATATAATTCCCACTTCTTCATGTAAATCTACATTATATGTTCTATAAGTCTCGTATCGTTCTTCATGTCTCGTCTCAGCGTGGCGGTTAAGTGTGTTGGGCCAGTAACCGAAAGTTCGCTGGTTCAAATCCCGAGCCGACTAGGTGAAAAATCTGCCGCTGTGCCCTTGAGCAAGGCACTTAACCCTAATTGCTCCTGTATGTCGCTGTGGATAAGAGTGTCTGCTAAATATCTAAAATGTAAAATGTCTCATTCTATCTGGTCTCCTAACGTGACTCCTAATGTCTAGAAATACAGGCAGTGTGCATGCTGCCGTGCGTTAGTCTGTGTGAGGAGAGGCTGGACCCAGGTAGCCTGGAATGAGTAATTGGGCAGTAGGAAGCTCCAACCCCCTTCGATGTCTCTCTATGGCTTCCCTGAGGAGTCTTTAATTCACTGTTGATTTGCTCTGTTGTTGTGCTCTGTCTCAGTGTCTAAACAGTGTGTTCAAACAGCCTATTTAACACATTCAGTGGGCGAGAACTGGGCCGGCTCCAGGAGAGGAGGCCTGGAAGAACACTCAACCACCTCGTATTCAACCAAGACAACACATCTCTCTGGCTCTGAGTCCTTTCTCTCTCTCTCTCTCTCTCTCTCTCTCTCTCTCTCTCTCTCTCTCTTTCTCTATCTCTCTTTCTCTCTCTCTCTTTCTCTCTTTCTCTCTCTCTCTCTCTCTCTTTCCCTCTCTCTCTTTCTCTCTTCCTCTCTCTCTCCCTCTCTCTCCCTCTCTCTCTTACTCTCCCACCTCTGTCCTTCTCAGTCCTCCTTTTTCTCCCTCCTTCCGAGTTATGAAAAGAGAGTTGAGGCAAGTTTCCTTTGAACATTACAAAAGAAAACAGAGTAGCTCAGTGTGGTCATTATTTCATGCAGCCAGTAATTAATGAAACTATTAAGGGTTATTTTTCCGTCTCTGTGTTTCACTTAGAACTATGGTAAATAAACACCTGAGAGGTGACTCCCATAATTGCAAAAGGGTGATTGATACAATAAAACATGTGTGAGCTGAGTCAACACTATCTCAACTCAACTGTGACCACAATATTTTGTCATGACAGTGTTGTTTATTATGGCTTTAATATACTTTAATAGAAAAACGTCTTGATTGTAGAGTATTGTAGACGTGTGGTTTGAAGGTCAAACACCCTAACAAACCGATTTTGTGAGACGAAAATAACTAAAAGTCTTGATGCACAAAGTGACTGAGAAAAACCATTGGCATTGCCAGGCAGTCTGCTCTGTTGACTAACTGAAAGGTCATCTGAAAGGTCATCATTTGGAATATGCTTTACATAGCCACCAGGGAAACATTGGTTATTTCACCATGCCTTATCATCAACGTAATCATGTTGCATCAACCTGGCTTTTTGATTGAATTAGCCAAAAGCCATCAACATACACCTTTAAGCAGGGGTGTCAAACTCATTCCACGAAGGGCCGAGGGTCTGTGGGTTTTTGGTTTTTCCTTTCAATTAAGCCCTAGACAACCAGGTGAGGGGAGTTCCTTACTAATTAGGGACCTTAATTCATCAATCAAGTACAAGGGAGGAGCGAAGACCCTCCGTGGAATGAGTTTGACACGTGTGCCGTTAAGACTTCATTTAAACCAGGAAGTCCCAATGATGAGGCCAAAGACCTCTTTTTACATTTAAGTCATTTAGCAGACGCTCTTATCCAGAGCAACAGTTAGTGAGTGCATAAATGTTTTTTTGTTTTTTTCATACTGGCCCCCCGTGGGAAACGAACCCACAACCCTGGCATTGCAAATGCCATGCTCTACCAACTGAGCTACACGGGACTACGTGCCAGATATTGATGTGGTGGTGATGACAGCCTCCTTCACGCACACACACACACACACACACACACACACACACACACACACACACACACACTCTCTCTCTCATCTTTGTCTATCCTTCTTATTGCAGTGCAGTCTGTCAGCTATAGTAATTAGTTGTGCTCCCAACACACCTCAACGTCTCCTCAATGTTGCTCATTAATCTCACATGAGTGATTAGGCCGCGAAGCACCACACCGCACCACAACGAATGGAGCCACCACGGCAGGAGCCTGGGAGGGAGGTGTGAAACTGGGTGTGAAACTGTTGTCATCTCATATGTTATCACACTCAGGAGATTAGCTAGGGATATAACCACACCACAGCCCATTGGCAGTTAATCATGCTGCTAATGATAAGTGAAATATTCTTGCCGTTGCTACAATGCCAACCGCCAAGGTCATGAACTCACATATTGCTTAGTTGGCTAGCCCCTTTAGTAATATATGACAAGTTAGCTATGACCAGATATGGGATGTTCATGGTACAGTAAAGTATTTTATGTCTTCAGAACAAGGGTCTCCAATTCTCAAGTATTCATTGGTCTCAGGGTAACAGTCCTGATCTAGGATCAGTGTAGTCTTTTAGATCATAATGAATACAATTATATGGACTATATGGACAGGAAGGACCTGATCATAGATCAGCACTCTGAGATGCTTTGTGAATATTTAGAATATTAGGATGTTATTTCAAAAACGCTTTATCCCCACATTTTTCACGTTTTTTTTAAAATCAGAAATGATTGCTTATGGGTACCTTCATGTGTGTGTAAAATATTACTGTTCTCAGATTTTTTATTAATATATTTTAGATATGTATGAAAATGTGATTTCTTGCAAAACGCTATATATCCATTGTTTAGCTGGAATGGAATGTTCGTATCCTGTATATTTGACTGTAATATGTGGTTGTCTCACCTAGCTATCTTAAGATGAATGCACTTACTGTAAGTCGCTCGGGATAAGAGCATCTGCTAAATGACTAAAATGTCAAATGTACATTTTTTACATTGAACTCATATTACTTTATAGAATTTTTATTTTTTACATTTGTAAAATATTGAGGTCACAAATGTATCATTTGTACACTTCTTTATAAGAAATGTAGTTATTTGTCACATTTGACTGTGTAAAACCTAGCAGTACTAAACGTCCCTTTTTCAGGACACTGTCTTTCAAAGATAATTCGTAAAAATCCAAATAACTTCACAGATCTTCATTGTAAAGGGTTTAAACACTGTTTCCCATGCTTGTTCAATGAACCATAAACAATTAATGAACATGCACCTGTGGAACGGTCGTTAAGACACTAACAGCTTACAGACGGTAGGCAATTAAGGTCACAGTTATGAAAACTTAGGACACTAAAGAGGCCTTTCTACTGACTCTGAAAAACACCATAAGAAAGATGCCCAGGGTCCCTGCTCATCTGCGTGAACGTGCCTTAGGCATGCTGCAAGGAGGCATGAGGACTGCAGATGTGGCCAGGGCAATAAATTGCAATGTCCGTACTGTGAGACGCCTTAGACAACACTACAGGGAGACAGGACGGACACCTGCGGGACAGATACAGGATGGCAACAACAACTGCCCGAGTTACACCAGGAACGCACAATCCCTCCATCAGTGCTCAGACTGTCCGCAATAGGCTGAGAGAGGCTGGACTGAGGGCTTGTAGGCCTGTTGTAAGGCAGGTCCTCACCAGACATCACCAGCAACAACGTCGCCTATGGGCACAAACCCACCGTCGCTGGACCAGACAGGACTGGCAAAAAGTGCTCTTCACTGACGAGTCGCGGTTTTGTCTCACCAGGGATGATGGTCAGATTCGCGTTTATCGTCGGAGGAATGAGCGTTACACCGAGGCCTGTACTCTGGAGCGGGATCGATTTGGAGGTGGTAGGTCCGTCATGGTCTGGGGCAGTGTGTCTCAGCATCATCGGACTGAGTTTGTTGTCATTTGCTGGCAATCTCAACGCTGTGCGTTACAGGGAAGACATCCTCCTCCCTCATGTGATACCCTTCCTGCAGGCTCATCCTGACATGACCCTCCAGCATGACAATGCCACCAGCCATACTGCTTGTTCTGTGCGTGATTTCCGGCAAGACAGGAATGTCAGTGTTCTGCCATGGCCAGCAAAGAGCCCGGATCTCAATCCCATTGAGCACGTCTGGGACCTGTTGGATTGGAGGGTGAGGGCTAGGGCTAGGGCCACTCCCCCCAGAAATGTCTGCGAACTTGCAGGTGCCTTGGTGGAAGAGTGGGGTAACATCTCACAGCAAGAACTGGCAAATCTGGTCCATGAGGAGGAGATGCACTGCAGTACTTAATGCAGCTGGTGGCCACACCAGATACTGATTGTTACTTTTGATTTTGACCCCCCCCCCCCCCCCCCCTTTGTTCAGGGACACATTATTCTTTTTTTGCTGAGTTTACATACTTCTCTGAGAGTAAGGGGGATATATAGAGTTTTGCAACAAAACATGTCTCTCAGAAATGAAACCATCAAGTGATAGATTTTCAACAACCCAAGCCATCATTAGATAGTGAAAAAACACACCAATCTCTTTCATGATTTCTTTAAACAATAAAAGCTAATTTACCAACATTTCGGAAAATGTATATATAGTGTTTTGGAATGACTCTTCATATTGTCTTAGCGCTGGGCAAACAAAAGTCTGCACAACAAGACCAGTATCGAAAACCCTGCTTTAAAATATGATCGTCTAACGATTGTCTAAAGCAACATCTTGACAATGACTTCTATAGAGGAGAGTTTAAGTAATGTAGAAGAGCTGGAGTCAGACAAAGTGGGGCAGAACAATGACATCATGTCAGAGGAATGATGTTACTGACGATGCAACACTGTGCTATCGTACTCCTTCTGCCAATATTATGCAGATGGCCAGGGTAAGATGGTTCTCTCTGCACCACGTTGCATGGTGTTAAACCTCTCCTACAGAGGACATCTCTACCACACACACACACCCACACACACACACACACTCACGCATGTACGCACACACACACAGGCATAGACAGGCACACTGACACACCGACACATCGATACACACACATACACACACATATACGCACACGCACACGCACACACTCATTAGAAACATATAGGAGAGAGTAGGTCCTTTCCCTCTGGATCTGACCTCAGCAGCTGTATGGAAAACTGGATGAGTTCTGCACCACAGATAACGCCACCGAACAATGAAATCTGGCCGAATTAAACCCACGCAGTTGAGAAAACTGAGTTGTGTGAACAAGGAATTTCATTACAGTTCTTTTCAATCGCTTTGGTGGTATTTTCACAAGTACAGTGCCTTCGGAAAGTATTCAGACCCCACAACTTTTTCCACATTTTGTTACGTTACAGCCTTAATCTAAAATGGATTTAAAAAATAATAATCCTCAGCAATCTACACACAAAACCCCATAATGACAATGCATATACATTACAAATAAAAAACAAAAATACCTTATTTACATACAGTGAGGGAAAAAAGTATTTGATCCCCTGCTGATTTTGTATGTTTGCCCACTGATAATTTTAATGGTAGGTTTATTTGAACAGTGAGAGACAGAATAACAACAAAAACATCCAGAAAAACGCATGTCAAAAATGTTATAAATTGATTAGCATTTTAATGAGGGAAATAAGTATTTGATCCCCTCTCAATCAGAAAGATTTCTGCCTCCCAGGTGTCTTTTATACAGGTAACGAGCTGAGATTAGCGGCACACTCTTAAAGGGAGTGCTCCTAATCTCATCTTGTTACCTGTATAAAAGACACCTGTCCACAGAAGCAATCAATGAATCAGATTCCAAACTCTCCACCATGGTCAAGATGAAAGAGCTCTCCAAGGATGTCAGGGACAAGATTGTAGACCTCCACAAGGCTGGAATGGCCTACAAGACCATCGCCAAGCAGCTTGGTGAGAAGGTGACAACAGTTGGTGCGATTATTCGCAAATGGAAGCAACACAAAAGACCTGTCAATCTCCCTCGGCCTGGGGCTCCATGCAAGATCTCACCTCGTGGAGTTGCAATGATCATGAGAACGGTGAGGAATCAGCCCAGAACTACACGGGAACTACCCCCTGCTCAAGAAAGCACATATACAGGCCCGTCTGAAGTTTACCAATGAACATCTGAATGATTCAGAGGAGAACTGGGTGAAAGTGTTGTGGTCAGATGAGACCAAAATGGAGCTCTTTAGCATCAACTCAACTCGCCGTGTTTGGAGGAGGAGGAATGCTGCCTATGACCCCAAGAACACCATCCCCACCGTCAAACATGGAGGTGGAAACATTATGCTTTGGGGGTGTTTTTCTGCTAAGGGGACAGGACAACTTCACTGCATCAAAGGGACGATGGACAGGGCCTTGTACCTTCAAATCTTGGGTGAGAACCTCCTTCCCTCAGCCAGGGCATTGAACATGGTATTCCAGCATGACAATGACCCAAAACACACGGCCAAGGCAACAAAGGAGTTGCTCAAGAATAAGCACATTAAGGTCCTGGAGTGGCCTAGCCAGTCTGCAGACCTTAATCCCATAGAAAATCTGTGGAGGGAGCTGAAGGTTCGAGGTGCCAAACGTCAGCCTCGAAACCTTAATGACTTGGAGAAGATCTGCAAAGAGGAGTGGGACAAAATCCCTCCTGAGGTGTGTGCAAACCTGGTGGCCAACTACAAGAAACATCTGACCTCTGTGATTGCCAACAAGGGTTTTGCCACCAAGTACTAAGTCATGTTTTGCAGAGGGGTCAAATACTTGTTTCCCTCATTAAAATGCAAATCAATTTAAAACATTTTTGACATGCGTCTTTCTGGATTTCTTTGTTGTTATTCTGTCTCTCACTGTTCAAATAAACCTACCATTAAAATTATAGACTGATCATGTCTTTGTCAGTGGGCAAACGTACAAAATCAGCAGGGGATCAAATACTTTTTTCCCTCACTGTAAGTATTCAGAACCTTTGCTATGAGACTCAAAATGTAGCTTAAGTGCATCCTGTTTCCATTGATCATCCTTGAGATGTTTCTACAACTTGATTAGAGTCCACCTGTGGTAAATTCAATTGATTGGACATGATTTGGAAAGGCACACACCTGTCTATATAAGGTCCCACAGTTGACAGTGCATGTCAGAGCAAAAACCAAGACTCTTCCTAGAGCTGGCCGCCCGGACAAACTGAGCATTCAGGGGAGAAGGACCTTGGTCAGGGAGGTGACCAAGAACCCGATGGTCACTCTGACAGAGCTCTAGAGTTCCTCTATGGAGATGGGAGAACCTTCCAGAAGGACAACCATCTCTGCAGCACTCCACCAATCAGGCTTTTATGGTAGTGGCGGAAGCCACTCCTCAGTAAAAGACAGAAGCCACTCCTCAGTAAAAGGCACATGACAGCCCGCTTGGAGTTTGCCAAAAGGCACCTTAAGACTCTCAGACCATGAGAAACAAGATTCTCTGGTCTGATGAAACCAAGCTTGAACTCTTTGGCTTGAACGCCAAGTGTCACGTCTGGAGGAAACCTGGCACCATCCCTACGGTGAAGCATGGTGGTGGCAGCATCATGCTGTGGGGATGTCTTTCAGAGGCAGGGACTGGGAGACTAGTCAGGATCGAGGCAAAGATTAATGAAGCAAAGTACAGAGACATCCTTGTTGAAAACCTGCTCCAGAGCACTCAGGACCTCAGACTGGGGCAAAGGTTCACCTTCCAACAGAACAACGACCCTAAGCACACAGCCAAGACAACGCAGGAGTGGCTTCGGGACAAGTCTCAGTAGAATATAAATAGTAAAGTACAGATACCCAAAATACTACTTAGGTAGTACTTCAACGTATTTTTACTTAGTTACTTTACACCACTACAGTCCTAAAGATAAGATGTACTTTTTTCTCCATACATTTTCCCTGACACCCAAAAGTACTCATTACATTTAGAATGCTCAGGCAGGACAGCAATAGGGTCCAATTCACACACCTATTAATATAACAATATTAATGTTGTCATGCCTACTGCCTCTAATCTGGCGGACTCAATAACACAAATACTGCGTTTTTAAATTATGTCTGAATGTTGGAGTGTGCCCCTGGCTGTCTGTAAATAAAAAATAAATAAAATAAAATTCCTGCTGAAAACAGAAAACATACATACACACCACTTCATCTAGCTACTACTCCTGCAACATGATTCAAACCATCAACCACATATGGCGTACAACTCTAGCCTGAGGTGCGTTAGTATCAAGTGGTGAAGTGATGAAACTGTAGAGACCTTACTACTCAAAGGTGATGAATGCTCTGACACTGACGGAGCCTCCTCTAGTCCTCTAGCTCTAGTGCATCTGTGAGAGCAGATGAATGGGGAGGAGTGTTTGATAAATTGGGTCACACGAACATGGTTTCTGGGTAATGCGGTGAAAACGCTTGAGGAGTTTCAGTTGGAACAGCACGTGTTGGAATAGACAAACTGGAGCAGAACTGCTCTGACGATGAGTTCCCCCATCACCTAAACCTACAGCCACGTAAATGGGTTTCACCTAATTTTACACACACACACACACATACACACACATATGCACACAGAGCGAGAGAGAGAAATGTATCCCTAATGCAACACATGAACCGTGTTGTATTACTCTTGCTTGATGTATATAGTAGACCATTGAATCTGTGCTTGAGGGGCTCTTCTCTACCCCATCTCCTTCCATTTGTCTTGGTCAGTCAGTCTGTTACCTTGGCACTGATAAGGTGAGTGAGTCTGTTACCTTGGCACTGATAAGGTGAGTGAGTCTGTTACCTTGGCAGTGATAAGGCAAACTAGATTTGGGGATGGATAGATCTCTGCAATCACATGCTGCCTCTCCTTGGCAGTGAGGAGTGAAGTCAATATTGAAGCGGATACAGACAAGAGGCCGCTTTATTTATCTCCCTCCCTCCCTCGCCCTCTTTAGATTTATCTACGGCTCCGCAGCCTCATACTTCAATAGATGGATGGTTATTTCATATGGTGCCAACTGGCCCTACATGAGTTGAGCTGAAGGTCACAGTGACTCATTTCAATAGAGACTGGGCTGGGCAGCTCATTTGAGTAGTACTGAGACTTGGCGGGCGGCTCATATCAATACAAAGACTGGGCGGCTTTATATTGAAAAAAAAAACACAAAAAATGTACACATACAGACGATGGATTGAAAACACCAAAACACACCTTTGAGCTGGATTATGGTCTATATCAGACTTAGTCACAGAAGTAGGCTATATCACAGTCGTACAGTGATACTACAAAAAATATAGCAAATTGTATGGTACAGTAGAAACTCTGGTACAGATTGCATTGGAACCTGGAGGCATATGGCAGGCCGCCCCATACCTCCCAGCCAATTGAGTCTTAATGATTAATTGGTTTGGCATGCTACATCTCCCCAGTGATGGTGGTTGTCAGTGATGCACTGGAGATTCCATGCAGTCTCTTGGAAGTGGAGTGGCCAGAGGGAGTGATGGCTGAGAAGGCTGTTCTGGTTCAGTGTCCAGGCCAGACGCTGTGGTCTGACTCTGTCTTCATCAGATGTTTCAGGTCAAATCAGTCACCAGGATATTGTGACGACACCTATTATTCTGTCTACATAATGAAATAATGGATGACTGTGACTTTTCTACACCTTTTTTTTAAAACAATCGTCACATTTGGGATCAGCTGACCTCATTATTCAAACTCTCATCAGAGAAAGTGTAGGTATCTTTTGATTTGGATCATTTAAAAAAATTATACTCAAAATAGCCTAATCCAGATAAAAAATCTCAAGATGTTTTGATTTATCACACAATTTGGAATATATCCCAGTATGTCACTATGTTACTTCTTCTGTCCAGTGATTCCCATCAAACTTTTATTTGCAGACGGAAGCACCTGTCATGACGACATAACGCCAACCAAACACGTGCCTGAAACAAACTCCCACAATTCACTTAATCTAAACAAAATATTGCATTGTACCTAATCTAAAATGGCCGCCTCCATTTCACCCCTAATCTGCACCTGTCCTGGCTAACATCTTCTTTCATGGTGACAAGCAAGGTCGGGAGAGGGATACGAGCGCAATGAAAGTTCATTCTTATTTGAGCTAGCTCAGTGAATTAAATTCTTATAAAAGATTTAGGCCGCTGCAGCGACAATGTTCTTCTATACAGCCCTACATGTTCGTGTCTATGTTTGCACTGCTCTTGAAGATGCAGCACCTCAGGGCCTTACGGGAGGAGTCCTGTGGGAGTTCAATTTGAGGTAATGCTACTGCAATAATAATACAGAAGAGAAAACAACAGATTTAAGAAAGCTTTCAGTGGGACAAAAGAAGAATCACATCATTTTGGAAAAGTGGAGAAGAGTAACAAAAACAAGCAAGCATTGGGAGTGTGCTTCACGGAATAACAACCAACAGGATAGGTAGGCTATGTTGTTCTTTCTTGTACATAACATTTCAGGGAAACAACATGAAATGTAAAAAGAGAACATCCTATTTCACCCTTTTTCTTTTTACACTAGTTTCAGAATGGGGAAAAGGCATTACAGTCTTAATCCGTTAGTATGGCTCCAATACTCCCTCCCTGGTTCTGCTGCCTGGCTGTCAGGAGTTTAGATTCCACTGGGAGGGCAACAAAGAGCTGTTTTCTGCAGAAGTTAATGTTCTTCAATGTTTTTGTGCCGTACCATCTAAGCCTCGCAACCCACCAGAGGACTGCAAGGAAATGTTATGGGACTGCTGCATTCAACTGAATACAACAGAACATGTGTGTGTGTGTGGGGGGGGGGGGGTTAGGGTTAGGGTTAGGGTAAGGAGTTAGGCTTAGGTTTAGGGTTTGGGTTACGGGTTAAGGTTAGGGTGAGGGTTAAGGTTAGGGTTATGGTAAGGGTTAGGGTTAGGGGTTAGGGAAAATAATAATAATTAATTTTAGGTACCCACGAGGATAGAATAACATAACGTGCATGTGTGTGTATGTGTTCACGCATTGCTTCAGCTCAGATGGGTAGCAGGGCTTTTTCTAAGGAGATTACTGAGTTTGGCAGACTATAGAGGAAGACACCCCTGAACCCTGCCCCTCTGCCCCCTGCAGTGCTGCACCATTGACACTGATCTTTGTGGATAAACAGTGGAGCCACACCACAAACAGGGCCTCAGGCCTCTAAACCAATCAATCACTCTGTTGTTCACATCATTAGCTGCTAGAATCTAGTTCAGTCTGTGCTACTGCTATAGTCTGGAGCAGTCTGATACCAGCCAGCCACTCAAGTAATCCCTTATTCCTATCACTTGTCTTCGAGGTCATCACTGGTTGAAAGGTTGGTTGAGCCACTCCTTCAAATGACTTGTTCATGAAGACACCACTGAGCATCATACTGTACATATGGTTCAATCTTCTACGGTCTCATCCATGTAGGAACTGATTATTGATACTCCAATGAACAATTACACTGAGCTCACTGCCCATTCACTGTCCAGTGCCAGCCAGAAGGATGGATGTGTGGGTTGGTTGGTTGTTCTTCTTTCCTCATGAAAATGTCTGGTTGAGTCTGGTTCTTTTCAATGTCTCCTCCATTGCATATAAATATGATATTAATAACTATAGGCCATCAATAAAAGGTCTGATCAAAAGCATGAGGAAATTCTGGTTAATTATATTTTAACAGAATCTCCCTCTCTAGGAGAAGACACTAGCTGTGCTAGACCATAAATTAAGGGGTGATTTGACGCCTTGAAGCAGCAGACAACCCCCACGCGCGCATCAAAGCTCCTCCAAACACCAACATTTTTCACCGCAATGAACCATGAACCATGAACTTGAACCGTGATTAGTAGGCGTTGACCCCAAGCATATTCTATGATTTCCTGCAGAGATTTCGACATCTCACACCGCCCGGCGTCACTGAGTGCTTCGGTTCCATCCACAGGTACCGCACGCTGCATCCCAATTCAAACGGATGCATTCACAGACCGTTATTGCTGGTGAGCATATTGGTCGAGTATCATAGCTTGAACTGCAACAAGGGTAACCTATCTACATTAAGTTCAACACAAGTCTACTGTCAAATGTATTTTCATTTCGATTTCCTATATACAAATATCCACTCAAAGTGAAAACGCTCCTGGTGAGGCGTTTGGAGAGCTTGATGATCTGTCCACGAAGGGGGCTTGTTATTCCGACAGGGGACCTTGGACGGGGCTGGTGTGCGTGGTTCCCCTGAAATTGAAGTCTATCTTTAATATGATCCCGAGTCATACTGCATCCGATTTTGAGCCAGACAACTTTCAAACGAAAATTATGGAAATGTGGCTGTGCGCATTTTATTCTGGCCAACTGCGACTGGTTAACACAGGATCCGGTATGTAGGCTACAGTAATAAAACATTCAATTCAGAGAAATAGCATAGGCTACATAATGATAAAGCTTCATCTCTGAAATCGAATTACTGTAATTCGGTCACCTAAATAGACAGTTCTATGAACAATAATTCTGATCAGAAATCAAGGCAAAAAAAACGTGTCGGTGAGCTCTTTAGCATCAAATAACATAGCCTAACTTCAACTTGATTGTAAAATAGCCTACAATATAAAATATGTTTATTACAGATCTGACACTTACCCTTTCATATGTCAACTATGCTGAAATTTCCAGTTTAACCGTTTTAATCCAAATCAGGTTCCCGTTCATTTGTGCGTTCTGTTTTCCCTTCTTAGAGAGAGAAAAAATCCATTCGTTAATTCCATGTGCTGGCCACGCAAATCACATTGTGTCGCCTCTAATTTTTCGACAATTTTACAATTTCAGTGTTTCGTGGACATATCTTCTTTTTTATCTTCTTTTTAAAATTATTTTACCGCTGCTGAAGTTGCCTAGTTACCACTGTTTCTCATTCAAGGTGGCTCAAGCACTGTGTACAGCGGCCAATCATAGAAGCAGCCCTGGATTAACTATTTCTTGGCTCGGCTATTCTAGTTTCAAGCTAAAATTAGGGGAGTGGGCGGGCAAAGTGAGCCCCCAGTGACAGAAAAAAATTAAAATGCATGGAGAATAATGTAGAAAGGGGGATCCGTTAGAGTAGATGGTCTGGATTGGAGGGGGAGGGGAAGAGGATTAAACATTTCACAAAAATAAAAGGGGGGAGGGGGCAGAGGAAGACCGGTTGCCCATGGACTTCTAGTTCTCACAAGAGAGCACACAGCAGGCAGATCATGTACAATATCTACAGTGAATGATCCCAGCCTAAATATGAAGACTGCAGCCAGCCATGGCAGATGTCTTCCTCACCTCACCTCGCTCAATAAGAGGAGGAGGTAATGTTCTCATGTTCTTTTGAGAGTCAAAGATCTGGCTCATTTCTGGAAATCCCAAAGACCAATCCATCAGGCTCCTTAACCAGCCATCTATCAAGACCACCCCCTCCTCCATCTCTCCATCCCTACATTCAGCCCCATTGAGTCTCCTCATCACAGGCCATATTGATTTCAATTTCCCACTGGGGTGAAAGGTGTAGGGGAGCCAGACAGCTTCAATCACTGTTACTCGGCCACAATGACACCAACTCTACCGTTCTGTTGTTTCGTGAGGTGGGGGGCCGGGTAGGGGGGGCTCTGCAACACTGTTCTCAGAGAGGCAGGTCCTAGCAATGTGGGACTTCTCTACTCATCATCGCAGGGACAATCTGCACATTCTGCAGAAAAAATATGGGGTATATTTCTGCCAGACATGAAATATTCTTCAAAATATTTCCTGCCATCCAAGTTTGTCTAGACTCTATACTGTGCCATAAAATTTGAATTTGACATCGATGTCTAATCTATTTCTAAATTACATTAATTGAAAACATAAGGAGAATATATTTAAACGTTTTCTGTCTATTATTAAAATGGTCCAGCATTGTGTTCCCGCCTTTGTGTGTGATTGATTAGTTACTGGCTGCAATCCATCCTTCACATTACAAATGGCAACGGCAGTGTTGGGGGTCCCCCCTCCCCTATATGTGGGTGTGGGTGTGTGAGAGAGAGAGAGCGATAGAGAGAGAGCGAGAGAGAGAGAGAGAGAGAGAGAGAGAGAGAGAATGTGTGTATGGTGTTTGTGTATCACACACAGAGTGGTTGATTGACATGTCGCTCTTGGTTTACCCACACAGTAATCTCAATGCTTTTCACAGATGGAGTCTATCTTTCCCTTTTTGTCTGCTCCCCTCCCCCCCCCCCCCCCACACCTCCTGATCCCCTCTAACCCCACCTCCCACCTCCCTCTCCCCTCCCTCGGCCATAAGCTCCAGCGTCGCCCACCCTACTGTACGTCTCTTAGATACTCATCCATCTTGCCAATAACAACAAAACAGGTCAGTGCCATGACTGTGGTCAGGCAGCTGGGTCCTGTGAGGGGACAACTAATCCTTAGTTTCCAACATACAGACAAAGGAACCACAGCCTGGCAAATCAAATGTTTAGAGAGGCGGGAGTCCACAGGACTTACATACGGCCCACGTTGTTATCGTTCCACCCTGACATGTTCACGCTTGCCCAACCATGTAGGCTATACCTTCCTTCACAGGATACTGTGTTATGTTTGTTCTCAGTAATAGCTCGTGCCTGTGCCTTATTATGAGCGAAACGTATAGAGGAAAGAATATGCATTTTTCTTTCTTTCTAATCTTGTTCCCACATCTGCACATCCATCAGCTTTGATTTCCATGTAGATGGGACTCCATTGATAGTAGGGGGAATCCCCCTGGAGAGACGAGGCAGAACGAGGCAGAGCAATGAGATAGCGATTCCCCACAGTTCAGATGGAGATGTGAACAAAGACAAAAAGAGAGATAGAGAGAGAGCGAGAGAGAGAGCGTCATCATTTAGCTGCTGTTGTTAATCTCCATATAATCCAATATTAGCTAGATCCAAAATCCCCGTCATCACCGTCGTACTATTGCCTGTGGCCATTGATTAGTAATCTCTCTCATGAAAATAGTGTGCTTGTTGCCCCCCGAAACCCCCATAGGAAACCCCATAGGGGATGAGATCAATCAATCTTTCCTGGTTACACATTTACATGGTTAGCAGTGTCTATAGGAACGTTACACAACACATGCTCCGACACATACAAAAATGTTATTAGACATGAATATACAGTACATTGCTGATTTGCTCTAATGCTCTCTCACACAAATCCCAAAGATGCTTTGTTTTTCTCATACAGGCTTTATGTGGGACAGGGCCTCGTCATTGTTTGGTGATTCAAATGTGCTCATGACACCAAGACATTCCGACTGACTGATGGGGGGGTCTCTCTTAGAGGGGTCTCTGTGGAACAGGAGATAATGGGGTGTTTTTTAATGTTGCGTGTTCTACACGTTGAGCTCTATGATAATGGACTGTTTTAATCAAGTCTACAAATGATCTCATTGTGATCACAAGTCGTTGATGGAGAATAGTGAGCGACATTAGCATTCAGATTATCGTTGATGGGAGAGCTGACGTTGATAAACGATTTATGACCTTTGAGCCTTTGGCTCTCAGTGCCAAAGTTGATCCCACACTGCCTGCCTCTGCCTCCCCAGTCCCATCCATTACCATTAAGTTAGCCTGACTAGCTAATACATAATGATAATTCCCATAGACATCGCTAAATTAAGACTTAAGGCTATATTGAAGAGAAACCACACAGAGTGAGACACCAGTGAGAATGTAGAATTGAGACAATGGACTCTCAGGTTATATAGAGTAAAGTAAAGGGGTGATGCTGGCCTTGCCTACTCAGCAACTCACACAGAACACACAGAGGCTTACTGGCTACCATGGTAACGTGCTGCCCCTTATTCGTGTTCAATTTGTCAAAGCCTTTTATTTAATAGGTGTATTGGGTGTTTGGGACACCCTGCACACACACACACACACACACACACACACACACACACACACAGTTAAGTGCACAAACATACGCACACTTGGGCACACACACACTAGTGCGCACACACACACACACACACAAACACACAAGCACATGCACACACACACGCACAAACACAAAAACACAAACACACACACACCCTCTCTCTCCCAGAAGAGAACATCTTTGATATGTAGGACACACTTCTGTCAGAAAAGAGGTCACTGTGGGATTTAGAATGCAGATAAAAGTTTAAAGGTATCATCCCAACTTTGTACCCGTCAGAGAGAGTAACAGTGATAAATGTATGCTGCGTGTGATACGTCAGGCAGAAAGACAGTTGAAGCTGACAAGTCAAGGACAAACACCACAAATTACCCCATAAATATGGGAAGTGATTAATTTGAAATTCAAGCCATTTCATTAAAATATGCAAATAAAATCGACAGCCATCATTACAACCATAGAATACACTTGCCTGGGGATGGAAGCAGAACTTCTGATGAGAGTTCACTCACACTACACACATAATACATTATTATGGTCCCATAAGGGTGATTGGGACAAACTCTGCCAAAATATACACACTATCCACTTCAACTCTCCATAGAATAGCACTGAATTAGGGAACACATTGAGGCCAAGAAGTGAGGATTCAAGCTGGCTCTTAAAAAAATGGAAGAGTTGAAAGCCATTACAGATATAATTGGATTTCATTTGAACCATGTGAAGCAAAAAGGCTTGTCACAACCCCAGAAAAGATGGAACCATGATGCAATCAAAGTGTTTTGATGGATTATATGCTAGTGTGTGTGTATGCGTGTGTGTGAGTGTGTGTGTGTGTGTGTGCATGTGCATGTGCACGGGTGCGTCTATGTGTGTGCATGCATATGTGTGTGCATGCATATGTGTGTGTGAGCGTGCACGCAAGTGTACCACAAATAGCACAAAAATAAATCGCACATATCCCCACAGACACACACACAACAATGAAAGAGAAGCCCTCCTTAACAAGTCTCAACATGTCTGGTGAAGAGAAAGAGACCTGGTCTGTGTGACAGTTCTGCGAATGAGGCTGTAGAGAGCATAGAGCGACAAATGGAAGATAGACAAACCCGAGAGAGAAGAAGCATACCATCCTCTATGCCTCTATGCACTGGGAAATAAGCCTGCCATATCATGTCATGTCTGTTAGCATTCGAAACTAAATGGAGGTCATCTTTGAAGAGTGTGTCAGGACTGAGCTGGGTTTATTGGGTTAAAAGAGGCGCTGTGGTTAGCAGCATACACACTCTGTCATGAGGATTCAGCTACTCCAGTCTGACTGATAGACTGACTGAAACACCCACATGCACATGTTCGCATGATCACACTCACACTCACAGATGGACTCAGCTGCTGTGGATCTCTCTCAATGTCTCACTAACACATATAACCCCCCCCCCCCCACTCATAACACACACACCATAGAAACACACACGTACGCACACACATACTCACACATACTCACACACACACACACACATTCAAGTGCGCTTATGAGGCAGATTAAGTTATGTCACGTCGCCTGGTCCGAGCGGGAGGCCAATCTACATATGCTGTGAGTACTTTTCAAACAAAACCCCCCGAGTGTCAGAGAAGACAAGAGAAGGCATTTTCCCTCCCTGTCACAAAGAACCTTATCGTAATTTTCATTAAAGAGGAGGAGGGAGTGATATGCCTCACTGTATTAGTTAGAAGACGGAAGAGCGATTTAATGTGATGTAAACCCAGCTAGGTCACCCATGATACAAGTCAGTATTCGACGTCCATCCATGTCTGAGGATGTCGGGAGCTGACTTGGAAATCGGCCACTAGAGGCAACAGTGAGTGAAGGACGGGGATGGCGGATGGGCGTAAGCATCTGTCTCTGGTTCGAAATGTTGCATGTTCGAATCCAGCGATAGAAAGTTGTTTTTGAGATTTTTGTTTTAAGCCTTTCCCAAACCTTAACCCTTACCTTAACCATTCGGAGTTAATGCCTAAACTTAACCTTAAACACGTTGACGTTTGAGAAACATGGATGAACTTCTAATTCTGACGTGAGACTGTGAGAGCTTGTTGTGTAAACCAGTGGTATGTAGGTCACACACACACAAATGCACGCACACATTCACGCACACACGCACCCACACACTCACATGCACCCACACATTCACACACACACACCCACACACACACACACACACACACATGTACTCACACATGTATGCACTCTCACACAGACACACACACATATCCACACACACACATCCACGCATCCACACACCCACACACTCACACACGCACGCACGCACGCACGCACACACACACACACACACACACACACACACACACACACACACACACACACACACACACACACACACACACACACACACACACACATAGAGCTATCCTGACATCTGGAGACTCGGTGGCCTTCACTTCCAACCATCTCACTCCCTCATGATAATACTGCCAGTCTATTGTTGTTCAGGGTGTTATTTTCCAATAGAGCAGAGACTCACAATACACAGAAATGGTAATGAGGCTGTTTCTTCTTGTATTTTGAGGCACTGACCCAGTTTTGGTTTGTTCCACAGAGGGCGTTACTGTGATACATCTATTTCAAAAAACCACTCCAAAGTCTAATTCATTAACAATGAATCTACACAGTATATGTTCCAATATATTTTATCCACCCAAAGCAAACTGAATGAGGAGAGCACTGAGAGCTGATATTTGATGATGGATAGTGGAGTTTCATTTGTGCCTAAGTAGCTACAGATTTATGACTGACAAGGAATGAAGAGAAAATGAATTAAAGGTAGCGAGGGAGGGAGAGAGCGAGAGAGAGAAAAAGACAGAATGACAGAAAGAAAGAGAGAGAGAGATTGAAAGAGAGAGAGGAAGAGAGAGAGAGAGGGAGAGAGAGAGAGAGATTGAAAGAGAGAGCGAGAGAAAGAGATTGAAAGAGAGAGTGATTGAAAGAGAGAGATGAAGAGAGAGAGCGAGGGAGAGAGAGAGAGATTGAAAGAGAGAGAGAGAGATTGAAAGAGAGAGTGATTGAAAGAGAGAGAGAGAGAGAGAGAGAGAGACAGAGAGAGAGAGAGAGAGAGAGAGAGAGAGAGAGAGAGAGAGAGAGAGAGAGAGAGAGAGAGAGCGAGAGAGAGAGAGAGAGAAAGGGAGAGAGGGAGGGAAGGGGAGAGAGAGAAAAAGAGATACAGGTAACTGCCAAAATAATGGAAACACGTGAGTAAATGAGGGACACAAAGTATATTGAAAGCAGGTGCTTCCACACAGGTGGAAAATGGAGTGGCTGCGGTTCCGGATTTTTTGGAACCCGATTTGCCGTAGCTTAAGACATAGAGATTTTGTTGCATGTGCAGGATTTATTTTTGGTGTAGCTGCTGCCCACTCTTTCACTGACCGCTTCCCCCTTCTTCCAGATTTTTTTACTTAGCTGAGCTCACTCCGCTGCCTACATAGCTCTTTCTCAGTGATCCGCTGCTGCTTTCCCTTCCTTCATCGGCGATGAACGCCTTTGTCTGGTGTAGCTTACAAACTTCATGTTGTACGCAAAAGACATGGTCGACATGTTCAAACTTGCATTCCAATAGTTTCAGGGGGGAGATAGGCTACATGCAAAGCTTTTTACATGTTGGGGCTCCAGCCGATGCAAAACGAACTTGCCCATTGACACAGTCTAAGTAGCGATTTAATGTTCTTTTTTCATGATTATTGCAAACAATGGCTAAGCAGGAAGCAGATAGGCAGTCAAAGTAGTAGTGTTATTTTTTTCAGGAACTGTGACTAGTGACTATGATAGCAACTAATTAGCCTACATAATCACTGTCACGCCCTGACCTATATAACTCTAGTTAGTTTGGTCAGGGTGTGCATGTTTAGTTCTAGGTTGTTGTATATCTATGTTTAGATTCTAGTTGTTTGACTTCTACGTTTGGCCGGGTATGATTCCCAATCAGAGGCAGCTGTCGCTCGTTGTCTCTGATTGGGGATTATACTTAAGTAGCCTGGTTGCAGTCCTTGTTTGTGGGATCTTGTTCCGTGTTTAGGCTTGTATGTCTATAGCCTGAGGACTTCACGTTACGTTGTTGCTTGTTTTGTTTATGTTTATTGAGTTTAATAAACATGTTCGCATACCACGCTGCACCTTGGTCGGACCCGTCTCTCAACGATCGTGACAGAAGATCCCACCAAACGAGGACCAAGCAGCGTGGCCAGGAGCAGACATCCTGGACATGGGAGGAGATCCTGGATGGTAAGGGATGGATCGCCGTCCTTGGGAACAGACAGAGGAGGCCCGGGTTAGAGAGGAGCAACGGCGACACCGACGACGCCGGCCGAGGAGGAAGCCCGAGAGGCAGCCCCAATAAAAATGTTGGGGGGGGGCTAAAGGGGTGGTCAGGGATCAAGAGAGAAGAGCCCCGACCACTGGGAACAGTTTTATACTGAGGAGTCGGAGGATGACGACGACGATGAGTTTCTGTTCCCTAACTCGTGGGGGCTCCCGGAGGAGTCCTCACTGGAGGAGGATTGGGCGCGGAGAGTAAAGGACTGGTCAGTCGTAGACCTCCAGCGCCGGTTCCCAGTCCGGCCCGGCCCGTTCCTGCTCCTCGCACCAGACCAGTGGTGCATGTCCCCAGTCCGGCCCGGCCTGCTCCACCGGTGCCCAGTCCAGCTCCGGTCAGCTGCTCCACTCCGGAGCCAGAGCAGTCCACTCCACCGGTGCCCAGTCCAGCTCCGGTCAGCGGTTCCACTCCAGAGTCAGAGCAGTCCACTCCACCAGGGTCCAGTTCAGCTCCGGTCAGCGGATCCATTCCGGAGTCAGAGCAGTCCGCTCCACCGGTGCCTAGTCCAGCTCCGGTCAGCGGCTCCACTCCGGAGCCAGAGCAGTCCGCTCCACCGGGATCCGGTTCAACTCCGGTCAGCGACTCCACTCCGGGTCCAGACGTCAGCCCCTCTCCAGGTTCGGGGTCTCCCACACCAGGGTCCAGACAGGGATCGGTGCATCGTGGGAGGACTGAGAGGGGAAGCTCCACGTTGAGGTCCAGACCGGTCCAGGGGTGCAACGCGGAGGCAGTAAGGGAGAAGACGTCACGCCCAGAGCCGGAGCCGCCACCGAGTCTGGAAGCCCACCCGGACCCTCCCCTGTTAAGTCAGGTTTGTGCGGCCGGAGTCCGCACCTTTGGGGGGGGGGTACTGTCACGCCCTGACCTATAGAACTCTAGTTAGTTTGGTCAGGGTGTGCATGTTTAGTTCTAGGTTGTTGTATATCTATGTTTAGATTCTAGTTGTTTGACTTCTATGTTTGGCCGGGTATGATTCCCAATCAGAGGCAGCTGTCGCTCGTTGTCTCTGATTGGGGATCATACTTAAGTAGCCTGGTTGCAGTCCTTGTTTGTGGGATCTTGTTCCGTGTTTAGGCTTGTATGTCTATAGCCTGAGGACTTCACGTTACGTTGTTTCTTGTTTTGTTTATGTTTATTGAGTTTAATAAACATGTTCGCATACCACGCTGCACCTTGGTCTGACCCGTCTCTCAACGATCGTGACAATCACACAAAACGCTGATTGTTTTTGCTCCAATGCAATGTGTTGTAGCCTTCAAATCGCTGTAGGGTTTTTACAGTGGTGTAAAGTACTTAAGTAAAAATACTTGAAAGTACTACTTAAGTAGTTTTTGGGGTATCTGTACTTTACTTTGCTATTTATATTTTTGAAAACCACTACATTCCTAAAGAAATATTATACTTTTTACTCCATACATTTTTCCTGACAAACAAAAGTACTCGTTACTTTTTGAATGCTTAGCAGGACAGGAAAATTGTTACATTCACGCACTTATCAAGAGAACACATGGTCATCCCTACTGCCTCTGGCCTGGCGGACTCACTAAACACAAATGCATATTTTGTAAATAATGTCTGAGTGTTGGAGTGTGCCCCTGGCAATCCGTACATTTTAAAAACCAGAAAATGGTGCCGTATGCTTTGATTAATATAAGGAATTTAAAAATGTTTATACTTTTACTTTAACTTTAGATACTTAAGTATATTTAAAACCAAATACTTTTAGACTTTTACTCAAGTAGACTTGTGGTCCTCTGTAGCTCAGCTGGTAGAGCACGGCGCTTGTAACGCCAAGTTAGTGGGTTCGATCCCCGGGACCACCCATACACAAAAGAATGTATGCACGCATGACTGTAAGTCGCTTTGGATAAAAGCGTCTGCTAAATGGCATATTATTAAGTAGTATTTTACTGGCTGAATTTCACTTTTACTTGAGTAACTTTCTATTAACGTATCTATACTTTTACTCAAGTATGACAATTGGGTACTTTTTCCACCACTGGGTTTTTATTTCAGCTGTGCAGAAAAATTAGGCAGAGACATAGGCTACATCATCAAGGTTCAGAAGAGCGTGAGTAAAGAGAGAAACGTGAAGGGAGGGGGAGTGTGAGTAGCAGCTACATAGAATAAATGTGTGTGTGTGTGTGTCTCAGTCACCAGATTTCAACCCAACACTTATGGGAGATTCTGGAGCGGCGTCTGAGACAGCGTTTTCTACCACAATCAACAAAACATCAAATTATAGAATTTCTAGTGGAAGAATGGTGTCGCATCCCTCCAATAGAGTTCCAGAGACTTATAGAATCTATGCCAAGCTGTTCTGGTGGCTCGTGGTGGCCCAAAGCCTTAAGACACTTTATGTTGGTGTTTCCTTTATTTTGGCAGTTTCCTGTAAGTTGTATGAGAGAGAGAGAGAGAGAGAGAGAGAGAGAGAGAGAGTGGGAGTGAGGAAGCAAGAGTGAGAGAGCACATGTGAGAGAGAGAGGGGGAGAAGGAGTGCAAAGGAGCAAGAGAGAGCATGACAGAGAGATTTCCATTCTATTTGCGTATTCTGTTCACATGCTCCATGTACTGGCGCCATAAGGACTGTCACAATGAACCACAGCAGAAAAATGATCCATATGTATAATGATGTAGGAGAAGAACTCAAATGTCACTTGGTAATGGAAGCCGGCTACGTTAATGTGCCACAGTCAGGAGCATCCTTAAGGCCTGCACATCCTCAGGGAGGAGTGTCATAAACAATAACGCAGTAAAAAGAAACGTGTAGCAATGCAGCATGATTGCCCCTCCATCTGCAGTGACTCAGCCTCAGAGTCCTAGGTATAGAGGAATATATTCTCTCTCGCTCTCTCTCTCTCTCTCTCTCTCTCTCTCTCTCTCTCTCTCTGTTGCTCTCACTCACTCGCTTTCTCTCGCTCTCTTGCTGGCTGGCTATCGCTCTCTCCCTCTCACTCTCTCTGTCTCTCAAACACACACACACGCACACAGGCACACACAAACACATGCACACTCGTGCATACACACACGCGCGCACACACACATGCACGCGCACACACACAAGCCATAAATACATTCATCAAATCCACATGCATACACGTTTGCTCTCATTATGTGCAAAAATAGACATATAAATGCACACACGCTTGCTCAAACAATCGCCCTCTGTCTTGCCTTTGTCAAATCAAACAGCATATTCCCCCCTGGTTGACTAATCTGTTAATTCTATAGAATCTCGGGATGAGAGAGACAATGAGGACGATTGGCCTGGAATGTCAAATCCTCTGCTTGAGGCTCTACATAGTAACACTGCCTATTGTCATGGGGGTTTCTAGTGTAAATAGGGATGTGTAATCATGGTCTACATGCTACTGTATAGATATGTGAGGGCTCTGGTGATTCAAGGTGCATCTCATTTGCATAGAATCACAAAGAGAGAGTATATTGTATTGGCGCATGGATACACACACTCACAAACAGTACGTAGGAGTACTTATACTCTTAGCACGAATACTACATGCTAACAGACTAGCATTCATAATACTGTATATAGAAAGATTACATTCACTCATAACATTCTGACTAATTCATTTCCTTCCTTCCAGACACATAGAGACACACACACACACACACGCACACACACATAAACACAAACACACACACATGCACACACACACACACACACACACACACACACACACACACACACATACACACACTTCCTCTCTCTCAGGGGCATCTTGCACCCATTATTTTAGAGGGGGCACGAGGCACGTGAGGATGGAGGTGGTGGTCCGGAGGTGTGCTGCCCCCCAGAAGTTGAAACAGCTATTTCCTGCATTCTAGAGCCATAATCGCTATGCCTAATTCTATGTAAAATAATATGTATATTTTTCTGCATAGTTTATCTTAGCAAAGACAGTTAGACAAGCTACTCTAACTTGATTGACAGCCTGAAATGGCTTGGTAGCTAGTTATGAGGTTAGGAGACTGGGAATCTATCTAGCTGGCTAGCTAAAGACAACTTAATCAAATTTGTAGTTGGCTAATATTACAGAGAAAAAAAGAAAACATTTTGTTTCATTCGTTCATCAGGAAGGAATCAATAGGCTACATAACTTGATTACATTAATTTACAAACATACCTCCTGCCCAGCACCTTCAGCTAAAATCAAATAAAATGCTGTGTGTCACTTTGCACACTCTCTCCTCCTCCACTGATGATACCACACGCACTAAAGTATCTAGTGTCCTGCCTAGGCATCTCTTTACTCTGTGCACCTTGGAAGGAACCACTTACTAGGGAGAATAGAGAGGTTTTCTTTGCTTGGTCCAGACAGTGTGCACCCTCCGCAAAATACCGCTGACAGATCTTTTTATAAATAATTATGAAAAAACGTGGGCTTAAAAGTAAGGTTTAGTAAGTAATTTAACATCTGATAAATAAAAAAACTGGACAAATCTGAGGGGGCACGTGCCTTTGTTCCACTTACGGGCATGACGCCACTGCTCTCTCTCTCTCCCACAGTTCAGGGTAAGCGCTGTGTCTTTACTCATCCGTGGCCTGCTCCGATGCAGATGTTCTCGCCACCTCATTAACCCCCACCAATGGGAGCTGCCCATACGCAGCTGCGCAGCCCATAG